>NC_089279.1:35545932-36226269 GCF_963678975.1 Dysidea avara
TGAGTGTGCGTGTACATGCATGCATGTGTGTATGTGTGTGCGTCGCATTGTGTGATGCAGCATAGTCTCACAGGATTCCAGGATTGATCTTTGGTAGTATCCTGTTGCTGTTGGTCTTTGAGCATGAAAATGTTACATTGCTCTAATCCACATAGGTGACCTGGTGTCAAGTGAGGAGTTAGCTATATAATGGGTACTGTCAATGCACCAATGGTCCGGGCATATAAGGTTGGGGCGGACCATTTATGCTGTCATAAATGGTCCAGGCTGAACATAAATGGTCCACCTCCAGTCTGCCGTGCATGCACCCGCTAATTAACTATGTTTCTCCAGCAACTGTCTGGATACTCCGCCAGTATTCGCTAACTGCTGAGGACGAACTGTCTCCAGACTTTGACTTTGGTTAAGTTGGTAGTATAGTCAGGTATAATAGGTATTAGTTTTTGTCACTCAGTATAGCTAGTCACAGCACAAGTGGCTTAATTAGCTTTAGCATTGACTTTTATAACCCAGACCAGTTTTGCTCGGGTATAGGACCATTTTTGTTGTCACAGCTGGTCCGGCCGGACCGTTTATGCACCCGGACCAAATATTTTGTTACAGTACCTGGGGAACCAGCTGTCCATGTCTGACATAATCGGTGTGGAGCTTCCACTGCACTAAACTCTATAAACATTACCACACACACACAAACACCACCTGCACCATAGCAAGAGTAGATCTTCCTCTTCATGCTACATTGTAGTCGTTCAGTGTGTTCCTTACTTAAAACCATAAACTAGTTGCTCTGTATGACTCTTCACAAACTGCTTCATGGTAGAGCTATATGTGCACTTTGTTGAATTTTAGTGCGCAAACTCTAATGTAAAACTACAATGTAAAGTAAATGCCAACAAGGTGTGTGTACATGTAATGATTACAACACATTATAATCAGCCAGCAAATATTTGTTAATGATTTTCCATTAATTATACACCAGAAGATATATTCCCATTATTAAATTGTTTTTTTTATGTATAACTGACTTTGTTAAGTGCATTACAATTGTAAAATAGATCAATTCTGTGTATGGTGAAGGTGTTAAAGGAGTACTTGTTTAAAAGCTGACCTTGAGCATTATAGTTTGTTAGTTGCTAAAGTGTTAAAACTTCAATTCCATTTCTGTATTCCACAATTCCATTCCAACGTTTGTAAACTGACTGTTTTACTGGGTAGGTGTGATTATGAATATGTCAGCTAGAGGCTTTGTTTTTGTTTGTGTAGTATGCACACGTGTCCCATCTTTGCCTGTGAGATGTAATACAGCCTCCTACAGGTTTATTAGCACTGACTTGTAGCACACAAGTGTCCCAGTGTGTGTGTGTGTAGTGTGGTGTAGTGCTGAGCGATAGTAAAAATTTTACTATTACGATAGTTACTCATTAAATATCGCGATAGTGAATACTATCCCGATAGTTTATGAAACACTTTGCTCTTAACAAAGTCTCAGTTGTACAGCTATGATTTGTAGTCATATAGAAAGTTATTTTGCATGCACATTATCATAACTATCACGATAGTGATATCCCTACTATCGCGATAACGATAGTGATTTACTATTGCGATATATCACACTATCGATACTATTGCTCAGCCCTAGTGTGGTGCACAAAAGTTTGCATATTTTTAAAATCCTAATACATACTACATAACTTATGGATTGTTTTAATTGATTTTTTTCTTCCTAATAGATGTGACATGAAATGTTTGATACGAGTACTGGCCACTCTCCTGTTATCACCGGTGCTAGTCTTCTTCTACTGCTGTGTGCTACATGTGTATACTTTTGTAGAAGTGGGCAATGACTATTCCACACTCCTTCTGAAAGCATTTGAATTCACCAGTGAAGGCTTAACAGAACTCTACCTTAGCTCACAAGTGCTGGGCTCGTGGGTGTATGTGACTATCTGTGTTTGTGTGTGGCCATTGTGGCTTGTAACTTGGAGTCTAAACTTCCAGTAAAATATACTACACAACTAGGAATTAGTTTTGTATATCTCTAATAGAGCAGTCAACAATTGTACAGTGATGATCAGATACTGTAAATTCATTACTTGTGTATTAGTGAACATTTCCAAGGAATTTGCATTGTGGCAATGCTATTTGTGAAACCAAGTTTGTGAGGAGGCATGTTTTAACAAGAGAGTTGTGAACTGGTAGTAGTTTGCGTATGTGACTTTGTGTGGCCACACCTTCACCTGTGAAACATGGTACAGCCACCTGCAGGTTACTAGTCCTGCCCCAGGAGGATTTTCCTGTAGTAACTCCTATCACCTGAGCAGTGCACAGGTACATGTGACTATGTATACAGTGGCCTAAGGATTTGCTTTGTGTGTGTGTGTGTGTGCGTGCGGCGTGTGTGTGTGTATGTGTGTGGTGTGGGGTTGAGTGGTACTGGTATTTTCTACTTGTAGTTATTGCAGTGAGGTGACCTTCCATGTCATGTAGTAACACCAATAGACGTTTAAAAGGCCGGTTAGGTAGCACTAGAAATTGCCACTGTATTACAAAAATATTGCTTTGGTACAACGTAAGTGTCCGATATTTTTGAAATGAAATGTGTTGTATAAAAATTTGTTTAATGCAGAGTTAAAAGTGTTGAAAGACACTAAACGGTATTGCGGTATTTTCAAAATGGCCATGATACTTAGTATTGCTCATCATAATTTTGTGTATGGGTGATGATATTAAAATATTGTCCAACCCAGGTGTAGCATATTAGTGAACAATCCCAAGGAGTTTGTAAAACCAGGAGGTGCATGTTTTAACAAGTGTGTTGTCAACTGTGTGTGATGGTACCTTGGCTGCCCACACCTTCACCAGGATTTACATTGCATGTATATGATATTGCATGTACCGTATATGACCGTATAGAAGCCCGGGCGTTTATTTCCTATAAATCATTTTTGACCCGGCGTTTAAACAAGACCGGCGTTAATTTGGACCCGGGCGTTTATTTCTTACTAGCCACTCGTTGAGAATGACAGGTGCCAATACAAGTACCTACGAAATACGAAATCCATAGCCCATCACGTACATAAACCCATTTGGACTCCTCTGCTGGGTGAAACATTGGAAGTTGGGCGGAAAGATGACAATGACCACGATAAATACGCTATGGCCATCACCAGAAGAGAAGGCATAGTCGAACAAGACAAGACACCTAGACTGGTGACGAGACATCACTGTATAGTTAGCAGCTGACACAAGTTTAGAACCCCTTTCAGTGCATATCATTAGCACCCCGGCGTTTAAATGAGCCCGGGCGTTTATTATGACAGTCCCCTAGCTGTACCCGGTGTATATTTGAGCCCCTGCGTGTATTTGAGCCCGGCTTTAATACGGTCATATACGGTATGTGTAGTGTGTGTGTAGTGTGAACTATATCCTATTAGTATTACTAGCTGACCACCCACATGGTGTGTACCAATCACTGCTCCATTTTAGAGTCATTTGAGCAGTGTTTAGTTTTGTGAATATCAGCCACATAAGGTGTCACACACCATAGCCACCTCAAGGGTATAAGGTCTAGTGTCATGTTATAATCTGGTGACTTGGGTAATAACATTCATTGGTAATCAAGCTAATCTGATTGGTTAACTGTCTACATTTTGGTGGAAATATAATCTGGTTATCTGAAGCCTCTAGGTGTCTGTTCTTTGGGTGACAGACCTTCACTAAATGCACAACCAAGTAAATGTCCAGTTTCATAATTCAATGATTGTTCTTTTCTGGTATATAAATCAACATGTGTTAAAAATTTTACAATATAGAGATATATACTTAAAGCATACTAAGTATGCGTTGTGTGTTATACAGTGTTGTAAGTTAGTGTTGTAATAGTGCACAGATTGATTGTTGGGGTGGTACAAAGCATTTATAGGTCAGGGACTCCGAGGGGGTTGACTTGTGTGGACTGGCTAGTGATTGCTTGACGCACCTTGCCCACTTGTGTGTGCACACATTGTCACACGGGTTTCTACAGCTCTGTACCAAATTGTCACAATGTCGTGGCTCTTCCACACTTGCTGTTTCATTGAGGTACATGCATGCTCTACAACTGGTGGTGACGCAGCCTGGCTGCCCAGGTCTATATGAAAACAATTATGTTATGTTATCATAACTTATTCTCCTTACATTTTACAAATCTGTTTTTGTCTATTGGAGCATCGCTGATATGAGCACTCTTCTGGGCACTTCTCAATTATTTCTTCTGCACATTATTAATTATTAGACAGTAATACACAGTGCCTTCTCACCATGCATGGCCATGAAGGGTGAGGATGAGATCTGACATGTAGTGCCTAAAGCAGTCAAGAACAGTGTTATTATTTCGGTATGTGTTATAGACAATTTGTTGATTGCTCACATTCTTCAGCTTCAGGACAGTTTTTACATATTTCAGAACAGCTGTCCAATGATTTATATGGCCTCTGCACACCACTGGGACTGAGTGTCACAGCATATAATGTTATTGTCAAAATTCATTGTCTAATGATCACCTACCTGTGGTTGTATAAGCAGACAAACACTTCCACTTCACTCCACTCTGTCAGACCCTCGACTGCTTGGCATATGCTCTGTCCACACCCCATCTTTCTAACTGATGCCAACACAAGCTAAATTGTGATACAGTGAGATGACTTAGACAACTATTATAACCTAATTTAGCAACCAAGACCACCTCGTTATAACAACCATGCCAAGTAGGCCCCAAAAGTAGCTATGGTTTGACTCCATGGCCTTGTTAACAACACCATGCCCATTTGTGGATTGTGTTGGGTATGTATGTGCTTTGAAGTAATGGTTATACAGTGACTCCTCTTAAGATTACTTCTCAATGGTGGACCCCATTTGGACATATGTCAAGTTTGTCAATCACTAGTGCTACTAACTCTGAATTGAAGGAACCCAATATGTCCATCTTAGAGAGGTTCCACTGTGTTACTAATACTATACTACCTGTTTGTACTGGTCACAGCTCTTCCCAGACTTGCAGTGGTTACAGTAGTAGTTGTAGTGTTCTCCCTCTGAATACCACTTAGTTATTGTGTCATTGTAGTCCACACTGCTTCCTTGGGTGAATTGTATGTTTTCTCCATAGCCAGCAGGGCTGTGTGTGAGTGTGCAGCTCTCTGCGTACAACTGTGCTTGTCTTGCTAACTCATCGTCCCATCTCTGTAAAGTAACAACAAGGTGATAACCACACGAGACATATGGTGGCAGAGAGAGAGAGAGAGATGTCAGCTTGTAAAAGGATTATAAGTGTCCGTTATGGTTGTATGTTTTGACATGATGTGAGCTAGTGGTAGAGTGACTATGATGCAATATGATAGCTCACTCCTACTAAGTGTCTTACCAATGTTGTCATGTCGATAGCCTTAGGAGTGACTGATCCCCTTAATAGTCTGTGTAGGTTGATAATGTGAGACCTGTTCATTTGTGATGTTGTAGCTCCTGTCAAAATGTAATGTGACAGTGTATAATCTGTTACTGATCTGTTACTGATACCGTATCATACTCCAACTACACTGTTTACTCAATTCCCATCACTTTAAAGGACCTTCAAACTAACAGAATCAAGTAAACAGGTCCCCATAACAAAGACTAAGTTTATAAATTAAGCAAGTCAAATAATTTATGTATGATAATATTCTAAAAATAGATTATTATTTTTAAGTGCTTTGTTATTATAGTACTAAGTGTCTGCATTCTTCTCATATTGTCCATGAATATGGCCAGCAAACATGTACATGATAACTAACTAAGGGCTACTCACCCACAGTCTGTTCTGTCTCCTTAGACTTGCAGTCACCTAAAAGACAGAATGATTTGTCATGGCACATGACAACAAAATGACCAAAAACAGGCTGTAATAGTGGCATCATTAATTTATTATAATACTTACAATCAGAGTCAACAATCTCAGGACATTTGTTGCAAATGACATCACAGCCATCCTGTATCTGGTAAGGTCTTCTAGCTCTAATGTCTACTCTATAAGGACACAGGATTTCTCATGTGAATAACAGTTATGATAATAGCATGACAAGCCATATTAATGGTTTTATAAAAGTCTGACAGGATTGTAACGAGTTTAACATGTGTTACCAATGATGTTTCTGATTTTCTGGTCCCTGTATGCTTCATGTGGTATGTGTGTCAACTCACTCTTTCTCATAATAACACTTGATAACAATTGTAGTGTAGTCTTCAGTGGGGCCAGCCACATAAGGACACCAAGCTGTAGCACAGCCTACCTGTCTGTTCATTGCCCATACAGCCTATATAGGAAGGATGGGTAGCCATTATAGGGTGTGTGGTTATGCTAGAGTACTCACCTGTGAGTAATGACTGCATGTCTTTCCCGGACTACACTTGTTGCAATAGTAATCATAATCTGTGCCTTCACTAAACCACTTCTGTACCATGGCCTCATAGTCTAGTTTCTGTATACTGGTAATGTGTACATTTGCTCCACTAGAGCTGTGTTGGTCTCCAGCACAGGATAGCACATCATCTTCAGCCAGGCTAGCTAGCTCATCACTCCACACCTGTTAAGTATACTGTAATAATTACATTAGGCATGCTTGGTGATGTACTGATGTGTTAAGAGGTTATCCAGCTTACCATTTCTCCCATGTTAACAGCAGAAGGTTGTACAACACCCCTCAGAGAGTTATGTGCTCTTACAATATCAGTCTTGTCAAAATCAGTTAGCTGGATGACAGTGTCTTGACCAAAAGCAGACCAAGCACAGAGCAGTAGAAGAAACAGCATCATCTTGACAAACAAGTTACACAAATTGAGCTATGTCACAAGATTTGTGGCCTTAAATAGTGTCTGTGTGTGCACATGACCAAATATTGCATGTGGTATTTGTGTGGCTTCATTGTTTCACAATATTTACTGCTGTATTCTTCAACTAGTGAAATACACTTATAAATACCGCCCATTTGCTTGAAATTCATACAGCTATCCCTAAATGTATTACCTGTACAGCCAATGGGTGATAATGTAAGAGCAAGAGTTGAGAGTTTTTAACTCTTGGTAAGAGGCCAAATTTCAAATAGTTCTAACTATATCTATCAGTATATTTTAGTGTGTACTAAAAGATTTAATGGGTGGGGTTGATTAGGTCGCTAACAAATTGTCAATATTTTCCTCTAGTGTTCACCACCTGGCAGACGTGCAGGTGTTACCTTAATACAACAAAGAACTATTCACCCATTCATATACACACTATTCATTATACACCACCAACAGTTGAACATTGTTTATGCAAACAAATAATAATCTTTGAAGTGTTTTATTAGGAAAAAATTGAATTGTACCAAGTCTCCTAAGTCTTGATGATGCCGCACAAAAAGAGAAACTTTGTAAAAACTGATATAAGATGTTTAGGGTAAAAAATAATGGCTTTTAAGGTTGCCTGTTTGATACAGTATCACACATGTACTACATGGCCTTATGAAAAGGTATTACTAATGTCGTACTTTTGGTTCCCAGCTGTGATTCACTGTACAACATATAGCTAATGTGACTGATTAGCTGTAGTATTAAAAATGCATGTGTTATGAAAATGTCACAATCTTTGTCCTGACATGGTTAATGAGGTCATGAAGTACACCTTAGCTATGTTTGGGACCTACTTGACATGGTCACTATAATGAGATGGTCTTATTAATGAGGTCATGGAAGTACACCTTAGCTATGTGACCACTACAATGAGGTGGTCTTATTAATGAGTACATCTTAGCTATGTTTGGGACCTACTTGACATGGTCACTACAAGAGGTGTTTACTACTGACAAACCTTTTCACCCTAAGTGGTATGTAGCTAATGCTTGGTAGTACATTAAGTATGTCAACGTTAAGAGAACACAATTGCAATTATTCACAATATACACAAAAGGGATAAATACAAAAATGGGTACAAAGCAGTTCTTCAGTTTGTAACACAATGTAGCTGCTGGAGAAGAGTTCATGACAACGGAAGCTCCAACTACACAGGTAGTTATCTAGCTATTAAAAAGTAAACACAGAAAACAGTCAAATTAAAAGTTTCTTTAGTGGGTCCACAATAGCTAAGAGGGTCAATTACTTTGGAGGAATATGGCACTTGAAGTACTTCATGTGGTGAAGACGTCTATTATTCTAAAATATTAAACAATTACAGTTAACTAGTGTACTTATGTACTACTCTACACTCACAGGATATGCTGGTCTTTCAAAATTGTCTTTAATACAATGTGTCCAGTTGCTTAGACAATTTCTGTTACGCCAGTCACGGCACATCTTGTCATGGCAACCTGGTGGCATAATCCTATTATGTTTATCAAAGTAGCACACTTTGCAGTTGGTGATGACACAGGTGTCGCCAGTCTTATGAGAAGGCCTATAAAACAACATTAATTTTTAGTCTTGCCCCATGATACAGTGTATATCCATGAGATATGGACTGGTAACAACTGCTGTATGTACATGAACGACAACGTGTTAGCCAATTCACAACTTACAGTTGTTATACAACTCACATGCTGCAAGCTTTATCGAAGAACTTGTTTCTTTTAGGTGAAGTACAGTACTCAATATTACAAATAGGTGGACACCCTGTGAGTATACAATATGTTAGTGCATAATCTGTACCCTAAGTATGGCTTTACTTTCAATGAAATGTTTTTCAGCGTCATACTCTGGGTTAGGCAGTCTTATTATAGGAGGACGCTTTACATATGAACCTATACAATGTCATACAAATAATTTGATAATTTTGAGTACCTACTGACATTGAGGATCCTCAGGACATTTAGTACAGATGTCAACTGGAGAGTCATAAGGACGTGAGCTGGTGGAAAACCTAAAAGTGATATGATAAAATTCACATACTTCATTGAATCAATGTACAACATTTCTCAATAATTTTTGACCACAAGACTACTAGATTCAGACCACTGCAATTACTCCAATACCACAGCACAAATTACATTTGATGACTGTATGGTTACACTGAAGACCACTAAACCTTTTATCATAAATGCAGACAAACACCATGGGGTGTAGTTCCATTGTGTTCTCAGAGTTACCCATACAGTCTTGTATTGCACACCCAACAGTTGTAGCTTCAGCAGTCAACAACTACAGTGTATTGTGTAGTGTAACTATTATGATCATAGTAACACTACCTGTTTGATCCTCTTGCATTTCCCAAAATCACAAGTGTCACAGTAATAATTGTAGTGTATAGTTTGTCCTTCCCACTGACTGATCAAGTTGGGAATGCTATAAGATGGTCCCTCCCCAATGGCTATATTAGCACCAAATTCATCAATGCCCTGCAACTCCTCCTCTCTAAACATTGGGTTGATGCTGCTACACTGACTAGCATACAACTGAGCTGCTATAGCTAATTCATCACTCCATTCCTATAGAGCTGTTTGGCTACACGATAGACTACAACTATTATACTCACCAGGTCTGGCATAGTTGTAGCAGGAGGCTGCACATTCTGTCTTATCTTGTTGTGAAGTGAGACAATTATAGACTTCTCTTCTACAGAGAATTCTACTGCAGTTGAAGTTGTCACCACCAGCAACACCAACAACAAGGACCTCATCTTCTCTCAGCCACCAACTGTTTACAAGGATAGTCCCCATCTGTTATATGTGGTAGTTATTGCACATGTACAGCTTCATGGTGTAGAGACAGGTTGGGCAAGGTGTCTAGCTATAATCACATTCCTTAACCATGTAAAGCTTGTAAGAGTGTGTGCTGTTCTTGAGGAAACTGTCAGGTAATGGCAATAGTGGAGTACAGTACACACACTATTCAGTCTATGATGTGTAAAACCAATTAAGAAAAAGAGTACAAGAAAGTAAGAGTACAACTTGGTAAAATATAGCAAGACTGTGCAAGTCTTTCAAAATGCAATAACCAGGCAAAACATATCACAGACTAAAATTGATCTTTAAAGTAAATCTTGTAAGTATATGTTTTAGTAGCAAATGTGGATAAGCAGAAAATATGCATAATTGTTGAGCAGTGAAAGTACATACGTACAATGAACAGCATTACATAAGGACTATATAGTGTCAAGCAAAATAAAAGGCATAATAGGCTAGAGTGCTATACAAAGTGACTGTTCTATTAGATAGTATCAATTTAAGGAACTAGCTCTTGCACTCCATTAGGATTTTTAAGGAAATTAAGATCCATAAATATCCTCCTAATATACTGGCAGTGAAAAGTGAAATACTCTAACAGAGTATTCACTGATTAAAATGTCCCAAGAATGTTGTAAAAAAATGTAGTTAACCTATCCAGGAGCATAATACAAGCATGATGGGAACACTGAAGAGCATAACAGGTCAAGTTTTGCTGAAAGCATTTTAAGCAAAATTTTGAGCAAAGGTGACTCAGGCCTACCAAATGTTACAAGTCCCATTGAATGGCACCAAACCTGCTATGTTGCCCTAGTATATGTGACACATATATTTATAACTGAGAATTATTGTGGTATAAAAATTTGCAGTTTTTCAAAAGCACATTTTTTCGTTTGATCTCTCAGTAAAACAGTCTTATGTTCTTACTAAATTCTTCAATGTGTTCACAGGGACATAAACTGAATTTTTAAGGAATTTCCACTTCCTATAGTTTTGAATGTGAAGATAATGAGGTCTCACTCTGACAATCCCAGCTGTTGACAGCTTTCAAACACGTAGTTTTAGTAGAGTGTATAGAGGTGATGTATCAAGAATTACCATGGTGACCGCTTCCTCCATGTTAAATATTAATACCTTCACATATGTGTAACCAGACAATAAACAAGTTACCAGACAAAGCCAACTACAGGTGCGTGTCAGTATAGGTCCACATATATAATTGCACCAAAGTGGTATATACATATAAATGCTGGTTCTGGAGGTCTGTCATAGAGTGAAAACTCTTGTACATGGATATGCACTGGTGTTTGCAATACAATATTAAATGCTTTATATATATGCATGCATGAATGATGATGCATGGGCTGTGTTTTTACAATATTCTGTTGTTTTCCTTACTAGGTATTTGTCATGCCTTAGCATTTATATGACTTACCAAATGTTGTGCAGATTTGTGAGCCATGCAGATGATATGGAAATATATGCATTGCAGCAATACTAACTTCAGTTGCCTAGATCATCTGCATAATCTGCAGCAGGATCCTCTGAATTCATGGCTCTCTGACTCTAATATTATCATCAGAATGTCTAATATTGGCTCTTGTCAAAAGTTATGATGAATTGTATGCAAGGGCTGCGGAGAAGGAGGGGAGTAAGGGGGGCTGTAGCCCCTGTCAAAAATATTATTGAAGGGGCTTACTAATACAACAGTCAAACCAATATTAATAGTACTCTGATAAACTGCTAAAATCACTCCCAGATTTAATCTCAGAAGGCCTAATTTTCAAAATTTCTGGGGGCATGCTCCCAGATCCCCCAAGATTAGCATGCCGCGCACTAAAACATGCGAGAAAACATGTTATCCCCTAGATAAGCCTAGCTACACCTCTGCATCCCCTCCCCTTAAATAACTACTTGTCGCATGTCCCACAAGATCCAAGGCAGACTACTGCTAAAGTTGAATACTCAGCGCATACTTACTAGACATGTACCCTAAAGTTAAATTCTCGGACACGTTTATTTTTTTACTTGTAATGTACAGGACTCAGACTATGGTACATGTAAACATGCAAGTGATTAGTTTAATAAGTAATTTTCTAAAAGTGCATTTGTCCAAGTCTGGTGATGGTGACCAATGAAATATCACAGGATCATATTGATCGAACACCACAAAACCCTACTAGCTCCATGGATTTGAGCTGGATATACTCAGGCTCTTCTGCAATCAATGTCGGTTCACTCGGTTGTAATAATCATCTCGACCCACAATGAAAAGAAAGATCTATTATTATTATTACTGTGTAAACCTCACACAGAGTATACAAAACAGATCATAATGGTACAAATGAGTGCTATAACAGATAGTGTGCTAATTTTTCTTAAATTCATCTAAGTTGTTGATGATTTCTTATTTCTACTAAGGAACTACCGGTATAAATACGGGACCACCTTTTTGAAATAGTAAATAGATGATGGCCATCATTATCACCCAGACAAATCGTAGGGGCGCGCTCTATTTCAGAGGGGGTTTCTGGAACCCCCCTGTAGTGATGGTGATCATATAGAAGTAGATCGAGGGAGACACGTACATTTGATACTTCTTAAATAGTAAGTGTTTTTTCATACTGCTGCAGATGATCCCAGATAGCTAGTATAATAATATAAGACTTACCTCCGCGTTGTCGACCCTCCGATTTACGACTGCCAGGGTACACTCGCAGACATTTTTCTCCGCGGTGACAGACAATTCTAATCGATAAGCGGCACCCTGAAACGCATCGACCATTAGGCATAGATAGTAGTCTCGCGCCCAGACCGCTTTTTTTTCTTTTGTGTGGGGCGGAGAAAAAAAGGGTCTAGTGGTGATGAATAACAAAGGCTTGTTAACGAAGCAACAATAGGAAGCCGGAAGTGTTTTGTTAGTCCATAGATTATATATTCCCTACTTATAATCTATGGTCTGGCGTGGCCGGACCCTCGGCGTAACAGGGGGTGTCATGTAGCTACTCGCTGTAGGGAGATCTGCGTCTACGATCAAAGTCTTGACCGACCGAAATTTCGCTTTGACCCAGGGGCGGAGAAATAGGGGGGCGGTGGGGGCAACTGACCCCCCCCCCCCCCCCCCCCTCACTTTTTCCAGTGCCCAATTGCCAAAGCAAAGCACTGAACTACTTTAGTCATTAGCCAACTTACTTTGCCTTTATTTACTGGGGTTTGTGCTAAAGGTTATGCAAGCACGGAACATTGCATGAATCAGTACTTGGAGTGCACGAGATCGATATACTCTAATAGAACAGTCACCTAACTACTCTAATAGAACATTTAGCGGAATCATTATAAGTTTGCCCTGCTTCTGCTATATGCAATTAATTCAATATGTCTTCACTACAACCCTTATATCTATATGTATATAATCAACAGCATGAGTCTATCTGAAATGCCTTCATTTACTGATGTACAGTGTCTCAATGATAGTCATTGCATAGCAGTATTGTATTCAAGTACACATGTTCCACTGAAAATGCTATCAGATTCAATCTCAAACATCCCAATCTCAAAATTTTCCTGTGGGGGCATGCCTCTAAACCCCTTAGTATTGGCGCACTTTGCATGCTAGAGTGCAAAGCACAGTTACTAGAGTACAGTTAATAATTTTAAAACACTTTGTAACTTACAGCCAACCCACATGACTTCCCCCCCCCCCACTTTTGAGTACTGTTCTCTGTCCCTGCTTTGACCTGTGACTAAGAGCCCTTTTCAATCTTTGACCGGTGACCTAGTGACAATATTTCAGCACTTTTCGATTGTGGGTTGGAAATTTTCAAGGGGTAGGTAACGACCTGAAATTTCGTAGATCACCTCTGAAATTATTTCTGAAAGATGAAATATTGCCTGAAATTTGTGCAGTTTGAAAGATGAAATTTGACGATTGAAAAGATGTAACGAAAATTTACGGAATGTGAATCATTCGGTGTTTGGTCTTCTTTTGCTTTGTCCACTCTTTTTACAATTACTGACTGCACTACAGTTAAAATGGTTTGTCTTGGAAGTTGGCTAGGAGGCAATTGTTGCAAAGGTTATCAGTGACTTTATGGAAATACAATGCCAAAATGATCCTCAGACACTATGCTCTTTGCTCAGAGGACACTATAGATTTTGTTTAGGTTTTTTAATGTAGTTAAGTTGAAAGTAGTTTAGTTTATTGTAATTAGTGTGGTATTTTGTAATTAGCTAGTCTTTGTATTTTTTTTGTGTTAGTTAACTTTGTATCCATTACGCTTCTTTGTCGGCTATAAAAAAAAAAAAGGGATTTTACGGAGTTTATAATTTACGGATTTACTAAATTTAAATTTTACAGCGATATTTGAACTGAAGTTTGTCTTCAAGTGAAAGATGAAATATGGGCAGTCGTACGTATTTCTGAAAGATGAAATATGGCCAGTCATATTTCTGAAAGATGAAATATGGGCAGTTTTGAAATTTCGTAGACGATTTTAGCTCGGTACCTACCCCTCAGAAATTTTTATCCTTGACCGTTGACTTGGCACGAATTTGATGGCCTTGACCGTTGACTTGGAACTAATGTGATGATCTTGATCTTTGACTTAGACTTTGACTGCAGTCACAGATCTACCTACAGTGAGTGCCTGTATGTCACCCCCTTGCATAAGGCGACTTACACCGAGGGTCTGGCTAGTATTTTGCCAGGGTTATTGTTCCGGAATTCCACTAGATTTCTCTCTCTAGTACACTAGCTGTATGAAAGGAAATGCCAATTTGGTGTCTAGTAGCTAGTATGCCCAGAGTATTCGACTTTAGGACATGGTGTGACCAGTAGTTTGCCTTGGGTCTTGTACTTTAGGGCACACAACCAGTAGTTGCCTCGGGTCTTGTATTTTAGGGATGCAACAAATAGTTTTTTTTTTTAAAGTTATTTAAACAGGGGGACAGCATCAGCTTTTTTTTCACAGGCAAACCTCAGGTTAGCATTAGGGTAAGGGTTCAGCTTTGGTTTCTTCTTCATATTCATTACTCTAATATATAGACATCACTTCAGTTGGATGTTTATAAGGTAGAAACTAAGGGAAGTGGGTAGCTGGCAACTAGTGGTTTCAACTTGGGCTCACGTACTGGGGGTTCTGGGTTTGATTCTCGAGCTAGAATTTTGTGTTTTTTTTCCATTTGAGTACCCTTTTTGTCTAAGCTTTATTTTTATTCATGTGACTGCCAGAGCAACACCCGATGGAGTGCAAAGGACCATTAGCTAAGTATACATACAGTATGTTCATGGGTTGGTGTTGCATGCAGGTGTAAGTTGCAATAACTGTGGAAGATTCTTACATGTAAATGCAGTGACTGTTCTACTAAATATTTGACTGACTGCTTTATTGAATATATATTTTTTGGGAGGGGGGGATGCATGCTTCCTGTGCCTCCACCATAGACCGTCTAAGCCATATACTCTTGCATGCAAAATTGCAGATATTTGACTTAGTCCTTATTGGCTGCTGTAAATTACAAAGCTCCAAAGTCACCTCAACTCTGCTGTGCAGTCTTATATTTGGCTGCATGTGGAGCTCATGCACATTGAATAGTCACCTATATCGAACACAAAGCTATTTTATGAACATTGATCGCTACTGTTCAATAGTAAATGGAGACATGCACCCATGATGACGACACCTTGCAAATATAGCTATATTGTTTTACGTTTCTTTGACAATAGAGCCTAGCTAGTATAGCTACTGCACCTGACCTGCGCAATACTCAATCCAAATCCAGGGTTTTGACTACCCTCTCTCTTAGAAAATTCATCAGTTCCGAGGATACAGCAATCTCATGGCAAAGGCACGTGTAAGGGAATATAATATAGCAATTTGTATGTGCCATTAAATCTTGTTAGCTAACTGGCAAAGTTTTGCTGACTGTTTGCTCTTCTAGACTTCTAGATGCATTTATGCTGTGACCAATGCTAATAACGTACATACCCTAGTGTGCATTTCAGTTACACAGCACAGTAGGGATATTTGTTTCTTATTGTTTACAGTAATTGGATATTACACACTACTTCGACCCAGTACTTTTTATTGGGATGCTACATGTACATTCTCCCTACTCTAGTTTAAAATTCCTGTATATATTTTAACTATGCAATCTACTACATACTGTACTTTTGTGTTTGTTAGAGAGCAGTAAACTCACTGTATCATGGGTCAAATTTTTCCTTGGAACATTAGTCAAATTTTATCTTGGAACACTGATGACAGTAGATCTGATCAAGGTATTAATGTTATTAAGCCATGTGTGCAGTCATTTGGCTGCAAGTGTGTTTTTGATTTTAGAAGAATATCTGTGCATATATGATGTAATTCAGAGAGGATTATCGTTCACCATGGACTTTTACTGCCAATTAGACCACTTGATTACCTACTGGGCCAGTCAAGAATGGTCGACCACTTTCCGCTAAATAGATATAATCTGCTTGAGCAGTCAGCTATACTCTAATACAGCAAAAGTGCTTTTAAAAAGATGTACCTACACACTATGTTTGCCTGCATAGGAGGTGCATTTTACTGGCTTTAATACAGGGATGGATCCAGGAGCTGGAAAAGGGAAGGGCACAAACAAGTTCAGATTTACACCATTAAAAATGGGAATCAACTATAGCTGCAATCTGTTGTAGTTGATGTACACATAGCAGCAAATAATCACCTCTCAGCAGTGTTTCACTGTGCCATTTAGGCCATTGCAGAAGGTTGTAAAGTCTTAAAAGGTGCTTAAAAAGCTTAAACACTTGTCACACAATAATTATTTCTAGAGATGCTTAATATGCACGAAGGTGCTGAGTGACAGATTGAGTTTGATTTCAGGTTAAATGTGTAGTAAGGATAGGTAATATGTCTGCCTTTTAAGCTAAAAAGTATTCATTTCTTGATTTATTGACCTAACTGGCATTATCAAAGTGATAGCTATAGCTAGCTATTCTTCCTAAAAGAAAAGGACAGAGGAGGGGCATTTGCTCCAAATGCCCCATCCTGGATCCGCCATTGTAATATGCTGTGTACCTTACCACTACATGTACACATTGTCTTCAATAGCCTTTTAAAATGTCATACAGTATTATACAGTATGATAGTACTGTACAGTAGGGATCCCTTGCCCCTGCATGCTTCTTAAAATTCCACCATCAAAAGATTCAAAACCATCCAGCATAGAAACATCTCATGTGACGAAAAGCACCTTTACGGAAGAGTCCTAGTGTTACTAATGCCAGGTACGATAGTAGGGACCACAAAGGTTTGGGCATGGCCCACCAAAAAAATTACCCAATAACCAACCTCAATTTTCCCTGACAATGATGAGGCAGTATTGGTTAGGTAAAACTAAGCCCAAACAAGGTATGGCTCGAAACGCTTTCAACAAGTTACTACAGACTTTTAAATATTTATTAAAGGCTGATTGACTGATGCCTTCAGACAAGCATAACTCGATAACGGCTAAGGCTACATACAGGCTTGATTTTTTCACTGTTTGACATCGCTTCAGCCAGACACGTGCCTTTTGGCATACTGCAGTACGTACAATGCATTCTTCATGGACTTACCAGTGTTCCCTTTTTGTCCCATTCCTCTTTGCTGACAGTGAAAGGTGTCGATTTGGCAATAGCATGTGATGGCTTCTCTTCGTAACGGAAATCATCCATATTTTTTATAGTGGCTACTTTCATTGCTGAGGTGCTTTTTGAACTGTTCTTGGTTCATAATGTTTTGTGACAGGTTGAACATAGCTGACAATGAACCATAATGAATATCTCAATTTTCAGAAGATAATGCATGGGCTCACCAATCATAATAATTATTTTACAAAGTACACAAAAGAATTTGGAATTTTCAACTGGAGTAGGGACATAACTCATCCATAAAAAGTACTGAAACAAGTTGGAGTAGTCCATGATGTTAAATCACAGTAAAACAATAAGAAGTGTTATATCCCTACTGTACTATAATGGAAATTTACAGTAGGGATATAACACTTCTTATTGTTTTACTGTGATTTAATATCATGCACTACTCCAGCTTGTTTCAGTACTTTTTATCGATGTGCTATGGTCCCTACTCTAGTTGAAAATTCCAAATAATTTATTTTGTGTACTTGCTTTCATATATAAAGTAGAAATTAAACAAGGTGAACATCTGTGACAGCAGTGGCTCAGTGTTATAGTTAAAGATTTGAGTGTTCAGTACGGAGGTTCCTGGTTCAAACTCTGGTAACTTTTTTTTGACAGTTTCATGCACCTTTTTTAATCCTATGGTGACTGTTGTATCTAAACTCTTTGATTTACAGTTGTTTGGCTTTTGCTTTTGTAACTCTGTTGTTGGTTTTTCTAACCATCAAGGCACTGCTATGATGGCTAGCCAAATTTCAAGTCATTCCCATTAGCAGTTTGCCTAGTAGTTGTGACGAAATTTTGATCTTTTTTATGCAAGTGAATGTTCATAGCACCATTGATACTTAGGCCACTTATTTTTAATTTTATGTTTCAGATCCCCCACCTTCATTGCTATGTCTCGCCATCTAAATTTGGCTATTATTATAACATCATGCAAGTTTTGAATTCACCATTATTTCATCATTCAGTGCATAACGAAGTTATAAACTAACTATAGAGAGCCCGAATGTAGGTGGACACCTTGACAATAATAAAAATTTATTGATTAGTATTCAGTTGTGCTACACTAGTGTAGCTACTTACCAATGTCACAATGGCTTTCTCGGATAGTAGCTGATGCCCTATTAGGGAGTTACGATCTTTTATTAATCACTATCCTGCTGATCTTAGAAGTGAAAGGGGGGTAATTACTTAATTAAAACCTCCTATAACTCTAATAAAACAGTCAGGTGCACCCTAAGATTGTAGTGAATAATGATAGAGCCACCTGCCTGCATTGGTTAGATCTGAAACACAAAAATATTAACAGTAAGTGGCCTTATCAGATTCCTTACAAACTTAGTACATGAATTCACCTTTTTATGCTTTTTATCTGTACCAATTCTGTAGGTAATTGAATTACATGTTTGAGTAACAATTTTTGCAAAGTGTGTGAAAAGGATAATCTAAAACAAAATAAATACGTGAAACTTTGACTGCCCTTATCTCACAAATGGCTGGAACAAATTTGCCTTGTGGCTACTCTACTTGGCAGATAGCTATAGTGTAAAAGGGGCCAGGAAGCTACTGTATGCAGTTATGAAAATTGCATTTTCTTTTTTGTCAACATACACACAGTGTGGCATGCTGGCTGGCTTTCTTGACTAGATGACACACTACTGTGTGTGTTGATCTGGACTTTTGGAACCCTGAATTCCAAAAATCCAGCGATTACCGGATGTTACAGTATTTTGAGCACTACAGAGCCTGCTCCCACACTTCTGTGGATTTGGACTGACATACTCGCATACTCTTCCCAAACTAATCCAAGGAACTGGACGTATTCTGTTAAATGTGTTATATAATATGTACACATATGTAGGGACGGATCCAGACTTATGGAAAGGGGGGGTCAAAAATGAACTGAGGCACTACATTGTCTGGTTTGATAAGGTGAGACAAAAAAAAAAGGTCACAGCCAGCTGACAATAGCTGCCCACCTTACCAACCACACATTTATAGCTGATAAAGTACATATAAATCCTTAAATAGTTTCACTACACACTGTTCTAATACTGTGACTACTTTATTAGAGTGACTGCTCTATTAGAGTATCTTGATCTTGGTATACTAAAAGTTTTTGGAGGGGGGGGGGGGGGGGGGGGTCAAGAGCCCCCCCTGTATCCGCCCCTGCACATATGTACATAGATATGTAATAGTTACTGTACATGCATAATAGTTAGCTTTTATGTGGCGCAATTGATATTTTTGCTCGATTCTTACAAATACAATACACCCTGTATAACCCCATCCCCATCTTACTACTAGCCCCTATGCAGTATTTACAAATATATTGAGTCACTTTCAAGTATAACTTTTGGCCACAGCTATTTGGCCCCTGTTTTCTCCTGTACTGTATATGCTGTAAACTCCCTCATCTATTTGATGTGTGAACATTCCAAATAAGCTGTAGGAAGGACAGGAAAGAAAGGTCTTAGAGAATAAGCTTTGAAACCCTTTGACCCCTATAAAATGCAGCAATCGTGAAAGGCAGATGCAGGAGGAGATAACACTGTAAAAAATAAATTGTGTACTGCACAACAATGTGTCGCAATATTATATACACCAATTGGCATATTGGTGTGTATACTGTGACATTTTGGTGTGCAGGACATAAATTTACTTTTTACAGTGAAGAGTATAATAATCAAGTTGCCTGGTCTTGCATACTATATGTACTATAGTAATGTGCTTGTTGTTAACTTTTGTCAAAATTTTCAATATCAATATTTATTTATTTAAGGTGATGAGGGAATTGATACCAGAACACAGTCAGCTAATGATGCAACAAGAAATACAGAAAACATGCTAAATAGCTTATACCCTGGAAACTTTGTCAATATGCTTTACTCCTGTTACAAGTACCATAGTAACTTACAAATAGAAGAAGACGATTTGTATAGTTGGACACCGTGGAATGTAACAAGACATTTTGACAATAAGCTGTCTTCGCATGTAACCCTGTTTGAGTCAGGATATTCATTTCAGAAATTTGAAGTAATAAATAAAGTTTCTGAATTGTTTCAGTTAGAAAATAAGTGGAGCCTACAGCCAAAAACAGTGTTGCTTGTTGGAAGTTCAGGTATAGGAAAAACAACTTTGTGTGCAGAAATAGCCAATCAATGGGGTAAGAAGGAGATATTGCATGATACAAAGTGTTTATTCCTAATAAATTTGGATGATTCTGCTATACAAAAAATATCCAGACTGGAAGATTTGGCATGTTATAGCTTTAAGAAATTTCATCCTGAGTTATCAAACCAACATGTGAGAGAGTTTTTGGAGAATGATAATAGTGATATAACAATAATCATAGATGGTTTTAAAGAACCTGATCATGAAAATAACGCATTTCTTACGAGACTGATTCAACGTAGAATATTAAGACAGTGTAGACTGATTATCACAGTACACCCACTTGCATTGGAAAGAGTACAGAAAATCGTTGATATTAGCCTAAATGTAGAAATACTAGGGTTTACTGAAAATGGTATAAATGTATGTATACAGCAAGAACTACAAGAGCATGCTAATAAAATCACAGTATTACGTTCATACCTTGATGAAAATAAATATGTTAAGAATCTTTGTCACGTGCCTACTCTGTTGATGATTTTAATACAGTTTGTTAAGAAAAATAGTTTGTCAAACATTGGAATGGATCACTGGTTTGAACAAGCAATTTTTCGTTTCGTATGTGCCAGTTCATATCAAGAGGAATCAGATATAACTCACATTTTATATCTTTCAAAGTTAGCATTTGAATCCTTCAGAAACAGGGAATCATGTAATTTTGGCTGTTTATGTGTGCAAGAATATTTAGCTGGACACTATATAGCCAATCTTACAAATCCATGTGAACAGTTTGATCTACTTAAAAAATTCCTATTTAAATCTGACCTTATAGGCACTTGGGCTCAATTGAACTTGGGCAGCATAGTTAATTTTGATTCACATTCTATTTTCTGTCACATCGAAGTAAAAGGTAGTATGTCAAGCTTGCCAAGATTTCATTCTTTATATGGATTCCTTGACCAGTTTAGTCATGAAGATTTTCAAATTTGCAGTAAAATTATATTCCAAGCTATATATTTTGTGCACAGTGAGGAAAAATACTATGAAAGGCATGAAATTATACTTAAAGATTGGTATTATAATGATAGGGAATATGATAAGAATCTATATAATTTGTTTTGTTGGAACAAGGTGTATCTTTCATTGCGTGATGCCTGTAATAGTGATTGTCGTGGAATTGAACTCATTTTATTTCACAAGTACATGCCAGATTTATCATTTTACAAAGCAATAAGACAGCTACTACAAAAGCAACACATTGCAGTGATGTTACGAAATAGTAATGCACTGCTTGGATATAGGGCAAGCTCATGCCAACTAACTGAAGGACTTGCATTGACCTATTTACTAAATGCTTTGATACTGAAGTTCTGTCACATTACTTGTGATATTATCTGTCACTTGAATGTTGAATATTTAGAATCATTATTGATTTCTGATTGTAAATGGAGTGATGTTAATGTATCAATAACCAGTATATTGCAAATGCTAAAGAAAACCTGTACTTTAAAATATCTCAACCTAAGTTGCAACAATTTGCCAGGAGAAGTAGCAAAAGATTTAGCAGAGATAATTCATAGTAATACATCTATTACAGCACTCTATTTAGCTAATAATAGATTACGTTCAATGGGAGGCATAGTTTTACAAGCATTGAAGGATGTTTCAACACTTAAAGTACTTGACTTAGATAACAACAACATGACTGGTGAAATTTCTGAAGAATTAGCTGGTGTTATCAAATGTAATCCTTACTTAGAAGAATTGCACTTGTCTGGTAATGATTTGCAGTCATCAGCAGCAGTGATTCTTCATGCTTTACAACAGCACTCAAAATTGAAATTGCTAAACTTGAATGAAAATAAGATACCTGATACAATTGGGGAAGAAATGGCACTTGTAATTAAATGTAATATTTCTCTTCAAGATTTACGTTTAGGTTTTAATAATTTGAAGTCATCTGTAATTCCAATTTTACTAGCACTAAAGGAATTTAAATTGAGACTTAAAGTATTAAATTTAAATGGTATTGGCATGTCAGGGGAAGTAGCAGTACTTGTGGCAGATGTCATCTGTAATTTTTCTCCTGTAGATTTACAATTGTGTAGCAACAGTTTACATTCTTCAGCAACTGTAATCATGCAAGCATTACAGGAGGCTTACTTTTTAAGAATTCTTAATTTGAATAACAACAACATTTCAGAACAGGCAGCTCAGCATTTAGTAAATGTCATTGAACGTAACTATCGTTATTTGGAGGACTTGCGTTTAAGTTCTAATAATTTACAGTCATCTGCCTGTTTAATTTTAGAAGCTTTGAAGAGGAAACCTAAATCAAGAAAAGCTTTATTTTTGAAAATACTTAATTTAAATAACAATAACATGTCTGCAAAAGTTACAGAACTATTAAGTGATGTAATAAGAGAAAATTATTTACTAGAAGAATTACACCTATCTAATAATAATTTTCAGCAGTCTGCAGTTGTATTTTTGAAAGCTATGAAGTCACTTTCCAGGCTAAAAGTTCTAAATTTAAATGGAAATAAAATGTCAGGCAAAGTAGCACAAGATTTAGCACATGTCATTGAAAATAATCGTTATCATCTACAAGGCCTTCACCTTGGTTTTAATAACATGCGGTCATCCCTAAGTTTAGTGTTACAATCACTAGAAACCATTTCCCATCTTAAAATTTTGAATTTAAGTGGTAATTACATGACAGACTCTGTGGCACAAAAGCTAGCAAATGTCATCAAAGCTAATGTTAATTTGGAGGTTCTACGTGTAAGTTGTAATGATTTCCGAGATTTGAAATCATCAGTGTGGTTCATCTTACGAGCACTACAAGGAATTTCAAATCTGAAAATTCTTGATATGAGTAACAATAATTTGTCTTGTGATGGTGAAATTGTCATAAAAGATTTGGCAGGTGTCATTAACAGTAACAGTTGCTTAGAAGAACTTCGTTTGTCTGGCAATCGTTTACAATTGTGTTCATCAGACTTTGTAGTTTTACAGGCTATGGAAAGGATCTCTAGTCTAAAACGGCTTAACTTGAATTGCAATAAACTATCAGGAGGTGAAACAGGAGAGCACATAGCTCATGTTATAGCAAATAATACTCGTATAGAAGAGTTATCTTTGAGCCATAATTATTTATCTTCTTCTTTAGTTTCAATTTTACGATCACTGAGTAAAGTTTCACATCTCAAAAAATTAAATTTAAATTGCAATAGCATATCAGGGATAGACGCTGCAGAAGACTTGGCGACTGTAATAGCAAACAACACTTGTCTTGAAGAGCTGTGCTTGGGTAACAATAATTTTTATTCTTCAGCAGTTACAATTTTACAAGCACTACAAAACATTAATGGTCTTAAAGTACTTGATTTGAGCAGCAATAATGTTTCAGAAAATGCAGGAGAGCTTCTAGCAAATGTACTAAAATCTAATGCTCATTTAAAAGATCTTCGTTTAAGTTTTAACAAGTTGGGATCATCAGATATTGTAATTATACAAGCTTTGCAGAACATTTCAACACTCAGGATATTATGTTTAAGTGGAAATTACATGTCAGAGAAGACTGGGAAAGACTTGGCAGCTGCCATAGAAAACAACAAGAACATTGAAGACCTGCGTTTAAGTAACAATAATTTTCAAACATCAATTTCTTTGATTTTAGAATCATTAGCAACAACTATGCATCTTAAAGTACTTCACTTGAGTAACAACAGTATTACAGGAAGTGATGCAATAACTTTAGCATTAGTTATAGAAAATAACGTGTCACTAGAAGAAGTGTGCTTACCTAGCAATGGTTTTCACTTATCTGCGGACAAGATTGTACTGGCATTAAAGAAACTTTGCAAGCTTAAAAAGCTTAACTTGAATGATAACTACATGTCAAGTAGTGTCTCATCTGACTTGGCTGATGTAATTGCCAATAATAGTTCTCTGTCTGATTTGTTAATTTCCAAAAACAATTTGCAATCATCTGCCCTAGTTATTTTTGAAGCCCTGATAAGAACATCAGCCTTAAGAAAGCTTAATTTAAATAACAATGGTTTGTCTGGAAGTGTGGCACAAGGCTTAGCACATGTGGTTGATAATAACCCATATCTAGAAGAACTGCATTTATCAAACAATGCCTTACGATCTTCTGTGAAAATAGTTTTAAAGAGTTTACAAAGTTTGTCAAAACTCAAAGTGCTTAATTTAAATAAAATTAGTATTACGAATATTATGTCTCAAGATATACCAAAATGCTTAGGGGAAGTCATTACAAGTAATTCTTACTTAGAAGAACTGCATTTGTCTGAATGTAATTTCCGGTCATCTTCAGCCAAGTTTTTAGAAGCTATGAAAGGAATTTCAAGGCTTAGAAAGCTTAATTTGAACAGTAATAATATGACTGGTGAAGTAGCTGAAGTCCTGGCTGACGCTATTGTACATAATGCTTCCTTAGAGGAACTCTTTTTATCCAATAATAACTTCAATACTTCTGCAATTGTGATTCTGCAAGCTGTAGCAAGACTTACGAAACTCAAGAAACTAAATTTAAATAACAATGCCATGTCCGGAGTAGTAGCAGAACAATTTGCAGATATTATCAGATGCAACACTAGACTAGAAGAGTTGTTTCTGTCTAATAACAATCTGAATTCTTCCACAATTTTGATTTTACAAGCGTTAAAAGGAAATTCTAAACTTAAAGCACTTGACCTAAGATGCAATAACATTTCAGAGGATGTAGTGGAAGACTTAGTGAAATTCATTCACCACAATAACACTCTAGTACACTTAAATTTAGATTCTAACAATTTGCAGATGTATGCACACAAAATGAAAGGAAATAGCAAGTTGAAGATTACTTTATAGAGAAGACTTCAGTTGTCATTATAAAAATACATGCACGACATTTTTTCTTTGAACTGTGTGGAAATGTAGAATATATGTAGAATATCATTGTCACAGCAATTTTAAGCGCCCTCAATCATGTTACTAGATATAATTTGAGGTATTGGTGTGAACATAGCTACTGTCAGTGTTGGGAGTAACGCGCTACTTATGTAACGCGTTACGTAATATTATTACTTTTGTAGTAACAAAGTAATATAACGAAATACGCTATAAAAACAGGTAATATAATGCAAGATACTTTACTTACAAATGTAATGCGTTACCTAAGTAATATAGCTACTGTAACGAGTCTAATATTACGTAATATTATTACTACAAGTAACGAAGTTACTAATCTCGTTAGTTATCCTCTGAGTAATGCCTATAGCCACAGCGAAGTAACGAGGCCTACTGAATGAAGCTTATTCACCAGCTTCTTACTTATAAACAAAATTTGTATATTGTCCAACAGCACAATCATGTCACGTGATAAGGTGGTAGTTTCACACGTGACAGCTTAAGGCTGTGGACACAAAGTAATATATTATGTAATATTATTACAGTTACTTTATTTTATGGGTAATATGTAACTGTAACTAAATAGTTCTGTTGCAAGTAATATGTAATATGTAACTAGTTACTTTTACAAAGTAACTTGCCCAACACTGGCTACTGTACACATTACTCTAAACCCTTTCTGTAAATCCAAAATCCACCCTTTGATGTTGCCTATGTACAGTGCATGTGAATGGCAGCAGTAGGGGAAGCAGATATATACATGGACCACAGTACACTGCAGACATTTTACTAATTTTTTATTTGTTGAGTTCATGCACAAACAAGAATCAGGTGATTTCCCACAAACATTAAACTGTAATGTATGCATTCCACTAGATACCTGTGAAAGCCTGTGAATCCTGGGAGTCAGAATCTTGACAAAAAAATCTATGTTGAGTGCAGCATGCCATTGTTACTTGCAATTAAGTCCTTTTTCTCTAGGAAATTAAACACTATGACTTCTTTCCAAGTTCCAACTATATAAAAGGACTTGATATCCCACCATATAGTGCTATGACATGATTGTATTATTAGAGTACTTGGCTGTTGGACCCACCATACCCTGTATAAATTTGCCTGTTGGGGTCTCACTTCTGGAATCACAACATGCTGAACAATTGAAACTGCACCCATACAAAGGTGTATATATGTATACTAGTAGTACACTTGCTAAGTATATACATCAAATATGCTTATTACACAACTATAGACATGACTACTGCGTGTGTACAACATCTCGTCAATTAAAGCCAAGTCATTTCAATATATTTATATTGTGTTTATATAGCCAATATAATAATCATATATACAACCACACAGCAAAGTGTACTCTTTTTATGCACATGAACCCGTTTACTGTAGTCAAAAACTCCTCAAATTTTTTTCTACGTTGTATTTATGGCATCAACTGTCAAACTGCATGTAAGTGAAAATGTTGGGGATGTCAACATTTTGAAAGCTTCAATTAGTCTCCTTTGTAGTTATCATTGGTTTGGCTGGTCACAAGAGATTCCACCAGTCTTGTATAAAACTTCTGCAGATGAAAATTATAACAGCAACAAACATAACAATAGCCTCCTGATACAAAGGCCATGCAAATGTCTACTTGTTGGGAAGCCTTGTTAGCATTGTATGAAATAATGTACATGTACTTGTTGAGTGCAAAGAAGGCTGAAGAAACTGGCACAGTCAGATCTATCCCACAAGAGTAGTCACTTAACACAAATTCTAATAACAACTGGGAAAAAATAGTGCGGGTCTTACAGTATAATAATACCCATTGCAAGTGATAACAAGATAAGGGAAACAAAATATATCTAGCACAAGATGGATACAGATTACAAGTTTCTGCTGGTGTCAGCATACACTACTGAGGTTTCTGTCTGATACAGTAATGGGTGACGATCAATACAGTATCAGTACCTGTTTAATTAGAATGTACGTATATTAATTGAAACCCTAAAAGTGTATGTTTTATTAGCATAAACACAAACACTAATCCAGGAGAACAATTGTATATTATATGGATGGGGACAATCAGATAATCTTGAAGGACAACAGGATAATCTCTTCATACTTTCAGATAATCTTGAAGGCTTTCTCTGATGTACAGTACTTGAAGTGTATCTGCTTGAGAACAGCAGTGAGAAGCTAGTGATGCTACTGCCTACTTACTCAATTTTGAGATGAACTTGTATAATTATAAATATTATACTAAATTAAATAATAAAATATATCTTAGAACTTACTCAACAGTGCCAGTCTTCATGCACAAGGTGGAACACAGCTTGATACAAGTCAAGAGCTGAATGGACCAACTGTTCCGCATGCATTTCACAAGTAAAACTTGACAAATGTATACAATTGTTCACAAAGACCAGGAAATGGAGAAAGCAGCTTATTACAGTATTCTGCATTTTGCACTACAGTGCATGGAACTTCTCTCATGTGCAGTCTAGTTCACACTACTGTTTGTATCTCAGAAATATCTGTAACTATATGCTAAATATGCAGAGTAAATGACTTCAATGCTATTATTGTGTTCAGTTAGTGCTAGTGGGAATGTCATTACAGGACATTCATGGTCACTTTCCTGTGCTGTAAAAATGTGTTATCACCTAACCTAGCAACCAAGTGGGTTTTGAAACAAGCCACTTACCTGGTAAACAGTGGAGGTACCTTGATAAAAAAAACAACTTATAATTAAAACACACTGACAAGGTTTCTATAGACCTGAGGACAATGTGATTGAGGGCTACCCACAAATTAATTACTG
The DNA here is from genome assembly GCF_963678975.1 of Dysidea avara. Taxonomy (NCBI): domain Eukaryota; kingdom Metazoa; phylum Porifera; class Demospongiae; order Dictyoceratida; family Dysideidae; genus Dysidea; species Dysidea avara. The sequence continues at coordinate 35,574,149 of NC_089279.1, forward strand.
AGGCTGCAAATAAGTGTTCACAATTTCTATATTGCATAAATTTTTTAAGAAAGGTTCCACAGCTTAGTTAAAAGATACAAACACAATCATTTCCTACACACATACAGATATTAATCCCTCCCTACCTAACTCTTGATATAATGTACATGTAGTAATTGAGAAAATTAGAGTAAAACACATAACAAGTGTTGATTTCAGCAAATGAAATGAGTACTGCTTGTTAGTAAAGTTGCAGTAGCATGGGTTCAAAGAAAAACGTGCTCATAAAAATTCCACCACTAAAAATACCATGGAGTGTCTTTAATAATAGGAATTTTAAGTGTGATTAAGGATCATAGCCATAAAAGGTAGTAAATGAGGAGGTCGCCTACACCTGTACATATATATTAATGGACATTTAATTCCTAATTCAGTCATGGGTATAGACTGAAGTACTGATGAATATCTGCAAGCGTAGGGAGCCTCCCTTGTTTCCCTACTGTTTTTCTATGATCCTTAATCAAACTGAAAATTTCTATTTTCTTTCTACATGCTTTTTTTGTATATAACATAATTATGACTGGTGAATCAGCGTATACCACATCAAAAGAAAGAATGGTGCCATACTTAATGTTTTCATTTGAACAAACGTCCCAAGTATCAATTACTGAAAAAGTAATTTGCACTTCACTTTCAGCTGTCAGCCAGTTACACAGCGTTACAAAAGAACATTATGAGAAACACCTCTGTAATCCAGTCACTGTGGAAGTATCTGTTACAAATGTAGGGAAGCCACCATGCACTAGTTATCACAAATCGACACTGACCTTGCTCTGTCATGTCAGTATTACAATATAGCTATGTGGAAAACCCTACTGTTGCACTGAACTAAGTATGGCTTTTCAACATTGTTATACATACTATCATGTCTCTTGTATAATTCACCAACTTTAGCACACGCATCCTTGAAATTTTAAAAATACACCAGTATATATTTAAAGTTTGATAAATTCTCCACTAAATACATAAGCCACATGTGTTATTTATGTATGGCTTGTGGCTACTGTGTCTCACTTACACTGTATATTTCCACATTTCTCAATGATTTAAGATGTGGTAGCTACATACATATAGCACTATACTTTACGTACCAATGTGCTAACCTTAAGTAATTCATTGTTCATCAGAGGAATCACAAAACTCAGCCCATACAAACCACATCAACTCCATTAGGAGTATTACGCACAAACACAAACAAGCAACTACTCACTGATACATACAATTACAGTGAGCAACAATAATTGTGGTAAAACATCTACAGTATGCCAGTTTTAATATACAGTATTAGTGTATGCTTAACATTGTGCATGCAGTAGATGATATATGTATAGCTCTAACAATCATTTATTACGCAGTTGCATAAACATACATACTTGGTTCATCAAAAATTATTTTGCTGTTTGATTGATGAGTAGTTACAAACATAGTGTTAAGTCCTAACAGTGCACCTCATCAATAATAGTGTTCTTTTCAAACCGGTTGGTACTACACTTTACTTGATACAAATAGCTACTATATCCACCTGAAGATGCAAACATTTGCATACACGTATATGCTTGTCAACAACACCCATGCATATTTATACCATATCCCTCATTTGGAAAAGTGATGTTATCTAACTACTGTCTTTGTATCTAGTGCCTTTGAGCAGGCTGTAGGACCAGGTGTTCTACAGACCTTCAGCACTTGTGCTGTAAAGCTTTAATAAATTAACTAGTGTCCATTTGGTTCTACTTGGGGTACTTAGAGATAATGAGTCACTCTCTAGAATTCCTATGGATATAATTACATGAAAATAACAAGGAGAAAGCATCCTGACCACCTGGTAGACTCCTGTAAGCGTTCGAGCGTAAATCAGATGGTTGCAGGTTCGAGGCTACCTAGGTCCAGTCATGGATTTTTTCAACTTTTCAAACACACCTTATGTAACTACTGTCTTTGTATCTAGTATCTTTGAGCAGGCTGTAGGACCAGGTGTCCTACAGACCTTCAGCACTTGTGCTGTAAAGCTTTAATAAATAATAAATAAATGATGTAGTTTTCAACAATGATGGAGAATAGTTTTAATATAACCACCTTTATATCTTGACAGTTTGAAAATGCATCAAACACTTCAAATAGAGACACTAAGATTGGCCGAAAGAATATTATGAAGTTAATATTATGAAGTTATGTACAAGTGAGGCTTTCAACACTAGCCAAACTCCACAAAAAAATTCTATGATAGATAACAATTCATTCTTGACTCCTGATTCTATTTTGAGTGTCTTGAGTGAAAATCTTTTGCAAGAAAAACTTCAGTCTTTGTTGCAACGGCTCGAGCAACTGTAAAATAGATTTAAATTTTTACTGTGGTGCGGTCACATTTATACAACTAACAAATAAGTTGCACATTTAAATTAATTAATTAAGCCTTTGTACACATGACAACCCAGACGTCCATATGGCCGTACACGTACAAATGACACAAAGTGTTATTACATGTCATGTCTTTTCATAAAAACATTAAACACATACACTGTAATATGCATATACTAACTTGAGTCCCTTCCTTGTATCACTAGCCAACAGGATTAAGTTTCACATTAATTTTCATTGTACCATTGCAGGGAGTTGATCTAAAGGAGCTTGGCTGTAGATACAAATGTGTGCATCATTGACCACAATAGTGCACTCTCCATGACAACAGTAATTCTTTGCAATTCTACTTAGTAGAAGACTCCAACACTGCCTGATCTAATGACCACATTGCAAGTTGGACACTGATATATCAATCAGAAATGATACCAACTACTGCCCAGTAGTAGTGCTGTAACCAAGAGCCGAGGACAGAGAAACACTGACCTGTACCACGCACAGTAACACATTAACATGAGCAAATGTAAATAAACATATTCAAACTATACGTACTGTACACATGCGTTCAAAATAACTGGAACCTTATTCTTTGAAACTGTAGCACAGTTTGATTGCATATAATTCTGTGAATCTCTGCACTGCATTTGCCACCAAAGGCTACATATTACACAACAACACAATAAACACACTTGCTGGTAATCAGATTCTTTGATAAGAGTCTACAATCTTGGCCAGGAGCATGTGACACTATTAGTTACTTGATGACTAAGATAGAACAACAAACCAGCACTGATGTATAGTTTCTCTCCACTTGACACTGTCTATACACATACATACTAGCACGTACATGCAACAAAAATAATATTTACATAAACTTCTCATGTTGCACTATGGCATTCTGCATGTAAGTCATCTCCTCTAAGTTTGTTCTTCAACATTAATCAAGTACTCCATAAGTTTGTTTGGCATAGAAACAAATTCTCCTTGCATGATATCATTGAGCACATAAACAGTTATTAAGAAAAGCCAATGAACATCTTCATAGAGAGCAGAGAGTGTGCACCAATGGCTTGCTCTGAAACTAGACGTATAACCTGTCATAAATTTTGCAAAACAGTCTTCTATAAGACTAAGCAATAGTGGCAGTGAATACTCAGGAACAATTCTGTAGACTTAGTGTTGTTTTTTATGTGCTATGTCATTTATTAGTAGAGCAACTAAGTAACAAATTTTGATGAAATCATTCACTAGAAGCTAGGCGTAAGAGCACCAAGTTAAATTTTCTGTGAAGTTGAGGAAATACTGAAATCATTTGAGGTATGCATGGTGCCATGTCGAAATCATTGCATGTTTGGAAACTTTTAAACTGGGTTGTAAACTCATTAATAGCTGGTCAAGAAACCACACAAGTGCATTCAAAATCTTTGTTTCAACTTAAATAGCATGTATGTAGTTCAAGTTTACAGAAAATCTTTCAAAATATGGTAATTTTTAAACACTTCTAATGGAGCCAATATTTCAGTGTAAATACTGTAGTGCAGGCAGAATCCAATAGAAATAATACATTGCACATCTATGCTTCGCATACCTTGACTTTCTGTGCTTTTATTGCAACCTAATAACCTGGATGGATACCTCTCTTGATCAGCTTTTGTAAATGACCATCCCTTGCTTGTCTATGCAGGTGCAAAAACTTCAGTATTATTAAAACTATTAAATACTTATATGGCTTCCCAAATACATTTTCTATTGGCTTTATCTCCTAGCTACAGGTTCTTGGAATGTGATATGATTGGTAATTTTAATGGCACCCGTATCTAATATAAAATAGCTATAGTACAAATCAAGCACTAAGTTTGGTGTTTTTATCAAAAATGAATGTTAACAATGTTTCAGTTTTGCTTAGCTGCTCTACCAGTTAAACCACACTTGCACACTCCTTATCACAGCCTTCACAGGACCTAAAATAAGGCCTTAACACTGCACAAATTTGCGGTGTTAAACCTAAAGTGTGCAGTGATAAATCTGATTTTGTGCAGTGTTAAATTACAGCAATCACTATAAGATAATTACATAATTATGCTTACTATACTCTTGATAAGCATGCAGTCGGAGATCCTCATAAACATGTACATATGGCATGCTATACATGGCTGTAACCTGTGTATAAAATTAAACTATAGTAGTGATGCTGATCTTTATGGATATAAATTCATTATTGACGTTTGCAATTTGTGACTGGCACTACATGTGATCAATTATATGATCACCTATGCATGCCTTATAATCAGAGCCTTTCATGATTATTAGTATTAGTATTAGTATATTACAGGTAAAGAAGGCTCAAGGAGCCTGTAAAGCCTGATCTGTACAAAAAGAATTTAACAAATTTGCAACTACATAGCAAAAACTTATATACAATAATAGTTAACTAATTAATAATCATACAATAAAGTAGACCAGCCACTGTCAAGAAAATTTTTAAAATCATTAAGTGTGGGAGCATTAACTATGTGATTGGGTAAACTGTTCCAGTCATTGATGGCTCGTACAGTGAAAAAAGTAGATCTCACTCTTGATGTTGCTTGAGGTTTAAATAACTTGTAATTGTGACCCCTAGTTGTTGATGAAGTTGCTGTAGTAAACAAATCTGATGTATCTAGACTGAAATGGCTGTGTAATAGCTGATAGAACATTATCATATCTCCGCGCAGTCTGCGGTATTTAAGTGATTGTAAGTTTAGAGCAGTGAGGCGATCATTATATGTGCAGTTTTGAAGATCCTGGACCAATTTTGTGGCTCTTCTCTGTATCTTCTCTATTTGTTCTTGATCTAGAATGTATTGTGGTCCCCAGATGATGTTACCATACTCTAACACTGGGTGGATATATGATTTATACAAGTTGATGAATGTAGCATGGTCGAAATTCTGAAATGTCTTGTGAATAACTGCTAGTAGTCTGTTAGCTTTCTTGGCAACTGTGGTGGTATGATCGTGAAACTTTAACTGATTGTCAATCATTATTCCCAAGTCCCTTACAACATCACAAGATGTAATAGTAGTGCCATCAATTACATATTCACCAAATCCATGAGGTTTACCTAATTACACTTACTAATGTTGAACTTCAGTTGCCATTTCTTAGACCATGCAAAAAGCAAATTTATATCTTGTTGAAGTTGGCAAAAGTCGTCCACAGTCCTGATAGTTCTGAACATCTTCACGTCATCTGCAAATTGAAAAATGGGACTATTAACTATTAAGGGCATGTCGCTGACATATATATTAAACAAAATAGGGTCCAAAACAGAGCCTTGAGGCACTCCACTACTGACACTTGACCAATCTGATGCATGACTGTTCAGTACAACTTTCTGCTTCCTTCCCACAAGAAAATTCTTCACCCATGCTAGCAGCTTGCCAGATATGCCACACCCTTGCAACTTGGAAATTAAACGGTTGTGTGGGACGGAATCAAATGCCTTAGCAAAATCAAAATACAAGATGTCAACAGAATGGCCATCGTCAAGCGTTTTGGTCCAATCGTTCATGGCCAATAACAGTTGAGTTGAACAGGATCTTCCAGGAGTAAAGCCATGCTGATGAGGAAGTATCACATTATTAGTCATCAAATGATCTTGGATGTTGTCTTTAATGATGGATTCCAAGATTCTACAAATAGGCGAGGTCAAACTAATAGGACGGTAATCTGCTGGGGACTTACTATGCTGATATTATCAGGGCTACCAGGGCTTTCAGCTATCATTATAGCACTTTAAACTAACACATATATGCATGTTGAGCCCAAATTACCAGGGCTTTGGCTGTGATTACTAAAGCCTGCCACTGCTCATAATACACTCTGTATAGAATATTTCATTTGTTCTTAATTAAACAGTCGCAACTGAGAGCTATGAATAAAGTGAACTCTTTTCATGCCCATGCACTAATATAGAGCATAACTATGATTATATGCTTTGAGTTTTGAATCATGAATACAGGCACATACCAAGGGTGATAGAAAAGAGGACAAGGGAGCTATAGCCCATATCAAAACGCACATGAAGATACTTAGCCCTCCTTATTAAAAATACTCCTAAAGTTGTCACTGACCAATAGCAACTGTACTATAATATTCTATGGCCCCACACATCAAGATACCGTAATAGAGCTGTCACCCTAAGGCAACAATCAAACAGTAATATAATACTGAAATCATTATCACATTTAGTTTCAGAGAAGGAAATTTCAGATAATTTCCTGGGTTATAGCCATGCATAACGTGCCTGCAGACTCCCTTATATGTTTACTTGCTTCTGAGTGTTTGGACCGTAAGGTAGCTAGGCTAGCTATAGTATGTTCACGTTGAGCTGAATCCTCAAAAACATTTAATTATTCATGTTACACATGATGTTGAAATTTGGCTCATTTGTAGTACTGCTTGACCTGCTAAAAATATTTTGAAATCTTGTCGTTCAAATGTTTGACATAATATTTACGGCCAATCAAAATTTTCACAATACATATTATAGCTGCTTTACTTCTACATAGTATTATTTAGTTAGGCCCCGGTATTAAAATAATATGCCCCTGAATGTGCACCCCATGCAGTGCTTCCTTTGCTAGTGATACACACATAGGAGTCAATTATAATACTTGAGAAAGTGTGCAGTGATAAATAAAAGTTATTTTAGGCACTGCCTTATCAACACCTCAGCCTTGGGTTGGGGCTTAACTGTAATTAAGTCACTGATCATGATTATACGGCTATAGCATTTCAAGAATATGTGTGTGTTTAGTTACTATGGATTATGATATTACAGGTATGAATCTATGTTGATGTGTCTATTTCTGTAATTTAATAGTTTATACAATCCCAGTTATTGCTATAGCATGCACACAATCACTATATTGCTATACATTGTGTGTGTTACACCACAAATTAAATTTAAAAAAATTAACAGATTAGATTTATAATATATAAACATGGTACAGCTACAGCTAGTGTGCTCTCTATGCTAGAAATGGTTCTGGAAAGGGGTGTAGAGTATTATAAATATAAGTGCGCATGTTGCAACAGTAAAAGCCTAAAAATGGCATGAAAATTACAATGCAATAATTATTGTATAGTTCATACATGCTGCATAACTGTGTATAGTCAGGGTACATTATCCAGCTCCTCTAAAATTTGTTCTGTAGCTCTTGTAAGACTTTCAACTTCCTTTATCTTCTCCAGCAATATTGACCAATTTTTGGGGCTAACACCATGGCTAGTACTTAGCCAGTCAATAAATAACTCACGACAACATTTTTTTGGATCCTCTTTGTGTTTTTCTTTTATGTTATTCACAGTTGATATATCATACAACAAAGCAAAGCCTACATCTTCCCATTCTGCTGCTATCTTTGGGATTACAATCTTGTTTAATTCACCCATTTTTGGTTCTACAATGTAGAACACAATACTTAGTTACTAAAAATAACTATTATCATCTTACCACTCGTCAGTGATACTTTAATCTTTTTTGATGAATCAGAAGTTGGTAGATGTGCTGCTACCTCCTTAGATGCTACAAATCAGTTTATAACACTTGTTATAAGATACTTATGTAATTCGTAGACTGTATATATGGTGAAATAATAATGAAAGTTAATAATGTAATAATGAACATGAACAGTGAAGTTGTCAAAGTACAACAAGCATAATTTTGGTGGTTAAAGGAATTTGGGGAAACCAAGGACTAAACTTCTCACTTCAAAGAATTTCAGTTGCTTTATGTCTATTGTTGATGTATCTGATTTGCCCTTGTATATTGTATGTAGCTATGTACATTACTTCTGGACCAAATTCAAGGATGAGGCCAAAATTTAATGGAAATGACAAATGTTATAGCTGTCCAAGTATACCAAGCATATCAGCATCTAAACCATGCACCATTAGAATAACTGCAGGATGCCATAAGATTAAAAAAACTTGCTTCATGGCCCAATCAATGTATTACTTTGTATGTTGAAAAATTCTTGGTACAAAATAGGACAAGAATTTTACAGTTCTTACATAGATAGATTTGTAGGGTCCTGACCCCTGTCTTCACCACCTGGATTTTAGGACAAGATAAAAGAAAAAAGACTGGGAATTACCCACTCTGAAGTGCAAGAAAAACTTATGGGTCATCAGGAGAAAAAGCTATATATGCATGCACTTTTACATGAATCTGTGCTATATAAGTACATTACATATATAGAATTGTACAAATTTGTGTCCTAGATTGGGATACTCTATAATAGAGCAGTCATGTAATCTAATAGAGCATTCAAATTTCTACGTACTGTAAAACATACAACCATCAAATTGGTTTTACACGTGCTTTTCAAAGTACACACTTCAGTGAGTTAGTGACTTAATTCAAATTTAATTTCAAGGAATCTATGTGACCCAGTGACCCAAACTAACAAAACCACCTTTTCAGATGTCTGAATTTGACAACTCATAACTTAGTGGCAGATTTAGGTGGGCTTCTGTGGTTTTGATGGAAACCCCTTTTTAACATTTAGCTCAGTGGAAGTAGCTAACTACGTAGTTCTATTATTATAATTTATCATGGCAAAAAACTACATAATGCTGTATTTCAGTAACATGCATACGATTGCATTCAACTAGCATCCATTGTAGCTATCAATCTCTCAGCAACATTTTCCTGTTCATGGTCACGCTGCATTTAGAATGATCGAGATACTCTAATAGAGCAGTCAGGTAGTTACCACAACTTTTGCCCTGTTAGCATATATTTTGAAGCATGGAAAATAATGGGTTTTAAACTTAAAAAAAACTTAAAATTTTATCCTAGAGCTTCTATAATCTTTAAAATTTTCTGGAGCCATGTCCTTGCAGATGCCTAATTAGACTGTTTTATTCCACGTATTCATTATATTTTTAGAAACTCCTAGATCTGCCACTGTAATTTTGTACAGCTATAATGAATGTACTTGAAACTATGTCACTTTGTTGTGCACATGCTGTATAATTTTAGGAAAATTTTAAGTTGCCTTCTTATTTACAAAAAGTAATCTTATTTTTGTGAAGTGCAAATAACCATGGCTCTTTGCCATATAATTATATAAGTTGTATTATGAGGTAAAACACAAAGCCATTTTTATCATGGTGTACCTATTATCAATACCCTGTGTTTCATTCCTGGTGTTCCTGTACTATATTGTAGCCATATTGTATTTGTATGGGGCATACAGCTCATAGATGAGATGACTCATTCACGGAAGGTTAATGAAGATGAGGGCATCCACTTGGAAGATAGAACAAGTTACTCCCCTACACCTTGTAAGTTTGAGACACGAATGTTTTATATGGCATGTATAAATAGACTACATGTACTTTATAGACAGCTGTTGGAGGAATTTGGAATGGTTTATAAGGCAATGTATAAATACCATAATTCAATTATAATCCACACTTTATGCTGCTTATATTTCTGGTCAACCTCCTGTACAATCACAGTGTGCCATATGGTTCAATATCAGAAACCTGCATGTTCCTCTTTGCAGAGTGTGTTAGAGCTACATGCATATTATGTATTCTTACTTGTCGTAAGTGGCATTCTAATATCCAAAGTTTCATCCAGCTTACGAATTTTTGGTGGCTTTGGTGATAGAGCAGCTAATATTAAAAAAGGATTCATGATTATGACAGTTCCAATGATTGTGAATAAAACGTACTAGCTATATTACATAAATATATATATTTTGGGTAAGTTCACCATTCTAGCAAGTACCTATGAATGAACATGGATCTGCATGTATGTACAGTAAATAGCTGTAATTATCCAGCAATGGCCCCTAGGCACAATGGTTTTTTGGGGCTCTTAGGTTGGGGCTCTTATTACAGTATATGAATAAAAGTGGAGGGTGGTTGGTATCTGTGGTGGTATACAGTTACCGAAATTATATCACAGCACACTTAGCATGCTTTTAAAATGGTTTGAAGGCATGTCCCCACAGAAAAATTAACTCTTTGAGATTAAGTTTTTGGATGCAGTTTTCACTAAAAATTACCAATGCAAGCAAATACTGTATGAATGATTAACAAATTTTAATTGATACAATCATATAGGGCAGCAGCTAATACCAAATGTAGTATATATAGCACTTAAATCTTATTTATTACTTTCAAAGCAGCAGCAGCTTTGCATTTAGTGCATAACTCTGCATGCTAAAGACTGACTATTCTATTAGAGTAGCTGACTGTTTTATTAGAGTATTTTGAGTTTAAAATTATCCTACTTTCTTTACTAATGGCACTACCTATGTTGGTCCAGCATAACTAAGTGGCTAGAGCTTGGCCTGGTAATCAAAAGGTTCCAGGTTTGATGCCCATTTGGTGTTGCTGTTGTTTCTTTGAGTAAGAAACTTTACTCACATTGCTCCAGTCTGCCCAGTTGTATATCGGAAACCTGGTGGTCTGGTGTCATCTGGGAGTGGGGAAGCAACGCACTTAGCTGTAATATCAATGGGTACCTGGTGATTACTGGGGAAGCATGCCCAACTGTCCTTGTCTCACTTAGTGATGTTGGGGTTGTAAAACTTTGGGTTTTGCAACCTCTCTCGGGGAGACTTGGACAGTCCTGCTGTGGGTTACTATAGCAGGAGGATTTGCCTGTACAAGACTCAAGTGCATGAGTGATGCACAGGCATTCCACTGTTGGTTCACTGGCAGCAATGTTTTGCATGGCTTCCGTAGGCTTTGCTTTGTTGGTACAGTACTACATCTTTAGTTGAGCAAAGTGCACATGGCATGCATACATTTTACTATTTGAGGTTTGTATCTGGCCCTAGATTGGGACCCTGACCCTAAATCCTGGGGCCTAGACAATTGCCTACCCTTAAAGCCAGTGGGCCAGTCTTGCACGCTAGATGTCCTGCATATCATATTACTACCTGTCATCTAAATAAACTTTTACTCAGAAACATTTTTGATACCAGTCTTCTACATGGTGGAATTCACTTCCTGCTAGCATACCAATGAATTTCGTGGCAGCCTCTAGACTTACCGTTTAGAAGGAACTGTCAATTAATTCAGTTGTTTTGTGCTTGTTTTGTTGTGTATTTTTTGTATAGTTAGTTGTAATTAGTTTTGTATGCTGTAGTACAGTTATTGTTTATAGGTTGTAATGTTCTGTGTACACTCCAGTATGAAAGAACGGCTTTTTGCCGAGTACTTGGAGTTTAAAATCAGTCAGGCAGTTGTGGATTATACAGTTAATATTCTTTATATTTTAATAAAACCCCTAATACCTATTAGATTATATGGTATGACATCATTTCTTTAGTTATTTAACATTCTGAATATACAGAAAGTCTGATATGCATTTTAATGCAACTATTCAAATTTGTACACATACAGTGGAACTCACTTGACTGTTTATAAGATATGTTGCAACTTTCATAATGTTGTGATGAATTAACACCCTATGAAAAATGGAAGACAACGGTATATAGCTCAAAAACTTATGTATGCAACAGCAGCAAATCAATATCACATTCACAAAGCACAAATTTAATGCTACAAACCTCTTTAAACCAGATTCTATGTGCTTCTCCAATTTTAGTTTTGTGTGGTGGCTTTCTGGTACATGTCAAAATATTATTTTTGGGTAAACAAGACTTAAAAACTGCAATGTGGTCATCAGTGCTATACTTTTCATCGGCATGGCAATAGAAACCATATTCAATTTTGTTATAATCAAACTTTAATTTCTCACAAACCTTGCTCATACACTTTTCTAAATCAGGAAGAATATCACTGTGATGTGATGTGTCAGCATCTTTGCTGAAATGTTTTACTTGTAGTTCAAGGTAATACATTTTATCATGCAAACACAAGTAGATCTCATCCATTATGCAGAAAGTCATCACATTGCTGTAGTGTTTGACGGCATCACTACCCAATTGATGTTCCCAACCATTAGGAGTGTCAATCAGTAAGAGTGCAACAAGTGAACAAAAGAATCCACGAGGTAGGAATCCTGATGAGAAACGGATTAACATTGGCTCACTTAGCAGAATTCTACAGTTGTCACTGTAATGCATTGTACTGGGAAGAGAACAAAGGAAATAGTAATAATCATCGTTTTCAATGTTTACATCAGTGATTACTTTTAAGTGTCTTAAAATTTTAATAAAGTATTGTATCTCTTCTTGATTACCACCATCTAACTTGACATATCCTCCTTTCTTTTCAAACAATTGTTTTGCTAATAGCCTTTTTTCTCGAAACATTTCTCTTAAACCATCTTCATCAAAGATTACATCCTCCAAAGATAAGCGCATTATTTTAGCTAAATTAGTAAACAGCCACTGAAGATCAATTACAATCCAATTACAATTATCACAAAATTCAAAATATGCCACAATTCCCAAATCATGAAAGAACATCAAGGAAGTATTTATTTCCATTTCATCAACTATTGATGCATTTTCTAAAGCAATTTTTTTGTACTCTTCAAAAGAAATGTATTTTATATTGCCATTGCGTAATTGCTGTATTTCGAGCTCCATGATCATCCAAGTCACAGGCAGTTCTTTGGGCTTAATATTGTTGGTTATATCTTCAACCTGTTTACGTATGCGTTTAACTTCAGTATCCTCCGTTCTACTGTCACCTGCAGTGGTATTGTCTACTGGAAAAACTAAGCTTTTTTCGGCTCGTAGAACATGTTTACAATTTCTTTCTTTTATAATACAACTCAGTTTATCATTAACTGTTCGCAATATTTCTAAATTGTTTTTAATCTCATCGTGGTGTGTGCCAACAAAACCAATGTGCGATTTTTCAGAAACACAAATGCATTGTGGAAGAAATTCTTTTGTTGATTCCACTGAATCAGTGTTTAAACACATTAAGAGTTGTATCATGTCTAAGTTTGAGTAATTCAAAAAGTACCTTGGAGCTTCCTTGTATTTCTCTGTTTTATAACGCACTAAAACTGGATCATCAAGCATTTTAGTCAAGTCATGAACCACAAAGTTGATAGTAGGCATACTGTTAATGGCTGGTAAAAGTGAAATATATTCCGGTTGACCTCCACTATCAAGTACAGTAATTAATCTCACTGTATTATCTATTTTCAAAGAATCAGGAAGTGTTGAACTTTTCATAATATTCTTTTCCACATCTAGTTTTGGTACAATATCATGGTTATATGGCACTGCAATGTCAGATACAACAGTAGAGCTGGGATGCTGAACTTGCTGTGGTGGAGTTTGTACTTGCTGTGTTGGAATGCTTGATGGTTGTAATTCTTGTACTGAAATGCTCTTTTTTTGTGATAAAGCATTTGATGCATCAGAATTAGATGTTGCTGTAGAGCTGGGTGCTCCTGATTGCTGAATGTTTAGTGTATCACTGGGTTTAAATGCATGAGACTTTACCAATGATTTAAAGTGCTGTAATTGACCTTTGTGATCAAGTTCCACCCATACTACTTCATCTTCTTCCTTGAACATACCATAGTTCTTTACAGTTACAGCTTGTTTGGTATCCATTACATCAGTGCTGTTGTATTCACTGCAAAATTTTGATGTGAAAAGCAAACGACAAAAGCTTGATTTTCCAGCGGCAGCTGGTCCACACAATAAAATTTTTGTGTGTTGAATTTTGACAACCATGTTATCTTTCTTTGCCTTTACCAAGTACTTGTAATACTCCGTGTATTCATTAGCTATACAGAATGTGTAACAACAAGACTTACACACTTATTTGTTACAGTGTAATACACCAATTTCATAACTAACAAGTGTAAGGAAAAATTGGAAATTGTACAACATAGAAATAAAAGGCAATGAAACAAGTACACCTGCAGCTATACTAGCTGACATTTAATTCCTACTTCAGCCTGTCAATAGTATGTCATGACTGAAGTAGGCTTAAAAATAATGTCTCCTAGTCTTGTAGATTATCTTCCTAGTTTCATTGCTTTTTTCCCCTAAAACGTAAAATTTCTAGTTTTTCCTTACTCTTATTATGTACTCTTGCTTACACCTGTTTACTTTTTTGCAGTAACAGAATTCATTACCATCACATACCACATCAAAGTAAAGAATGTGCCAGACACATTAATTGTGTGACTGAATGTGAGTCAATGACTAAAATACCAAGTTGCCATTCTGCACAGCATTACAAGCAAAGAACAGTATAAAAAGTGCTTCATGCAACATGCAATCAATCTAGTCACACCAAAGAAAATAAAGCATTGATGTCATGCCACGAGATACACCAATCAAAACCTAAGTGGTAGTGGGAAAAGATATGGGACACCAAGGAGGACAAAGGCAAGTCTTGGGCCATAGTGATGTCAATCAGGAAAGATTGACATCACTATCATAGCCTTATCCATGGTCAAGTTGCTTGGCTAGCTGGAGGCATTAGGCAATCAGTCAGTCAGTTTGCAGAAAATGCATTTAAATAAAAATTCATTGAAACATGTTGGAAGGGTTTGGGGTCGTTCTGAAGACAATAATGAGTTTGGTTACACCTATAGTCAATACTGCCAAGCTGTTATGAAGTGAGACTGGTTTTTGGGTGATCATAATATTCTTATAAGAAAGTCTTAGCTAACCTCCATCATCCCCTACTATACACTGCTGCTGTACTGTATGATAATGCTAGGTATACACATTCCCAGTGCTGTGCATTGGCACGTGTTCTGTCTGTCTCTCCAATAGCCTCTATACATTGGTCTGCAATTGTGATTAAAGCCAGTCAAGATTGATTTTCTATCCAATCAACTTTTGTAAAATTTTCCTGACTATTGATTCTATTTATTTTTGCTATATTCTAGTGCACTCAGCACTACTTGCATGCAGTTAAGAGTTGTAGTTTTAACTGTCTTGGGAAACAGCTTGATCATTGTCCTTCATGGCATTTAAATTGGTCTTGTCTATTGATCCTTTTGCTTTGACTGTAGGTGCAGATTGCAGTACAGGGGCAATCAGAGTGACCCCCTTGTGTCTGCTTTATGTCAGCAGTAGTGATGAGATTTTACCAATTATTTGATCAGCTGATACTGAATTCACCAATCCGATGCTTATGTTTACTAAAAGTTTTGTAAAATTGCAATTCTAAAACTTTATTTTTGTCTTATTATTAAAAAAAACAACAATATCAGTAAAAGTAATCGGTTACTTCATCAGCTACATAATTACTGATACCAATACTGCTAAAATTTGGCTGATAAACCAATTTCTGATTATTTAACCAATTAATAGGTGCTTAACATCCTATGTCAGCTTGGCCCACATGCACTCAGTAGCACTCCCTACTCCTGCTCTATTAATATAGCAAGTTCTAAGACATACCAAGCAGACTGATTGTGCCCATGCATGTCCTGGGTTGCCAAGTGTGTCAATTTTATACAAAGTGCATGAGCATGCATGATTACCTTAGTTAAGTCAGGGTTTGGCAATGTTAGCACAAAAACAAGGGAGGGTGGGTGGGTATTTTGGCATGCTTAAGACAGATTCAACATCTGAGACAGGATTCAGGATTCAGCACAAGTAAATTCAAGTTAGTAGCGATCATGTGATCAATGTGCGCATGTGCAATGGTATCGAAAGTTATCGATAGATAGGCTCCCTTGTCTGTTAACGTGGTAAATTGTGTATTACTAGTCAGGAGTATATACCCATATAACAGTGTTGGGACATTTACTTATTCGTTACATATTACATATTAGTTACAGTTACATATTACCCATAAAATAAAGTAACTATAATAATATTACATATTATATTACTTTGTGTCCACAGCCTCAAGCTATGACGTGTGAAACTGTCACCTCATCAGTGATCACTTGACATGATCGCATTGTTGGACAATGCGTAAATCTTGATTATAATTCTGGTGAATAAGCTTCATTCATTAATTCGAGGTGGGCTTCGTTACTTCATTGTGACTAGACATTACTAAGTGGATCACTAATGAGATTAGTAATTTCGTTATTTGTAGTAATAAAATTACTTAATTTAGACTTGTTCAGTAACTTCATTACTTAGGTAGCATGTTGCATTGTGAAGTAAAGTAACTTGAGTTATATTACTGGTTTTTATAGCATATTTCATTATATTACTTAGTTACCACAAAAGTAATAATTATTATGTAACGTGTTACATAACGTTACCCCCAACACTAGGTCTACAGTGTAACCTGTCTCCTTTGTTTAGGCACCTCAACCCGCAAAAATGGACACATGTATGGCTTTCAGTGTATTGACAATAAAGAAGAAACTGGTTTACCAATTATCAGTTTACTGCTTTCAGTGTATTGACAATGGTTTAGGAGGATGTATAAACAGTGAACCCAGAAACTAAGGACCAGGAGCACATGGAATCCAGTTTACCGTTTTATTCCTATACTGGATGCTTTTCAAGAATCGTACAAAGTCCGGTACTATTATTGGGTAGCCAGATACATAATTGTACGTAATGTGTTATTTGCTGCTACTGCACTATCTCAGTCTGTCTGTATAGTTCACACTAATAATTACCTTTCTGATAATTGCAATCTTCAACATTTACCTACCTCTGCAAGTCACATTTTATAACTGTAGTCTCATGTGGCTAGACAATTATCAAGGTACCTAAAAAAAATACAAACTACTCTAAAAAAGGATCTGGACTGCTTAGCACAGGCTTCTCATTCTTTTTACACTTCCAGGGATTAATAAATGCTAACAAGTCTTCGCATTTCTGAAGTATGGAGTCTATTTGTCGAGCTGTTTGTGCCACCCGCAATGATCACTTCATTGAAGAAGCTGGGAATATTGTTGTTTGAACAGAGTTTCTGATGACATAATGGACTATTGCATGTGCTCATTATTAAGCATGAGTGCAAGTGGCCTTTGTAGGTGCATACCGTTTCAATCAATACAGCACATGCACCATGATGGACACCAAGTGGTCTGGCTATGCAAGACAGACAGTCAGACACTATGACTTGCAGCGGTACATATCTAGTACAAGAAAAAGGTGCATAAAAGTTATGAAGTGCTTAATTTTTCAAGAAAGTTGGTTGCCCTGGTCCCCAGTATCTGGGACCAGTATTTATACCAACCCCAAGGAAAGAACCTGAAGGTTGTTATTTACTTGTTAGGTGTGATAGCCTCCACTGAGATGGTACATGTTTATAGCCCAGGGGAGTGTTTCTTGGGGCTTCTATAAGACCGCTTCGGATTGTTGCATATATTTATTATCTTCAATTCAGTATACGTACTTGTACTTTGACAACAAAATGAGTCAAGTCACCGACAATTACCACTAATATATTATGGTACAGCAAAGAAATTAAAAGTACTTCTATATACTTTAGTATGATTTATAAAAATAATTAAGTAGAAAGTAAAAATGGCATCAAATATCACATAATAGCAGGGATTTATACTCTTCTCAGTGAACAGCATGGATATGTTAAAAATATTACAGAACTAGTTTCACATAGCTTGTTGCTTGGGTATTTATTGCACAATTTTTGTATACACACAGTAATTTTCAATTGAAACAGCTATGTGATACATTCATAGTTTCCCTTTTTTTAAAGGCTGGATGACTGGTTGTCATTATGTTTAGTACTGTGTACTGCTTATTTCAGAGTATAGCTTGCAAATCTAGACCTGTTCCCCATGAAAATTTGTCTCTTAAACTACATAATTGCTCTAGGCATCTTTTTAATTGGCTTATATCCTTTACACACATAAGTGGTGATTGATCAAACAGTTTTCAGGCTACCACTAACAACTGAATATTCTAACCCAGAACCATTACTTTATGTTGACGAGTTGCCCTTTGTGATGCATCACTGAACCATCAAATTTAACTGTTTGCTGATGACATTGTCGTTTATAATGTGGTTAAATGCTATTGAGATTACAAGATGATCTAAATTGGATTTTTTTTGGACTGTTAAATGGCAACTTAGACAAAATTCACAGTGGCTCTCTACTTAAAACTGCAGACTAACAATATAAGCTCATACTCACTTTTGGATCACCCTCATTGATAATGCTGCAATGTCTATTCCTTCTTTCCTTCTTGATACGTATATTCACATCATTTGCAGCAAAAAGTTCTTTCTCACATTTACTACATTGATAGTTATACACAAGGAGAAGGAAAATTAGTGTGATCATAGCCATAAAAAGTAGTGAAACAAGGGAGGTTGCCTACACCTGCAAATACATATGCTAGTGCACGTGGATATTTAATCCCTATACCCACAACTAAATTAGGGATTAAATGTCCACCAGCATATTTGCAGGTGTAGGTGACCTCCCTTTGTTTCCACTACTTTTATCCCTAATTGCACTTCAAAATTCCTGCTACTTGTCTGTCACGTTTTCAAAACGCAATTATGACTGGTAAACCGGTTCATCAAACGAAATAATGACACCATAATTAACGCTTTTGTCTGAACGCACGCCCCAATTAGCAATTACTGAAAAGTGAAGTAGCCATTATGCTTCATTGTAGTGTTAAAAAACGGGAGAACATTATGAGAAGTGCCTCTGCAATCAGTCTAGTCACTACGGAAATACAAAAGATTTCGTTACATATGTAGAGAAGCCATATGCACTAGCTACCACAAATCAACACCTTATGCTGCTAACAAGGAGAAATGGGACACAAAGGAAGACAACAGTAAGTCCATAATTGCATACACTGGCTATATAGGTATAATAATGCTAATGCATCACAACCATCCCTATAAGGAACTCTAGATCATACTGGTGACAGATAACAGGTATTAAACGCTCAAGTATTAAGTATAAAATACTCCTTTGCACCTTGGGTGCTTATGGGCTCCTGATACTAGTGTATTTAAAAATTATTAAGAGATTCAATAGGAATCGATAAAATTAAGTGATAAAAACTAGTGAAACAATATAATATGAATATTATTACAGCATAGCTTTGTGGGAAAGTTCTTGTGGAAAAATTCTTACAATGACATGTCATAACAATATTATTTTGTTCAATGCCAAAATAAGAATTTTCCCACAAAGCCATGTACTATCATTTGTATATCTTGTTTCAATAGTTTTTATTGTTTGGATCATGCTTCATTTAATACAGTAGTATGTTTAGTTTTTTTTGTTGTTGTAGGGTATAGCTATGGCATACAAGTGTGATTGTTCTATTGTGATTTTACTATGATTGAATACACTAATCATAGTATATTACCTATGATTAGAGTATCTTGAAGTGACTGGCCTACTGGGCATGGTCTTTCCATGCCATCGTGTTACCAGTAAGAGGCGTAGTCGATATGACTAATTGCAATAAGTACATTTAGATCACCAAGGAGCATGTTGTGGCTCTCAATCATTATTGGTGCTGCTAGATTGTAAAGGGGCATGATCAATCCTGACATGCAGCTATGAGTACGGTGTACTAGCTAGTAGTACCATACTTCTTACAGCAGTTTGAGTGTTTTAAATAATTTATGGCATCTAAATACGGAAAGTGTCATTATGGAATAGTAATACCACTGTAAGGCTTTGTTGCATGAAGATTGGAAAGGCAAGGCACAGAATACACATGCCACTGGTGAGTTTGATATTGTGGTGTAATATGGTGGTCACATGATGCATTGTTTAGCCTCTAGGATTATGATTGTGATCAGGATGGCAGGCAGGCAGGCAGGCAGGATGGCAGGCAGGCAGGCAGGATGGCAGGCAGGCAGGATGGCAGGCAGGCAGGATGGCAGGCAGGTAGCTAGATTAAAATCAGGTTT
This sequence comes from Dysidea avara, assembly GCF_963678975.1. Classification (NCBI taxonomy): domain Eukaryota; kingdom Metazoa; phylum Porifera; class Demospongiae; order Dictyoceratida; family Dysideidae; genus Dysidea; species Dysidea avara. The sequence goes on from NC_089279.1 coordinate 35,594,345, forward strand.
GGGAGGTTTTCTTTAAATTCAGTATTCGTTCTTCTGGAATTATTTCATTGAATTTAATGCTACAAGTACACAAAAAAATTAGAAATTTTCAACTAGAGTAGGGATCATAGCACATTGATAAAAAGTACTGAAACAAGCTGGAGTAGCGCATAATATTACATCACAGTAAAACAATATGAAGTGTTATATCCCTACTGTGCTCAAGATGGAAATGCACAGTAGGGATATAACACTTCTTATTGTTCTATATACTGTGATTAAATATTGTGCACTACTCCAGCTTGTTTCAGTACTTTTTATTCATGTGCTATGGTCCTTACTCTAGTTGAAAATTTTAAATTTTTTGTGCACTCTTTGTTAACTACAATTGTTATGACTGGTGAACACGCATACCACATCAAAAGAAAAAAGGTGCTGTGCACTCTAGCTATCAATCATCATCTGAAAGGTGAAATATCTAGTACACTTCGTTGTCAGCTATGTTCAACCCATTATGTAGCATTGCGAATCAAGAATTATTCATAAAGCACCACTGCAATCAAAGTAGCCACAATGGAAAATACGGACAATTTCCATTATGAAAGGAAGCCATCATGTGCTACGTCAAATCAATACGTTCGACTATTAGCAAAGATGAATGGGACACAAAGGAGGACACTGGTAAGTCCATGAAGAATGCACTGTACGTACTGCAGTATGCCAAAAGGCACCTCTTGGATCGAAGTGATGTTGAACAGTGAAAAAATCAAGCCTGTAGCCTTAGCCGTTATCAAGTTACACTTGTCTGAAGGCAGTTACTTAGTCAGTGGAAAGTTCTGTTAAATATATATATATTTTTACTGGTTTTTGCAATTGAATTCGTTGCCTTTACAATTGACTTCGTCCCGTTTGCATTAGAGTTTGTCACCTTTGCAGTAGAATTTGTCCCATTTGCAATTGATTTGGTCACTTTTGCATTAGAATTCGTCATGTTTGCACAAGAATTCATCTGTAACAAGATTGGCAGCTGCTGTTAACATGAAAACAAGATGTAGAGAAGCTCATGTATTTCAACCACCATGTATTTTCGGATACAATATTTCCTAGAGGAGCAACAAGACTCAATCAATTATTACACTATTACGAAGACCTATGACTATAACCTCCATATATAAAATATAAAAGGATTTGGTTAGATCGTGTGGCTGCAGTGACCTTCGAAAACCACTGTCCAAAAACGTTGATGCTCAGACAACGACATGTGAACTCGGATGCCACCCTCTACACTCTTCTCATGCAACTTCAAAAGCTATTGTGTGGTAGTGATTGATAGAGCTAACCTTGAGCTACCCCATGATATAAGCAGATTAATTTTTTATTAACTGGCATTGTAGATAGCTGGTTTTGCCCAGAGGTGGTAACTTGATCAAACGTTGGATGCAAAAAATCATTTTATTTTCGGACTTTTCAATTATTTGTGATAATTTTGGTATTTTATGACTTTCAGTAAAGCACTAGTTTAAAAGGTTTTTAATGCAGCAATTGAAACACAGGTATAGGGTGTTTTTCGTCAATTCTAGGCGGAAGAAGACAAGCAACATGTAGCTGCAGTATAGTACGTCTATACAAATTAACTAAATAAGGCCACTCCTTTTACATTTTTGATATTATCGAAGTCAGCAATAAACTGCAACAGTGTGTGAAACCTTGCTATATACCACATATATGACTGTTCTATTAGAGTAGTTTATAGGTTGAGTGCATTTCACTTGTTAATTTTCATGTTGTAAATGCCCATATTTTTTCTAGAATCTGTTCTGGAACAAGTCATAGATGTTGGGTCATGCAAACACGAAACCCTGTAAAATTTAACCAGCAAAATTCGCTCAAAATTATATCATATATGTGGTAGCGAGGTCTCACACACTGTTGCAGCATATTGCTGACCTCCACTATCTGAAATTAACTTTAATAATATCAAAAATGTCAAATGAGTACTGTGAACCGGTGTGGCCTTGTTTAGCTAATTTGTATACACATACTATACTACAGCTATATTTAGCTTGTCTTCTTCCGCCTAGAATTGACGAAAAACACCCTATACCTGTGTTTCAATTGCTGCATTAAAAACCTTTTAAGCTAGTGCTTTACTGAAAGCCAAAATTATCACAAATAATACAAAAATAAAATATTTTTTTGCGTCCGACGTTTGATCAAGTTACCACCTCTGGAAAAAACCAGCTATCTACAATGCCAGTTAATAAAAATTTAATCTACTTATATCATGGTGTAGCTCAAGGTTAGCCCTATCAATCACTACCACACAATAGCTTTTGAAGTTGTATGAGAAGGGTGTAGAAGGTGGCATCCAAGCGCACATGTCGTTGTCTGAGCATCAATGTTTTTGGACAGTGGCTTTCGAAGGTCACTGCAGCCACACGATATAACCAAATCCTTTTATATTTTATATATGGAGGTTATAGTCATAGGTCTTCATAATAGTGCAATAATTGATCAAGTCTTGTTGCTCCTCTAGGAAATATTGTGTCCGAAAATACATGGTGGTTGAAAATACATGGTGGTTGAAAATACATGGTGGTTGAAAATACATGAGCTGCTCTAGCAGCTACTCCATGATCTTGTTGAAGTACAACTGTTGTAAACAACTCTTTATAAGGCGATAATTCTTCAGCTACGGTTTCTTCAGCAACATTCGCAACTGTGCTTCGCCATTAGCAATGGGTGTGGTCACTCGCAAACAAGCTAATTAACTCTAATGGCTTCGCATAGAACCAGCTCCAATTACCTTGTAGTGTCTCAAGTGGTATTCTCCATGGCAAAAATGATTCACTTTGTGATGAGCAGCTGATTTCTTGCAGCACTGTAGTTATGACGAATTCTTGTGCTAACACAATGAATTCTAAAGCAAAAGCGACTAAATCAAATCAATTGCAAAACCGACGAATTCAATTGCAAAACCGACGAATTCAATTACAAATGGGATGAATTCTATTGCAAAGGTGACGAACTCTACTGCAAACGGGACGAAGTCAATTGCGAATTCAATTGCAAAAACCTGTAAATTCTATAGCAACTTGTTGAAAGTATTTCGGGTCGATCTGAAGGTTTATTTGGGCTTAGTTTTACCTAACCAATAGTGTCTCATCGTCATCTGGGAAAAACAAGGCTGGTTTTGGGTAATGTTTTTTCATGGGCCATGTCTACTCCTTTGTGGTCCCTACTATACAGTATTATCGTATTGTATGATATCTGGCATTATTAATACTAAGACTTCTGTATAGGCACTTTTCATCGTGTAAGATACTTCTATGGTGGTTTTCATGGGATAGAATTTTACAGGGTATACATCATTTTAGGGGGATCTCTACTCTACAGTACTGATGAATGCTGTATTGAGTATACTCGACTGCTCTATTAGAGTACAGTCAACTGCACTATTAAAGTGTCTCAACTTTTTAGAAAAAATTCAAACCTGAGGGCTCATGTCTTCTCTGTAGATCCTTCCCTAAGAGATTACAGTATTGTTGTGCTGTGCTGTATGCTGTTACCAACTCACGTATATGTAACTAATTATTGTTTTGGGTTCCTGCTGAAAACTTAGTATTCTAAATTTTGTGGGGGATTTCTGAAACCCTTGCAAACTCCCTCTACACCCCTGCTCACACTCACATTGTCTTCACATCTCTACATAGCAAACAAACCTTGTTGGTGCATTCTATTAGCATACAGCATCCAGCTGAGCTGCACATGCATCTTCCATCACAGTGGTCACCTGCACACCCATTTAGTAGTATGGCAAACCTTTTAATAGATGAACTTCACCTCAAATACAAACAAGTTATGTGACTACAAAAATTCCCACAGATTAGAACAAGTAATTAAGCAAACATGTCATTAACATGAAACAGCAGCATGCATTTACGTACCACACAAAACTATTGGAGACAGAACGTATCAAACTATTGTCAGTGTTGAGTAGTTACTCTTAAACTCATTACTTCCATGCATGCCATGTAATGCATTTCAGATTACTTAGTTTTAAAAGTAACTAGCAACATATTAAGTTGCATATCACTTTTTAGCAACAGGTGTTAGCTAAGTTGTCTCGCTATGTCTAGAGCAATGCCTGCTACTATAAAGCATAACTAGCACACCTGTTTGCCTATAAACAATTAAGCTACTGAATTAAGCTATGTCGCTGAATAATCACGTGAATTGATTAATGATGCTCTTTTGTTAGAATTAATACAGTGTTCAAAATGAAACAGTGTCAAAACTCAAATTAAAGAATTATGTTTGCATACCTTCTATAAAATCATCCATGAATGCGTAAATTTATCAGTTCCAAGTTACATCCAATATTCTACACAAGCCACAAAGGGCAATCACTTAAAGATCATTCAACCATTTACCAGGATTGATGCATACAAATTTAGTTTATATCCTAATGTCGTACAGTTATGGAATAATTTACCTCATTATATGGTATCAGCACAATCTCTTGACTTTTTCAAAGTGTTACTCACAATATTAATTAATTACAACATAATTATTGTATTATACTCACGCATACGAGGTTTACAATAATGTATCACTACTAACATTACAGTAACACTACCATTATGTAACACGTCAGTTAGTATTTCATTAGATAACAATATTACATAGTGCACTACTCCATATGTTGCTTGCGGTGTACCATGTCAATAGCTTTGACCACTGAGTGATTAGACAGGGTTTGGGAGGAAGGTCAGGCACACAAGTTAGCTAGGCGGTACAACTGGCACTAGCCTCAAGCACCAGCTAGCAGCTGATTTCGAGTATAGCTCTTGGGTAGATGCCCTGATGAATGATCTTTTTAACCAATGCAACCGGCATGAACATGCATTGACTAGTTTTAGTTAATGCTGTTATACAGTGACATTATGCTTACATTGTGCTTAAGGGCTCCCTGGCATCTACCGCGTAGTTAGCTCCTTTTCTTTAAAAGTCAAACCATCCACCCTCTGTAGCTATGGTCTTATTATCCTAACCAGTCATCTTGGGGTGCAGAGCATGTGTACCCATTGCCCAAGCACATGTGGTGTTGCATCTACAGATGCAACACCACATGTGCTACATTTCTACATTAATGTGCTACATTTCTTATGGTAGTAATTATCTAACAGATAGTTACTTTACATAAGTAATGTGTTACTAAAGTAGCGCATTACTACTCGTTACTACAATATTATTACCTAACGAAGTACTAATGGTTACTTAACTAGCGAGTTACTGTTACTAGTATTTTAAAAAATTGTTAATTTAAAAATGAAGTAGGGATCTATGCAATAAAAAGTAGTGAAATAAGAGATGAATGATGGTATTACAGCATAGCTCGATGGGAAAGTCCCTACTTTGGCATTGAGCAAAATTATAGCTAATGTGCCAAAGTAGGGACTTTCAAATCGACCTATGCTGTAATACCATCATTCATCTCTTATTTCACTACTTTTTATTGCATAGATCCCTACTTCATTTTTAAATTAACAATTTTTAAAAATACTAGCTTGTTTGGTTTTTTGTTGTAGCATAGCTAGTTACAATGTAACTTGTGAGTAGTTATTACGTCCCTGTACAGCTTATTAAAGTACATACTGTGCCAAAATTGGAAGCACATAGACCCATAGTAGTATGCATAGCTTAATTACCTTTGATCGTAGTCTGAGTAGCAGTGGCGCTCAGACTATGACCTGTCTCAGTATGATGGTCTGCGTTCGTTCTATTCACCCAGGCCGGAAGTTGTTTGAACAAACAGGCCTTTTCAGCTGTCTGGAGCTTAGTCTCAACTAACAGGGATGAAGTAATACAATTTCCACTTGAGTACTGTATCCAATCAATCGCTGACTTGTCTTGCCATCTGGCACTGAGTGGCTGAGTCAGTGTGTTCAGAGGAACAAGCCGTCGAGTATCAGTCCGTCTATTAAGTGACAAATCTCTTCATCAATTGCAGTCCAGGTGTTGGCAAAAGTCAAAGTGACAACTCAGCAGCCTTAATGTGTCACGTGCAACACTTGAAATTATAAGTACCCCACTCTTTCCGCAGCATTAGCGCTTTCTGAAATAATTTTGTGGTGTCTACAGGAAAGTGTTGATGCGGAAAATTAATGCCTCAGTATGGTTTTGATGCTTGAAGAAGAAGACCACCAACCTGATAGATAAAAGGAAAGACAAGCGCACAGGGCGTACACTCGTCAGAACCCCAAAAAGCATATCCCACCAGTGAGTTTGTTGTTGTGGCGTAAAATGGTGACCATGCACTGCTTTGTTTGGGCTCTAGGCTTGTGACTGTGGTCAGTGAGTGAGACGAAATTTCAAGTTTTGGAGATTTAAAAAAAATTCTATATACGGTCACTGGTAAGTGTTTTCTTGTTTTTAATGTTGTATTTCATGTTTAATACTATTCTGTAAAGGTGATTTTCGTGGTATGAGATGTCTCTAGGATGATTTTAAGGGCGGAGTTTTGAGCAGCGTGCGTCATTTTCGGAAGGATCCCTACTTAAATAGTACTACCATACTGTTTGATATTTTTATGTAATGGAGCACTAACGCATTACTTACTAATGCATTATTGTAATATTATTACCAAATGAAGTACCTTTATACACTGTGTAATAATAGTATAACATATTACTACGTAGTTACTTTTAAACTGAAGTAACATGCAACTGTAATGTGTTTCACTGCAGTGGCAATATTGAGTAATAAATAATATATTACTTTTTAAAAGTAGTGGCCCAACACTGGATGTGAGATCTCAACAAGAGTTTACAGAGGTACCAGATTCAAGGACCGCATGGTTTTATCACTTTTCTTTGGTATCTTAGTCAGACTAATGTAATAGTATTGCTATGAATCAGATGGGTTGTGGTGGGAAAGCAAAAGAAACATCATGAGAAGTAGCACTAGACATTACGTTGCCACTGCAGTGATAGATGAATACAGGTTACTAACAAGGGAAGTCACCTGACCTGATTAACCAGTTTGTAACCTTACAAAGGGCACATGTCTGAGGATTCCTAGAGCTCCGTAGCTTCTAAAACTTGCCTAGGGCCAGCTTTAACATTTACCTTTTTTTTGCTTTTTCAAAGAATTTGTCATGTGAATTTGACTGTGTGTTAAAACAGTTTTGTTGCATGAATATTATTTTTCAACTATCTACAGAGAGACTTATAACATAGCTGAACTCTCTACAGGGTGACTTGTAAGGCGATTGAATCCTTTCTATAGGGTGATTTGTTTGAACTCTCTAAAGGGTAAGTGGTTTATCCTATAGGTGTGACAATAATTATATTTTCATGAATAATTGTTAACAATTCTGTGACTGTTTGTTGTAAATTGGTACCAACAATAATATTGGTACCAAGAGATTTGCCTTTATACCTACTTATGTATACCAAATTTCAAGACAATCAGATCACATGTTTGGATGGCAGTTTTTGTAAGTGAAGGACAAAAAAATAGTCAATTTTTGAAGGCCCAATTCTCAGGAATGTCTGGAGCAATTTTGCTCAAATTTACTATGTGGGCTGTGGGCAGCATGGAGCTATGTATGCATGAAAATCACACTATTGTTCTTCTTGTAAATAAGTAACACACTGGTGTGCAGTGTTGGGACAGTTACTTTTTAAATGTAACTTGTTACATATTACATATTAATACAACCGAACTATTTAGTTACAGTTACATATTACCCATATAAAAAGTTACTATAATAATATTACATATCACTGTAGATTGCATGACCATTGTCAAAAAATTTTTTAAGGTCAATGATATCACATGAAAAGTCATAGGCGGTGGAAGAGGGGGTGCTGGGAGTGCTCCAGCACCCCAACTGTTTTACTGGGAGTGCTGAGTACCCCCAACTCAAAACTGTATTGCGTAACAGTCGTCACGTGAACTTCCAGAAACTTGTCAATCACGATCGAAATACTCTAATAGAGCAGTCACCCTAATACAACAGTCGAGCATGTATTAAAATAAAGTATTAGTACTTGCATTTGAGTAACAGCTAAAATCACCAAAAATGCCTCCAAATTCAATCTCCTGACACCTAATTTTAAAAATTTTCCAGGGGGGGCATGCCCCCAGACCCCCCTAGAATTAGCATGCACTTTGCACACCTACTACTACCACCATAAATTTTGGGCACCCCCAACTTTAGCATCCTTCTGCCTCCTATGAAAGTAACCAATCGAAAACGATTATAGAAATTAAGTTGCAGCCATCTACCAGTGTCTGATTCACAGTTGCTCATGCTTGCATCGGTAGACCTGAGGTGGTGAACTGTTTGGCAACACATCATGTTTAATAAAGCCTGCTGAAGAAGTTGGTAGCGCGTATGCTATTTATCAGTAAAAGAATAGTTCGTGAGTCTACTGAGTAAGATACAGGCATGAGTAACTACTTGCATGTGAATCGGATAGATTGGCTGTAACTTAATTTTAAACTCAGTCTATAATGGATTTTGTTTGGTTACTTTTCATGTGATATCATTGACCTAAAAAACTTATTGAAAACAGTCACGCAATCCACAGTATATTACTTTATCACATGATATGATTGTGTTGTTGGACAATGTGCAAATCTTGGTTATAAGCAAGAAGCTGGTGAAGAAGCTTCATTCAGTAGGCTTCGTTACTTCATAGTGGCTAGGTGTTACTCAGTGATCACTAACGAAATTAGTAACTTTGTTACTAGACTCGTTACAGTAACTTCATTACTTAGGTAACGCGTTACATTTGCAAGTAAAGTAACTTGAGTTATATTACCTGTTTTACAGCATATTTCGTTGTATTAGTTCGTTACCACAAGAGTAATACTTATTATGTAACGTGTTACTTACGTAATGTGTTACTTATGTAACATGTTACCCCCAACACTGCTGGTGTGGTGTGCCAGCTTCTTGGACCACACAACACTACTTCTTCATCTGGTACAAATCAGCCACAAAATTCTATAAATGTGATCACCTTTCCATGTGTAATTGGCTAAACAAAGTGAACATAATAAGGAATCAGATAAGGCTTTTACTTCACAAGTTGTCATTCAGCAAGACATTAATTTTGGTACTCTGTTTTATTAAGTTTCAGGGAAATAAAGACAAAACATGATCAAACTTCTGTGCAATAATGACCATAAAGGTCAAATCTGTGATGGTACTGAATCTAAACATTCATGCCATAAGGAGTACTATTGATGTAGTAAGTTTCATACTTTTATCATAAGGTAGGGACCACAAAGGTTTGGGTGTGGCACATGAAAAAACATCACCCAAAAGCCAACCTCACTTTTTCCTGATGACGATGAAGCAGTATTGGTTAGGTAAAACTAAGTCCAAACAAGCCTTCAGATCGACCCAATACACTTCCAACAAGTTGCTATAGAAACTTAAAAAAATATTAAAAGGAATTTTCTACTGAGTGACAGACAGACTGAGTAACTGATGCGTTCAGACAAGTATAACTTGATAATTGCTAAGGCTACGGGCTTGCTTTTCACTGTTTGACGTTGCTTCAGTACCTTTTGGCATACCGCAGAACATACAATGCATTTTCATGGATTTACCAGTGTCCTCCTTCATCTTTGCCAACAGCGAAAGGTTTTGATTTGGTGGTAGCATGAGATGGTTTTCCTTCATATATATGCCTTATGGAAATTGTCCGTATTTTTCATAGTGGCTACTTTGATTGCAGAAATGCTTTTCGAACAGTTCTTAATTTATATTGCTGTGTAACAGGTTGAACATAGCTGACAACAAAGCATAATGGATACTTACAATAATTGATAGCTTTCTTTCTAAAAATTGGAATTTTCAACTAGATTAGGGACCATAGCACATCAGAGATAGCACATTGATAAAAAGTACTATTTATTTCCATTAATGTACAAACTCAGATATGAGTATTACCATACATGTATATGTAAGTGTGATAAGTAAGTAGTGTACTAGCTGGAGTAGTGAATGCACAATATTACATCACAGTAAAACAATAAGAAGTGTTATATCCCTATTGTGTATTTCCATTGTGGTATTTTTGAGCAGCACAGTAGGATATAATACTTTTTATTGTTTTACTGTGATTTAATATCGTGCACTACTCCAGCTTTTTTCAGTACTTTTTTATTGATGTGCTATGGTCCCTGCTCTAATTGAAAATTTCAATTCTTTTTGTGTACTTGTACAAAAAAAGTGCTGGGTTCTGGGTATTTTTGAACTCCGTAGCTATGTAACTAACCAAATAGAACCTCCAGATTTGTGTGACATCCTCTGCTTTGTCTATTCATCATAATTTCTTGTTGCAAAGATGTAATCACCATTTTCACATTTTTGGAGTAATTAGGTATCTGTAGCAGTTCTAAGGTATCACTGTTATAGAGAGCTCCAACCAATCGCTGTGCAGCTTCTGCACTAATGTTGACGTCAGTCATCTTCAGTTGGAGTAGAGAACCATTCATATTCAGTGAAATAGCAATGACATCACAAGCTTCATCAGTGATATCATTGCAACTAATGTCAAGCTGCTTCAGTTTACCCCCCTTTGCTAGTGCAGTGAAGAGCACTATGGATGAAGGTGTTGTTAAGTTAGTAACTGCCATGTACAGCATCACTAGCCTAGAGGAGGGATGGGACAACATATTGTAGAGAGCAGGGTCCTCTCCAATGGTTTCATTACCACTAATATCCAACTCTTCCACTCTACAGTGGATGGTGAGGTCACTAATGGAGCTAGAGGAAGATCTGGTGAGCTTATTATCCGACAAACTTAGGTATGCAACTGTGACGTCAGATGACATCAGATCGCGGTGAAGGACACGAACACCACTATCGTGGATATGGCAGTTATACAAGTTAAGCTTCTTCCACTCCTTGTGGGGTGAGCAGGTAAGGAAGAGTGTAACACACTCAACATCATAAACGGTTAGGCTAGTGTACCCAAGATTGATTACTTTATCATCGAAAGTTTTTCCTTGTTGTATAGAAGTGTAAAAGGCTTCGTCGTTGGCCTCATAGAAGCAGCGAAATAGTCGAAGACACTTCAGTTGATCCTTCAAGTATGCTTCAGCGATTGTTGTGATCGTGTCGTCTCCTCCAGAGAGAAATTGTTTAAAAGCAGATCGCTGTCCCTTGGTAAGCGAGGTGTACATTGCAAACATGTTGGAATGAATATCGCTCCAGAACTTCGCTTCGAGCACTCGCAGCTCTTCGTCTGGTGGAAGCTGAGTGATATGGTAAGCGGACAAGAACTCCTGAATGGAAAAATGAACAAAGTTAAATGTCATCGTTTTCCCAGCCAGCCCGAAGTGCTCAACAGCCTGCAGCAGTCCGAAGCCGTTTAGACCTCCTTCGATAGCTTCGATGCCTGGACAAGCTGCTCTCATCTCCTCCAAGGTAAAGATTAGCTTGTTGTTATTAAGACCCTCGAGCGATAGTTTTGATAACTGCTGAACTATTGTATTATAGGGCTCAGAGAGTGTGGCTAGATCAGTGATGGTGTTATCAAGAGGTTGACCAGACTTGACAAGATGTCGACAGATGGTAAGACAGATGAAGTAATTGTAGAGCTGTGTAGAATTGCTAGGAAGGGGCATTCCTTGTTTGTACAGGTAAATCAAGATTACCATGTTGAAGGGGATGAAACACAGGCCATTGATAGTCAGATTACCTTCAAGATATTCGGTGAGCTCTTTGACTGCATGTGGCTGACTTTTCAAAGACTGTTTAATGTATAGCTTTTGTTCCTCTTTACCAAAGCCCAAGATATCAACTCTGATGGTTGCTATTTGTCGGAGTCTCAATGAGGCATGTGGACGAGATGACACTATCAAGCCACATTGAGGTAGTATCTTACGTTTCAGTATACCGGCAACTAAACTATCTTTCTGTAGGTATTCTGGGAATTCATCATAGCTGTCAAAAAGGAAAACGGCATCTTTGCCATTGTTCTTATAGAGGTAATCACTACATGCAGTGGCAATTTCTGATTCTTGATGATGGCACATTAGCTGGAAAAGAATACTAATGCTTGATACTTGCTGCACAGCTGGACTACGCAGTTGTAAGAAGAAAACTAATTTAAACTTTTGTAAACACTTTCCTGTTGCCCAATTGTATGCAATTTCTTGTAATAACAAAGATTTGCCAATACCAGACAACCCCTCAACTAAAATATATTGTGCATCATCACTCTCTTGTAGCGGAGCTAAGATATCAACTAGTTGTTTAGTTGTCTCAAGTGCTTCTCTCAGTGATTGATGGCTGTCCTTTGGGTAATGGTTACATGATTGGATGGATACATCCAATTGCAGTGCAGTAGTTTGTTGAAAAGTGTGCTGACGTTGATGATGAACTAAAATGAGTGGTATAAAGTCCTTTGGCTGGTTAGGTGGCCAAGAATCACAGTCAACAGCAAACCTTGTTTGTATATTAAGTTGTCTCACTCTGTCAGACAATATGGAGACTCCTATCAACAACACATAAAATGGAGCACACTGAATAATGTGTCCACTCTACCTTGATCAGTGACCGTTGACTTGTCCATGTCAGGTTTGGAGGTCACTATAGTTAGTGAAGACAACACAATAGCTAGTAAATACAATTGTTTATCTACACATGTTGTACACACACAATATAGCTAGTCACCTTTATCAGGAGCTTGATCACTGGACACTGCAGGTGACTCAATAACTTTAAACAACTTCTCCCAACTAGCAGAGGGGTCCACTTCAAGCCACTTCTCCAACATATGGTTACAGCACCATTTGACGTTAGTAGGATAACCAGCCTCTATACTCTTCAATTCTCCACTGGGTAGACCCAGTAGTGTTCCTAAAACTTTCCAGTCTGCAGCATAATTTGGAGTGATGTGTTGATAGAGGTCCTTCAGTAGTGGAGTACTGGTAGCTGTAGTATATGGACTCTGGTATGTAATATATCCGGATATTAGCTAGTAAACTTACCCTTCTCCGGTGTTTTAAACTGATTTAGTCCATGGCCACTTCGATCCATCATGCCTTACTGATCACATGTACACGTACTGTACTGGGGAAGGATTGTAACGTGACCTGCTACAGATCCGGCGCCGGAACAGATACGTGATGATGGACTTCTACTGTCTGACTAGCAACTAAACTGACTCGTTAACTTGGAAATAGCCACACCCTTTTGTAACCTTTAACTGGACTAGCAACTAAACTGACTCGTTAACTTGGAAATAGCCACACCCTTTGATAACCTTTAACTGGACTCGATCAGCCTTTAATATTGAGTAATGTAATGTCCGCCGGGTTGATGGCTGAAATCATTAAAGGTTGTTGGTTTAGTAGTTGCGAGTCAGTAGGAGTGGTTGCCTAATATGTATAGGTATACACGTGATGCAAGTTAATTGATTTCGAGGGATACTGTTTATGATGTTACAGCATAGATAATATACCTAACATGATGTTAGGTATATTATCTATGGTTACAGTGTTAACCACCAAGTAGTCTGGCGGCGCCCACCCTTATAAACTGAGAAGAATAGTCACTTCAAAAGTGAGTATAAAAGCACACTATGGTTATAAATAAAATTTAAAGTATTCTACACTTGATGCATTAATTAAGGATTCGGAGTTGATTCTGGCCAGAGGAGACAAAAATCTCAGTTGGTGCGTATTATGAACCACGCTGGAATTAGAATTTTTGAGAGAATTTTAAATCGATAGTTGACATAGGTAAATTAAATGGCACTGCAGCTGTATGTAGTCTGCCTTCGTGGCACTTTAAGGAATTTTTAACCGTTGCCCTTAGCAACCTGAATGTGATTTGTTGATGAGGTCACCACTTCAAGTTTTCATTTATAGGGTATAAGATGAAATTCAGTTAAAGTTTGTAGCTTTCCAACTAGCTAGCTAGTAGCTACTTTAGTTTTACTTTAACTCTTGGTACCTGCCCTAGCTATATGTGCATGCAGGACCATCTCCACATTTTTACAATAACATAATTGTACATAATGGCCATAGCAAGTTATTAACTTGAAACATTAGTACCATTAATGCATAGATAATATATACCACGTAGTATATATTATCTATGATTAATGTATGCAGCACGTATGGTGATGTCACTTTCAAAGCACACAAGTGTTATGCCATCCTGCTAGTATTGAAATGATGTGAGTGTGCATGTAAGTAAAACAGCAAAGGCAATAACTATACCATGTATTTAACATGTAAACTGTGCTAAGTAGTATACCTGTGCTAAACAAAATCACAGTAAGGAACTAACACTTATTCAAAATGGCTGTGGGCACACTACTGGCACAAAATATATATTTAAATTACTATTTATCTAGGCCTGGGGCAAATACAACCAAGTACATGTACAATCACCAACGGGACAACCTACTAATGGGGCATGTACATTGTACAAACAGTGCATGGTCAACGCAGTGTGTGCAGGTAGAAAAGATGCATGGTAATACAATTCTAGAGGAATTGACTGGCACATAAGCATAAGGGATGCACTATAGCAATTACAATCAGTGATTATTCGACCATGGAGACGTGAGAATATGAGATTGCACTTTAAATTGTGAGAATCATGGTATTGAATCTGACGCCTACAAGCAGTAAAGCTTAAACATCCAATGAATACTTATCACATGAATTTTATACAATTGTACACAATTTGTGTTACATGATAACCTTATGTGTAAATGAGGGTGGATTAGAGTGCTGGATTAAGACATGGCTGGAGTTGCCAAGAGCAGACCACAGTAAGATTTGGATAAAAGCAGAGTATTTCAACTGTCTGTCACCTACAACTGTTATACGAGTTATGTATATAGCTATTTAACATGAGTTGGGCCATTTGTACTAAAATGATCACATGATGCCGTGAATATGCTGCAAGACCAAAAAAAAAAAAAATTGGAGAACAAATGTGGCTGAAATGCAATACCAGAATTTCATGGATATGTCAGTGTGCACAAGTATATGGAGCTGGCATTGCTGATGACAGCAGACTGTAGCTACATATAGTAGCAGTTAATATATAGCAAGCACAACCACACACACAGCAATTATCAGCCTAAGGACACATTTTATGTATGTTGTGTTTGTCTCTCCATCAGCGTTCAGTACGTGGGATGAAATTTGGCAGTGAATATTTATGTAGTTTTCTCAGGGCCTATATCAGTGATCAGTCTGGATACTCCTGGCACTAAAAGGCTTCAGGTGGAGAGCTATGCACCAATGGCCTGCCAGGTGAAGCTTTCTCCCATCCCATACATGAACGAAGCTAGCCTAGTTACGCGAGACTAAAGAAAAAAGACTATCAAAGTGTTTTAACCAACACAAACTAACCTCCAACAATTAGTAGCAACTTCCAATCTTGTTGTTCATTAAGCAGGAGTAGCAACCACTTGTCTTCCAATTGAAATAGTCGCCATCGCCCACACAAATGAACAGTAGTTCACTTGTTTAGAATTCGCCTGGTCTATTAGTAGTGGACGTCACGTGCTACTAGTTATATTCTGTACAACAATAATGAGCTTGGAAGATTCAAGACTTAAAGATTCTCAACCTCTTAAATGATAACTAGGCATTGTATAATTTACATACCATTAGGAAACCTTTGAGTCATTATTGTTTATTGGTCATTCATTAACCAATCACTATAAGAAATGTGTCACATCATCATGCATGCAACTGTTTTGATTGGCATTATATAGAATTGTCATATGTTTTTATCACCTCCATGAAAACACCCGCCCATTATACAATTGTCTCATGGATTCTATTCCCGGTTAGTGTGAAGCCTTAGGCCTTGTAATTTTCTCAAACATTATTTTATTTATTCATTATTTTATGATGACTTAATTTTAACTGCATTCGTATTATCTGTAGAACTTGGTTGTATAATATATCGTTCTTCATCACATTATTGCCTGTATATATTTATTGCCCTATATACACTGTCAGTATAACTACTTAATTTCAGTGACAAAAAGTTAAGCATGAAACTATTATGTGTTTGGTAGGGATATAAAAAGTGGTTATGGGAATATGGGTGCAGTGAGTGATAGTGATTAATCAAAGTACTCTAATAGGGCATTCATTCATATCTGCACAGATCAGTTTGTTAATGACATCATCCCATAGCTATCATGTCCATACACAATACAATTGATGATTACATCTTTATGAATACATTAGTGTTATATCAAGAGTTCATAATATATAATTATATATACTAAGGAGAGTATCCTCCTCTCATATACTCTTGTAGAAAAGCATATCGTGAGTTATGACGTAACGAAAAGATTTTGTGGTTTGTGACATACGAGCAGCCGTAAAGTGCCTCCCCGGACTGGGATCTTTTAGACCACCTTAGGTAAACTTAAAGTATAGATTTTTTTTTTTGGTATATTGTAATTTAATTTTAGGTAATGTAAGTCTTGCCAGGGCTCCTGTACTGATCCATCAGCACATGGTACCCCTGTGACTAGGCCCCTGTATGCTTGTAATGTATATTTTGTCTTAATCATTAAAACGTTTATTCTCTTTTCTCTCTCTCACTATGCACACAGATGGTCTATCATGACCTGTTGATGATACTCTACTACTAGAACCAGTAACATACAATAGTATCACATGATCACAATACATACACATAATTATCAATTGATATCCAATATTTCCTCCTCTTCTTCATCAGATACAGTCTCCTCTCCTTCTACTGGTGACTTCACTACATCATTTACAACATTGTTATCTGCTGTTGGTACAGTTAGTTCACTAGTTTTGTCATCATCTTCACTAGCCACAGTTTCCTCTGGTAGCTGCTTCTTTGGTTTGGTAACAGCAAACAGTTGAGCTCTTTCATCAGTAGCCGTTGCCTCTGATGATGTGGCTGGTTGGTCACTGGATGATGATGGCTGGTCTGTTGGCTGTTGCTGTGTTGTTTGTGATGGAGCAACATTGAGGTCCACTATGGCTGGTTTGAGTGACTTAGCCAACTTGGCCACCTACACAACCAGCAGGGACAGCAGTACACACACACAATACGGTAGCAGGTTAGTGTATTGCTCACTTCATTGTCCATACACTTGTACACTGGATCACTAGTACACTTTGTGATCTCTTCCTCGTCTCCTTCTCCAAACGCTGCCAGTAGCCGTTCAATAACTGCTGCCTCATCTGAGCTGTCAAATCCTACAACACTACACAACACATGTACTCTACTTGTATGATCACAAGTACACAACACACACACACAAACAGATATTACAAAACCGATCCAATCACACACAATGGACAAAATCAAACAAACACCACCAGTGAATAGTTATAGGGTATTTGATAAGGCAATATGGCACTCCATTGGCCCAGTGTGAACACAAAATGACCCACACAACTCATGGCTTCTGCTCCAATTTTCTCAGCACTAGTTCAGCTTTGTGACTAATACACATCAAACATAAGCTGATTGGTCCAGTGGTATACTACTGGTGGAGCAGTAGATTGAATAGTTACACTACTAAGTTTCAGACTACACAAGGCTGGTTTTGAGATGCTTGTTTTGGGTAGTGTGGCAAGACAACTTCTGGTTTTTGTGAGGACCCAGATTCAGTGGTACACAAGTAGATGGTTTCTTACATTACCCCTTAAAAGATTTAGCAGCTACAGACTGCAGAAACACAGAAAAATCCTTGCCGAAGGAAACACAGCTGAGCACAGACAACCCTCTAAATCCCTTCCCTTTTAGGCACAGTCCTGTCTAATATAGTACCACTGCCTCACCAATTACACTCACACTACACACACGCACGCACTACTCATACAGCTTGTACACAGATCATACACACACTACACAGATGGACGGAGGACAGACACACCTGAAGGCTTCACTGTACACCTGATTGGCCTCCACTAGGTCTCCAGTGTGGAGGTGTAGCAATACCTTAACTGCTGTTACCTGCAGGAATGGGAGTGGCTACTAGGGGGTGTAGCTGTGTATAGTAGCTCACCTGATGTATGTGGTTCCATCCTTGTAACTGTCCATATGTTGACTGAAGCCTATTAGCAGCCTTGATGGCCTTGGATAACCTGCAGTGTGTCAACAATACTTGACAATAATGACTACTATTACTACTATAATATACAGTCTCATACACCATATAACAGGGATTCACAAAAGTGACATTATTCTCACAGGAAGTCATAATTCTATGCAGGGGCATTATGAGGCCAGACTTTGAATAGCTTTATGGACACCTCTATCTTTCGAATTTAACTTGATAGTTTCCTTTTCACTATTGCATTGGGTGAGTGTTGTCAAATCACTGCAGTACACAGCCAGTTTGTCTCAAAATTGACTGTAATGGTGTTGTCTAGGTATTTTGTAGAGGACCATCACTAGGTATGAGAATAATGATTTGTATAAAGGTTGTGCTTTTTGTAAATTGAGACTGAAACTGTTGATGTAACCGAAACAAATCATACTCATAGTGATGTCACCGCTGCTAATCCCTGTAATACCATATTATTTATTGTGCTACTGACTGTTTTGATCTGATGAACATGTTGAGAGCTTTCCTCACTGTATTGCTGACCTCTCGATATTTCTCTTCTACCTAAAGTGTAGAACAAAAAGAGCATCAAGATACATGGTAGCATGTTATGCGGCCAAAAATGCTCAGTGTTGCAGTTAAATACAAACTGCAAAAAGTGTCACTTCCACACATCCACAACTCAATCTTTTCTACACAAAATCAACCATTTCTGTAGTGGACATTCCTTTGGGTTGGGATAACTTCTATACCAAATTTCAGCCAGATCATTTCAGCTATCTCCAAGATACAAATCTTATCCAATAAATCATAGAGGTTGATTATCACAAAGGTTGTAGCACAAACAGGATAATTATAAAATCCTACTCATAGAAACTAGCTGCAAACCTAACAACACAAGTACCTTCTAACAAAAATGGGATAACATAGTCATTAGAGTGAAGTTGTGTAGGACTCTGATACCACACAGGAAGTGCCCAAATAGTGGCAACTGCATAATCCTATAGAGTCCACTGAACACAGTAACTAATATTAAATCAACAAGATGTTAATGGTGATTAATTTGCAGGAGTATGTCTGGTTGAGCAAGTTAGACTTACCAACAAATAGACTGACAGCTTTTGGTGGATTGTCACAAATTTGTGAATGTCTCAGAAAAAACCCACCTAATTTGCACAAGCATGCGTTTTAAGAAAAACAAAATGTAAAAATATTGGTGTAATTATGCATGCTACAAAGAAAAACACATGCAAGTTTTAATCGAGCCATTACTCAGGGTAGCCAATCCCAAATCAATTAAACCTATATATCATCTTATTTGCCTGCTCATGGAAAGTTTAAAATCTTCGTTTCGTTCCCCAATGGTATGTGTGTTGCATGTTTGTTTATGGTGTGGTAAACATTGTCATTTCTTCAATAAAACTACTTGTGGCTGCAGGGCTAAAACTATATCTTCGTTGATTTGCTAATCCATGGTATTTTAATTAAATCCCAACGCTGTAGACTAGAAGTTATGGCTGCAAATTTACATGTAAGCATTTGTAGTTTAATTCAGTATAGTCGTTGTACAAATCGATTTCCTTGCTCTTTCTACTATCTAGTGCTACAATTCCACCACAGTAAGCTGAAACTTTGTGGTCATCCATTCCTTGGACACTGTAGATAATGCTGAGAAAATAAATATATGTTACTATATAAACCACGCCCTCAGTGTGAGACAACAACATTTAGGTATTCGCTATTCCATTTAGTACTATGTCCTTATTATAACACAGCTGGATAGATTGGAGTGGGTGCTTGTGTGCATGTACACACATACATGTACACACATGCACACACATACATGTACACACATGCACACACATGCACACACATACATGTGCACACATGCACACACATACACACATGCTCACATACACACACTCACATACAGTACACTTCAAATTACCTCTTGTATGTTGGCCACTTCCATATAGAGCACAGCAGCCTTGTCA
This sequence comes from Dysidea avara, assembly GCF_963678975.1. Taxonomy (NCBI): domain Eukaryota; kingdom Metazoa; phylum Porifera; class Demospongiae; order Dictyoceratida; family Dysideidae; genus Dysidea; species Dysidea avara. The sequence continues at coordinate 35,614,434 of NC_089279.1, forward strand.
GGTTCTGACAACTCCATTACTCTGTGAACCAGTACATCATATTCATGATGTCAATGTTACATAATGGAACTGACTTTGCTGCCTTCTCCATCACCATTCCAGCAGTGTCTGGATTACCATTCTCATTGTACCGACCACTACAAAACACAACATGAAACACAATACGTAACTGTTACATTGTGGAGCGGCTAAATAAAACAACCATCACTTTTTGATAATAGCATCAAACTTGGTACAACAGTTACTTGATTCATACCACAGATAGGGTGATTTGTAGGCAAGTGTCAAATCCAAAAGTTAGGTGTCCATCCAGGTCACTAGGTCATAATGTTTAGCAGGCATGCAGGGCCATGCTGTACAAAGCCATATGTATTTCTATTGATGTAATTTTATTGGCATCGTTAAAATTTCATGCTAGAAGGCTATTCTGCATGCGATTGCTCCTCAACGAACTAGAAATGATTTTGATCTGGCACCATATCTCTATTATTTAATACACCTTATTCAACTTCCACAGATTATTTGGCGCTTTTATCACAAAGTGAACCATTTTTGAAAAATTTATTGCTTAGGTGCTCTATTTACTAAACAGTTTCTCACTGGGGAAGCTAAAACCTGTAAACACAGGCAGTAAGAATCTCGAAACCCCCACACATTGTGGGGATCATTTGATCCTGCACATGCTAAATAAAGGAGTCACAATAGCTGGAATCTAAACTTCCTTTTGCATACCTAAACTGAAACACATCAACTTCTCACCAGCTAAAGCTGTTATTCAATTCAGAAGAACTGTGCAAACAACTTTTGACAATAATCTGATGTAAAAAAGGTCACAAGCATGTTTATAGTCAGACACCAAGAATTTTAATGTTTCAAACTCCAGCATCCCAGCGTAAATTACAATGCTTACAATGCTATTGATTAAAAGCTGTACTGTGGCCACTATAACTTTCAAGGATGCAACCACTACGCAAGACATCTACTATATATCTAAGAGTGGTAGCTGTGGGATGTAAGTCCATGTTGTTTCTTGTTTAGGAAGCAAGTGTTATGCTAAGGGAACCATACTGTTTAGAATATAATGACAATACCAAATTGCTTGGCTACATATTCAATATATAGTCACCTACCACAATACCATGGATGGTCACACATGCATCACAGCATGTATGCACACAAAGACAACACACCTTGCTTCTCTGAAGTATTTCACAGCATCGTCTAATCTCTTGCTCTCCTACAAACACAACATATCGGTGACTAGTAAACAACAAACACAAACTAGTTAATACTTTACAAACAACTGCAGCATCTTCTAGGGCCCTATGAACAACATCACATGTACTAAGAATTGTGTTTATGTGAAATGTAACTCACTTGGCTGAGTAGAATAAGCTACACCATGTTAAGAATTATAATAATATGTGGCACAAGGCAAGGATACGAGTTAGCATTTGCATAGGCATCTGCAGATCTGACATAAGCCCTCTCAGCCTTGTCATAAGCTTTTCCCAACTTGTAACTCACGGCTGTAATAGAAAGTCACACAATGAACACCAAAAGAAAACATGCTTGTTTAAACAAAAGCAGCTTCACAGCAATGCCACATTGCAAGTGTAATATTTTACCTGCTTTGCTAAAAGCCTGTGCGGCCCCGTCATAGTTAGGGGTCCATTTGAACAGACTTGTCTTTAAGCTGTAAAATATTTGATTGTGGGATTAGAATAAATACTCTACTCTTTTGCACGGCGAATGTACACCAACGAACCATTTTTCACCATCTTCCATTAGCCAGTCTCCATCTTTGACTTTCGACGAGTGAATAGAACTTGCCATTTTCAACTGTAACTGTCCGTAATAAATTCTTACGATAAATTGGGGCAGTCACGTTTACATCAAGTTGCTATCGTCGCAGTAGCTTGGACAATTTACGACGTCGATGTTGTTATAAAACAGTGAAAAGTGTTGAGACAGTTTAGTACTTTGGTCTGTCGAGAGTGGTTGCCCAGTTTCTCTTGTATTTCATTTAGCATACTACAACGTTGTGGAATCCGTAAGTGTCTTAGTGTCCGAACTTATATTAATCTGTAGTAACTTACATAAAATTGCTAAACACATTTTTAATTTCTTTAAAAATTAATAGCTTCGTCATGTGATGTGCGCTAAATGGAATAGTGTTAATTCCTCTTGCCCTTTACGTTACAGGGGAGCCGTTTGGTGTCAAGGTACGGGCGATGTCCGCGGCAGGTCTTGTGAGTAGGTCGCGTGTCTACGCGGACGTTAACACACACAAGCCGCGAGAGTACTGGGACTACGAGTCTCATCCCATTGAATGGGGGTGAGCCCGCCATGTATTGTGTTGTTAGACTACCTCAGTCTGTGGTATAGTGTGGTATTGTTAACTGAAGTGTTTTCTAATGTGTTGTCACTTTTGTATAACCATTGTGGCTGATGATGATAGACTGTTTGGTGTCCATGTATTGTGTGATATATGGCTGCTTGTCACTGCCTATAGTAACCAAGACAACTATCAGGTGGTGAGGAAACTAGGTCGTGGCAAATACAGTGAGGTGTTTGAGGCAATGAATGTGACCAACAATGAGAAATGTGTTATTAAAGTGTTAAAGGTACTGTAGATTACACTTGTAATGGTATTGTATTATTTGTTGTCATTCTTTGCAGCCTGTGAAAAAGAAAAAGATCAAACGTGAAATCAAGATACTTGAAAATTTACGAGGTGGTCCCAACATTGTAACCTTACTGGATGTCGTCAAAGACCCTTGGGTAGGTGAAGCCATGGGCAGTCTGCTGTATACCATTTTGTATGAAAAGCTTACAATAAATATCTGCTGTACAATACATTTCTATTGCGTGAAGTTGTATATTGCAGTATATAACTGCTGAGCTTGTGCATTTGGTAATGTGTGTTGTTGGTTTTCTCTTTCAGTCCAGAACACCAGCATTAATATTTGAGTTTGTCAATAATGTTGACTTCAAAACACTATACCAAACACTGACAGACTACGACATCAGATTTTACTTGTATGAACTACTCAAGGTCAGTCAGTTGTGTGTATTATGCTGGTGTGGACACCTACATGAACCCTTAAAGATGCATTTATTGCTGTATAGTCACCGTAAAGTATACACTGAGAAAATTCTTATGAATACCTGTTTTGGCAACGGAACTATTCTTTATTCTTGTATTGACAAGTATTACCTAATTAAAGGTCTCACTGATGACCAATCTTGAGTGCTTTGCTGATGTTACGGTGCACCATATGCAATCTGAATAAACTTTTCGGAAGGGTGGGCATCTTCAGAACATTATGCAAATTATCGGTACCCTTGTGTTGTAACTTGGTGAAGGAATGTCTCCACCAGGAGGAAAAAAGTGTTCAACAGTGCATTCCAAAAATCTAGCTTTTAAGCCTGTGTAACCTTCTGCTTAAATGGCTATGTGGACACCTACAGAATCCAAACACTTAGATAAGGTCCCAAAGTATTCCTTAGTATATAAGCTGACCTGCAAAATCAAAATACTCCTTGATTATCAGGACACTATTAAGCTAATGAGTCCCAGTGTCCGGTTCATGCAAATTCCACTGTGCACTAATCTGTACATAAGGTATGCTGCTACTGTACATAATACACTCCTTTCCTTGTAGGCATTAGATTATTGTCACAGCATGGGGATCATGCATCGGGATGTGAAACCCCACAATGTCATGATTGATCATGAAAACAGAAAAGTGAGTTAAGGTGTAGTTACCGCGCCTTTATTGGTTAACAAATCGTAATCTTGCTCTAGTTACGTCTAGTTGATTGGGGACTAGCAGAGTTCTACCATCCTGGCCAGGAGTATAATGTACGTGTTGCATCACGGTACTTCAAGGGGCCAGAACTGCTTGTTGACCATCAAGCTTATGACTACTCCCTGGACATGTGGAGTTTTGGTTGTATGCTAGCCAGTATGGTAAGGAATGTGTCAGTATTGTGAGAAATTCTTTGTCAAGTTGAGGTAACTGTAGGAAAAAGTGGAAAAGATTTATAGTGCATATATTAGGACCAAAAAAATTTTTGTTCTCCAGTTGTTTGTCGTGACTATGGCCAGTTGTTTTCTTTGTTCCATGTAGATATTCCGCAAAGAGCCATTCTTCCATGGTCACGACAACTATGACCAGCTGGTGAAGATAGCTAAAGTGTTGGGCAGTGAAGAGTTGTATGAATACATTGACAAGTACAAAATCGACCTTGACCCCAGGTTCAGCAGTATCTTGGGAAGGTAATAGAGCTGCTCTTTTGACTAGTGTAGACCTCTCTCTTTGCCTCTAGGCATTCTCGTAAACGTTGGGAGAGATTTGTTCATGGTGAAAACCAACATCTAGTTAGCCCTGAAGCACTAGATCTCCTAGACAAGTTACTGCGTTATGACCACCAGGTGTGGCTGTGTGTACTATACATTGTGTAATGTTTTCCTTATTGATAATTAGGAACGTTTAACAGCAAGAGAAGCCATGGAACATCCTTATTTTTGTAAGTAGTTACACACCACTCATAACACTGGAAACAGCAGTAAATACCTGCTCTGATGTGTAATTAGCAATATGACTAAATGTGTATGAAGTAACCTGCTGCATGACCATCACCCAACTTACAGTAAACATCCCCTAAATGTGTCATTTGTTGACAAAGTGACCTGCCTAATGGCTTCAATGGTCATTGGCTTGCCTGCATGTCCCATTTTGTTTCAAGAGTTATAACTGTACCAATGTTACATTTGTTTCTGCTACTACCAGATCCGGTGTTGAAAGAAGCTGCTCGTTCACAGAGTAACCAACACACAGTGCCGTCATCAACATCTCTAATGAGCTCCTCACAAACCAGTCAGAGTGGTAGTACACCTCCTCCAGGGAGCCAGAGCCCCACCAGCACTTCTCGGGACGTTCACTCCAAAGACAAGGACAAGGATTTGTCCCAACCATCACTAGCAATCCCTCCATCTGGAAGCCAATAATAATATTAAACTGAAAATATAAATCACCATAAGAGAGTGTTAAGAGTTTTGTGTTGTCATGTGATTTAGTGTATTATATTGTGTGTGAATACTCCTGTAATTTTACCACCTTAATTTATTTTATTTAGTTGTTGTAATTTAATGAACAATAAAAATGTTATCAGAATTGTAACAGTTCATTATCACAATGTATTGATTTGTTCAGAGGTGTATTGGGGGCTAATGCTTGTTCTATCAAGCGGACGGCACCAAGGCTCAGCACCAGTGAGCTGTATAACATCACTTTGTATACTTCACATTCACCACTGGGTACTATCTCACACCACTCCAGATCTGATGTAGCCTCATACAAGTTTGCATCAATCTCTCCACCATCAACTAGAAGTACCGAGTCCCAACCATGTTTGTACAGCCTGTCTGATAGTTCATCTGGGTCTTGACTGCTGCTGTTCAATGCATCAACAATATGGAGGTCTCCTTGAGTGTACTTCACAGAGAGGGCAGCTCGTAGTCCCAGGGATCGTACTTGGTTGGGTAGGGGATAGTAATATGATCGTGGTTTAGGTCCATGTGAGACACCTCCTCCAACTCGGGTAGGAGCTCGTGATCCTCCCACTCGAGCAAGGCCTGAACCTTTCTGTCGACGTAGTTTACGCCCACCACCTCGGACTTCTGCACGAGTCTTAGTTGATGCATTTCCACTTCGAGCCTTAGCCCTCTCCCAACAAACAACTTGATGAATGGTATCTAGTCGATGTCTCTCACCAAACACAAGCGGGTTGAGGGGTACGATGCCTAGTCGTTCTCCTGTGAGGAAATTAGTGACCCAGGCCTGCTTGGGCTCCAGTTGATATGGGACCCAGTTATCATCAATAACAAAATCCTTCAAACCCTGTGGAATAGAGGCCAGCATACATTGTAGATAATATTGCAAAATATGCGGGAATAAGAGTAAAGTTTCTACAATGCACCGTAGCATATAATATCTATGAATGCACATACAAAATAGTTTAGTCCTCTCAAACATAGATATACTAACCCCAGGTATCTGGGGTTAGTATCTATCAGGGTCTATGTCTCAACTGATTCTGGCTCTCACCTTTCGCTCTTCTTCTGGAATTGGAGGATACTCGTAGGTTAGCACGCCAGAATTGACGGATCGCGATAGTAGCTGGAATCCATTGCAGAAGGTGCGAACATGTCGCGACATGCACCACGACATAATTTGTGTATGTTCTAATTAACGCTCTACTCGTGCACATGGTGTAAAGGCAAGCAGACCACCAACTAGGCATGTCTTCAGAGGACTCCGGTATGTAGTGAGTATGTATGTTCCTGCTGTAGTGAATTGTACACGTATCTTATAAACTGGCTTCAAGAGTATCAGCAAACATGTACAGCCATCAAACCAAATCTATTTTTAAACTGTGCCCCCATAATAACCACACAATGAATACATACTGGCATCACATGTTCTGTATAGGACACAAGAAAGTATCCAAGGCTGGCTGGAATGATGATAATGATTCTTCAAGAGCTACTGAAGGTGACCAGGTTAGTACCCCCTCCCCCTGGTGTGTGATGAGGTGTTACCCCTCATTAGAGTGATGTGGGTAAATATGGGTCATCACGTGATCCCTCAGCACCCAACTACTATCAGACAATGTGAGTAGTGTGAACACATATATACATGTACTGTATACATTGAATTATGGCCAGTCTCGTATAAACTCCTGGTGCCCATTCAGTTGCCTGGGGTATGTAGTATCATAACAGAATAAACACCAGGACACCAGTTCTCAAATGTACGCCTAGTGCAGTCATAATTTCTGACAATTCCGTAGTTTCAGTATGGTAGACTTCTTGATCTTTGAGTAAAGCATTAAGGGAGGTAGAACACTGAGGTATGAAGTTGATTTGTAAATGCTGAAGCTGCATATAAATGCCGATCTCGTATAGGGCTGGTCTTGATTAGTGGCTGGGGTGAAGCTGGAATAAATACCCGGGCCATAATTTGAGACAATACAGTATACCGTATGATACAAAAGTTTGGCGATTTGACTCGAGATAGAATTTGACAGATAATATTTTGGCGAATGCTTGTGTCATACTGCATTCTCTTTATTTAGTTGGCTAAAAGTTGGACAAGAATATTTTGGCGAATTGAAATAATTTTGCCTTGAGTTCATAATACAGTAGTAGTAAGAGACTTGATTTCGCCGAATTTGCCCCGCCAAAATTTTGTATCTTACAGTAATCTGTAATATGCGTATGGTGGATATAGTATTTGTATGTGTTCTGTGTGTGTGGTGTGTCCATAATGATGCTGATTTCATGTGTATATGTATGTTGCATGAATTTTCCAAAGTCAATAGACGTTTACCCATTGCATACTCACTGTCTTGATGCAATTAAAGTATGCATTAGAATGAATTACCCATTTACATAGTTTTTCCCAAAATTATACCGGTGGGGTGTCTCATATAATTCTTCAGGTCAGTTTATGTACTACAGGATACTTTGGGATCTTAACTAGGTGTGTGGATGATATAAGTAGGTGTCCTCAAGTGTCATGTTAACAGGTTCCAGTGTGCAGCATGTATTATGTACACTGTTTGTATTTCTTTTCATAGTGAGCTACTGGGAGACGAGCAATTCTGTAGTAATTCCATATTTGGTTATGAGGTCAACATCCATGCTAGTCAGAAGTCTTCACTACCAGCACTGTCTACTGGGAGTAGTAAGGTAGTGAAGTTGTCACCTACAGGTGTATGTCATTGTTCATTAGCACGGTGTTGTTTGTTGTTCACAGGTCAAAATCACTACCATTACAAATCAAAATTGGAATCTGATCAATCACTATGGTTACCTTGTTGCCAGCTCCAATGAGTACTTAGCTTATGTGTTAGAAGGTAACCATGGAAACTGTACTAGACTAATGTAGTATATTGTACATGTTGCTATATACTGTATTTTGGGCTAAAGGTACCATTAAGGTAGCCCACTTAGAGAATGTGTGTCGATAAAGTACTGTCAAGAGCTAGACTCCACTGACGTACTTCTTTCCATGTCATATGAAATGTTTAGACTTGAGTAGGTGAATGAAGATTATCTTGTTTACTTGTCTAATGGTAATGTATTATCAAACTATTCCTTCACAAGATTCCTTGCAGCAACATACACAATATGGCAACAATTTGTGTGTTACATATGGAATACCAGAGCCTGAAATTATGTTTTGGAAATGATCTGACGAATCCTGTTATGTGGTCGGATATTACTGTTATTATCAACAGACGTTACAGCACAACATACAAGGGATAAAGAGCACATACTGTATGGTGCTGTACATACAAAAGTAAATGTGCTGAGGGTCTGGCAGAAATTATTTCTGCCAGCCTTAATCACAACTAGTTTGAAGACAAGTAATAATGATTTGATTAGTTACGTACTCAACTCTTGAGTGTGATGCAGTCTTCGTTCTGACATTCAGGTCGTCAATCACAGTAACTTTCTTTAACACAATTTTTCCTTTCCTAATAACTAAGTTCTGCTCCACATCTTTTTTTGCTTTGCAAATCAGTTTCTTTCTTCGGGTGTTAAGTCAGGAGATAGATAAATTTTGCTAAAACAAATGCTAGAGTATAAATTCGCAGCAGCAGCAGCTCTCAAGACATTCCATTTCATTCTCTCTGAAGCAGACATACTCAATAGTACTGTGCAAAAAATTTCTAAATTTGTTCAGACATTAGCCAGAAATGGTTGGATAATGGCAGATGTCTGACTATAATTCCAGGTCCTAGATACACACCATATAAATTCCCAGGCCACAGCTACCATTTGGTTTTCATCCATCGTCATAATATTTCACAGGACGTAATGGTTATGTCATTCGGATCATTAAACAATCAAACAGTAATCGAGGCCTCTTGAAGGGATTCACTGGGGCCATTACTGATGTCGCCTTTGCTCACCCTGCATCTAGTTACCTAGCGGCCATCGACCAGGGAGGGAACCTATATGTGTGGAAACTGGAAGAGCAAGGAACAGAAATCAAGTATCCTTTTCACTATACGCACATGCACACACACACACTACACACACACACACTACACACACACACACACACACACACACACACACACACACACAAACAAACAAACACACACAACACACTCAAACGAACACACACACCATTGTAATGGTCTTACATGTTCCTGCTCTCTGCTTGGTACTTGTCAGTTAGAGGTTACAAGTACCAGGTACAAGAAGGTTTAGTAGTGTAGTTTAACTAGCAAAGTTGTTCTGATCTTATCAGAATGCCAACATGACTGTGAGATTATATAATCAACGTCCTACTATAGTGTAGTTGTACAGCACGTCACTTGTGAGATTTCCTTAACTGAGCCTCCAGGGAGCAGTTGTTGTTACATGTTACCCGAAGCAACGATGCCGACACGTCGGTGGAGCACAGACTGGTGTGGTGTCCATATGTCATGTCTGGTGCCACTAACAACGATGATATTGAACACTTGTTTGCTGTAGCCTTAGGGAAGAGTGTGAGTGTTATTGTGTTATTGTGAAATCAAGAATTGATCATGGTATCAACTCTTGATACAAGTGTCTGTGTATAAACTGTACCACATGTTTAAGGGATACAAAATTTGGGAATATATGCTAATGTTTGCTAACTCCTCTGTGTGCTTACTAAATGTAATATAAAAGATTTAAAGTATGTGCGTACATATGTAAAAGGTCGATCAGTAATTGTTGACAGTTGTAGAATTTCAGATTGTATAACTACATACATTAGCTCTGATTTACAAATCTAATCAACAGATAATGTTTAGACCTCTTGTATACAATCCTCTGATGAGTACATTGAGTATTGAATTCCATATGATTTCTGTTTAATAAATATTTCTTAATTATACTATAATAAAAAAAAGTTGGCAGTTGTAGGTAATATCCACAATGTGAAATATATGATTTGTAGTTAAATACTAAATACAGTCTACGTAAATAGAGTTATTCGCAGTGCCAAGGTGTACCAGCTTGTTTTCTGATATGTTCATTGGTCGGTCGGTTATACTGCCCACCAAATTTTAGCATGGGTACTTGTACGTCCTACTTGGCTGGTAAGATGTCAATATAAAGGAATTGTATTTGGATGAAATATAATAGTAGTAAGATTTGATAGAGCATCAGTGGCATTATTTTTTGAGTCTTTAGAAGTGAATTTTGATTGGCTGGTTGTGTTGAGTTGACACCTAATATGGCAACATTTGAGTACGGATCAAGTTTTTTAGGCAGAATCCTTACTATACAGCACTACCATATGATACAGTAATACCATATATAGTAAAAAAACTTTGAAGTTATAGGCAAATACCATCTATCGAAAAATTGGTGGGAAAAACGTTGGCGAATAGGGAAGCATTATCTGATCAAACGAATGATACATTATATAGGAGTGCGTATATACACTATCTCTACATGAAATTACGTACCATGTGTAAGTGTACTATTTGCTGGTGGTATGAGTGTTGAGGGCAATGTTTAGCTTAACAGTGAACCTCGCTCTGTGGCGCAGTGATCCCATGCTCAGTTCCAGGTAGGTCATCATGTGTGTACATATATCAATGCATTTGGTCAAATTCCTCATGTGATGATGAACTGCATCTCTTGGTGGCTAGTAGTTTATTATTGCAGGACTGATTTCAATGATGCAATGTGGTCTCATTATATCAGCTCATGTGATTGCTAGCTACTTAAAAAATTGGCAAAAAAACTTCGGTGATTGAAGCCCTATTTGCCAGATTCACCAAAGTTTTTTACCACTATACGGTACTGTATGTTAGGGATCATGAAAGTTTGGGCTTTCTTGTCCAAGCTATCACCCTAACACCAGTCATTCCATCAAGACAGCTTGGCAGTATTGGTTAGGGCATAATCAAACCTAAACATGCCTTCAGAGCAACCCCAAGCACTTCATCAAGTTGTTATTGAATTGAGTTTTCTACTGACTACATGACAAATATAGCAGCTAACTGACTAACTGGATGTTGCAAGCATAACTCAACTATAGTAAAAGCTGCAGGCTTGATTTCTTCACTGTTCAAGGCCCTTTCACAAACTGCAGCAGCTACAGTCATGCATCGTGGACTTTATGTTTGCTTTTTCTGCGTAAGTATTGATTTATAGACAGTGTGTTTTGACTTCTTCATGAGAATCAATTCCATAATTCCATAGTGAACGGATCAATTGCAGATACATTTGTTCTATACTTCTCATCAGTTGTAATTATACACTACGATAGTAGTGTATAGTAGGGACCACAAAGGAGTAGGCGTGGCCCACAAAATAATATCACCCAAAAACCAACCTCAATTTCCCCTAACGACGATCAGGCAGTATTGGTTAGGTGAACCTAAGCCCAAGCAAGCTTTCAGATTGACCCGAAACGCTTTCAACAGGTTGCTATGGAATTTTTTAAATAATTTATTTAACAGAATTTTCTACTGACTGAGTAAGTAAGTAACTGACTGATGCCTTCAGACAAGCGTAACTTGATAACGGCTAAGGCTATGGGCTTGATTTTTTCACTGTTTGACGTCGCTTTGGCTCGATAGGTGCCTTTTGGCATACCGCAGTATGTACAATGCATTCTTCATGGACTTACCAGTGTCCTCCTTTGTGTCCCATTCATCTTTGCTGACAGCAAAAAGTGTCGATTTGGCGATAGCACATGATGGCTTCCCTTCGTAACAGAAATCATCTGTATTTGTCATAGTGGCTATTTTGATATCAGAGGTGCTTTTCAAACAGTTCTTGATTCATACTGCTGTGTAACGGGTTGAACATAGCTGACAGCGTAGTATAATGGATACTTCACTTTTCAGACGATAATCGATAGATATAACTGGGACATGTGGGACCATTTCTTTTTTTCGGTATGCGTGGATTGCAGAGGTGCTTTTCGAACAGTTAATGATTCGAAATGCTGCGCAACGGGTTGAACATAGCTGACAATGAAGCGTAATGGATACTTCACTTTTCAGACGATAATTGGGACACACAGTGCCATTTCAGATGCGGTATGCGTGGGTTCACCAGTCATAATTATTATTTACCAAAAAAAGTTAACAAACAAGTGCACAGAAAAGTTTGGGATTTTCAACTAGAGTAGGGACCATAGCACATCGATAAAAAGTACTGAAACAAGTTGGAGTAGTCCATGATATTAAATCACTGCAAAACAATAAGAAGTGTTATATCCCTACTGTGCTCAAAATACCATAATGGAAATGCACAGTAGGGACATAACACTTCTTATTGTTTTACTGTGAATTAATATCGTGTACTACTCCAGCTTGTTTCAGTACTTTTTTTTATCGATGTGTTATGGTCCCTACTCTAGTTGAAAATTCCAAATTTTTCTATGTACTTGTATAACAGGTGGAGCATAGGTGAAGATGAAGCCATCTCACTTTTAGTAATTGATAGTCGGAGTGTGTATTCAGTTTTGCAATTACTTCATAATGTGTCTGGTATCATTCTTTCCTTTGTTGTGGTCTGTTCTGGCTCACTAGTAATGAATTATGTTTTTGCAAAAAAAAAAACCAGTCATATTACAAAAATCAAACAAAAATTAGAAATGTTACATTTTGAGTAGGGATCATAGAAATAAAAAGCAATGAAACAAGGGAGGCCATCTAAACCTGCAGGTATACTTGTGGACATTTAATTCCTAATTCAGTCTGTAGTAGGAATTAAATGTTGACTAGCTGGAGGTGTGGGCAATGTCGGTCTCCATTGTTTCATTGCTTTTATTTTTGTGATCTGTTAAGTTACTGTAGTAGGGATTAAATGTCCACAAACTTAACTAGAGGTGAAGATGTCTTCCCTTATTTCATTGCTTTTTATTTCTATGATCCCTACTCAGATGTAAAGTTTCTATTTTTCCTTATACATGTATAGTTTAGCTGTTGTTGTAGTAGTCCAATAAGATGGTACAATGGGCTGATGTTCCATTGAGTAGTTAGTGATGGAGTATTGGTAATATCAATAGTGTGGTCTCCTTGAGAGCTGACTACTGGTACTGATCTAGTATACTGACTAGACCACACTACTACAAACAATATGATGAACATCTTGGTGTAGTTGTAGTGTAGGATAGTTGCTGCTGCTACTGCCATAATGTTAGCTCCTTTCTCGTTGGGTAACCTTCGGGTGATATCAAGCTTGTTTTGGTGTGAGTAATTTTGTGACGTATATCGCTTTTCGTTGTTGTTACTGTTGCTCTTGAAGTAGAACCCTTCTCAAAGTTTCTTCCACTGTTACAAATTCTCCTACTGAATCAGTTACTATATTGTGTAATGTGCTCTGTTCTCCCTTATAGTAGTAGTAGCAGTGATCTTGTAGGTCTTCGGTCCATAAAAGGATCCTAACTGATTGTGGGGGGGAAGTACCAACTATATTTTATAGTCCCTATGAAGTTATATAAGAGATAGAGTTCAGTACAAGAAGTACTGTACTAACATGACTTCTACTTTTAGTTGGTTAGGAGATGTTCATGAGTGCATGTCTGTGAGCTGATCGATATAGCTTCAAGACTAACAATTTTTACTACTTTTGTTTGATACATAATGAGGTAGAAAAATAATAAGCTTTTAGGGGGGTTGTCCCTCTTTAGTAAAGGGTTTTTTTACAAGCATTAATAAAATTCCCATTAGGGTCAATTCTCAACTTGAATGTTGTAATATAAGTACCTCTTGGTCCCTGATGTATTCGTTTGAATAAAGGACTTGCTGTTTCAGCCCTGTATCACGAGATCAGAGTTCCACGCTCTTTAACCACCTTTTTGAAAACAACAACGTTTACACCCATCCCCATCACCTTAACATACAGTAGCAGCAGCAGTGTATCCAGGGAGATTCCAGAGATTTAGGAAAATCCCCTTTGGGATTTGCAAACTGCCTAAAATGCTGATAATTAGCATATCAGGCCTCCAAGTCAGTGAGAACTCAGCAATTAAAATGAGGAATTAGAAACTTTATAAACAAACAATGTTTATTCACTAACTACATGAGTATTTCTTGAAACGATCAAAGATCATAGAAATAGATGGTTATGAAACAAGAGAGGTCATCTTCATTTAGGGAGATTGCCTACACCTGAAGTTATTTGTGAGGTACTCAATATTTAGGGTCGAGAAGTACACAATATTTTAATAGTTATTGTGGAGAACTGACAGTAGTAGGAATATTCGTAAAGTGTCCACAAAACAACCTCTACTAAACAGGGAAAATCCCCCACATACTAAAGATTACTGTATTAGCTCAAATATACTGTACAAGGACAAATGGAACAGATGGTGCCTTGCGGCACTTGTGGGCTCCTGATCACAGTCAAGCAGTGCTTGTTGTGCAGTGCTTGAAGTGGAGATAAAGGTTACAATCAGTAGTTGTACTAGTTCAGCTGTTGTGTGAGTAACGGATTTGATCAAGGACAAATTCTTGAACCCAGCTATTATTACACATACCCTCACTGTGTGAATAGTGTTGCTTCAGTGATTTCTGTTTAATAATTTATTATGATAAAAATATGTACAGCCGTATAATAATAAATGATTCAGTGAAATATACAATTTGTAAATAAATATTGTTAAATACTAAATATATATAGTCTATATAGAGTTATTCAAAGTGTCCAGATCTTGTGATATAATAACAACTTGTATTCTGATGGTTAGTATGATCTGTTTGTTGGTCAGTCGGTCACATTGCCCTCCAAATATGGGCATGGGTACTGATAAGGTCTCACTTGAATGTGGTAGTACGTTAATCTAAAAGAATTGTATTTGGATAAAATATACTAGTTATTTCAGATAATTACACTCACAAGATGTGACAGAGCAGTGGCTGCTTTGCTCATGTCATTTCTTAGTTTGTTCAACTCGCTAAGAAGTGAAGATTGATTGGCTGGTTGTGTTGAGATGACATGTCCAATGGCAACAATGAGAAGGTGTAATGATTTGAGGTCAACTCTTAACTGAACGTTGATCTGTAGAGGAATAGAGTAACTGATTGTAATGGATACTTTGTGACCATTTGTGTTGAGGGGTCCTTCACAAAGAGGTGATGCATTTATTATTCACTTACCGGTCGGTTAGTAGTTGTTGGAGGGCTAATAAGACAACCATTAATTGGTTGTTGTGGTGATATGTTCATCATCTGTAGAGAAATGTAGTATGAGATCACATGTAGTAACCAAAAATAACACCTCGTTATCCCTTGATTATCTAGTGACTATTCTATTAGAGTATTTTGTGAACAAGTGTATGTTCTATTGGAGTATTTGAACAGAACTCTATAGTATTCTCACTAATCTGAAAGTGTTGGGATAATGGAGATGGTCTCACTATATCACTCACTCTACTAACAAGTGATTGTAGTTGTAGTACGTGATATGTGTGTAGTGTGGCTTCTTGGAGGTAGGCAACAATTAGAGTAGTGTTTCCTCTTGTACTACTGCTGGTAGGGGCTATAGTTACCATGGTAATAACAGATGATATTTACACACAATTACTACTCACTATGATTGTCCTCCTCCATATTGTGTAGTAGTGTTAGTAAGTGTTGTTGTGTGTTGTTGACTTGTATCATTAGTGACTGGAGTATGTGAGTGACATTGAGCTGCTGCCAGCATTGTGTGTCGTAGTGAGGGAGGGTGATGTTGACATTATTTGGTGTTAGCTGATGTGTCTGTGAAAAGAAAAGGAATATGTCAGAGCTGTGTATATAGTGTGTGCGTGCGCACGCATGTGTGTAGTGTAGTGTTATGTAATAACTTACTAAGTTGATCAAGGGTAATAAGGTAGTTTGGATGTCATGTTTGATGTTGTACAATAGATGATGTTGTTGGGTTTGATTGTGGTATTGTGTTGTGATGACATGTGATATGACTGCTTCAAATCCAACCAATGAGAACAGGTCCTGTTGTAGTTGAACACTGACCTAAAATATATTTACACTGTACTTCACAACTAACACAAAATTCAGGTGTTATTACATTTATGGAGTTGTTTTGAGCCAGAGGGTTAACAAAACATATCCTGGAAGGATGTTGTGTGTCATTGAAGACCTGTGGGGGGTATGACGTACACACAAAGTAACACAACTACACGACACACATACCTGTTGTACACTGTATATTATAGAGTTTAGCTGTTGTTGTAGTAATCCAATAAGATGGTACAATGGGCTGGTGTTGTGTTGAGTAGTTAGTGATGGAGTATTGGTAATATCAATAGTGTGGTGTCCTTGAGAGCTGACTACTGGTACTGATCTAGTATACTGACTAGACCACACTACTACAAACAATATGATGAACATCTTGGTGTAGTTGTAGTGTAGGATAGTTGCTGCTGCTACTGCCATAATGTTAGCTCCTTCCTAATTGGGTAACCTTCGGGTGATATCAAGCTTGTAAGTGACTCTGACGTATATTGCTTATTGTCGCTGCTGTTGCTCTTGATTCAGAAGTACTCAATTTCTTTCACTGTTATAAATTCTCCTGTTAATCTGATCCAATCATATAACATGTTCTGTTCTCCTTTATAGTAGTAGTAGCAGTGATTTTGTAGGTCTTCTCCTTGTTCCATACTTGTTGGTCCAAAGCTGGAACAAGCTCCTAACTGATTATGGGACTCATCGGAGGGGAAGTACCGGGATTTATTTCATAGTCCCTGTAAAGCCATATAAGAGAGATACAACAAATACTAACAGATCAGGTGATCTATTGTTAGTTGATCATCATTAGTTCGGAGGTGTTGGTGAGTCTATGAGCTTGTTTCTTTATCTTCATGATATTCTACTGTTGTAAGAGACAATTTCTTTAGATTATAATGTTCTACAGTTGTTTGATAGCCGCTGTATAAAGAGTTAGAGAAGTAGCAGAGTGTAGTCTAGTTTATTGAGTGTTTTCAGTTACATGTGTTCAACAGTGACTCAGATACTAAATCATTTGTTGTATGTTTTATATTGTGATCACTTCACGTATCACTATCATCTTATCATCATCACTTTCCCTGTGATAACAAAAAGAAATTATAGCCACTCTTAAATCAGTAAAGAAGTTACATGATAAGTTTGGCTGAAAAACAACCTTACATGTGTGTAGAATTAGTTGATGTACTATAAGAGATGTACTGGCTACACATTTGCCAATGCTTAATCATATTCAGAGAAAACAGTGTGAACCAGTGACCTTGACACGTGTTATTATCTTGGACACGTAACACTTTCTCTTTGCAATAGAATTCATCCATCTTTGAAGTGTGCAGTATGTAGGCAGTCTTTACAAACTCTCCAAATTAGACGTAATTGAATTGAAAACCTCCATAATAAGTATTACTCAACTGGTCTATATTTGTAACTATGGAAGAGGAAAATTTATTTCATCCAAAAAGGGACTACAATTTTGTGTTGATTATGAAGATCGAGGTGCTCATTGTATATAAAAGTTATCATTGAGTGTTGTGAGAAATCTTATAAACAGCTTGTAACTGTCAGTTCTTACTATTTCGAGATACTAACTTCCTTTGTATAGAAACATTTTAATGTTCTTGTTTCAAACCATATCAAAGAGTTGTATATCACAGTGTGTCTAGTGTCTGGCAAGTAATTAAATTTGGCAAGAAGTTATTTTCATTTACAAGTCACCAAAGTTAATGTATTCACACCCTCTCCAGATCTATAAAAAGTGTGCAGTTGTAGTCTTACAATTACATTACAAAGATGATTTGACATACAACACATGTATGTTCCACCTATCCTCTATCCTTCAGTAATTGTTTGTATGTCACGGGGGAAATCCCGGGTATTTGTTTTGTAGTCCCTGTTTAGTAAAGGTTGTGGTGTGGACATTTTCTAGAATATTCCCAGTAGTGTCAATTACTATTAGAATGTTCTAATTTAAGTACCTCTTGGCCCCTGACATATTTGGATAAAAACACCTCCTGGTATTTCTTTCAGCACTGTACCACCTGATCAATATTCCATACCATTTTACCCTTCACGATGTGCTATTCATACCGTATAGAGAGACTTTTTCAAATTTTTGCTGATTGGTAGAAGTTTCCCCTTGAAATTAGTAGTTCAATCAATATGGCATTGTTGAGTATTACAAGTACACACAAAAAATAGAATTTTCGACTGTAGTAGATATGACCGGATTCGACACACACTAAATCAATCTTACGTTTTTACCAGAATTGGATTTCTGGTCTAATACACTATCATATTTCACTCTTGTATTTCCTTCAGGACTGGCAAGTTTAGTTTCTGCAACAGCTTCCTTCCGAAGCCATGATTGAAAGATTGGCAACATTAAATGGCCATAGCTTGTTGTAAGGGTGTGTAGTGAGCTGAGACTTCACAGACAGCTCGCCAACAGTGTTCTCAAATAATGTGGAGTGATTTGAGGGCCATGGAGGGCCCAAACTTGGCCTCTGGATTCCATTCATCTTGCTCCATTTTATACTCCTATGTTAAGCCCACCCACCACCAACCGCCCCTATTACTACCACCCATGATATTATTACCCATTCGAAAAAGCTTCCCAAAACAGGGCATATTTTGGGTGTTAGAAACTTATACACCCACACAGTGATAGCTAGTAAATAGATAAATAATTGGTGCAAATTTTGTTAACACAGCTGTAGGCACGTTACTACACAATGATTACTTAAAATCGCCATGTCTCCTAACGAAGCTTTGTGCGTCGAAGCCGGGTTTTGTCAAATTCAGTCACATGTTTAGGGCTGGGACGAATAATGAAATTTACCTTCGAACATTTACTAATAAAATGTTCAAACATTCAAAACTTCAGTGTTAGCTTTCAAGTTACAGGTTTTCTTGCGTTTGTGCACATCCTTCTAAAGTGCATCTTTCTAATCCTATGTAATGAGTTTGTAAGCATTTGGAAAGTGCATAGTAGCAGTACTGAATGATGCGATAGATCGATTGCAAATGTGTCTGCTATAATCATGCATAGGAAAACACCTACTAGTGGCTGATAGGATAGTTTCCATGCATGATCTATCAATTTATAAGGTGTATTAAGGCTTCAACTATGGTAGCAAGCTAAACTACAATGATTTTGAAATGGGCGTGGCACACGAAGATAGATCATGAAGAGACAAACATCAATTGCACAAGATAAATAAGCAGCTGCAATAAAGATAACAACGTTTATTTATAATTCTTTTGTAAACTATGAATGAATTACAATGCGTCAAAGCGTGCTGTAGTTTTAAAATTTGAAGTTTACTTAACCTTCGAACCCACGATGCATTTGAAGCTTTGTCCCAGCCCTACTAGAGTAGGGACCATAGCACATCGATAAAAAGTACCGAAACAAGTTGGAGTAGTGCTCGATATTAAATCACAGTAAACAACAAGAAGAGGGTTAAAGTTTTTAAAATACTTCAATAGAAATAGAGCAGTCATGTGTGTGTGTGCATGTGTGCGTGTGTGTAGATAGATTTTATTGGCTATGCCTCTCCATACTTGTTTACTAATTGTCAAGTGGAACAATCCCTCTAATTGAAGGATTCCAGCTACAATTCATCATGACAAGTTTCACATTTTCCAATTGTGTTAGGAACAATTACCAGCTTGTTAAGGAGATGGTTTAGTGTTCTTAACTAGTTGTAGTGTATTACTGATTATCTCACTGTAACTGCCTTTAGTCTAGGCAGCTAAAGTGTAGGTTTCCAAAGATATAGGGAAATTAGCACATCAGGCTCTCCAAATCAGTCAGAGCTCAACGATTTAAATGAGGAATTATAAAACATTATAAACAGACATTGTTTATTCATTAACTGCATCAGTTGCTGATTGGTATTTTTGTTTGATGCTATTAAGATACTCTAACAAAGCAGTCAGCTATTGGTACTAGTAATAGCATGGGTAGCAGTGAAATTTGGGATAAATACCACGAGTGTTGCATTGAAATTTCCATTTTCAATGCAACAAGAGTGGTATTTATCCCAAATTTGACTGCTATACCCATGCTATTCCCAGTTAATACCATACTCGCTGCATATACGCATGCTGTGCATTAGCGTTGCTATGTACACAATTTTGTCACTATGTACTAAACATGAAGAGTAATTGACGCTACATTGTTAACAAAGTCTAGCCAATGAAATAGCAATTACAACTTTTTCACTGCTACCAGTGAAATACGGGATAAATTTCACTGCTACTATTGAGACTTTTGTATGGGAAGTGAAACAGGTATGGTATTATAATAGAAATGGACGCTTGTTTGAAATGGTTATGAATAGAGAGGTCATCTTCACCTAGGGAGGTTGCCTACACCTGCAGCTATATACTAACTGTGAGGTACTCAATATTTAGGGCCATGGGGTACACAATATTCTAACAGGGCTGACGGAGAAGACGGGGCAAAGGGGGCTGCAGCCCTTGTGAAAAAAATTATGGGGGAAGCCCCCCTAGCATAATAGTTCAAGATACTCTAATAGAGCAGTCACAGTATTCTTAGAGGAGCAGTACAGCAAGCTATGTATGTAGTTATAAATAAGGGGATATAGTCTAGTTGGTGGAGGGCAACTATTGCCAACAAATAGTGACTTTTTTTGTTTTTATTTATTTATTTTTTTGTCTTTGACTTACAAACAGGCCATGGTATCACCAAGCTAGACCCTCCCCCCCCCCCCCTAAATAAAGGAGTCTCCGCCGCCTCAGTATTCTAATAGTTATTGTAGAGAACTGACAGTAGTGGGAATATTCGTAAAGTGTCCACAAAACAACCTCTACTAAACAGGGACTAAAAGAAAAATCCCCCACATACTAAAGATTACTGTATTAGCTCAAATATACTGTACAAGGACAAGTGGAGAAGCTTGCAACACTTATAGGTTCCTAATAGGACACATATTGAAACTTGATATAGTCAAGCAGTGCTTGTTATGTGGTGCTTGTCAGGCGGTGCTTGACACAGAAACAAGAAATTACAATCAGTAGTTGTACTAGTTCAGCTTGTTTGGAGATAGCTGATCATTTACAAATTCTTGAACCCAGCTATTATTACACATACCCTCACTGTGTGAATAGTGTTGCTTCAGTGATTTCTGTTTAATAATTTATTATGATAAAAATATGTACAGCCGTATAATAATAAATAATTCAGTGAAATATACAATTTGTAAATAAATATTGTTAAATACTAAATATATATAGTCTATATAGAGTTATTCAAAGTGTCCAGATCTTGTGATATAATAACAGCTTGTATTCTGATGGTTAGTATGATCTGTTTGTTGGTCAGTCGGTCACATTGCCCTCCAAATATGGGCATGGGTACTGATAAGGTCTCACTTGAATGTGGTAGTACGTTAATCTAAAAGAATTGTATTTGGATAAAATATACTAGTTATTTCAGATAGTTACACTCACAAGATGTGACAGAGCAGTGGCTGCTTTGCTCATGTCATTTCTTAGTTTGTTCAACTCGCTAAGAAGTGAAGTTTGATTGGCTGGTTGTGTTGAGATGACACATCCAATGGCAACAATGAGCAGGTGTAATGATTTGAGGTCAACTCTTAACTGAACGTTGATCTGTAGAGGAATAGAGTAACTATTAGTAATGGATACTTTGTGATCTATTTGTGTTGAGGGGTCCTTCACAAAGGTGATGTCACTTATTACTCACTTGCCGGTCGGTTAGTAGTTGTTGGAGGGCTAACATAACAACCATTAATTGGTTGTTGTGATGACATGTTCATCATCTGTAAAGTGTAGTGTGAGATGACATATAGTAACCAATAGTAACACCTCATTATCCTTTGATTATCTAGAGACTGTTCTATTGTAGTATTTGAACAAAACTCTATAAATTAATGGTATTCTCACTAATCTCAAAGTGTTGGGATAATGGAGGTGGTTTCACTATCACTTACTCTACTAACAAGTGATTGTAGTGTTAGTACATGATATGTATGTAGTCTGGCTTCTTGGAGGTAGGCAACAATTAGAGTAGTGTTTCCTCTTGTACTGCTGCTGGTAGGGGCTACAGTTACCATGGTAATAACAGATGATATACACACAATTACTACTCACTATGATTGTCCTCCATATTGTGTAGTAGTGTTAGTAAGTGTTGTTGTGTGTTGTTGACTTGTATCATAGTGACTGGAGTATGTGAGTGACATTGAGCTGCTGCCAGTATTGTGTGTCGTAGTGAGGGAGGGTGATGTTGACATTATTTGGTGTTAGCTGATGTGTCTGCGAAAGAGAAAAGAAATATGTCAGAGCTGTGTATATAGTGTGTGCATGCATGTGTGTGGTGTAGTGTAGTGTTGTGTTATGTAATAACTTACTAAGTTGATCAAGGGTAATAAGATAGTTTGGATGTCACGTTTGATGTTGTACAATAGATGATGTTGTTGGGATTGATTGTGGTATTGTGTTGTGATGACGTGTGATAAGACTGCTTCAAATCCAACCAATGAGAGCAGGTCCTGTTGTAGTTGAACGCTGACCTAAATAAATTTACACTGTATTTCACAACTAACACAAAATTCAGTATTATTACATTTATGGAGTCGTTTTGAGCCAGAGGGTTAACAAAACATATCCTGGAAGGTTGTTGTGTGCCATTGATGACCTATGAGGGGGGTATGACGTACACACAAAGTAACACTACTATACAACACACATACCGGTTGTACACTATATATTATAGAGTTTAGCTGTTGTTGTAGTAGTCCAATAAGATGGTACAATGGGCTGATGTTCCGTTGAGTAGTTAGTGATGGAGTATTGGTAATATCAATAGTGTGGTGTCCTTGAGAGCTGGCTACCGGTACTGATCTAGTATACTGACTAGACCACACTACTACAAACAATATGATGAACATCTTGGTGTAGTTGTAGTGTAGGATAGTTGCTGCTGCTACTGCCATAATGTTAGCTCCTTCCTTGTTGGGTAACCTTCGGGTGATATCAAGCTTGTAAGTAACTCTGACGTATATAGCTTAATTGTCGCTGCTGTTGCTCTTGATTCAGAAGTACAATTCTTGTCAGTTTCTTTCACTGTTATAAATTCTCCTGTTAATCTGATCCAATCATATAACATGTTCTGTTCTCCTTTATAGTAGTAGTAGCAGTGATTTTGTAGGTCTTCTCCTTGTTCCATACTAGTTGGTCCAAAGTTGGAACAAGTTCCTAACTGATTGTGGGACTCATCGGAGGGGAAGTACTGGGATTTATTTCATAGTCCCTATGAAGCTATATAAGAGAGATACAACAGGTACTAACAGATCAGGTGATGAATTGTTTGAGGTGTTGGTGAGTCATTGAGCTGGTATCTTAATCTTCATGATGGTCTATTGTTGTAAGCAAGACAATTTGGTTGACTATAGTATAACTTTAGATTATAATGTACTAAAACTGTTTGCTAGCGATAGTAAAAGTAACAGTTACATGTTGGAGTGTAAAGAAGTCAGGTTTGTACTCAAAGAGAACATCAATGTAGTTTATTGAGTGTTGTCAGTTACAAGTGTTCAACAGTGACTGAATTCAGATACTTAATAGTAACTAGTGATTTGTTGTATATTTCTGTTTTATTATATTGTGAACACTTCATTTATCATTATAGTCACCCTGTAATATCAAATTATAGCCACTCTATTGATACCTGTAGTAAAGAAGTCACATGATGAGTTCGGCTGAAAGACAACCTTACATTTGTGTAGAATTAGTTCCTGTACTATAAGAGATGTACAGGCTACATCTTTACCAATACTTAATCATATTCAGAGAGAAAATCATTTTATTCAGTACAGTAAACCAGTGACTTTACATCTGTTATTGTCTTGAACACATGAACTTTCTATTTGCAATAAACTTCATCAATCTTTAAAGTGTGTAGTACGCAGAGCCACTGTCTTACGAACTGTCCAATAAAGAATATATTAGAACAGAAAACCTCCACAGTAAGTACACCCAACACGTCTAAATTTGTAAAACTGAAAGAGGAAAAATTTATTTCAGGACATTGGTTCTTCAGAGCGTCGATTATTAAGAAGTGCTCATTGTATATACTACAATTGAGTGTTGTAAGAATCAGTTTGTAACTGTCAGTAGTTATTTCTTAATATTTCTTAATATTAACTTCCTTTTTATGGAAACATTTTAATGTTCTTGTTTCAAAGCACATCAAAGAGTTGTATCACTGTGTGTGGTGTGATGTAGTGTCTGACAAGGGATACATTTTAGCAAGGAATTAATTTTTTTACAACTTACCAAAATTGTAGTTACCACATTTAACACCCCGTTCACACTACCCTCTAACCTGGGTAGAGCATGGCATGGCTCGAAATAAATCACAGTGTGAATCAATCAAGCCGTGCCAAACTGGGTCCAGCACGGAGCGACAAGGAGAGGTGGGCTGGCACGGGATGGCCCCGAGTTGGCTCGGGATAGCATACAGTGTGAATGCATTTTGAGCTGGCCAACTCAGATTAACAATATAACTTGCTTCTGTTGGCCACACAGCGAGTCTATTCTATGTTCTAAAACTGTTCTTCAAAATGGCTATGACGTACCCTAGTCTAGTAGACCTTGTGACAATTATGCTTGAACGACGTGTTGATAATCCTGGAGAAAGGAGCATCCACTAGCTTAAACATGGTGTCTCTAACATTGTACGGCTTATTTCAGCTGGTTCTACGCTTCCTCGCTACAATTCTAGTTCCTTTTTATTAAGCGCCTAAATGATCAAAAGCTCGTGCACTTGTCTTAGCTAATTATTATTTGGCGCTCACACTATCAAGCTCGTGTCAGATGCAGTAGTGTGAACAAGTGCCAACCCGAGTTCATTAACTCAAGTTGAAAACACTCTGGCTAACCTGGGATAGTGTGAACGACGTGTAACACCTCCATATTTCCTCTCCAGATCTACACTGTATTAAAAAAAAAATCGTGCAGTTGTAGTCAATTACAGGAACACTTTACAAATATGATTTGACGTACAACACATGTATTCTCCACCTATCAGTAATTGTTTGTATGTCACGGGGGAAATCCTGGGTATTTGTTTTGTAGTCCCTGTTTAGTAAAGGTTGTGTTGTGGACATTTTCTATGAATATTCCCACTAGTGTCAATTACTATTAGAATGTTCTAATTTAAGTACCTCTTGGCCCCTGACATATTTGGATAAAAACACCTCCTGGTATTTCTTTCAGCCCTGTATCATCTAATCAACGTTCCATACCATTTTCTCCTTCACAATAATTATGTTATGCATACAATGTTTTCAAAAGGGAAAGTTTTTGTTGATTGGTGGAAATTTTCTCCTCATAATTTACAGTTCGATCAATATGGCGTTGCTTGAGTATTATAGCTGCATAAAAGAGTCTTAACAATTCTCCGCCTTGAAATTTTCTATCCACAAAAAAGTTTCCCCTTGGTAAAATCCCACTATACAGTACTGTACTTTCCATCTTCATTATGACAATGTTTACACCCTTCCTTGTCACCCTACCACAGTAGTGTATTCTCAAGGGGTTTTCCAGTGATTTAGGGAAATTCCTTTTGTAATTTATTTACACACTACCTAAAGATGAGACTCTTCAAGTCAGTCAGGGATCAACCACAGAAAATGGAAAATCATTAAACCTTTATCAACTGGGAATTCACTATGATATCTACATGAGATGCTGATGGTAGTGTTATCGGTGGAAACAGTCAAGATACCAGTTATAGTAACTACTCTAATAGAACAGTCACTTAATATTTTAACTAGACTACCTTATATGTACCTATCAGTGTAAACCATCTTTCCAAATTTTGCAATGTGTGATAATGTTAAGTGGCTACTATGGGCTGTGTAACAGACAACCTGTATTGTTTTATTGATGTTGTTTACAGCAGTTGTGTGTGTGTGTGTGTGTGCGTGCGTGCGTGCGTGCGTTCATGCGTGCGTGCGTGTGTAGTGTCCAAGTGGCTAGAGCATTGGCCTGATTGAAAGATTCTGATTTGATGCTTGGTTGCACCAAATTGGTGTTGTTGTTACTTTCTTGAGCAAAAAACTTTACTCACATTGCTCCAGTCTACCCAGCGTTTTAAATGAGGACATGGTAGCCTAGGAAATCAGCCCACCCAGCTGTAACATCAATTGGTACCAGGTATTAACTGGGGAAGCAAATACCAACTGTCCATGTCTCACACAGCGGTTGAAACTTCAAGTGGGACTTGGAAGGGATGGTATATTTAGCTAAATGGCGGAATTGGTAGAAACAGCAGAATCATCATTTACAGATTATGGACAGCCTTAGAACACCCACTACCAGTTAGCTACTCACTGTTACATATTATAAATACAGTTACATAGAACTCACTGCAATTGAAGCTCGTGGTCTTTGTAGCACTGATTTTCTGTCTTCTTGCAGCTTAACATCATCTGTGGCACTCTTAGAGTGTAGTCATATCTCAACCCTCACACCCAGTATTATGAAACACATGTTACTAGAAGTACCTTCAAGGGGGGTGGGGGGGTACTTATAATTGAAAAGCTGTAAACGCCACCCTGAGAAAATAGAGTATGGCCACCCAAGACTAAGCCAACACTAAAATGTGGTAATCAGTCACGGTGAGCCTGTAAAGCCTGTGGTGAGTTCTATGTAGCTGTATTCATACATGTTACAGTGAGTAGCTAACTGGAAGTGGGTGTTCTAAGGCTGTCCATGATATGTAAATGATGATTCTGCTGTTTCCGCCATTCCGCTAAATATACCATCCCAACTTGGAGTGCCCACACCTTCACCTGTGAGACATGGTACAGCCTCTTTGTGGGTTACTAGTCCAGCCCTAGTTGCCTGTACTAACTCGCATCACTTGAATAGTGCACAGGTGTGGTTCACTGGGTAGTCATGACAGCATATTGAGTTTGAGAGACAATAACATTTATTTATGTGTCTTACAAAGTTGAACAAGTTGTGTGTATTACAGTCCAGTCCCTTCTAACACAGATAATACCTACATAGATTATTCAGTTGTTGTTTATGATGTAGTATATTTAATGATTTCAGTAAAAATATTAACATCGTACAATAAGTAATTGCAGCACCGCAATAAATATACAGTTATAAAGAGTGTCCAAGGTCTTAATTATTTACAATAATAAATAATTCAGTGAAATATACAATTTGTAGATAAATATTAAATACAGTCTATATAGAGTTATTCACTGTGTCCAGGTCTTGTGATATAATAACAGCTTGTCTTTCGATGATTAATAAAATCTGTTCGTTGGTTAGTTGGTCACAATGAGCACCACATTCGGGCGTGGGTACTTGTAAGGTATCATTTGGCTGTGGTAGTACGTCAATCTAAAGGAATTGTATTTTGATGAAATACAGTAGTTATTTCAGATAATTACACTCACAAGATGTGATAGAGCAGTGGCCACTTCGCTCATGTCATTTTTAACTCACTAAGAAGTGAAGTTTGATTGGCTGGTTGTGTTGAGATGACACGTTCAATAGTGGCGATGAGCAGGTGTAATGATTTGGGGTCAACTCTTAACTGAACGTTGATCTGTAGAGGAATAAAGTGTTAGTAATGGATACTTTGAGGGATCCTTCACAAAGAAGTGGTGTCACTTATTACTCACTTACCGGTCGGTTAGTTCCTGAATTGCTACTATAGCAACCATTAATTGGTGTTTGTGACGACACGTTCATCATCTGTAGAGAAGTGTAGTATGAGATGACATATAGTAACCAATAGTAACACCTCATTATCCCTTGATTATCTAGTGACTGTTCTATCAGAGTATTTGAAAAGTAAATTAATGATCTTCATTTAACAAATTTACTAATATGAACACAACTGATTACTCAAGTGTTGGGATAATGGAGGTGGTCTCAATATAACTTACTCTACTAACAAGTGATTGTAGTGTTAGTACATGATATGTATGTAGTCTGGCTTCTTGGAGGTAGGCAACAATTAGAGTAGTGTTTTCTCTTGTACTGCTGTTGGTAGGGGCTACAGTTACCATGGTAATAACAGATGATATACACACAGTTACTACTCACTATGATTGTCCTCCTCCATATTGTGTAGTAGTGTTAGTAAGTGTTGTTGTGTGTTGTTGACTTGTATCATTAGTGATTGGAGTATGTGAGTGACATTGAGCTGCTGCCAGCATTGTGTGTCGTAGTGAGGGAGGGTGATGTTGACATTGTTTGGTGCTAACTGATGTGTCTGTGAAAGAGAAAAGAAATATGTCAGAGCTATGTATAGTGTGTGTGTGTAGTGTAGTGTAGTGTAGTGTAGTGTTATGTAATAACTTACTAAGTTGATCAAGGGTAATAAGGTGGTTTGGATGTCATGTTTGATGTTGTACAATAGATGATGTTGTTGGGTTTGATTGTGGTATTGTGTTGTGATGACGTGTGATATGACTGCTTCAAATCCAACCAATGAGAGCAGGTCCTGTTGTAGTTGAACACTGACCTAAATACATTTACAATGTATTTCACAACTAATGTAAAATGTTACAGTTTAATTACATTTATGGTGTCATTTTGAGCCAGAGGGTTAACGAAACATATTCTGGGGGGCTGTTGGCAATGTGTGTCATTGACTACCTGTGGTGGGTATGACTTACACACAATGAAACACAACTACACAACACACATACCTGTTGTACACTATATATTACAGAGTTTAGCTGCTGTTGTTGTAGTAATCCAATAAGATGGTACAATGGGCTGGTGTTCCGTTGAGTAGTTAGTGATGGAGTATTGGTAATATCAATAGTGTGGTGTCCTTGAGAGCTGACTATTGGTACTGATCTAGTATACTGACTAGACCACACTACTACAAACAATATGATGAACATCTTGGTGTAGTTGTAGTGTAGGATAGTTGCTGCTGCTACTGCCATAATGTTAGCTCCTTCCTTGTTGGGTAACCTTTGAGTGATATCAAGCTTGTTTTGGTGTGAGTTAATTCTGTGAGGTATGTCACTTATCGTTGCTGCTATTGCTCTTGAAGTAGGACTGCTCTCAAAGTGTGCTCTGTTCTCCTTTATAGTTAGTAGCGGAGATCTTGTAGGTCTTCCTTTGTTCTATAATAGTTGGTCCATAGCTGGAACAAGTTCTTAACTGATTGTGGGACTCATTGGAGGGGAAGTACCTGGATTTATTTCATAGTCCCATTGAAGCCATATAAGAAAGATACAACAGGTACTAACAGATCAAGTGATGAATTGTTTGAGGTGTTGGTGAGTCTGTGAGCTGGTTTCTTAACCTTCATGATGGTCTATTTTTGTAAGCAAGACAATTTTGTTCACTACATTGTAACTTTAGATTATAATGTACTACAACTGTTTGCTAGCAATAGTAAAAGTAACAGTTTCATGTTAGAGTGTATAGGAGTCAGGTTTGTACTTTAAAGAGGACATCAGTGTAGTTTATTGAGTGTTGTCAGTTACAAGTGTTCAACAGTGATTGAATTTAGTTGATAGGAAATAACTAATGATTTGTTGTATGTCCTATATTGCGACCACCTCACTTATTACTATCATCCTATCATCATCACTTATCGTGTAATAGCAAATAGAATTTATAACCGCTCTACTGGTACCTCTTAAATCAGTTAACATGTTATGTGACGAGTTTGGCTGAAAGACAACCTTACATCTGTTTACAATTAGTTGATGCACTATAAGAGAAGTATAGGCTACACATTTACCAATACTTTATCATATTCAGAGAGAAACAAGTTGATGTTGTGCTACTTCTAAAAACCAGGCGCCATGCAGCTAGCTAACTCATCTGGAATTAACCATAGATAGTATATGCTACTATGAATTAACCAACTATGTATTACTATTTTACAATAGGGTAGTTTTGGGTTGTGCAATAATATTATTAGCTAATTATCGTATTTCGTAATTCATGAAATATTCGTAATTCGTTCAATTACGTTGCTATGCACTGCTAAGGAAGCGTTTGTTAAACAAACCGCTTTTACCAACATATTACGCACAGAACTATCTTCTAAACTGTTTTATAGTGTGACTAATGTGTTTTTTCCCACAAATTTTCTCAACAAAGCCTCAAAGCTACTCTTCATTTTGTTTGCGTATGTAAGGGATACGCCCCCTTTCAACTCGAAGTGACAGGCTATTCCTGGTAGTGTACGAGGCCTGCACCGTTGTTTTTCAGTTGTTAAATACCTGAAAACCTCAAGGGGAAGGTAGTCTGAGGAAAGTCACCACACCCGTATTTCAGTCCGCCAATAAGAAACCACCTCAGAGCAAAGTTCGCTTATGCAGAAGTTTAATACAGACTTCATTTCACTTTTACTTCTTACGTAAAAGCTGCTTTTACCGTTATTAAACGATATTGCTCACGTGGGTGGGTACAGACAAACATAGATAGGTAGATAGGTAGATAGATAGGTACACACACACACACTTTTACGAAAACAATTTCAGTAAACCAGTGACCTTGACATCTGTTATTATCTTGGACATGTAAAACTTTCTATTTGCAATACACTTCATCAATCTTTAAAGTGTGTAGTACGCAGAGCCACAGTCATAAACTGCCCAATAAAGGATTTATTAGAATAGAAACCTCCACAGTAAGTACACCCAACACATCTAAATTTGTAAAACTGAAAGATGAAAAATTAGTTCAGGACATTTGTTCTTCAAAATGTTGATTATTAAGAAGTGCTCATTGTATATACTAGTATTGAGTGTTGTAAGAAATCAGTTTGCAGGCCCGTAGCCAGGGATTTTGAAAGGGGGGTTCTTTTTGACCAAAAGTGGACCTTTACTTGCATGATGATTAATAAAGGTACTGAGACTGGGTGTGTGAAGCACACCCAATCTAGGGGGGTCTGGGGGCATGCCCCCCCCAGAAAATTTTGAAAATTGGAGTCTGGAGATTGAAACTGGTGGCATTTTCTGACTATTTTCTATATATAACTTATACTGCATATGGCTAACTATATTACAATATATAGTCATAAAGGAGTAGTTATAGCCACAATACGTACTTCAAATTTCATAGAAATAATAAATAGCAGGGCCATAGCCAGACTTTTATCTGGGTAGGCTCTTTTAGAAGAAAAGTAGACCTTTTTATATGACATGTTTCAGATTATATTATGGTGTGTGCACCCAGCATGCTGAAACTAGGGGGTCTGGGAGCATGCCTCCCCAGGAAATTTTTTGAAAATAGGTACTAAAAGGTTGAATTTAGTGGCATTTCAGTCAATAATTAACAATTTTTTAGGTAAGCTGAAGACCAGCTGTATGGATGATATCTGGAAAAATATCTCTATACTGCTACTGTATACCATCTCAGGGGAGGATCTAGGATTTATAAAAGGGGGGGGGCTAACTCAAGGTACTAATCTCTTGGGTAGAGGTGTGCAAAGCACACTTCCCAGCATGCAAAGCATGCTGGAACTAGGGGGGTCTGGGGGCATGCCCCCCAGGAAAATTTTGAAAAATAGATGCTAAAATACTGCAATTTGGAGACATTTCCACATAAAATTCATAATATTTTCTGCCTGTAGATATTTTATATACTGCCTTTAGATTATAGGTATAGCTCTCTGACTCTGCATGAAGTATTTTGCTAATGGAAAAGTTTGGGTAGGTACAGGCAACCAAGTACATGATGCACCCCTCTCACAATTGCACAACACTGAATAGGTGCATGTTAGAATAATAATATGTTGAAAGTGGAAAATTTTGAAATTTGAACAATACAAGATTGAATCTGAGAGCATTTTCAATAAAAATTGTGTACCTGAATTAAGTATTGCCATACATATTAACTACACAAGTAGATGAATGAAGCCCTTTAAACAGACCAATGCACTTCATTGTATGTATAGGTGCAGGCAGATTTGGAAAAATTCCATAACAGAACCAACTACATGTTTCCAGTGAATGTTCTATTAGAGTAGTTAGCTGACTGCTCTATTAGAGTATCTCGATCTTGTACACCTCCAATACTGATCCGGGTCCTTGTTGCATAAACTTTAGCATAAATCCACTGATAATACCTTGGAAAAATGTTTATAAGGTGGTTTTATGAGTATTTGTATTATTAGTGATCATATAATTATGCTAAGACAAAATTTCCTTATAATACTCAGCATATTGATCAAGTAAAGCCTAAATATGAAGGGGGGGGGGGGGGGGGGGCTTCAGCCCCCAAAGCCCTCCCCCCCCCCCTAGATCCGCCCCTGCATCTGCACATGCATGTATCTAAATATAATATATTGGAATGTCACAGTGAATAAGAATGGGAAAGATTGAGCACTCTGCCATGATCAACAGGGGCAGTGGAGCAGAACAAAGGGTGTCTTAAACAATGAAATTTACACATTGCATGGAGTTGAAGTATGGGTGCTATTCGTGGGCTCTGTATGGAGAGGCTTTTCTACCAAAATCTTATATTTTAATAAAAACTCGGTTTAGACAATCTACATGTAAATTACGTAGCTTTTAAAAGAAAATGTAATCGTGACTGTTCTATTAGAGTGGTTGTTCTATTAGAGTGGTTGACTGCTCTATTAGAGTATCTCGATCTTGCATTGCATATGATACAAGCACTGAATAAGTTACTTGGAGTACTTAATTTAGCTTCTTATTAGTGCTATCTAGTAAACTGTAGCTAATGGACTTTTGCTCCTGAAAATTTGGACTTGTATACTAAAATTGTGGATCTTTTTGGTTAAATTTATTATGGACCTTTATGCTAAAATTGTGGACCTTTTTACTGAAA
This sequence comes from Dysidea avara, assembly GCF_963678975.1. Lineage (NCBI taxonomy): Eukaryota > Metazoa > Porifera > Demospongiae > Dictyoceratida > Dysideidae > Dysidea > Dysidea avara. The sequence goes on from NC_089279.1 coordinate 35,647,311, forward strand.
TTGTGGACCTTTTTTCCAAGAGGGCGGTTCTTCAGAACCCCCCGAACCCCCCCTGGCTACGGGCCTGAGTTTGTAACTGTCAGTTATTTCTTAATATTTTGAGATATTAACTTCCTTTTTATGGAAACATTTTAATGTTCTTGTTTCAAACCACATCAAAGAGTTGTGTGGTGTGATGTAGTGTCTGACAAGGGATACATTTTAGCAATGAATTAATTTTTTTTTTTTTTTTTACAACTCACCAAAATTGTATTTACCACATTTAACACCTCCATATTTTCTCCAGATTTACACTGTATTAAAAAAAATCGTGCTGTTGTAGTCAATTACAGGAACATTTTACAAAGATGATTTGACATACAACACATGTATTCTCCACCTATCCTCTATCCTTCAGTAATTGTATGTCACGGGGGAAATCCCGGGTATTTGTTTTGTAGTCCCTGTTTAGTAAAGGTTGTGTTGTGGACATTTTCTATGAATATTCCCACTAGTGTCAATTACTATTAGAATGTTCTAATTTAAGTACCTCTTGGCCCCTGACATATTTGGATAAAAACACCTCCTGGTATTCTTTCAGCCCTGTATCACCTGATCAACATTCCATACCATTTTCTCCTTCACAATAATTATGTTATGCATACAATGTTTTCAAAAGGGAAAGTTTTTGTTGATTGGTGGAAATTTTCTCCTCATAATTTACATTTCGATCAATATGGCATTGTTTGAGTATTATAGCTGCATAGAAGAGTCTTAAGAAACGAAAATTCTCTGCCTTGAAATTTTCTATCCACAAAAAAGTTTCCCCTTGGTACAATCCTGCTATACAGTACTGTACTTTAAATTAAACCATCTTCATTATGACAATGTTTACACCCTTCCTTGTCACCCTACCACAGTAGTGTATTCTCAAGGGGTTTTCCAGTGATTTAGGGAAATTCCCTTTGTAATTTATTTACACACTACCAAAAGATGAGACTCTTCAAGTCAGTCAGGGATCAACCACAGAAAATGGAAAATCATTAAAGCTTTATCAACAGGGAATTCACTATGATATCTACATGAGATGCTGATGGTAGTGTTGTCGGTGGAAACAGTCAAGATACCAGTTATAGTAACTACTCTAATAGAACAGTCACTTAATATTTTAACTAGACTACCTTATATGTATCTATCAGTGTAAACCATCTTTCCAAATTTTACAATGTGTAATAATGTTAAGTGGCTACTATGGGCTGTGTAACAGACAACCCGTATTGTTTTATTGATGTTGTTTACTCATTGTTTAATAATCTAATGGAGGTATTGTGTGTGTGTGTGTGTGTGTGTGTGTGTGTGTGTGTGTGTGTGTGTGTGTGTGTGTGTGTGTGTGTGTGTGTGTGTGTTGTCCAAGTGGCTAGAGCATTGGCCTGATTGAAAGATTCTGATTTGATGCTTGGTTGCACCAAATTGGTGTTGTTACTTTCTTGAGCAAAAAACTTTACTCACATTGCTCCAGTCTACCCAGCGTTTTAAATGAGGACATGGTAGCCTAGGAAGTCAGCCCACCCAGCTGTAACATCAATTGGTACCAGGTATTAACTGGGGAAGCAAATACTAACTGTCCATGTCTCGCACAGCGGTTGAAGCTTCGAGTCGGATCTAGAGTGCTCACACCTTCACCTGTGAGACATGGTACAGCCTCTTGTGGGTTACTAGTCCTGCCCTAACGGGATTTGCCTGTACTAACTCGTATCACTTGAATAGTGCACAGGTGTGGTTTACTGGGTAGTCATGACAGCGTATTGAGTTTGAGAGACAATAACATTTCTTTGTATGTCTTACAAAGTTGAACAAGTTGTGTGTATTACAGTCCAGTCCCTTCTAACATAGATAATAGCTACATAGATTATTCAGTTGTTATTCATGATGTAGTATATTAAATGATTTCAATAAAAATATTAACATCGTACAATAAATAATTGTAGCACCGTAATAAATATACAGTTATAAAGAGTGTCTAGGTCTTAATTATTTACAATAATAAATAATTCAGTGAAATATACAATTTGTAAATAAATATTAAATACAGTCTATATAGAGTTATTCACTGTGTCCAGGTCTTGTGATATCATAACAGCTTGTCTTTTGATGATTAATAAAATCTGTTCGTTGGTTAGTTGGTCACAATGAACACCACATTCGGGCGTGGGTACTTGTAAGGTATCATTAGGCTGTGGTAGTACATCAATCTAAAGGAATTGTATTTGGATGAATTACACTAGTTATTTCAGATAATTATACTCACAAGGTGTAATAGAGCAGTGGCTACTTCGCTCATGTCATTTCTGAGTTTGTTTAATTCACTAAGAAGTGAAGTTTGATTGGCTGGTTGTGTTGAGATGACATGTCCAATGGCGACAATGAGCAGGTGTAATGATTTGAGGTCAACTCTTAACTGAACGTTGATCTGTAGAGGAATAGAGTAAGTGTTAGAAATGGATACTTTGAGGGATCCTTCACAAAGAAGTGGTGTCACTTATTACTCACTTACCGGTCGGTTAGTTCCTGAATTGCTACTATAGCAACCATTAATTGGTGTTTGTGACGACACGTTCATCATCTGTAGAGAAGTGTAGTATGAGATGACATATAGTAACCAATAGCAACACCTCATTATCCTTGATTGCCTAGTGACTGTTCTATTAGAGTATTTTGTGAACAAGTGTAAGTTTTTATTAGAGTATTTGAAAAGTAAATTAAATGATCTTCATTTAACAAATTCACTAATCTGGTTACTCAAGTGTTGGGATAATGGAGATGGTCTTACTGTCACTTACTCTACTAACAAGTGATTGTACTTGTAGTACGTGATATGTGTGTAGTCTGGCTTCTTGGAGGTAGGCAACAATTAGAGTAGTGTTTCTTCTTGTACTGCTGCTAGTAGGGGCTACAGTTACCATGGTAATAACAGATGACATACACACAATTACTACTCACTATGATTGTCCTCCATATTGTGTAGTAGTGTTAGTAAGTGTTGTTGTGTGTTGTTGACTTGAATCATTAGTGACTGGAGTATGTGAGTGACGTTGAGCTGCTGCCAGCATTGTGTGTCGTAGTGAGGGAGGGTGATGTTGACATTGTTTGGTGTTAGCCGATGTGTCTGTGAAAGAGAAAAGAGATATTTCAGAGCTGTGTATAGTGTGTGCATGTGTGTGTAGTGTAGTGTAGTGTAGTGTAGTGTTATGTAATAACTTACTAAGTTGATCAAGGGTAATAAGGTAGTTTGGATGTCACGTTTGATGTTGTACAATAGATGATGTTGTTGGGTTTGATTGTGGTATTGTGTTGTGATGACGTGTGATATGACTGCTTCAAATCCAACCAATGAGAACAGGTCCTGTTGTAGTTGAACACTGACCTAAATAAATTTACTCTGTATTTCACAAAATATTACAGTTTAATTACATTTATGGTGTCGTTTTGAGCCAGAGGGTTAACGAAACATATCCTGGAGGGTTGTTGGCAATGTGTGTCATTGACTACCTGTGGTGGGTATGACGTATACACAATGTAACACAACTACACGACACACATACCTGTTGTACACTATATATTATAGAGTTTAGCTGTTGTTGTAGTAGTCCAATAAGATGGTACAATGGGCTGATGTTCCGTTGAGTAGTTAGTGATGGAGTATTGGTAATATCAATAGTGTGGTCTCCTTGAGAGCTGACTACTGGTACTGATCTAGTATACTGACTAGACCACACTACTACAAACAATATGATGAACATCTTGGTGTAGTTGTAGTGTAGGATAGTTGCTGCTGCTACTGCCATAATGTTAGCTCCTTCCTAGTTGGGTAACCTTCGGGTGATATCAAGCTTGTAAGTAACTCTGACGTATATTGCTTATTGTCGCTGCTGTTGCTCTTGATTCAGAAGTACTCAATTTCTTTCACTGTTATAAATTCTCCTGTTAATCTGATCCAATCATATGACATGTTCTGTTCTCCTTTATAGTATTAGTAGTGGTGATTTTGTAGGTCTTCTCCTTGTTCCATACTGGTTGGTCCATAGCTGGAACAAGTTCCTAACTGATTGTGGGACTCATCGGAGGGGAAGTACCGGGATTTATTTCATAGTCCCTTGAAACCATATAAGAGAGATACAACAGGTACTAACAGATCAGGTGATGAATTGTTTGAGGTGTTGGTGAGTCCGTGAGCTGGTATCTTAATCTTCATGATGGTCTATTGTTGTAAGCAAGACAATTTGGTTGACTATAGTATAACTTTAGATTATAATGTACTAAAACTGTTTGCTAGCAATAGTAAAAGTAACAGTTACATGTTGGAGTGTAAAGAAGTCAGGTTTGTACTCAAAGAGAACATCAGTGTAGTTTGAGTGTTGTCAGTTACAAGTGTTCAACAGTGACTGAATTCAGATACTTAATAGTAACTAGTGATTTGTTGTATATTTCTGTTTTATTATATTGTGAACACTTCATTTATCATTATAGTCACCCTGTACTAACAAATATCTTATAACCACTCTATTGATACCTGTAGTAAAGAAGTTACATGATATGTTCCTTACATCTGTGTAGAATTAGTTAATGTACTATAAGAGATGTACAGGCTACCAATACTTTATCATATTCAGAGAGAAAATCATTTTATTCAGTACAGTAAACCAGTGACTTTACATCTGTTATTGTCTTGGACATGTAAAACTTTCTATTTGCAATAAACTTCATCAATCTTTAAAGTGTATAGTACGCAGAGCCACAGTCTTAACAAACTGTCCAATAAAGGATTTATTAGAACAGAAAACCTCCACAGTAAGTACGCCCAACACGTCTAAATTTGTAAAACTAAGAGAGGAAAATTTATTTCAGGACATTTGTTCTTCAGAGTGTCGATTATTAAGAAGTGCTCATTGTATATACTACAATTGAGTGTTGTAAGAAATCAGTTTGTAACTGTCAGTAGTTATTTCTTAATATTAACTTCCTTTTTATGGAAACATTTTAATGTTCTTGTTTCAAAGTACATCAAAGAGTTGTATCACTGTGTGTGGTGTGATGTAGTGTCTGACAAGGGATACATTTTAGCAAGGAATTTTTTTTTTTTTACAACTCACCAAAATTATATTTACCACATTTAACACCTCCATATTTTCTCTCCAGATCTACACTGTATTAAAAAAAATCGTGCTGTTGTAGTCAATTACAGGAACACTTTACAAAGATGATTTGACGTACAACACATATATTCTCCACCTATCCTCTATCCTTCAGTAATTGTTTGTATGTCCACAGGGGAAATCCCGGGTATTTGTTTTGTAGTCCCTATTTAGTAAAGGTTGTGGTGTGGACATTTTCTAGAATATTCCCACTAGTGTCAATTACTATTAGAATGTTCTAATTTAAGTACCTCTTGGCCCCTGACATATTTGGATAAAAACACCTCCTGGTATTTCTTTCAGCACTGTACCACCTGATCAACATTCCATACCATTTCCATTCATGATATGTTATGGATATGATTTTTAAAGTTTTTTTTGATTGGTAGAAATTTTCCTCTCAAAATTTACAGTTAGATCAATATGGCATTGTTGCTGCATAAAAGATTCTTAAAAAACGAAAATTCTCTGTCTTGAAATTTTCTATCCATGAAAAGTTTCCCCTTGAAAAAATCCTGCCATACAGTACTGTTAAACCATCTTCTTCATTGTGATAATATTTACACCCTTCCTTGTCACCCTAACACTGTAGTGTATTCCCAAGGGGTTTTCCAGTGATTTAGGGAAATTCCCTTTGTGGTTTACACACTACCTAAAGCACTGATTATTGAGACATCAGGCTCTCCAAATCAGTCAGAGATCAACCACAGAAATTGGGAAATTATTAAAATGTATCAACAGGCAACTGATATAAACATGAGATACTGATTGTAGTGTTGTCGGTGGAAACGGTCAAGATACCAGTTATAGTAACTACTCTAATTTAACTAGACTACCTTATATATACTGTATCTCTCAGTGTAAGCTACAGTATCTTAACAAATTTTACAATGTATACTGTTTAACTTTCAACAAGTGGCTACTGTGGGTTGTGTAACAGACTACCTGTATTGTTTTATTGACGTTGTTTAGTCATTGTGTAATACTCTAATAGAGCAGTTGTGTGTGTGTTGTGTGTGTAAGTGGCTAGAGCATCGGCCTAATTGAAAGATTCCAGTTTGATGTTCGGTTACGCCAAATTGGTGTTGTTGTTTCCTTGAGCAAGAAACTTTACTCACATTGCTGCAGTCTACCTGGCTGTGTAAATTGGGACCTGGAAACTGGGGAATCAGCCCACCCAGCTGTAACATCAATTGGTACCTGGTATTAACTGGGGAAGCAAATGCCAACTGTCCATGTCTCACACAGCGGTTGAAGCTTCAGGTGGGACTTAGAGTGCCCACACCTTCACCTGTGAGACATGGTACAGCCTCTTGTGGATTACTAGTCCAGCCCTAACAGGATTTACCTATACTAACTCATATCACTTGAATAGTGCACAGGTGTGGTTTACTGGGTAGACAGCGTAGCAGCTGCAGCTAAAGGCTTTGCTTTGTGTGTGTGTGTGTGTGCGCGTGCGTGCGTGCGTGCGTGCGTGCGTGTATGTGCATGCTTAGATTTTAGCTATGCTTCTGCATACTCTTACTAATTATGACCCAGTCTGGGAAAACTGGTCTTATCATGCATGTTAGCAGATTCGATTTTTCACCCAGGACACAAAGCTACATGAATAAACTATCTAACTACACAATCAAAATCAACTAGACTTGAGTGGTCTGGTTTTGCTGGCTGCTTTTCCCAAGTCCAGTGGCAATCCGTACGTGTGGTGTGGGGCCTTAATGGAGTTCTAGTTAGCCTGGGGATGGCTGTATGTGGCTGTACAGCCCTGTGGTATTGAATAAGCACCTCTGCTGTGAATTTCCTTTCATTTTAGCCAATTTTGAGACCTGAATGGCCCAAAATTTGGCCTAATTCATCCCTACGCCTTCCTTTTCAATTTTTGAACACCATCTTGCCCACCTTCCAGCCCCCCTGCCTCCCACCCCTTTTGGAGCTTGCCTATTACTCGGTTTAAAACTATCTAAAATGGCGGGAGACTTAGTTGTTGGCTACTTGCATGGTGGATGCTCTGGAAGGTTAGGAATTGGTATAAAATGTGTGAAAATGTACACATAGCTTCAACCATTGGTGAGCTACAACACACTAAATACTTAAAACCGGCGTTTCTCGATACTTTTAAATAGGCGATAAGACCAGTTTTCCCAGACTGGGTCACAATTGACGAATGGAAGAATCCCTCCAAGGATTCCAACTACAATTCATCATAACAAGTTTCACATTTTCCAATTGTGTTAGGAACAATTACCAGTTGATTGAGGAGATGGTATAGTGTTCTTAACTAGTTGTAGTGTACTACTGATTATCTCACTGTAACTGCCTTTAGTCTATAAGCAGCCAGAACAATTATAGTAGTGTATGCATTGAGTTTGAGAGAAAATAACATTTCTTTGTATGTCTTACAAAGTTGAACAAGTTGTGTGTAGTACAGTCCAGTCCCTTCTAACACAGATAATAGCTACATAGATTATTCAGTTGTTGTTCATGATGTAGTATATTAAATGATTTCAATAAAAATATTAACATCGTACAATAAATAATTGTAGCACCGTAATAAATATACAGTTATAAAGAGTGTCTAGGTCTTAATTATTTACAGTAATAAATAATTCAGTGAAATATACAATTTGTAGATAAATATTAAATACAGTCTATATAGAGTAATTCACTGTGTCCAGGTCTTGTGATATCATAACAGCTTGTCTTTTGATGATTAATATAATCTGTTCCTTGGTTAGTTGGTCACAATGAACACCACATTCGGGCGTGGGTACTTGTAAGGTATCATTAGGCTGTGGTAGTACATCAATCTAAAGGAATTGTATTTGGATGAAATACAGTAGTTATTTCAGACAATTACACTCACAAGATGTGATAGAGCAGTGGCCACTTTGCTCATGTCATTTCTTAGTTTGTTTAACTCACTAAGAAGTGAAGTTTGATTGGCTGGTTGTGTTGAGATGACACGTTCAATAGCGGCGATGAGCAGGTGTAATGATTTGAGGTCAACTCTTAACTGAACATTGATCTGTAGAGGAATAGAGTAAGTGTTAGTAATGGATACTTTAAGGGATCCTTCACAAAGAAGTGGTGTCACTTATTACTCACTTACCGGTCGGTTAGTTCCTGAATTGCTACTATAGCAACCATTAATTGGTGTTTGTGACGACACGTTCATCATCTGTAGAGAAGTGTAGTATGAGATGACATATAGTAACTAATAGTAACACCTCATTATCCCTTGATTATCTAGTGACTGTTCTATCAGAGTATTTGAAAAGTAAATTAATGATCTTCATTTAACAAATTTACTAATATGAACACAACTGATTACACAAGTGTTGGGATAATGGAGGTGGTCTCAATATAACTTACTCTACTAACAAGTGATTGTAGTGTTAGTACATGATATGTATGTAGTCTGGCTTCTTGGAGGTAGACAACAATTAGAGTAGTGTTTTCTCTTGTACTGCTGTTGGTAGGGGCTACAGTTACCATGGTAAAAACAAATGATATACACACAATTACTACTCACTATGATTGTCCTCCTCCATATTGTGTAGTAGTGTTAGTAAGTGTTGCTGTGTGTTGTTGACTTGTATCATTAGTGACTGGAGTATGTGAGTGACATTGAGCTGCTGCCAGCATTGTGTGTCGTAGTGAGGGAGGGTGATGTTGACATTGTTTGGTGTTAGCTGATGTGTCTGTGAAAAAGGAGAGAAATATATGAGTATTGTGTGTATGTGTAGTGTGTGTGTGTGTGTAGTGTAGTGTAGTGTAGTGTAGTGTAGTGTTATGTAATAACTTACTAAGTTGATCAAGGGTAATAAGGTAGTTTGGATGTCATGTTTGATGTTGTACAATAGATGATGTTGTTGGGTTTGATTGTGGTATTGTGTTGTGATGACGTGTGATATGACTGCTTCAAATCCAACCAATGAGAGCAGGTCCTGTTGTAGTTGAACACTGACCTAAATAAATTTACACTGTATTTCACAACTAATGTAAAATGTTACAGTTTAATTACATTTATGGTGTCATTTTGAGCCAGAGGGTTAACGAAACATATCCTGGAGGGTTGTTGGCAATGTGTGTCATTGACTACCTGTGGTGGGTATGACGTATACACAATGTAACACAACTACACAGCACACATACCTGTTGTACACTGTATATTATAGAGTTTAGCTGTTGTTGTAGTAATCCAATAAGATGGTACAATGGGCTGGTGTTCCGTTGAGTAGTTAGTGATGGAGTATTGGTAATATCAATAGTGTGGTGTCCTTGAGAGCTGACTATTGGTACTGATCTAGTATACTGACTAGACCACACTACTACAAACAATATGATGAACATCTTGGTGTAGTTGTAGTGTAGGATAGTTGCTGCTGCTACTGCCATAATGTTAGCTCCTTCCTAATTGGGTAACCTTCGGGTGATATCAAGCTTGTTTTGGTGTGAGTTAATTCTGTTAGGTGTATCACTTATCGTTGCTGCTATTGCTCTTGAAGTAGAATTGTTCTCAAAGTTTCTTTCACTGTTACAAATTCTCCTACTAATCTGATTCAATCAGTTACTATATCATATAATGTGTTCTGCTCTACTCTCTTTATAGTAGTAGTAGCGGTGATCTTGTAGGTTTTCTCTTTGTTCCATACTGGTTGGTCCATAGCTGGATCAAGTTCCTAACTGATTGTGGGACTCATCGGAGGGGAAGTACCGGGATTTCATAGTCCCTGTGAAGCCATATAAGAAGATACAAGTACTAACAGATCAGGTGATCTATTTTTAGTTGATCTTTGATAGTTCGGAGGTGTTTAACTAAGGAGCTACCAATGAACTTGTAACTTCACTCTTCCTACCATTAGTACATCGCTGTCATTTTGGTGGAGTAGTTCAGCTGTTTTGCTAGACAGGAGAGAGATATTGAAACATATGTAGGCAAAGCTGTGTTACCACTTTCCAGTCTAGAGGACATCAGTGTTGTTCTGCTTTATATGATGTTTTTGTGTTTAGCAGTCACTTGATTGAGATACCAACTGGTATACTACTGTAGTGTAGTTGTTCACTGCTTGTGTTAGTGTGTTAGATTGTGGACTACGTATTTGTTGTTTATGTCACTAGTATAGTCATTTAGTAGCAACACTTTGCCTTTATCACAAGAATATGAGCTGCTGGACTGTGTAGCCTCTGTATTCAGTAAAAGTGAATTTACTAAAAGTATTCCACTTATGAAAGAAGACAAGACAATAACCCTACATCAATTTGTGTGGATTAGTTCATGACTTGCATAATGTGAAGTGATGTAATTAAGTAAGTTTTTGTCAACTCAAATCAGTTGAATTTTTTATATACCTGTATCCTAAAAAGAAGTAATTCATTTCTTTGGGCCATTACTATTATTAATTTTATTTTTATCTTGGACATAAAACTTTCTATTTGTGACTGAATTTTGGAAAATCGTCGATATACGCACAATAGTACTTTTGTAATAAAACGCATTTTAAAAATATGGGTTAAAAATACAAGCTCCAGAAGAAAAAAATTATGCAAGTTTTTATCACCTCACTTGTGGGTGAATTAAACCTCCAATGGATAAATCCTGGGCATCATTGTGTTTGCCTGTTCATCGTGAGTACAAAAATCTTTGTTTCATCTCCTTACACGAAAGGATTTCAAAGTTACAGACATTTGTTTACGTTGCGGTGACAAGAGAATTTACCAACGATCATTTTTCAGTGAATTTTCCTTCCTTCTCGAACACAGAAGCATGCTTGGGGCAAAAGTATACCTTGGTGGGTGCACAAATTCATGGCGAACACAATGAGCCAAAGATTCAATTCCATATGCTGTTGTATCAGTAAGTTATGTAAGCACCTGTAGATTCTTTTCTCGATAGCTTCTATTTATTTGTTCGTCTGGCTGTCTAGTGCTGTATTTCCAATGCTGCTTAACTTATGAAGCTGAAACTTAGCTAGTCCATTCCTCTGTCCCTGTAGAAAACAAAGAACAAATAAAATGCATTTTGAAAATTGTGCGGATATCGACGGTTTTCTAAAATTAGGTCACGTTTAGTATTTACAAAAGAACATGTCTTCTTTATAGATAATATAAAGCATCGCAGTCTTAACAAACTCACGGAAAGCAAAACACCTTCATAATAAGACCAACTGATATGGTCCCAATGGGTCTGACTCAATACACTGAAAGAGGACAACCTCTTCAATTAAATTTTTGTTCCAAAAATGGGATGTTCCACTGTGAATAAAAATTGTTGTGATACTGTATCGAGTTCACTCATTCCTACTAAGATGTGGCCACATCATTTCCTGCTCTAGTACTAGCATATATGGAAGCCATACAATAACATCCAGTCGGTATCTCTAGTTGTTATTTCTTATTATTGCCTAATAGTTTGGGAGAATAGCTTCCTCTCTAGGAAATATTATGAGTTCTTGTTACAAGTCACATCAAAGGCTTGTAACATGATATTGTAGTTAAAAATAATTGCAACTGAATAAATTTATAATGTTCACATGGTCACTAATTTAAATCCCGCCATTATTAATTTTTGTACTATGCATTAGTAAGGCCATAGCCACTACATAGCCACTATATTTTGACAATTGAAAATTCCACCTAATGCATATTTTAAAACACCAATTGTCTGGTAAATTGCTTGTAGTATTTTGTGTACGTGCATGCGTGTGTGTATGTGTGTGTGTGTGTGTGTGTGTGTGTGTGTGTGTGTGCGTGCGTGCGTGCGTGCGTGTGTTTGTGGTGTTTGTGCAGAATTCAAAATATTGGCTGACTGATGACCATCTTCAGTTGCTGTGAATAAGTTCACAGTACTAGTGGCCAATATTGGCCACTGACCCCTATTGTGTGTTGATGATATTTTCAAGTGATTATTATATTGTTACAGGTTGAAGTGTGGAACTTGGACACAATACTGACCACCAACCCTGTCCTGCCATTGGCTAGATCTTCTTGTACCAGCGATGGAATAATATCATTGGATAACATCCACTCTGATGTATGTGTATTGTGGGGCTTCCCTAATATAATTAGAGGGAATTTATTTTTGTTTGGTATTTGAATTATGTATACATATTTGTATAGTATGGGTAATCACCTATGGCCCCCTAGGGTAACACATGTGTTTTCCCATATTAGGTAATACTGGACCTTGCAATATCACCAGATGCTAATGTTCTAGCAACAGCCAGCAAGGATGGGCACGTCAAGTTCTGGAGTATCTCATCATCCAGCAGTGCCGAGCACATGTGAGTGTGTCAACTCCTTTAGTGGCCGCTTGTATAGAAAATCATAAGAAATTTATATTACTAATAATGTATACACCCTATACACCCTGTAGTTTGCACGTGACTGGCTCCACTGTATGTAGACCATAACAAAGAATGATGTTTAGGTGCCCTTTATCGGGGGGGGGGGGGGGGGTCCATGTGCACACTCGTGTAGTGTAAACCGCTAGGACCATACAAGCACCACATAATCCTGGTTTTCAAGAAATTTAAAACAACTCTATTGCTAGGAGTACAAACAGGTGTGTTGAACTTCGACACCTGTTAAGTTAGGATCCTGTCTAGTTAGGATCCTATCTAGTTAGGATCCTGTCTAGTTAGGATCCTGTCTAGTTAGGACATGCACCTCTGTACTAAGGACCTATCCACTCGTTAGGATTTGGATCAAGTCATTTACATGTAATTTCCACTGTACAGGAATATCCTGTATACATGTAGTATATGAGCAATGGGATCTATACAATAAGTACAATGAAAAGTTAATTTTAAGGGATCAATGAAATAAGCAGCAATGAAACAAGAGAGATTGTTTATACCTGTAGTTTTGACAGTGAACTTTTAATCCCTGTATACCCATGACTGAAGTACTGTAGGATTGTATGTCCTACTAGTACAACTACAGGTGGACCTCCCTTATTTCTGTGATGTCTACTTGAGTTTTAAACATCCTATTGTAACTGCTACAGTTAGTGAAAGGCATGTCTTGAAGCTCCCAAGTGTACCCCCAACCCATTGTCGATTAACTCTTGCAACTTTGTATAGTGTAGCAGCAGCCTGCTAACAGCACCAGAGGGGATTTTAAGGGAAATTATTATGTTCCCCTGTTGCAAGTTTTAAAAATTCTTCATAGAATAGAAATTCTTTATTATTTGTTCCTAACTACTGTACAGGTATTGATACACCCTGTAGGGGAAATTTGATGGCTCATATACACATCTTTACAACACCACCCCCCTCCTATTAAACTTGGGTCAAATGGTGAGAGCTAGGTGGGTATGTAGAGAGGACAGCTGTTATCAGGAACTGACCAGTTCCACAACGTCATTTTTTTGCGTAATACTAAGAACCAAATAAACTTCATCATTATTGGCTCTTGATGACTGACTTGCATAAATCCAAATGCATTATATGGCCTCTGTTTATTTTATGTGAAACCTTACAAATCTCACTGCTGTATTGACCATGTCAATACTGTATTGACCATGTCAAGTAGGTCCTAAATGCAGCTAAGGTGTACTTCATGACCTCATTAATAAGACCACCTCATTATAGTGACCATGTCAAGTAGGTCCTAAATGCAGCTAAGGTGTACTTCATGACCTCATTAATAAGACCACCTCATTATAGTGACCATGTCAAATAGGTCACAAACATAGCTAAGGTGTACTTCATGACCTCATTAATAAGACCACCTCATTATAGTGACCATGTCAAGTAGGTCACAAACATAGCTAAGGTGTACTTCATGACCTCATTAATAAGACCACACTTTACTGCCATATGTAGTGTAACACACTTAACAGTTAATCCCAACGAGCATGTGGTATATTTGCACGCCTGCCCCTTCACACAAAGTAAAGTTGTGGAGAAATACAGATCCCACTATTAGTTCTAGTGCAGAAATACTGCATTTAACCAATTGATATGCCAGTGACATTCATTCATACTATACTTCAAGAAATCACCTAGGCAATACAACAGCTTGCAGAGCATCTTACGTGACACATGGTTAGGTATGTTGTCTATTTGAATTCCTTTAGAACTAGTATGGTATTTGTATTTTACCAAACTGTTACTTTTAATGAACGTGCAGGCATCACCAAACTTAAACAAAAACATTTTTTTTTACTTAAGTTTGGCTTGGCACCATCAATGCCCTCCATGATCTCCATGGCCACACACTGCTTTTCAGAATTCTAGACATGTCCTTGATTATCGTCCATTGGTTGGTGGGGTGTAGCAGGCTTAGGGAAAATTTAGGGAAATTTTCAAATTCCCCTGATACAACAAGGGGAAATCTGTGATAGTAAATTTGCAACTTTACAACATCAACACCACTCCCCTCTGAATTGTTGGTACTCCAAGGTGGAGTACCGAGATGTTATCAGGGTATTAGTAGTGTCTATTGCTAGTTCTGTAGAGAGTAGCTGATTACAAGTTTCATGAAGTTGTATATAGCCTGGTGAAATATGAAGCAAGAAGTTTTAGAAAGCTTTGTAAGACACATGATGGCTTCTGTTTTCACTTGAAGATTGTTTGTTTTGACTACCAAATGGTTGTGTTTTGATATGGTGAAACCATATGACCTCACCCAGCAGTTCACACAGACTGATACAGTAATACTTTCAGAAACTTCCTTGTACTACATTCTTAACTAGTCCTGCGTGACCTGTATATGTCACAAGGGATTATCCCTACTGTTCAAGTGTCTGCTCATCAGAAAGGTACGTATTGCTTCTCAGAAAACTTTGAGTGTTTAAATGTGGTTGACCAAGCGGAATAAGGTTGAGGAGACTAACTTTTAACCACTAATTGACCAGCACAGACAATGCGCCAACACACATACATGTATGATTACAGATTGATCATGTATATGTGACCGGATCTGCAAGAATCCCATATGTTAGCCTGAAATATCAGGGAAAGCTGGTTTCCCGAGATGTCAGGGTAGGCTGGTTTTAATTTTACAGTAGAATGCAATAAACGCAATGGGTGAAATATTTATGAAATAGAAAAAATTCCGTAATTTTTTTGAGTGCTTGTTTCACAATGAAGGAAGATGATAACAGCAAAAACTATGGTAGCATCATGATCCCCAAAGCAAGAGGAGTGTGAAAATCTTTGTTTCGTGTCAGTACTTCTAAGGTGAGAGAAGATATGAGTGTTAGTTTGCCATACGTTGGACAAGCAGTTCGTCATCGTTCATGTTTTTGCCTTTGCCCAGCTTGTAGGAAAGCCCTGGAAGACAAAACATACTCAGCAATGGATCCGCCTGTTAATGGAGAATCCAATGGGGGAAAGTTGCATCTTGGTAGATGACTGCATTCAAAAGTTATCACCGTTTATTTAAGCACCTGTAGTTTATTTTCTGCATCATCACTGTACAAATCAATTTCTCTGCTATTGCCACTTTGTAGCACTGTACTTGGCTTCTAGAGCTGAAACTTCAGTTGGCCATTCCTTTGACAATCTAGGTAAAGGAAATGTAATAAAATGGAATTTGAAAAATGTGGGGTTCTTTCAGATCCAGTCACATATGTAGTTTGTGATGTCCACATCCTGGTCCATGTTCTAATAGTATATCCTTACTGTAGTTGTCTCCATGACTGGACTCCTCATGGAGGGGACTCCGTCAGTCGACTGATGTTCTGTGATAACCTGCTAACCAGTGATCCCAAGTGAGCAGATGACTCTAATACTTTGGTGTATGTATAGTACTTGTTGGAGCTATGTAATTGGCTCCATAAGGCTAGAGAATTTAGCTACATGGCAGACATTGACAGTGACATTTCTGGCATTTATTTGTTGTTCAGTTAACCTGTGCTTTTTATGAAGAATGTGCAAGTGTAACTTTGTATTTCTGTCTAGTGCCCCCTTCTGGAGGTTCCTCGTCACTGCAGCCAATGAGAACACAGAGGTGAAGGTGTGGTGTGCACAAACATGGAAGTGCTTACAAACTGTCAGGTAATCACCATGGTAACTAGTGTATACTTCAATGATGTCATTTTCCCATCAGGTTTCTAGCAGCAGTTGATATTGGGTGAGTATAGTGATGTTGTTATGATACAGTGTGTATAGTAGTGATATCATCACAGCATAGATGAACTACCCAGTGTCAAGTTGTGTCTTGACCTGTCAGCATCATACCTTGTAGCAGCTGATACTAAGAGAACTGTAAGTACTCCTTTTTGAGTTGTACATGTGGAAGCCACCCATGTGTGATGTTCTAAAACAGGTTGAGTCTTGATTATACAAATCTCAATTTTACAATGACTGTTCTATTAGAGTATTTTATCAACATTTTGGATAAAGTGTACGTTCTATTAGAGTAGTTGAGCAAGCTTAGTAAATCTTATTTTTATCCAAACAGTTTTGAATACTGTAAATGGGGAAAGTTTCACAGTTAAGGCTTACTTAGACTATTTTCGGTGAAAGTTTCATGGTAAAGCTTAAACATAGCTATGTAGTACACTGTAAATTATTGATTTAGCTGGGAAACTTTTGTGGTTTGCTTTGAAACTGTGAAAACATGCAACTTTTGCCCAGCAAAACTTCCCCATTTATGGTACTATTGGTACATGCACAGCAAGTGTTTGAGGTTCTACACTATACTATATATTGCATATGTTCTATTAATAGTAGCTGCAAAAGAGATTGTACCCATATATGGTTGGATGTGTCCTACTAGGTACTATATGTGTTACAACTGTACCAAGACCCAGAGTTGGGTCAGGCTAGTTTCACAAGCATCACAGATCACTTGTTGACTCAGTCCATCATCAGTTTCGTCATCACGGGGCCTGTACAGCCTTACCTTGACGACGTGTCTAGCAACAGTGACATCAGTGATGAGGATGATGATGACATGGATGCTATGGAAAAGTTTGATACCAGGAAGAACACTGTTATGATAAAGCTTCATTGTATCCAGACCAAGTGAGTGTGTGGGAGGGGTGTGTGTGGGTGACCATCTTTATGAAGGACCCCTCTGAAAATGTGGATGCATTGATAAACAGGAAGCCTACACGTGGGTACAGTGTGACCTGTCAGTTATCTGAATAGTAACTGATTGTTCTATTAGAGCATTTCATCAACTGTGTTTGTTCTATTAGAGTAATTGAACCAGTCTTTGGTGTATTAATGACTGTGTTTCATTTATCTGAACAATTCACCTGAAAATTTTTACTGGTACAGAAATGTTCGAATAATTTCTGATGGGAACTATGTATATAGAGTTTACTTTGGCATACAGTAAATGTGTATACCCTTTAAAATGAACAAAAGTTTATCCTAAATATGTAGGCCACTAAGATAATCCTACCCATGATATAGCAAGAAATTTCCGAGGGGAGGGAGAAATTAATGCATTTTTGCAGATTGACACCAATCCACAAAAGTTTTCCCCTTGAAATATGTAGCTTGTTCAAAATGACATTGTAGTAATGTATAACAATTCCCAAGAAGCAATCTCCTCGAAATTTTGAATAGTGATCATCTGCTAAATATTTTCCCCTTTAAAATATCCCGCTACTATACGGGTCATTCCATGTCAAATCACCAAGAAATTGTTGGTTCACCTCTCGGATTTTGATGAAACTTGGTGTGTTTGTAGTACCTATGGTGCTCATCATCCATACCAATTTTTAGCCTCATACACCACATAGTTTCTGATTTATGACCACAAATATTTTGAATATTTCATGAAAAATTGGTCCGTCTTGAGTTACAAAATCAACTGTAGCTCACCACTGCATTAATATTTTAAAATAAGATTTTCAGTGATTAAAGACTGTTAACTGATCTTTCAAGTAATCCATAAACTATGGGATATCAATTTAATTAAGGTTCAAAAAGGCTCCATTAAAAACTTTAATCCTTAATATTTCAAGTGCTGCATCAAATTCTTTGAATTTTTAAATAATAATTAGGTTGTGGTCTATTGTTGGTAAAATTTTTGTGGTGGGGCCACAATGGGTTCAAGAGATATAATTAAATATGTTGTGGTATGTAGACACCTCTAATAACCACTCCTGATAAGGCCATGCCAACTTTGTCTTACACAATGAAGGTGTCCAAGTACAGTGCAATCTGTTTTAGTGACCACCTGTATTGAAAGACCACCTTTGTGCTGTAATTTATTTAGTTGGATTTATTGTATGGGTAATTCTATATCAGTTCACCAAAGTTTTACACATGGCCCCCTCAGAATTTGATGAAATTTGGTGTGTGGGTATCCAAAGTACGTAATCATATGTGTCCCTTCATCCATTGCTTGCATGGCTTCCCAGAAATGGCTTATTTAGTATTCTGTTTTTGCTGTACTTGTGATCATTCAAAGCATCATAACCTGGGTGTTTTTAAAATGAATTGCACCACTTTAAAGCTCAAATAAAAAGCTTTCATTTGGTATATTTAGCAGCTTAATTTGATGAAGTTGATATTTAACCATGTCTCCTAATCTTTGACCTTTGCTCTACCAAAAAGTGCTGATTAGAATTTTTTGTGGATATTTGTCAAACATTCACCTATTAGTTGCAAAAGTTTCAGCTTGGGGTCTCTATGGGATTGTGAGATAGGTAGCTAGCGGTGTTTGCGGTATTATAGTAGATATCCCATTATTGCACACCATTCTGCTGATTTAGGTTTGCAGACACACAAGACTCTTTGATTCAACTGCAAGTTAAATGTATACATATATAAACAGGTTGTGACAAAGGCATGTAATACAAGTTTGTTACCGTGGTGATACAGTGTGATGCTGTTTGGTAGCAAAAGTCATTTCTTTTTTGGCAGAGTACACTCAACCACTTCTTGTCCTTGGGTCTACAAGAGATAGAATGTCATCCATTGGTATAGTGTGGATATTCTGGGACTCTGGGTACTTGAACGAGTTTGATGGACCGTGTGGATACAGAAATGTCAGCTTCACTTCCTCAGTGTCACTGCGAACTTCAAGCACACAAGCTAACCACCGATTCTCTTCGTGTAAACAAGTGATAAATCCAGCAATGAAGCTTCATTCTTTGCTTAGAGCAACTCTCTCTTTCCTGAAAACATCAGATTATGAGTAAAATTTTATTTCCACTCTGCTATCTGAGATTGGCACAAAAGAGTGCAGTTTTCTCGTAGCATGGATTGTACGTGAGAGTTGAAAGCAGCGTCCCTGCTGTCTCGAATAATCTTCATTGTTACAATACCCAAAGTAAACAGCAGGTATGTTGCTACATGCTCAATTGAACAACTGACGTGGTGTCATTAGCTGGTCATTGTACTGTCTTTGCAAGCTATATAAGCTGGCTTTTTAAAGTTGCATTTGAAAACTATATAACTAAATAAATTGCAGCACAAAGGTGGTCTTTCAATACAGGTGGTCACTAATACAGGTTGCACTGTACTTGGACACCTTCATTGTGTAAGACAAAGTTGGCATGGCCTTATCAGCAGTGGTTATTAGAGGTGTACACTCCCATATAGCAGTAATAGACTACAAAATTCCACTACATACCACAACATATATAATTATATCTCTTGAACCCATTGTGGCCCCACCACAAAACTTACCAACAATAGACCATAACCTAATTATTATTTACTAAAAAACTCAAAGAATTTGATGCAGAAATGTTAAAGATTTAAGTTTTTAATGGAGCCTTTTTGAACCTTAATTAAATTGATATCCCATAGTTTATGGGTTTCTTGAAAGATCAATTAACAGTCTTTAATCACTGAAAATTTTATTTTAAAATATTGACACAGTGGTGAGCTACAGTTGATTTTGTAACTCAAGACGGACCAATTTTTCATGAAATATTTGTGGTCATAAATCAGAAACTATGTGGTATATGAGGTTAAAAATTGGTATGGGTGATGAGCACCATAGGTACTACAAACACACCAAGTTTTGTCGAAATCCGAAAGGTGACCCTACAATTTCTCGGTGATTTGACATGGAATGACCCATACAGTATTTAAAGTGTCTGTTTCATCCAATCACAGGTCAGTGCAGGAGCTGATGGTTCGGTTTGAGCCACAAGATCGACTGAACATGCCGACACATCAACTACTACAGTTTCCTGAACTAGCTGAGTTGTATGGTTAGTAATATTTCTGTTGTCATGGTGACATTGTGGGGACCTGCTCTAAGAGGTCACTTGTATAGAATGGCCACATCTGCCCTTCTGCCAGTGAGCAAAGCAACATTTTACCTAATTCCAAACTTGTTAGGCTGATCAGAAGTGTTCTCTCACAGAAAGTGTTTGTTATGAGTTTATTATTAAAACATTCCCTACTTGTGTGCTTAAATTTGTAGTGTTTTGTGCTGCCCACTTTGCCCAGCACTAATTTGGGAGAAATGAGACCAGTTAGGATTTTCAATCTTTGTTACTACTAAGGGAAAAATTACAAGTTCTGTGTTTAACACTTGTTCATTCCCTGACATCAATATTACAGTGTGTGAAATGCAGAACCCCTCTGTAGTGGATGTCTTGGGGCCCAGTATTTTAGGTACCTATATTTGCTGTAATATAGACGCTTTCAGAAGCTAAAATCTTATTCTTTATTATGGAGAGAGGTTTTCTGTTAAATTGTGTCCTCCAGGAAGTTTGTCAAAAGAGGGTT
Source organism: Dysidea avara (assembly GCF_963678975.1). NCBI lineage: Eukaryota > Metazoa > Porifera > Demospongiae > Dictyoceratida > Dysideidae > Dysidea > Dysidea avara. The sequence continues at coordinate 35,668,141 of NC_089279.1, forward strand.
CCACTGTAATACATTTGTTTCTTTCAGGACTGAACAAGACCACATCTGGTAGTGAACTGGGCAAATCATCTTCAGCCCCAAGTAGTGAACAAGATAGTTCTCCACAGCGTCCTCCCCCTGCAGTGACACACATTGACGCAAGCATGATCCCCTTACCAGAGACTGAGGCGTCATCTACTCAACCACTTTTGACCTCTGGAGGAGGAGGAGGAGGAGTAGCAACTGATGATGTGGTAAACAAGGGGTATCCCCTTGAAAGCAGTGTTGATCCGCCATCCCTCAGCACCTATATGTCATCCCCACTGACTTCATTAACAAGTAGTGGAGGGAACACTCCACTGAGTATGCCTGTGGGCAACTTTGCTTCATTTGGGTCACAGAAGCTGTTATCACCAGCTGAATTTGTGTCCAGTCCTCCTCACAGCTTGACTAGCTTCCCTAAAGGTACTCCATCTGATTTCAGCTCTGCTCTGCCCTTATCTGTCAACAATGCAGCCACGCCCACTACTACTGTGCACACTAGTATAGCTCCTCCCCCTATGACATCATCCACAGTAACAGAGGTGACACTGGACTCCACTACCAGTGATAGTGATGATGGTAATCTGACCCCTCAGGAGTCAGCCAGGAAGAGTTTTCAGGACATCTGTGATACACTGGATTTGCCCAAGGCCAAAGTTGACCTGCCAAAGATGTCACCAGAATTGTTTCTGTCAGTTGTGTCTGATCCAGTGTTCCGCCCTGAAGCCCTTGGGGGTGACACCAACAAGACACTGACATCTCAACCTAATTCCACCAATGAAGGTGGAGCATCGGGAGAGACATTACAGATAGAGGGAAGAGTGTCTCAAGCATCCAGTGATTTTGCTAGTGCTAAAGACCAGGAGGAGAGTGATCAAGAATCATTAGAACTTGTCAGCAATGAAGACTTAGCGGACACCCAACCTAAGACACCCCCCACCTCCCAACAATTATTTCCTGATGCTCTTCCACTAGCCACAGACCAACAAGTAACTATGGCTCGAGTGTTCCCCAGTAGTCCTGGTCCCTCCCTCCAGCTGTCCGCAACAAGCAATGATCTGCAGTTCTTAAAGTGTAACCGCTGTTCAACATTTAACAGTCCCGATGTGCAGAATTGTACACATTGTGGAGCTGCCAAATCTGACCAGTGGACCAAACAGATCTTCACTAAGGCAGCAGCTCAGAACACTACAGACTCCATGATAGCCCAGTCTCCTTCAACAGCCGACGTAGCATTCAATGAGACAACAAACACTGTTGAGTCAGCAGCATCAGACAGCAAGATAGCTAACACAGCAGTAGCTGTAGTCAGTGAGTCACTTCAGGAATACTCTACCACATCATCTCAGACCTCAACATCTCTACCAGTAACGGAGAACTCCATTGAGATGAGAAGTGATAATATCATAATGGTGGGTGGACAAACTGTCACCACTGCTGTCACTGTGCAAGAATCTTATCCTTCAAGCAGGTGGGTCTTCTGTGGGTGTATCAATTGTTTTACATGAGACTCTGATTTTTATTGGTACAACAGAGTTTTACATTTGACACACCATACACAGATTGTACATTTCACATGACATCATAATGTATCCATGTGTCTAGTGCTGTGGTTGCTAAGTTGTATCCAAGTCAACCAGTCGGTCCCCCTCCAATGAGTCAGGCCCCAGTGACTGGTCAGTCGGTAGAGGAGCTGAGACAACTGGTGATGAGTCAAAAGCAACAAATGAATGCCCTGAGGGAAGAAATGCTCCGACAGAAACAAGAAATGATGGAGCAATTTCAGCAAATGTTGACCAAGTCTTTCCAACAACAAGAAAATGTTCTTGCTAAGAAAATAGAGGCACGGCGTATCCTTTTACTTTGCTTGTGTCATGTGTGTGTGCTAGAACCTGTTAATATGGACACTTGGAGACACCTACATATACAAAATGCAGATGCTTGGTTAAGGTCCCAAAGTATCCCTTAGTACATACAGTAAAGTTCAAAGTACTCCAACATATTAGTGTTTGGATTAACCCATTGTTAATAGTGATACATAGTAGTCCAGTTGTACAGGACTTTCATAACTGGTGTGGTGGTTAGGTCAGCCTTAACTAGGTACTGTACAGAGTTAGCAGTAGAGAGGTCACTGCAGGAGAGACAAGGAGTGGACCAGCAGAGACATGAACAGCTACTCAGTGTAGTGTCACAATCGTTGACAGAAACTGTGAACAGTAAACTAGACAAGGTGATGAAGACTGAAATGAAACAATCTGTTGTGCCAAGTGAGTGTGTGTGTGCGCGTGTTAGGGCTGAAACAGATATCCGTATTATCCGGATATCTGGATAATAATTTACTATCCGGATAGTGATTTGATGCCATCAGGATAATTTCTAATAATTTGAAGCAATTTTATGTTAATGTTTCCTTGATCCAGTTAAACATTATTACAAACTTACTTAATCTTCATTTAAGTGTTATGTTTTATTCTAAAGTACTAGTAAAACAAACATGTTCACAACAAAATATACAATGCTTTTATAGCAAGTGATGATGTCACTATCCTTAGGATATCTGGAAACATTTTGTTCAGGATATCCGGATAGTAAAAACTACTATCCGTTTCAGCCCTAGTGCGTGTGTAGTGTGTGTGTGTGTGTGTGTGTGTGTGTGTGTGTGTGTGTGTGTGTGTGTGTGTGTGTGTGTGTGTGTGTGTGTGTGTGTGTGTGTGTGTGTGTGTGTGTGTGTGTGTGTGTGTGAGAGAGAGAGAGAGAGTGGTATATGTACACATATTTGACATCTTGGTTACATTCCATTACAGCTGTCAGCCGGTCATTGACTAACTTACAAGAGAACTTCTCCACAGTACTACAACAGGTACAGTTCATCATGTGATAAAATCACAATCACTTTTTGTTGTAGAAGTTGACAGCTACAGATACTGCCCTCAAGGAAGGAGTAACAAAGATCTTAAAGAGCAAGGTATGAAAACTTGTGTAGTAGTGATAGTAGTCCACATATTTCATAGAGGTATTAGCCATTGTGTATGTAAATAGCTATGGAACAAAACTTTCCCTCCAACCTTCCTCCATGTTTGATCATCTATGAAATTTTTCTGCTTTGAAACTTTTATGCATACAGTATCCTAAGTATCTTTTATGCAGGTACACTACTGTTAGTACCATGAAAAATATATATATACATTTAAGATGTTTAAGAAATTGGCTGTTAAATTTACCAGTGCCTGTTGTGACTCATACTGTATGTAATGCTGTAATTTTTTTTTGTTAAGAAGAGTTTTGCTAATCACTTATTTTTGTACGTACACTTGTGGTCTTCTTGCAGAGTTTTACAGACAGTCTCACTAGTGCAGCCACAGTGGCATTGCAGGGTCCATTACAAGGAGCATATGGTCAAGTGTTCCAGTCGGTGATCTTGCCACAATTTGATCGGTCATGTCAAATGATGTGTCAACAAATCAGCAATGTCTTCCAACAAGGAACCAGACAATGTAAGCCACTCCCCACTCCCCCCCTCCACTGTGTGTACATCAGTGAGTGTGTGTGGAGAGAAGAGAGCTTGTGTTATGTGGTTTAAAACATTGACAATAGTTTTTTTTGTTTTGTTTTAAGCTATATGAAAATACTACAGAATTGTCTACCATAAAACAATAAATGTTAGTGTGTGTTGTTGTTCACACCCCTACTCATTACTCCACAGATCTGGAGGAGCTACAGAGACATTTGGAGGCACACAGACATCAGTCAAACACCGTCAACTCTCAGGTAGTACAGCAGTTGTCACAGCAACTGAACAACACCAGCCGGACACTAGAAGCTAACCAGAAGACGTTATCAGATACTCTCACAGCGACACTACAGTCCAGTGTACAACATCAACTACAACACTCTTTGAACCAGTTAGTGGTAGAGTGATGTGTCTACCCTGTGGAATCGTTGCTATATTACGAGGGTGTTGACTGGGAAGGAATCAAAATGGCTCCTTCTCTTTTGATGTGTAAATACAGTAAAATTAAAATGACTCCTTTTACATACATTAGTGTTCCTTGTATGCACGAGCATGTATCAATATATATTATTAATTGGTAAACTTTTCAAGAATATAAAATAAACAGAGTAAAAAAAATTGATGTAGAAGTCTTAGGCTTGACCTTTTTAAATAACAAATATCACGTTCATGTTAGTTGTGATCTGTTTGTTAAATATTACCTCAGTTCCCACGTTATAATGTTGTTTGTGATGTCATTGGGTGTGGGTAGTAATATTTGTTGGTCATGCAATCCTCACAGGTTGCAGTCCAGTATAAAGGAGATGGTGGCGACCACTATTCAGACACACCCGGCTCTTGTTTCCATCGGTGACCAACTAAAAGTACATACTAAGGACAACACCAGGAAAGTGAAAGAAGTGAGTAAGCTGCAGACTTTGAGCTGGGTCTATAGGGTTATTTCATGTGTATACTGTACAATGAAGTTAGTGACGGTATGCTTGTTGATAGAATTGGCATTTAATAATCATGAGCATGAGCTTAATAATCAAGCCAGTCTTATCTATTAATTAGACATGGCCATTGGAGTAGGCAAAACTTAGTAATGTGCTAAAGTGACTATTGAAATTGAAATGATTGTCATGAGATTGTAGTGCGTAGCAGTGGTGCACTGTAGTTCAGCTACAGCAATACCTGAAAACAATCAACTGACTGCTCTATTAGAGTATTTTACCATACTATGAGATTATCAGTTCTAAGTGGCTAGCAAATACTGAAGCTAAACACACACGCATTCCCCACAGGTTGAACTCCAGAAGATTATACAGAACAAGGAACTCAACAAGGCATTTGAGGTTGCCTTGACAGCATCAGACCTCCACCTTGTGTTGTATGTGTGTAAACAAGTTGATGCTGATGAGTTGTTTGACATCACCCCACCTTGTCTGACCCAACCTGTGTTGTTGTCACTGATACAACACCTCTCCTGTAACCTTGACAATGAAATGGAGGTGAAATTGAAGTGAGTACCATATAATGAGTTTTCTGTAGGTAAAACTAAATCCCAGCAATAACTTTAAAGCCTATGATACATTAATATCTTCTCTACCCCATCACATCTACATAGTAACTACCATAGTGACCAATACAATGAATATGTTAACTGGCTATCTTATATTTGAGTAGAGTTTATTATTTAATGATGTGCTAATTCACAGATACCTGGAGCACTCCATACTAGCCCTCAACACCAGTAATGAAGTTACTCGTAGTCACATGCCGGGGGTGTTGAGTACCCTGTGCCAGGAACTCCAACAAGCTGAAGAGCTACTGAACCTCACATCACCCAGTACAGCAAGAAAGTTACGCAAGTTACGAATGGTTGCCGAGAGACTAGCACAGCCTTGTTAACATGACGATGAACATGACGATGAACACCAACACATGTACACACACACACACACTAAGATTATCAATAATATTACGATGACCTCCAAATAATAAAATTAGTTGTAGTATAATATGATTTAGTTTGTGAACATCTTCAATGTCAGTACAAAATTAAAAGGTCACAAAATCACTATTTTTTGTGTTGGAGTTATACAAAATACATTTTTTGATTACTTCTAGGTATAAATTCTTGAAATGGCATATTATGCTCCTCCAAAATTCCTAATTATTCTGCCTGAAATTTTTTCACTTACAGTAGCCATGAGTTTGTGTTCAACCAATGATAAGCAGTGCCCATCATTACCTTCCATATAATATATGCGAGCACACAGCAATAGTGCATTTGGGGCAAACCCCCCTTCCCCCCACACATAAAGGCTGGAATATAATATATTAATGTATTTATAATAGAAAAATTGCATTCACTGCTATAGCTTCACATTAACAACATATTAGAGCATGCAAAAATCTATTTCAAAGTTTCCTAAAATTCACTGCATTGTTGTAATAACAACAAGGTACCACCTGTCTAATGAGGTCACTATTGCATGTGACCTTTCAGTAGTGACCTTCATGACATTGTGTGCAGTGCTGTATAAAAATGTTGTATTTGGTCGTATGAAATTCACATTATCAAAAATTGATGATGAAGTTGACTAGTGTTTAGAAATTGATTCAAAACTGTCCAAGATCTCTTTCTTCATGTCATCAAGGTTCAGGAAGTGTGCAGCCTTGCAAAACTCAAAGTTCCTGTGAACAAACACAGCATGACATGCACACCATAGGAGGGGGTGGGGCTGGTACCTGCACTTCTCCACTAGTACTAACATCTTGTCCTTCAGCTCAGCTACCTTAAAACGTGCAGTAAAGAAACATAGTCAAGCTCCATGAGTGTACAATGATAACTATATTGAAAGAATAATGTGAAGAGTGTAAGGCCAACATTTGTTAATTCCTTGCTTCCTGTCACCCGCCCGCGTGCCACTTTGTCTACCGCATTGGTAATTATTAAGATTTAGAAATACAAATTATTTCTGTGCTCAAGATTGAGATACTCTGAGGCATCTAAAAGTGTTATTTTGTTACTAAATTTCTTGAAAAGTGCATTGTTGCACTTATGAAAATCTTACAATCCTTATCCTGTTGTTTAAAACTAATTCACTGATGGATAGTGTATTGTCATTTTGAAGGCTCACTAAATAATGAAATTTTAGCTATTAATAGAGCTTGGTAGTATTGAAATTTGAATACATGGAATTAGTAACAGGAAAATATCACGGTATATCGATGTATACTTAGCTTGTTATTGTAACTAGTGCATCATTTCTTGGGCCTAGCTAGTATGAAGCGGTATCATCCTAGAAACCAAAAATATATAGTTCAGTACAAGTAGTCGTGTTGTAATGTGACAACCTCAAGTTTTTGTTTAGGGTGTGTCTGCTAAACCATCAACAAATTGGATAAATAAACACCAAAGGCTGGATTAAAAGTAATCCTATATCAGTATTCATCGATATACTGGCATTTTGATATATCGGTTATCAAAATTATGCTGTTACAGTATGTTAATCGGTTATGATAATTTATCACGATAAATGGTATTATCGGTATATCACAGAGCACTAGTACATTTTCACTATGACATTACAAACAGAGAGCAGTGCAAAAAGTGCCACTGCAATCAATCCAGTCACTACGGAAACTGTGATTAACCTATTCAGTAAAAACTCTTGGTAAATTTTCAGGTGTTCTATCTGCTATACAAAGAACAGTATGAGAAGTGTCTCTGTAAATCAATCTAGTCACTACAGAAATTATGGGCAATTTTATGACAGTCAGATGAACTGAAGTCATGAAACTGTGAATCAACACCTACAGGTAGTGGAGAAAGAAATGGGACACAAAGGAGGACTAAGGTAAGTCCATGATGCATCCATTGTAGTCGCTGCGGATGGCAAAAAAGCACATTTTGGGATGAAGCAATGTTGAACAGTGAAGACATCAAACCTGTATCACTAAGCATGGTTGAGTTATGCGCTTGGCTGAAGGCATCAGTTAGTCAGTTAAAAAAGGAATTTTACATAGAAAGTTGTTGGAAAGATTTGAGATCAGGGGCTTAACCAATACTGCAAGCTGTTTTGCTTCAAAAGTGAGGCTGTTTTTTTAAAAGATGATATTAAAGGGTAGTACTGCTATCATACTGATGAAGTTCAGGTGGGAATATTGTATATATAGTGTAACACTTTTTGATAAGATTGAGTGGTAAATCAATGATAACAGTAGTCAGGGGCGTACCGAGGGGGGTTTCCAGGAAACCCCTTTGGATTTTACACGCTACTTGAAACATTAAGAAATTGAAACTTCAGATTTCAGGATTTATCATGGAACAGGACACATTTTAAATGTTAAACAATAGTTTCTCACATGATAGCAACACTTATAGCATTGTTTGAATTATGATTTTGGTGAAAAGATCAAGATACTCTAATAGAGCAGCCAGGAAATATAAACTACTTTAACATAACAGTCACATAGCTGTAGTGGAAACCCCTTTTCAAAATTCCTGTGTACGCCCCTGGCAGTAGCAGGCAACAACATTATAAGAACATAATAATCATTACAGAGACCACACACACACACACACACAACACACAACACACACACACACAACACACACACACAACACACACACACAACACACACACACAACACACACACACACACACACACAGAGACTATACAGACTGTACTACACATGTACACACCACTACTCACAGACTGCATCACTACTGGTTGGTTGATGGGAGGGTAAAGTGAAGTGACCACATTATCAACACTAGAGCGTATCACATCACCATGGTAACAACACAAAAGCTCAAGTTACAGCATGCACACTAACAATCAGGCTGACTATAGCTATATAAGGGTTGTTCATACCATGGACTGATTGTCATGACAATGGTTGCTGCAGCATCCAGTTGTTCTATCCCATCACTAGTGGTGACATCACCATATTTTGTGATGGATCGGGATATGTTGGCCACACCCTCTGGACAACACTGTAAGATCATATGATCCATGGCATCATAAGAGGTCACGTGACATCACCTTCACTAATCTGGTACAGGATTGTATCAATAACTTGTCATCATCAGTGAGATCACATGATCCACCAGTGACATCATCATCATCATTACATGGTCCATCACCAAGTGCTAACTCTAGTTCATCCATACCATCACCAGTAGTGACCTATAAGGGGTGGACTGTGAATTATTACAGTAGAAAGTGTCAAATAATTTGCAAACTGTAGAAATTAATAATACAGCGAGTGTGACTCGCTGTATTATACAGCCAACAGCATTAATTATTCTAGTAGTACATACACCCTGCCTCAGGATGTATGTAGGAAGGTTCAATGTGTTGTTGTATTGCTACTGTTAGTGATAATGACATCATTATATAGAGACAACATTTAATCGTCATCACAACTCGGACTAGTCCCTTCACCTCTTCCAGTTCAGAGCAAGCATCTCTTAGTAGTTGTAAGTTGTTGATGAAGATTCGTAAGGTAGCAGCCTTGTTATCTAAAGGAATAGGTTCACAACACTTAATGGAAGGGATGGAGTACCTTTAGACAGTTGGCTAATCCTCTCACAACTGTTCCACACTCCACCAGTCTCCTTCAGACAGTCAGATTCACTACAACATAGTGACAATGTAACAGCCATAGGGGATATGTTTGATTACACAACTGAAAATGCAGAAGGTCCCCAAGTACTTCACTTCCACACAGTATCATGATATTACAATTAACACATACACGGACGTACCAGTTACAGCCGTTAGTAATGATGATTGTGGATAGCGTCTCTACTCCATTGAGGATGTCGATTACTGATTTTTGTACCTCCTTGTTCAATGTGGTTCCTTAGCAACAGCCAATCAGTTTATTCGCTACAATATCACTACAGTATTGAATGTAGTATACCTTCAGCTGGGGGCAAGCTGTAGTAAACTGACACAAGTGCCAGAATGGAGTTCTCAATACCATGGATGACTGGACCACATTCCTATAGAAACACACAACAGTGGCAGAGTGTAACAGTGGAGCCAATGCAATAGGACACCTGAGTACCAACCAATATTACCCTATAAATTAGACAGATTTCTATTATATGGACTTTGGGACCTTAGCTAATTAATTACAAGGGTACAGGTGTCCCCATTTTTAAGTGTCCATATAAGCAAGTTAAACTGTAGGGTACCCTTAATGGCCAAGCAGGGGCGTAGCTACACCCGGGCCTGCACGGGCACAGGCCCAGGCAATCATTGCTGGTGCCCAGGTAGCAAACCTGGTAATAGCATAATTACAGACTAAAAATATGCACTTGCTATCTTGTTGGAGCGTCTTGTAATACTTGCCAACAATTAGTAACGCACATGCTTGAGTTTGACAAGATTTCTCCGTCAATTTAGTACACTTCTATGTAATACCCAGCATCACGTGATAACATTTAAGATTTGAGTGCGGGTCGAGAGTCAAACATGTGCTGGCGAAACCGCTCAGTGGATAACAGTACTGGATATGAAGTAATTGTTTTCTTAGACACCTGATAGTATAGATGATGACAAAAAAAGGCCAATTCCCAGTCAGTTCTGGTGCCTGTCTCAGGATCCGTATTGTTCATTCAAGCTTTCTCAATGCCGGTTGGCTATGAAGTATGCTAAAGTGCTAGTTATACAAGTACAAAGGACAGAAGAGTGAAAAAGGAGTTGTGGCCTGGAGCAGTTATGGAGTATTATGCCTATAATGCGCTGTGTCAGACAGAAGACTGAAAAAGAAGTCCGATAGCTAGCTATTAGGGCTGGTGGTCAAGTTAGTCCACCATTGTCAGTTTTAGCTAGCTTCTATATGATTCATGCAGTAGTGCCTTAGTCTAATAAGCTGCACAAACAGCAGTGTATCGTAGCTAGCTAGGTACTATATGCACTTTTAACAGTTTTCCGAAAGCAAATATGTAATAAAGAGTCCACAGGGATGGACTCACGTTTCTTGCTAAATAGTTTGTATGGGGACAGCCAGACCTTGTGCCCGGGCAATCCAGAAAGCTAGCTACGCCCCTGTGGCCAAGTACTACATACAGTACATACATTTACACACCTCTAGTTTGGGTGCTGGTGGTTTAGAGAAGAACACGGCCAGTTTGGTACACCAATCTGATACTAGGTTAGCACGAGAAACTACAGAAAACAAATAAACATGAGTAACACTACAACTCTTTAGTCTCCTAGTCTCGCATAGCCAGACCACTACTTTTCTTTTGTGTGGGGGCGGGTCCCTGCCGTCACACAAAAGAATAGTATAGTGGTCTAGCTGGCTATGTGAGACTATTAAACTCCTTGCAAGAATATAACAGCTAGCTATGACCATTCTGGCAAGCTTTTGAAGTGCTGGATCTTTATCCAATAAATAAAGGAGTTGGAATCTTGGCATTAAAGTGTACAAAAATCTCACCTAGGTCACTCCAATATTTTGCTCTAGAGAAGACACTGCCATGTTGTCTTGTTGATGATCCAGCTGTGAGGGTCACATGAGCTAACTCAACACCACAATACAATCCTCACAAGTCAGTTGGGTGGTCACAATCTTCACATTATCTTGTAGTGACATCAACCGGTCCTTCACCGGACTACTGAGCTGGCTGGATACTGCTGCAGGGCCTCCACACGCCATCAGGTATCTACTAGATACAAAGAGAAGATTACAGTTGACAAGGAAAAATTGGAAACTACCTTCTAATTCACTAGTTTGGGTACTGCAGGCTACACATGTAACCCCCGGCCTATTATTATTATCATCAATTTCCCCGAAGAAGGGTAACACAAAAAGCTAAACAGCCTAGCTGTTCCAATACCTCCCCCCTACTAGAACTAACGCTACACAATTAGCAACTTACACTACCGTCTCCTGTTATAGCAACTACTGTTAGTCAGCATGTTACGTTGTGATGTTGAAATAGGTGTGCGTTAGATAGAAACGTGCGCATTGTTTAGAATAATTATGGCATGAGTGATCTAGAGGTAACGGATAGCCCTGCTCGGTGCTGCTGGTGATGTCACGAGACATGAGTGTAGTATGCTACTCTAATAAACTCATTCTAGCGCCTATGGTGCGCATAGGGACACTACCCATGCGACTGTTAGCACTACGCTATGGTGCAGACTTAGTGTATTGTGAGGTGAGTAATGACGCGGGGTAGGATGGGTGATTGGGCGATGCAAAGCTAGGTGAAATGTGCTAATAGTGTGATTATGTTGTGTACGTTATATTAGAGTGTTTAATAAAAGTGTTGCAGAGATGGAATACAGTAATAATTATTAACTGTATTTGATTGTAATTGTACATCAGCATTATACCCCTGGAGGGTCCTGCTGATTAAAAATGAATAATAATAGCTGTGTACAATAACTTGTGTACCTTGATGATTTCTCTCTGCAGGAGATAATTGATCACAAGATATTAACATGCAAGAGGATAACCAATCGTTAGTGCTGTTGATATATGTGACAAACAAGGCTTCCGCACACACACACACATCCTGTGACTATAGTATGTTCACGTTGAGCTGAATCCTGAAAAACAGCTAAAAATTAAATGTGGATTTTTTCTCAACAGAGTTAACATTTCAGCCAACCAGATGATTATTGGTAACAGCAAAGGTGTCAACAACAGACATGTACGGTTTGGCTCCATTACAAGTTCGGGAAAGTAGCCGTAATGGACACTGCACTTATATGGCTTCCCCATAGGAAATGTATGGTGAAAATTTTGATTGGCTGTAAATATTATGTCAAACATTTGAACAAAAAGATTTTGAAATATTTTTAGCGGGTCAAGCAGTACTACAAATGAGTCAAATTTTAAGATCGTGTGTAATTGCATCCATGAGTTATTAAATGTTTTTGAGGATTCAGCTCAACGTGAACATACTATAGTATACTGTAACTTGACTACTCAGTAAGCTATTGACCTCAAATTTTCGAATAGTATTGTGAAATAGCAGGTCAAAATTGAAACTGATTGCATACTCCTACATTGGGTTATTTTGCTTTAAGTCATAAAACTGGATGTGCAGTAAACAGCTATATTATGTCAATTTTACTATCCGGATACCTTGAGCAATTTTTTTCGGATATCCTACAGAACATCATCACTGGCTATAAACACATTGTATATTTTATTGTGAACATGTTGGTTTACTTTAGCATTCATATGAAAATTAAGTTTGTGTATTGTGGAAACTAGCTATATTATATCAAGGAAAATTTACCAGAAAATTGCACTAAACTATTAGAAACTATCCTGATGGCTTGAAATTATTATCTGGATAATACGGATATCTATTTCAGTCCTAGTGTGGAAGGCTGGAAGCCTTGTTTTGTCAAATTCAGTCACATCAGTCATGTAGATGCAGATTTGTTGTTTGTTCATCATATTTGGACCATCAATGTTCCTGTCACTTAATTCCAGCATTGATAGCTGCACTAAATTATTGAAAAATAAGTTTATGTGAATATAGTATTTTTATGATAAAGGGAAGTACTGAATGGCCAAGTGTGTTAAGGTACAAACTAACACCACAATCAAAATTATAGATCAGACACATTAACAAAGCAGAAGAGCAGCTGAAGGATGGAAGCTCACCCTTGCATTGTTTTGCTCCACTTAAGGACAGGAAGCAAACAGTATAGTAATGATGGCCTTACATGTAGTATAGTGGAGATGCTACAATATTCATAACATACAAAATATCATGACATAAAATTCTGTGATATAACATGCCCCATGACACACAGATTGCAATGTGACAGGTGTGTGCTGTTATTGCTGTGGCTACTGTACCCCAAATACAGTGTAGTGAAATACACAAAAGATACATTATGTCATGAGTCTCATGACTTAAATGCCTCGTGACATCATGTTGGTATTGAAATTGTCTCTTTGCTACACATTATGCTGTACATTAGTGATGTCATCACTTCCTGTAGCTGTCCTGGACACTATAGACTACGTGGATCCATCAGGTCGTTGTGTGTTCCGGACTACTGCAGTTGAGAAGGATCGGCTGGTGTTCCAGATGGTGAGGAGACCACCCTTTTTTGGTGTGGTCACTGTTGTCATGTAGGGTACATCTGATGCTGAGAGAGCTGCGAAAGTAGCCCAGTTTGTGTAAGTGGACCTGACTGTGGGTATTGTGTTATACTGTAAGTAGCTATATATGTAGAAATGTTATTTTAACATCCTCCAAAAATGGCAGTCCATGCTTTGTGTACTGTGGTAGATTAAGAGAGAACTTCACAACCTAACTGTGTTGCTCCCTTAGACACTAGCGTAGATTGCAAGTTTTCTGGGAATGAAGTTGCCACCATTTATTTCCGCATTTAATGCTAAATTTGAATTTCTAATTTTTATCTAAACAAGCTTTGTGGGGCCCTAGAAATATAGTCATTAATATACTGCAAAAGGACAATTCCCCAAGTGAGACAGTAATGCAGTTGTTGTAACTAAGAGTTTCACTGCATATGTATGTTGTTGCTCCAAATATCCTATGGTTAAGAGCTTAGTATATTGGTATCAACACATACACGATAGTGCTACCTAGCTTCACATGGCCAGCCTCTTTTCTTTGGGAGGGGAAAGGAAAAAAGGACTGGCCACACAAGACACTACTTAAGTAGCTGTAGCTATCATTGTTCTATACAGAAAAGATGACGTAGCTGCTGTTGATGTCAACATGGGCTGTCCTAAGGAGTTCTCACTGAAGGTGCAGTGTATATCAGTGAATTGTGTGGCCAGTGACTATGTAGGGTGGGATGGGAGCTGCACTGTTGACACAATCTGACAAGATCAAACAGGTGTAGTGTAGTGTGTTTGTGTATATATATATAGTATGTGGTTATTGGCCGTTTCTTTGAGCCACTAACTTTACACCTGGTGTTACAGTAACTGCCTACCCAGCTGTATTAATAGGTACAGTTGATTGCAGGATTGTTGAAATTTTTTATTCCTGCGCTGTAAACATTTCATGGGCTTGTAAAAGTTAGATTAGCAACTGAGTAGTGCACAGGTAGGCATGGCTGTGTATACGCTGTTGAAGGCTCATGGTGTACTCCAAAAGAAACAGTGCTCACACATACATACATATAACAAATGTGTATACTTCACTGACTACCAGGACACATGTTACAGATACTAACACGTTTAGTAGAGGAGTCAACTATTCCTGTCACATGCAAGATTAGAATCTTACCAGAGGTATATACGCTGTACCACTGTAGTTACCCGATATTACTACCCGTCTTAGTTACAAGACACGTTGGACTTGGTCAAGTTGATAGCTAGTACTGGGGTGAAGGCTATTGCTGTACATGGACGGTATGATGTGATAGTGTGTCTAGTACAATAGTTGTGGTTACCAAGCAACAATGTTGATTTAAACTTTGTACAGTAGAACATCCTTTGTAATGGACACTTTTGGGACCTGTTCATTTTGCTCTTGCCAAGGTGAATTGAAGTTTGTATAGGACCCCTCAGAAACTGTCCTTTATAAAGAGGTTAAATGCATCGGTATACTGTACCTTATTCTACACTCTCCCAGCAATTAAAATTTTTTTCAGTATGGTCATACAGCATCTAAGTTAAAATATATATATACGTATATTACTACGTGTTATTCTAAGCATTTGATGTCACAGCACAAGGCTGGAGAGATCTAGTCAACCAGTGCATTACGATGTAATCAAGGAGGTTGTTAAGATGATCAAGATCCCAGTGATTGCCAAGTAAGGATCAAATGAGATCAATGACATCATATTACACTACAGTGGTGGATCACTCAACATTAATACTTATGATGACCTCACAGCATTCAAATCCGCTACCGGTAATAATAGAATTAGTCTACTAGATGTATTTATAAATACTTTAAAAATTCCAGAGTATAAATTACACAATATTCTAAATACTATAATTTTCTAGTGCCAAGAAATAAATTCTTGTAGGCTCTTAGGCATATTGTGTTGATACTCCACCCTCCCCATTACAATAGTTCTAGCACAAAGTTCTTGTAGGGTGAAGTGTGTGTGGTAATATTGTTCCATGACCTCACGGGTAACATTGGGGCACTTCTTGTCATCTGAACACAAGTCCATAGCAGTTTTTCCATCATAGTTACAAGCATAAAGTGGTGCTCCGTCCTCTATCAAGACTTTAACAATGTTTTTAGCTCGTACGGTCTTCATCTGAACAGCATAGTGTAACGGAAAGTTGCGGTCATCATCTGTATCTGTTAACACAGCACCATTAGCTATCAAAGAATGGATAACTTGTTCAACAGGTAAATCAAGCCTGTATATCTCCCGGTTAATGTTACTGTTGCTGTCCTTGTCTTCAAAATTCTTCAGACACATGATTAAGAGTGCAGTGGGATCCTTTAGGTCTCGTCCTAGTTCAAGCAATTGTATGACAGCTTGGTCAAACACATCCTGCTCCTTTTCCCTCTTTGCAGCACCTTTGGTCATCTGTATTGCCTTGATCCAAGCACCCAACAGGTAAACAATGGCAGCTACCAATTCCATTTCTGATAATTTATTGTTTTTGGCGTTACATAGTTCATTTAGTGACCACTCCACCATTGGTTTAATTGCAGGAATGTACGAGTTACTCATCATCGTGAAGAAACCTCTCGTAGTAAACAAGACATCTTCCTTTATTTGTAATTCATATGCAAGTCGGGAAGCTTTGTCGGTGACCAGTGAGTGTTCCCATATCTCCAAGCAGCGACCATAGTCTCCTTTCTCGATGAACATGTCTCCACACACACGAAGTGTAAAGGCAAGGCTGGGATGGTTTGGTCCCATTATACGCTCGTACATCAATGCAGCAAGTAAGAGGTGATCTGCATCATCATCAAGTTGGTTAAGCTGCTCTGTGCTACTTGGCTCCACTAAGTTCCTGTAAACTGCAGGAGGTTTGAACGTGATTGGAACTTCTGCTGGTTTTGCAGAACGGATGGAGATAGCTCTAAGCCACCATTCCATGGCAGTTGAGGTACTTGTCAACATTTCTCTGGCACCCAGGAGACAATAACAGTTATATCTCTCCATGTTACTCAGCTGAAATTGTTTGTCAAAGAACTCCAGTAGCCAGTGGTGACCGTGGCAGGCAGCTAGCATGGCCGGCGTGTGCCCCAATATATTAGGTGTGTTTAGAGCCCCAGCATCTACCAACAATCTACTAACTTGGTCTGACCCTGACTCCACACAAACGTGTAATGGTGTGTCCTCGTTGTGTCCCTTCTGGTGTACATTGGCTCCTTTCTTGAGGAGAAATTTGACACACTCACATCGCTCCATAGCAGCTGCAATACTGAGGGGACTCTGGCCACAATTGTTAGCCTTGTGTATATCAGCCCCTTCGTTAGCCAAATACTCAACAATGGCTGTGTGACCATCATATGCAGCACCTCTTATTGGTGTAGAATTACTCTTAGTAGTATGGTTAATGTCAGCTCCGTGTTTTACTAATACTTTCACCACCTCAAAATGTCCCATGGTAGCCGCAGTCCATAATGGTGGAGCAGCTTCTATCGATTTCTTATCGATAGTGATGGTACACACTTGTTCAATGTTGCAAACGTCTTTATACTCTTCTAGCATGAACTTAATGACTTGCTCGTGATTATTAACCACCGCTGTGATCAGGGGGGACTTCTTACGAACTGAATCCGCGTGGATGGTGGTGGTAAACGCTTCTTTTGCTTTCGGGCACTCCAGAGCAGCTTTCAAGTTATCCATATTGCCATCCTGTATAGCAGTCATCACCGGCTTGAGCGGGTCATAGGGCCGTCTGAAATCCGTAACATCAGCCATACTAGATCAGGTAGTGAATTATGCGGGCAGGAAATGACTAAAGGACCTCTGTCATTCTCCGTAATCTACATACCGTATGTTACGGAACAAAACGGAGTATTGTTTGTATATTGCAATATCGACTATATTTTATTTGTGCTACACTATAGGATGTCAGTCGGTGATGATCGCCAGAGCTGCTCAGTGGAACCCCTCCATATTCAGGTACAGCTTCACAAGCCCCGCCTACACCATGTGCACAGCTGTTTGTGGTCACGTGTAGAAAGGAGGGGCTACTCCCAGTGGACCAAGTAGCAAGAGATTATCTTCAACTGGTAAACAGTGCACTTGCTAGGGCTGAAACAGATAACAATTACTGGATAAATAAAAAAGATGGTCTGGCTATGCAAGACTAGATTTGTAAAATGGATTATTGATATCTGTTTCAGTGCCTATCACACACCACACATTTATGACTAACATGTTCTGTTATGTGTATTGCCTCAGGCTGTGGATTACGACAATTATGCTAGCAACACAAAGTATTGTCTTGCTCAACTGCTACATGATCAGTTGGAGACTGAGTTAGGCCAATCACTGATGAAGGCTAGAACTATGAGGGAACTATGGTAGGTTGTGTGGACATCTTAATAGGCTGGACACACTTGTTAGATTTTATGCCTAGCACTATAAGTGGATGAGTACACTAGGACATGTGGATACCTTAAAGCACAGGACACTTGTTCATGTTGCTGAACAAGTTTATCAGGAAATGATGGAGTTATGATAGTCCCATGGTGTCTTTGTGGCTTCCTAATATTATGCAAGTTTATTGCTAGTCGTAATTTTTGCCATTGTAGCTAACTTGACCAAATTGCAGATCTTTTATTTGCCAAATTGTTGACGTGTTCCTATATCTCGTCAAACTTTTTGTCATTAATAGCTATGTGTTATTCTTAGTGATGTTTGGAACATGGGGTCTTACCTGAGTGAAGTGGAAGAGAAAAGAAAACAAGCTATATCCAGTTTATCTTTGCAACAGCAGAAGGTGAAGTAAATATTAAGTCGAACCTGCCATCAACTCCCCCAACTATAACAATAACTAAGTCTCCTCTAGGTAGTGTGTCAATTAAAAGTTCACCTCAGAAAGAGAATGATAGGCGGTCCTGAAAATTACATGGCATACAGTCTATAAACAGTGTTTGAATGTAGCAATAAAATTGTCTCCATTGTATCTTCAGAAATCATTAGTTACACTATACAGCTATTCAGGTGTGAAATTGTATGGCAATATGAAGTATGCAGAATGTAAGCCATTAAAAATCCACCATGTCCCTATTGAGACTACATACACCAAGACGCTTGGATAGTATTGTATGGCTTCAGTATAGTGATACTATGTCAACATGTATTGTGTGCATAAGAAATATTTTGGCAAAACATGTGCTGTAAATATATAAATTGTGCTTTCTATTTTTCTATATGCAAAGATGGTACAAAATTTAATATCTACTAATTCTAAGTTTAATTTTCCCTCCAAACTTATTTCTTACACAAGTACCTGTTTGTCTCCACAACAGGAGCTCGGACTGATACAGTTTGATGGTCATGCTCCAGCAGCAAAGAGGGTCCGACTAGACCCAGACATCACAGAGGATGGTACTCATGAGTTTCACATTCAGTACAACAAGTTAGTAGCTGTGTGTGGCTAGTGACTTATTGCTTAGTGGATGATCCCTCATAGTAAGGAGTACAAGAACAGGTCAGGAGAGACACCTAAGAGCATACTACACGAGTGGACTAAGTGAGCCCAACTGTAAGTTTCCTGTTGTGTTGTATATGACTGGAACATCTGCAGGAAGAGAACTGGATCCATCAAATATGAAACGGTATTCCATTTGTATAGCTAGTACTGTACATATGGGCTGGGTTGTGTTGAGATACAGTAATAGTTTTATGTGTCAAAGTGGCTCATTGTTTCATGAAAATCTTATGTTAATTGTTATTACCAAGTGTTTGGATTGAAACCTCACTAAGCAGCCACACCTTTAATAGCAGATGTTGAATTATTAAGTTTACCCAGAGTCTAAATGAAGACACATTCAGTATATCGTTGCTGTAAATTGTTTAAATCAATAGTGTAGTGTACAGATTGTTTTACTGTTGAAGACCACTATGTACCTCAAGTACGATAGGTAACTACACTCAGAGCCCATAACTGCCACCCTGCTTACGGTCCTCTGGGATTTCTTTTTAAAATGCCCACTTTGTTATTGAGGCCAGTTTATTGGTCCCACTAAAATGAGGTGACAAGGGGGTGACATACAGGCACTCACTGTAAGTAAATCTGCAGCCATGGTCAAAGTGGTCAAGGCCACCAAATTTGTGCCAAGTGAATGGTCAAGGATTAAAATGTCCAACCCACAATTGAAAAGCACTGAAATATCGTCGCCGAGTCACTGGTCAAAGATTGAAAAAGGTTCTTAGTCACAGTTTAAAGCGAAATTTTGGCCTGTCAATACTTTGACTGCGGTCGCATATCTACCTATAGCACGTGTCTACGTGACACCCCCTTGACTGATACTGGAAATATTTTTCAGTATAAATAAATTTCATTACTGGTACCTGTAGAACTATGCAACATCCATAACTTATGTACTCTGTTAGAGGGAGAAGGCTAAGCTGTTCAAGTCGATAGTCACCATTGAGGACAAGAGATATTCCAGCAGTTTCTGGTAACTACTACTATATTGTGTGGTCACCAGTGTCATGTTGTACTAGGTCGAAGAGTAAAAAATTTGCTGAACAAGCAGCAGCAGAAGTTGCCATCATGTGCTTGGACATTCCAAGATGATGTGATTTGCACAATTAAATGAATCAAATAAAAACTTTTATATATATACCAGTACACTAATTCAAGCTATGGTGAATATCACCATTACTAGTTGGGGGACACAGTGTAAGAGTAATGTTATACCTCCATCACCTGAAGGAAATAACTTTCATTGTACACCGTAGAGGGCTAGCTAAATAAAGAATAATTTTTTTATTAAAAAAAAAAACAAGTTGGCAAAAAACTGTTGTACCGGATGATTTGCCATCTATGTTGCAAATTACAGTACTGGTACAGTGGAACCTCTCTTAACAAACTCCCTGAATTAAGGACACAAATAGAAAAACCTCCATAATAAGGACAAAGATTTTGATCCCAACAGGTCTGGTTAATACATATTTTACCTCTGAAGAGGAAAACCTCTATATTACAGCAAAAAGTGGCCAAAAATTCTGGGTCCAAAAATGTCCGTAATACAGAGGTTACACTGTATCACTATACTAAGTACTTACAAAAATTCTGCATATTATGAATTAATGATTTATACTGAATTTGACATGACCACATAGAGTGGTCATGTCACTACTGACTCTAATGGAACATTCACTAATGTATTGAACGTTGTGATAACTTGAAGTAATCCATTGTGCATCACTGTTACCCTGTGACAGATGGGATAATGGAAACTGATTACTTGTACAATTTCTGCCATTAATATATTTTTTACAGCATTTCTTGAAAATTGTAAAACTGATAAATGACAATCATGGTCTGCATTCACACATACAATTGTAGTTTATGCTTATTTGTTATAAGTCATTGTATTCTTTTAGTGTGAACTGTGTAGAGATGCTTCAATGGCTGCTCGTAGGGCAGCATCATCATCTTGTCCAAAATCCTAACACAACACAGTATTATGAACAACATAGAAATCCAGAACTCTCACATAATGTGTGCACATATATCTTCACAAATAGTTAAACTAAATTTTCACATGCTACCCACTACCTTCATATGGGAACAAAACTAAAAAGTTTGTCCAGCACACAAAATATGAGAGTTTAGTTTACAAGAATGTTCTTGAATTTTTATAATAATAATTACTTTTGATATATCCACATATGTAAGGAATGGCACTAATACCAATGGAAGTTCTAGGGCTTCAGATTTGTTTTTGGTGGTGCTCCTATGGTCAAATTCCTATACCCATATCAGTCTATTATTATGGACAAAGGCAAACAAAACTTGGAGGTCCAGTTTTCACATGACAGGTGGGAACATGGAGCAAGACCAATAACAAAAAAACAAAAAAAAACAAAAACAGGATGAGAAGCCCATTTGGGAAGTTGGCGGTTTAGGCAGGTAACTAGTACACAGTGACGACGGGTTTTACTATCAGTGACCTAATTACTTGTACTGTTATACACCATAGATACACAACTCTTAAGGGTGCTCGCTGATATTTGAAGCCGTTTAAGTGCCAGCCCAGAAACCACATGCGGCTATTACATCATAATTGGCATTACTACGCATACTTGTAGTATCCGTGTTAATGTTTTGCGCCAGAGAACACGGGGAAGAATACCGTATAGCGGGTTATTGTCGAAACAGAAATTTTCGCACAAGAAGCAAAATCTGATTTTCGAAAGATTTTAATTTCGAAGAGTGCATATTTCGAAGTCCGGATGGATTTCAAATAAATGGAAATTCGTGTCACAAACTATGAAGATGCGTGAATGTTTGCCGAAAACTGACTTATTGATGGAATAATCCCCATTCCTGTGACTGGAAAGAAGACTGAGGGAGTCTCGGGTGGAGTGAATTCACTGGTACGATCACGTTCAATCATAGCTAGCTATCCTACCATAGATTCTAGAGCAGACGGCACTAATTCCGATTCTGGAACACCTGTTTTCTGGTTATTGGTACAGTAATGTTACAGTCTACCCATTATCATCAGCAATACTGAGCTAAAACTCGAGGAATACACGAACAAATCACCGAAGTTGGACGGTTGCTTTCACTTGTGGGAATTTATTTTCGAAAAACAACCGAACGTGGGAATTTATTTTCGAAGAGAAGGGCCTCTTCGAAATATCCGAAAATAAAAACCTTTCGAAAATTACCATTGTCTGATGGATCAACAGTTACACTAACATGAATTAATCTAAAAGTAAGTGTTATTTAAGGCAACAAGTGTGAACACACTTTTCACTTGTAGGCAACATGCGTTCGTGCCTTGTTTTCTCGAGTGACAGGGTATGCTGGTAGTTAGTATTGTAATTGTAAGCTGCTTATGTAGGGGACAATGTTACCAGCTGGAATCAGTGCCTAGCGTAACCTATCCAAGAGCGACTTGGAGACTCCAGGCGGAGCAAGAAGCTGTTCCTGTGCGTGAAGAAGAGAAAACAGAGCCTTTTGTGTTTAGAACAGCGTTTATGACATGTTATTTTGAAAAGTTGGTGATTGCGGTCAATAGGAATTTGTGTGGTTATTGTATCAATAATGTTGGGCGCACGCAATCTTTGCACATGTTTACTAAAAATAAAACTAGTTTTTGAGTGATAGCCGTGAAGGCTTCAAATTTTGTAGGGAGATTCGCTGATAAATTCTCCAGAGGTCTATGTTTAGATTTTGTCCGTAGCGTTATGGCTTCATGAGTTACGGCACCGAGAACATGAGGTTTTGAATGGTGTAGCACACTTTTAGTACTAACTTAAGTTCTATGTACACTGTGTACTAATACTAAACATAGAGTTGTGAGTTATAAGCTGAAGTTTGTTCAACGTGGTTTCCAGTGCGCTACTGTGAAAAATGGAGGACTAGTTTCGATTTAAGCGCTTCATAAAGAACTACGCATAGTTATAAAATTAATGGTATAGGCTAGAAGAATTCTGTTTGGTTTGTGTTGAAGAGAAAGAGAAGCACTTCCAACGTAAGTAGCATATGGATTCATTTTATACATTATGTGAGTATAAGCAACAATACAAAAATTGCATGTTGTATGGCTTCAAATAGCCGCGAGCACCCTTAACAGGGATTACAAATGGCATCACTTTTCCAGTATACTACCTGTACAATTGACAATATTGGTTGGATATGAGGTGTGTTTCACTTGCTACTGCTTTGATGAGTGCAAAAAGACTAACATTTCTTCTTACCGTAGACTATCACTGTAGGTTAATTTGTATATGAAAGTTCTATATATCCAAGGTTGAACGAAATGAGCTGCTGTGGTAGTAGCCAATTACTGGCCTTTCCCACAACAACTTGCCATATCGTGCTGTTTCTGTTCCTGTAACCTCTGTACACACCTTCTGGTATCAACGATACATGGCCTTTGGTTATAGGAGTTTAACAGAGTGGTTTGTAAGTCACACCCCTAGTTCAAACATTGTGTTATTTTTTTTGTTTGTTACAACTCCATTAGTGTTGTTATACCATTGTTCTTGTAACTCTGAACAGTTGTTATCTAGCAAAACTAAGCTAGTAAGATGGTGACAAACTTTATTTGCTCACAGGTTCTAATCCCTCTCGCAGAACTATATCAATGGCCAATAAACTTAGTATGCAATGCAAATTACAGAAACCACATGCCTATTTGAAACATGGCTATTTCTGGAGCGTGATGCCATTTCCAATCCCTACAGAGTCTCACATCTATGACTACATTATATGTATCTACAACAAAGTCCACACTCACCACATAAGTGTCATATTCAAACTGATGTCGTAGGTATAGATGAGCCACATAGTCCCCACTCTTCTGGTCTGATATACCCCATGGCATTGAGGCACAAATAGGACAAGTCTGTAAGATGAGTAGTACCAGTAAATTACTACACTAATACACACAAAATAGATAAACTACAGTGGAGCTACGAGAGGCTTAAATGTTTATACAGTTTTAATAGTAATGTACCACCTGTATACTAGCAACTGACTAAAGTTTGTTTGTGTAACTTGCCACAATTTCCACCACAACACACAACACATTAATAACATACAACAGATGCTTTTTCATGAGCGTGGTCCTCTTGTGTGTGCCTGACAAGGCCAGCACAGTCAAAGTTCTTCTGTAAGCAAAGTGGACATGCGAACGTGGATCGGTTGGGGAGGTCCCTACAATTATACCATCAAACACTACATCATAATGACATCACAACCTGGGTGGTGGATGGGAGGAGTGAGCCACTGGTCTGAATGTCACATCCCCAGTAGGTCTGCTCCTACACTTCTTAGAGTGTGAGTTGTACACTGACAAGTTAACCTTCATGATGAGGAGAAACCATTATAAAGATCATTACCAAGAGATGTCACTACACTAGCCACTGTAACCAGATTTTTCTTTATACAAATTGTGTCTCTCCTGTCTGCTAGGACTAGAATTGCAACTGCGATAAGATGAAGACAAAATGACTCTTCATCTAATTTTTAATCTTGCCAAATTCACTTACATCCAGTAGGTATACTCAGCATGCACTATTTTTAGCATTGGCCAATTCATAATAGAGAGCTAGATCTCGTTTTGTATTTAAGGCTGTTTACCTGTAATACTAATACTAAAATTATCCTTGTTTGTCAACCATCATTATGCAATACAGTGACTATAGTAATGACATTCCTTTAACTGTTAACAGTTACTACTTACAATCATACGACAATCTGGACACCTAGTTGCTTTATAAGATATCGCCGCCTGTATATCATCAGCCAGTCTGATGTCACCACGTATGAACTGTTTGCGACACATTGGACACTGTAGGTTAGTGGGGTTCTCTGTCATCAGCTTCATTAAACAGTCGAGGCAGAAACTATGGAGATACATGTAACAAACAAATACTCAATAACAACACGAGAGAACTCACAACAGAACAATACACAACATCCCACAAGAATAAGCTGAATACACTACATGTATAACAACAAAAATTGCCTTGGACTTTAGCAGCCAACCTGGAATCTCAGTGTCTTACTACACGCGTACAGTGTTCTATCGTGCAAGCAAACTGGTGTTACAGCATTCAGCACATTTATCCCCGCATTTACTACTGGGGATTAAATACAACTCGGGAACCAACGCGTACAGCGTTTACAACATTCTCACTGATTCTGCATTCAAAAGATTTATACCCAACGAAGGGAGCCAACGCATACAACTCACACATGGCCACACGAGACGGTAGCTGGTTTCTTAAACACTTCAAAACAAACACGACACGTGTAGTTCTCTACGTTCTCTTCTGACATTCTCAACTCTTGTATGCTAACTATTTCAAGCAGGTGAATAGTTTGATCGGAAGCTTGGCAGCTTGGTGCACGTGTGATGGCCAGGTTGCTGTTATCAGATGAACAACACGATTATATTGTTCAAGGAGTGAGGGAGGACTTCAGGAATGATGGAAGGAGCTGTAAGGACTATAGAAAGTTTGAGCTCTCTACCGGAATGATTACTAACGCCAACGCATCAGCTAGAGTTAAATTAGTGAGTAGATAAGTGGTCCGTAATTGCACTGTGTTTGAAACATAAAACAGCCAAGGCATGTGACCAACTGTTTCTGGTCCATGGTCCACATCCTGTGAGGGACATGGCTAAACACCCACACTGGATTATCGAAACTCATTAGACTCAAGGAACGGCACTTGGATCTTCTTCCTTGGTGAAATGAAAGTCAAGCAAGCAATTTGCAGTGGGTCAAAAGAAAAGCTGTGTATACCCTAGAATTGCAACTTGATTGTAAATTTTCATACAAGAATTGAGTAAAGGACGGATTTTAGCGCAAGTCAAGGTTCAAGACAAACATTTTATAAAGGGATCAACAGCTTATCAGGATTATCCATTCCACCATATTTCTTGCCAACTCAATGATCCACCAGACACCACCACACTCACTACTTTATCCAACCCAGTACACGGTCCAGTTATTACCAACATTTTTTTCCCCAAGAACAATCAAAGATTGGAACAGCTTGCCAGTATCTGTCATAGAATCAGAAAATATAGATACATTTACTAATTACTTATTGTCTATCTAATTGTTTGCTGTATATCTTATGTGTATGTGTGATTTCTTTGAGTTGATCGCCCCCTGGGTGCATCGGCGATTGCCGTCTGTCCAGATAAAGGCTTATTTTATTACTTTGACCGAGTAGATCAGAGTGCCACCCCCCGGTGGTTTTCAACAAAATATACTGAATAATGGTCTACAAAGTTTGCTATTATTCAGGTAGCCTGACAAACCTACATGTAGCTGCGGCTATCTAGACTACAGATCTGGTTTGAAGCCAGTAGGAATGTGACGTATGTGTTTGTTCTTCATATGACTTCCATAACAATGATGACAGCAAACTGTGTAGCAGTCAATGTTTTATAAGTGAAACTTTGCTACAAAATTATGTGTCAAGAGAACGGTTAACAATGAAATAACTGAGTGGCTATTTCATTGTTACTGAGTTCCCACCTTTCCCTCCCATTTACAGCATTTCATAAGACCAGAACATAATCACACTACACACACACACACACACAAACATACGCACATACACACAGATATTATGTAGTATTTGTATCTGTACATTTCATTACATGGACACTGTTTAATATGACTAGTGTATTATTAGAGTATATCATGTAGGGAGGTAGTGATGTGTTAGTGGGAGTGAAGGCAGAGTTGGTGGAACCAGACCCCACTAGACCTAATGAGGGAAGACTACACTTTCAAGTGGAATGGTAGGTAGTCTGTAACCTTGTGAGTACAACTTGTGTAGCTACCATAGACTCCGGTTATTAGGCGTACATGGTTATTAAGCACATATTGCCTGTTAAGCGCATATGGTAGACTTGTGCTATAGGCACCTGTTTATTAAGCGCATATGGTAAAAATCACCTCTGCCACCTCGTACTATGTAGAATTGTTGTCAGAATGAATCAGACATGTCACAGCACACTCGATGCCTCGCCAGGCCCGTGTCTAGCAGATACTGCCATCTGTAATAACGATAGCTGTAGCTGTTACCTGGCTTCTAAGGATTTCCGTTTCCACGACTGAAGCAAGCTATTAACTGGTATTCAAATCGCTTGAAAACTGTAGTGGGTACAACTAATTCCCTCCTAGCAGAAATTCCTTCCCATAATTTATGAGCGCATGCGCTTAACAAGCATAGTAAATTTCACAGATAATTCCTCTGAAAATTATAAGCGCATGCGCCTAACAACCAGAGTCTACGGTATTGTATAATATCTGCTAACTTTTGTATAAGGTAATCTGCTACCGTATAGCTGGTTATTTTGTGGGTATGTAATTTTATGTGTTTCATATGAAAGTTTAAGAGTAAGGTTATAACTGAGTTTGGTGCTACAGGACCAGCAGTGAAAAAATCTTTTACAATAATATGTTACGGTGGAGCCTCTCTTATCCGGGCAGTCTGGTACTCGTTACTGTCTGTATCTCAGAAATGTTCGTAACTAAGAAATGCAAAGCTAATACACTGAAACCTCTCTAATCCAACACCTCTGTAATCCAGGATACCTCTGTAATCTGACATTGTTTTGTATAACAAAAAGACTTTTCTATGTAATACTACCTCAATAATCCGACATACTTGAATGATTGTCGGATTATAGAGGTTTCACTGTATGCTGTTTAAATGCTACTAGTTTGTACTATACAGTTTTTTAGACTCCCTCCTTGTGCTTTAATCTAACCCAAATTTACTTCAATAGACCACAAGCCACGTGGCTAATAGACCTGTCCATCATAAGACCTAAAGAATTCAATTACATGTAATTGCGAGAATGTCACATTCAGAGTGCTTTCCACAACTGGAGTTCACTGTGAAGAGTGTTACTTTTCTGACTAAACTGACCATATAGTTACGAAAAATCTTTATAACAGTAAGAAACTGTGATTAGTGAGGTAAAGTCACTAAGAAATGCATGGAGATCATTGTGTAGTTTGTGGAAATTTTAAAGCAAAAGACCCATCAGTTTCTTTCCATCGTCTCCCAAGCTGAATGGTCATTCTTAGTAAGAGGAACTACTGGATCAAGGAGTTTGAATTAATCCCAAAGCGTATCAAAATAACAAGACACAGCCAGAGCAAAGGCTTGTGAAGCAAGCACTCACTCACCGATTTCATGCTTCACTGCAACGCCCATCAAATATCAGCAGCTCATTGATGACAGAACAGGAAGAAATAGTACCAGAAAGCATTTCAAAGGTTCTGAATATCCGAGAAGAGTGCCACTGCCAGAAGCCCAATAATTGCAAGTGTTGTAGAGCCATTGAGAACAAACTATCAGGTTATTAATACATAGTTAGTGTACATCCATGAATCACTCTGAAGTGTACCACTTTTTAAATCGTATAACTTGCAGCTACTTTACTTTATCTTTGTGCAACCACTGATGCAAAAAGAAAAGAATCGCGTTTTTGTGGGTTTTGTATTATTAGAATATGTGGTAGCTTGCATAAGTAACTGTCATTAAGTATTAGCTACTATTGAGAAACCCGTAAACTGCCGTAAGATGTACTCCAAGTGTAGCAGTTTCTTCTTATTTGCTCACTTAATGGCTTTGCTGCATATTTTCCCTTATGATGAACAGGTCTACTTGGGATGTCCGGACAGCAGAGGTGCCCAGATAATAGAGGTCCGGATAACTGAGTCCCACTGTAGCTTTCAAGTTGAACATCTACTATACCAAAAATTTCAGAATTTCAGATCAATTAGGCCGAAGCCCCACTAATTTCCTGGGTAATCCTATTAATGCTGTCTAGTAACTGATTGTGATGAAAATAATACAGTGTACGTATTATTACAGTGTAGCTATAACCCTTCAATTGTTGTATTTGTTCTATGAAGTGACTTGCACATCCTATTACAACCTACCTGGGTATGATATCTGAACACAAAACACAAGTTAGTGTATAGTGTTATATAAACTACTCCTTGGCTGCTTGTCCAATAGTGACTATGTTCAAAGCACTGGCAAGTCACTGACCATGAAGATCTGTGCTTTACCATGAAAAAAGAAAGAAATATTGATCAGAAACCAGATTCGTAATGCTATAAGTTACTACATATGTATTTAGAGTGAATTTTGCAAGCAGCACTTTTATGTGTTGCTGATCATACTGGAATAAAATGTTGTCTGTAATTTTTTTGCACCAGATCTTTACATGTAACAGTTGAAGTAAACAGATTGGTTCTATGTTAGGGTCTCTTGTGTGCAGGCCTATGGGATTAAGTTTGAAAAGGAGAAAGTATAATTTGTGAATTGTTTTGTGAGTCACACATTTCACAATAGTTAGCTCACATGATCATTTCCATGTTCACATCATGTGTTTATTGTTACAGTTCAGCACTGGCTAGTCCAGAGTTTGAGAGGAGAGGTGGGGAGGAGTTGGGAGCTACACTAGCTCACATGATGAGTAGAGCATACCAACATGATAGCTGTGTAGACCTCGGTGGACTGTGTGTGTCCCCTGGTCAACGATGTTGGGTGTTGTATATTGATGGACTAGTAAGTGATTACCAGTAGTTGTGTTTGGTGTTGTCTGTTGTATATCATAACATAACTGTATGGTTTCAGTTGTAGTGTGCTTGTACTGTACTGTAAGTGTTTAACTGGCTATGATTGTGGATCACGATGACACCTTATAACCTAACTACAGGCTTGCCTCCCCATCCTCATGCTGGGTACGTGACTGTTGTTATGGTAAAGACCAAACAGCCTCCCCCATTGTGCACATGACTTTGACAAGCTTTTATTTTAAAGATACATTGATGCTAGTGGCCACTACACCCAACACAAGTCACAGCATATTTCCTATAGTGTAAGCATAATACACCTTAATCCAGACATTCTACATGGAGAGAAGAGGTGAGAAAAACCGGTACCTTACTCTGTGCCATGCACACGGGCATGTATTACTTGAGGTTGTACACGTGATGTTGGTTAGCCTGTTTGTTACCCTGATCTCCATTCCCGATCTCTGTAAACTGGGCTCAAGGTTGGCGAGTTAAACTGCTAATTATTTGTATCTCCAAATGTACTGGTTAAATGTTGTAGCTCAAATGATATTAATTGCAGTCATAAACACCATGGCTTATTTGAATGTGGGATTGGCCATGTGTGAAGTAGGTTAGAGTTCAGTGTACACAATTACCTCATGTAGAATAACATCAGTATTGTAAATACTTCTTAACAGTTGAGTGGTGTATGGTGTACTTACATATGGTGTATGAGGATCTGTGTTGAAGAGTTTAGACAAATATGAACTCCAAAACTTTTTACTGATTTTTACAGGTCACAGAATGGGGTGGTAATGTTATTGACTGCTTGTCATTTGCCATCAGAGTGGCACTACACCAGACCAGGTAGGTGATCACCAGACCTCACATGATCACCATGATGATGTCATAGATTACCTCACGTGGTGGCCAGTGGTGAAGGAGATGAGATGGAGATAGAAGTATCTCAGGAGACACGGTCATTACAGGGGACCAACCTACCCATCTATATCACACTATCACAAGTATGTGTTAATTGTGTGGGGAGGACTGTACAACTGATGGTATAGACCATATAGTGCAAATATTTGACAGTAAAATTTTAATGAATTGGATGACCAAGCATTTTGGCAAGTAAAATTTGGTTCAAATTAATAGTTTTGATTATCAAACTTTTCCCCGTTAAACTTTTGCGCTGTACAGTATGAACCATATAATGTACAAGTACATTAAAAGAAAATTTTGGCTGGAGAAGGGACCATAACACATCGATAAAAAGTACTGAAACAAGCTTGAGTAGTGCACGATATTAAATCTCAGTAAAACAATAAGAAGTGTTATATCCCTACTGTGCTCAAGATACCATAATGGAAATGCACAGTAGGGATATAACACTTTTTATTTTAATATTGTGCACTACTCAAGCTTGTTTCAATATATGTTATGTAAAATAAAACTGGTAAACCCACGCATGCCACATCAAAAGAAAGAAATGGTGCCACGTGCCCCAGCTACCACTCGTCTGAAAAGTGAAGTATCCATTATGCTTCGTTGTCAGCTATGTTCAACCCGTTACACAGCAGTACGAATAAAGAACTGTTTGAAGAACACCTCTGCAATCAAAGTAGCCATTATGAAAAACACGGACGATTTCCTTTATGAAGGGAAGCCATCACATGCTACAGCCAAATCGACATTTTTCGCTGTCAGCAAAGATGAATGGGACACAAAGGAGGATACTGGTAAGTCCATGAAGAATACATCGGTATGCCAAAAAGTACCTCTCGGGCTGAAGCAACGTCAAAAACGCAAGCCTGTAGCCTTAGCTGATATCGAGTTATGCTTGTCTGAAGGCATCGGTCGGTCAGGCAATCAGTCAGTCCCTAGGAAATTCCGTTTAATAATTTAAAAAAAGAATTCATTGCAACTTCATGAAAGTGTTTTGAGTCAATCTGAAGGCTTGTTTGGGCTTAGTTTTACTTATCCAATACTGCTTCATCATCGTGAAGCTGGTTTTTGGGTGATGTTTTTTCATGGGCCATGCCCATACCTTTGTGGTCCCTGCTATGTACTGTATGATGATACCATCTAAGTTCAAAAGACAAAAGTGTGCTTTACTTTCCATAATGTTCCAAAGTGTGTTATGTTTTTCTTTGTATGGCAATATAGCACACTTTGTGTTAATGTGACACAACTATATAGACATATCCCACAACACTGGAATGACCACAGTTATACATGTA
Source organism: Dysidea avara (assembly GCF_963678975.1). Lineage (NCBI taxonomy): Eukaryota > Metazoa > Porifera > Demospongiae > Dictyoceratida > Dysideidae > Dysidea > Dysidea avara. The sequence continues at coordinate 35,700,103 of NC_089279.1, forward strand.
GCTGTCAACAATGTTACCAATAACAAATGAATGGCCACTCACACAAACACTTGTAAATCCACTACAATAATCATATGACTTAAGTGTTAAATTGTTTGCAAGTCCAATGAATTCTTGTTTAGATTTTCAGTGGTTCAATATTAGTGTCATGAACCTTGCTGCATCATTGGCTACACCTTAGGCCATACTCGAGAACAACAATTAGATAGCTGTGCAAACCATCCATTGCTCAAAAAGTTAGCCTACCTCAGTTGTTAGCAAATTCTGGATGTCAAATGGTGTGGTAAGTCAGCACTGACTGCTGCAAATTAACCTTCTGATGGTCACTGGTTTTCTCATTATTACCGTACGTGACATTCCAGGTTGTGATAAATTGTATTATTTGCTGACTTTCTTCTTGACAGATTCTTACATTAAACCAGTAACAACAGTATTTATGTGTACTCATGGTATGTTTCAGGAGCACATGTTTGATTACTCTGATTAAAGCACACACACATGGCCCTACATGCATGAGTACAATATCTTATCTAACCATCCAATAACATCTCCCTCCTTTACAGCAATTATGAGAGTAACAGTATACACAATCTAAATCCCTCACATCTTGTTTCCTTACAAAAATCAAGAGAAAAAATCAACACCTAATAATTACTAAAAAATGCTCCTATACTATAAATTACGGTTTGTATACCTTGAGGATGGTTTAATCACTCTGCCTGATCTAGTCATAGTTTGCATTGTTTCTGTTGGCCTTAAATGTTCCTCGTGGTCACTGTTTGATGAAGCCAGATCATGATCTGCAGTGCCTGATACTGAAAATTCGTCCTCACCATCCTCATAATTCTGGGGTATCTTGGCTTCTTCTGTGCAGCGCAAGTGTTTTCTATTTCTTCTGTAAACATGTCCATTAGGTGTTTTGACTAGATATGATCGACCTCCCACTTGCTTCAAGACCGTGGCAGCCTTCCACTGGTCCCGGTGACACATTGGGTTGAATACGAACAGTTTGTCCTATTTGAAGCTCCGAAGTGGTTTGGTACGTTTGTCATACTGTTTCTTGGCATTTTGTCTCCACTGTGTGATGCTCTCTTCTACACCTGTTGCTACCTCTGGCAGGAGAAGCTTTGATGCTGTTGGCAAACGAATTTGTGTTCTATGTGAGTGCAGTTTTTTGAGCTGGACTGTGTGGATTTCCTTCAGTTGACTTGTTTCTCCATGCTAGGACTGCTAAGTGAATATCTGTGTTGTCTTGTGAGATTTTTTTCAACATACGCTTAGCTATTTTCACTGCGGCTTCAGCTTTACCATTACTTTGGCTGTGGTAAGGTGAGGTAGTTACATGATCAAACTCCCATTGTTTGGCAAAGTCTTCATAGGGTTTGGACTGGAACTGAGGACCATTGTCTGTGATTACTTTCTCTGGGATTCCATAGTGTGCAAAGTGGGCTTTTGTGATGGATACAATAGTGTCACTAGTTGTGTCTGCTACAACATCAATTTCCCAGAAGTCACTGTAGTAATCTACTGTGATGAGATAGGATTTATTGGCAAAGCTGAATAAGTCTTGTGCCACTACAGTCCATGGCCTAGGTGGGGCTTCTGATGGTATCAGTGGCTCCTTTTGCTGTTTAATGGTGTATTCATTGCATGTATGGCACTGACTAGCCATGTGGCGAATCTCTTTAGCCATACCTGGCCAGAATATTACTTCATTTGCTCAGCGCACGCATTCCTCTGGGCCCTGGTGACTAGTGTATACCCATTGGAGCATAAGAGGCTGCATACTTTTAGGAACTAGGACCTTGGTTCCTTTGTAAATAATATAATCATGTGCTGCTCTGTAGGGCCAGTAAGCTCTGATGATGAGTGGTGTGTCCTGTTTACTTTCGGGGCCAGCCTCGAAGAATGGTTGATGTGCAATGTGTCATCTTGGGCTGTAGCAATTCTGAGGCTGTCGAGGCCTTTCTTACTAAGCCGTACGTGTTGTGCGGGATCTGCCTGGATTCCTGCCTGATACTAAAAATCTGGAAGTCACTTGTGCTAGCATCGCATTTCTCATTTAGATAGGCTCAACTCAGCATGTCTGCAATGAACATTTCTTTGCCCGGACAGTACTGCACCGTGAGGGAATACTTCTGCAGCCTTAATAGCATTCTTTGCAGCCTTTTAGGTGCATTGTATATCAGTTTTGTGAAGATGGGTACCAGAGGTCTGTGGTCTGTGTGGATCGTAGTCAGTGTATGTATCGGTTGAATCGTTCACATGCAAATACAATTGCTAGGCACTCTTTTTCGATCTGTGCATAGTTTTGCTCACTCTGAGTGAGTGAACGTGAGGCAAATGTGACTGGCTGGCCATTCTGCAGGAGTGTGGCTCCTAGACCCTTTTCAGAAGTGTCACACTGTATAGCTGCTTCCTCCGTGACATTATAAAACTTGAGAACAGGAGCCTTAGTTATAAGTGTCTTTAGAGAGTTAAGGCCTCCTCTTGCTGGAACTGCCCAAATACTGCTGATTTTTCTGTCAGTGTTCGCAGTGGCGCTGCTACTTCAGCAAGTTGAGGTAAAAGCAAACTAGATATTGAAGGCAGCCTAGGAAGCGCTCTACAGCCATTTTATTTTCAGGTCTTGGCATTTCCTGAATTGCCTTAGTTTTCATGGGATCTGTGCTAAGGCCATCTTTAGACAGACGATGACCCATGCACAATACCTCTAGTAAGCAGAGTTTTAGTTTTGCCATATAAAGTTTCAAATTTTGTTCTCGTGCGCGTTGTAGCAAAAGCTGCAAATTGTGGTCATGATCTTGTTGGCACTCTACTTCTGTGGTGCCACTTCCATATACTAAAATGTCATCTGCAATGACCTCTATGCCTGGAAGACCTTGTACAACTGTGTGCATTCGGCGTTGGAACTCTTCTGGGGCTAAAGAGACACCGAATGGCATACGAATATAACGGTAACGTTCAAATGGGGTCCAGAACGTGGTTAGCCGTGAGCTGGCTCCATCAAGTTTTACCTGATAAAAACCTGTCCTTAGTACCATAAATAGTTTGACCTTTGCTAGTGTGGGTAGAATCCCCTCAAGTGTTGGCATTTGATATTTTGGTCTTCTGATGGCTCTATTCAGATCTCGTGGATCTATGCACACTCTTATTTTGCCTGGTTTTACTATCGTCACTATGTTGCTGATCCATGCAATGGGCTCTTCTACAGGTGTTATAATACCTTGTTTGGTTAGCTGGTCTAGTTTGTGCTTTAGGTGGTCTTTCATTGCTACCAGAACTCGTCATGGTACATGCTGTACAGGTGGTATGGTTTCATCGATTTCTATGTGATATTCTGTGCCAATACAGCCTAAGCCTTCGAATACATTTTGGTACTGTTCGATCAATTTGTTAGAAGTAGTTGTCACGTTACACACATCATGTACAGTTATTAAACCTAAGTCTATACAAGCAGTTCCTGACAGTAAAGGTCGGTGGTCTCCCTCGATGATCTTGAAAGCAAGCTGATATGTCTTCTGGCGGTAAACACATTGTAAGGTGTACTGGCCCACTGTGTTTATTACATAGTTGTCGTGACACTTTAATTTTGTGGCTTCTGGCTGTAATAATGGCTTGTTGGTATGTAAAATTTTTGCTACATCTTTCAAACTCATAACATTGCAGGTAGCGCCTGTGTCTAGTTGGCATTCTACTGTTGTGTTGCTCTCTTCATGTGTGAAGCATAAGAGTACATAGAGCTGGCCTTTCTTCTGGTGCTTCACTGCTCCAACTTGTTCAAGGGTAAACAATTTGTCATCAGCTCCTGATATGGGATCTTCACTTCTTCAACTTCCTGTACAACAGCTATCGGCCTTGTTCGCTTACTCTCTGTTTTTCTCTGTAAACAGACTGTGTGAAAATGGTTCATCTTTCCACATTGTCAGCAGGACTTTTCAAATGCTGGACATTTTGTTCGGGTAGCCTCATGCTTCCTCCCACAGTATTTACATCCCGAGTGTTCTTCATAATGCTGAATACATTTCTGTGGCTGCCTTGCACTATTTTTTCCATGTTGAAGTGCATTTATGACTATGGGGTCTTCTGCAGTGCCAATTTCTTGTAATTGTGCATGGGTAGCCTCACTGATTTGTAGTGTTTCTAAGGCTTTCTTCAGATTACAGTCTTTTTCTTGGAAAAGGCGTGCTCGTGCTCCTTTGTCTCGGCTTCCCAGAACCAAGCGATCTCTTAGCATTTCGTTGCGCAGGGTGCCAAAGTTACAGGGTTCTGCCAAGTGGCATAGGCGAATCATGTACTGATCTACAGTTTTGGTGGCCTGTTGCTCTGCAGTATGGAACAAGTATCGTTCATACAGTATGTTCCTGGTTGGGCTTGCAGGATTTTTGATGGCTTTTTCTTGTCGCCTTCAAAGAGTTCTAAGCGTAACAGTATTTGTCAACAATCTTTTCCCATTACTGTTTTCAGTGTTGCCACTTGTATGGTGTCATCCTTGGACGTGAGCTTGGTCGCTGTAGCGTAGTCTTCGTACGCCTCTTTGATAATTTTCCAGTTCATCACTACATCACCCATACAAATCATCGCCTCTGGAGGGGGAAGTTGATAACTTACCATTCTCACTTCTGACACCATGTTTCAGGAGCACATGTTTGATTACTCTGATTAAAGCACACACACACACACACACACACACACACACACACACACACACACACACACACACACACACACACACACACACACACACACACACACACACACACACACACACACACACACACACACACACACACACACACACACACACACACACACACACACACACACACACACTACACACACACACACACACACACACACTACACACACACACACACACACACACACACACACACACACACACACACACACACTACACACACACACACACACGGCCCTAACACGCATGCGTACAATATTTTATCTATACATCCTATAACATGGTACACTGCAGAAAATATAGCACTTGACTTTGCTTTGTGATATATTTGTCTCTCAACCACACACCCTCTTGTTAGATTTTCCATGCTGCATTCACCGTGGTGTTTTAACTAGCATATAACACATGATAACTTGAAATATATCATGAAATATTGACTAAGGTAGCCATGGTAACAAAAATTATTGATCAACCTGATGTTAACAGTTTAGCATCGTGTCCACAATGTATTGTATGTTGTGTGTCATCCTTTGATGGCTTGTTTAGTGTATAGTAATGTACTATCTTATTAGCAAGTCAACTATCAGGGAATTTATATACAAAGGAAAAATCTGCTGTTGGCATCTTTGAATATGGTAAAACATTGGCATACACAATACAACTAGTTTAGTGTGGACAAGTCACTATTAGTTAAAGCTTTTGGGTCAAGTTTTCCATTGAACATGAAAGTGGGTTAGTGGGTTTCACCATTAGTCAAGCAAAGCTAAGTGCTATATTTTTCTTGAGACCACTCTTTGAATTTGAGTGCTGTATTTTCCATATAGAGTGAGCATGATACTGTAACTAATTGAACTTACAGTTCTAGCTGAAGCCAGTTGAACCTCGGATTGAACAAGAACATATGTGAAACCATTTGAGTACTATAGCCTTGAAACCACTGTCTTCACCAATTGGATGCACCATAGAGATCCTGTGGAGTGATTTTTCTCTGGTTTTTTTGAGAGCCTTCTTAGTCAGTGTTTCATTTTCTGTTTTACCTTATTGTAGCTACTGTTGGTTAAGTCTATAGTTCCAGTTTGGTAATCCAAAGCTGCAGCACATGTTGAAACATAATTCATTACAAGTGACCCGGTCTGTGAAAAGGGCCTTTTCAATTGCATGTACTTGGCAACCTGTAACTTGACTTGTGAATGTGATATCACCCTGAAATTTAGTCCCCTTATACCCCTAATATAGCACTATGGCTTGGGGTAATATGAAGGTGATAGGTTGAAAACATGAGGAGTTATGATTAGTTAAACTTGACAATTTGGAAAGGCTATAAGACCCCTTTTCACAGACCGGGTCACATATCTCTTGAGCCCATTGTGGTCTCACCACAAAAATTTTACCAAACACAGACCATGACCCAATCATTATTCACACACAAAAAAAAAATTCGAAGAACTTCAAGCAGCCATTTTTGAAATATAAAGAATTGAAGTTTTCAATAAAGTACTTTTGAACCATAATTAAGTAAGAGAAATGTTATGATACCACAAAGAATGGCGATTGTATTTCCTGTTACTTCACGCGCATTGTGTCGGTAGCCTTTTAAAGCAAAATGTTTGACTCACATGAGCTGTATATGGTATGATTTGTTATTGAATGAAGAATTGAATGGTTCTTACCAGAACTCCATAGGACACACTGTGAAGAAGTTATCAACCGTTTTCTGAAGGTGCATGTTTGGAATGAGTTGTTTTCATGTTTTGTGACAGCTTGTATTCATGGCGAGTTTTGGCCTTATGCTTTCGCCAAAGGGTAAAACCCTAGGTACTGTTTTATTCCTGATTACATCACAGATAGAATGGTACAAATTGTGTAGCATTAGCACTTACTATACGTAAGTTACAGCGCTTTGTTTACAGACATGCATTACGGCTGAATGCATTTTCAGTACACTTTTATTAATTGCGTGCAGCTTTAAGGGTTAATAGTATTATAGCATAACTCTCTGGGAAATTCCCTACATTGGCATGTTATATTTAATTCTAAGTAGGGATTTTCCCACAGAGCTACCTTCTCTAATATACTAGTTTTGTTTACTGTTCTCTGTCGGAATATCGAACATGGTTGAAGTATTAGGTTGACTGCTTTATCAGGTGGGCCTTGGCCAACTGGATATACGGCATGGTCTTTCATGTTTTTCACGATGCTACCAATATAAGATGTGTATTTTATGATTAGCACTAACAGTTAGATCATTAAGGCTGATCATTACGTGTCCCTTAATCATTATTGGTCCAGCGAGATCATAAAGGGGCGTGTCACCCAATTGTTATAGTCCATCTAAAAGGTCCTATCAATGCAGGTACAGTGTTTACCAACTGTCTACCAGTAAAATAACAGCATGAGCACTTTGTAGTGTCTAGTATAGAAAGTGTCGATAAGGAAAATTAACACGGTTTCCTAGAGTTGACCAGGGAAGGAAAGGCAGAGAGGACAAGCATACATCAGAACCACAAAAGACATATTGCCAAGTGTTGGTGAGTTTGTTATTGTTGATTTTTGGTTAGACTGACCATAGTTGCAAGGATATAGACTAAACAACACATCATTTTTTTAGCTGCTACATTTGACTTTATGCACACTAAAACTCTTGTGTAAAGGCCTCTTACGATGGTTTAGGGTGATTTTTAGTGGTGGTATTTTGGGTTTGGCAGGCGCTGTCCATTATTGGGGTGATCCCTAATAATACAGTATGATATTTGATGTAATAATATGTACGACAATCACTATTATTTTGTTACAGGTTGCTAATAGCAACAGTTTGGTGGTGGACACCACACTAGAGGAAGCCATGTGTGTCAGTTGCCGGGTGATGGTTGCTGTCAACGAAGATGGACACCTGTGTGGCTTTACAAAAGAAGGTCGTGGTGGAATATCTGCAGCATTGTTAAATGAAGCATTAACAGTTAGTCACCAACTACAATACAATGGAACCTGTAATGATGTAGCTAGCGACCTGGGCAGCTGCTTCCAAACAAATGGTACAACTTTTAACTTACAAGTACTTTACAATATACTCTAATATTACAGTCAGTCAGGGATTCTAATGGAGCGGTCATACAACACTTTACTGTGACAGAACAGCCACGAGTACCTCAACTAGTAAATATTTCTGGCTATGCCTGGTCACCTTGGTAACAGCATTTCTAGCCTTAATGATTGGACAGGTGGGAGATTACTAAGTCCACATTAATTTCTAATGGCCATTTTAAAAGAGGTGGCCTTACTATACAGGTGGTCACTAAGACAGGTTCCATTGTATCATCTATAGTATCATTATTATAGTGTGGTCCTTGTAGGTTGCTAGAGAAGTCAGCAATGATGTCATCAGAACACTGAACAGTCTAATAGGGACTAGTATGGATGTCACTTAATTGTTTTAGGTATAATAATATTTTAAGAGACACAGAGAAGTGACAATGTGCATGTTATAGAGTGGAGACAGGACTTGAAAGCTACACAGTTACTTTGAAACCAGATCAAGACTTATTAGACATATATTTTAGGCAACTATTTTAATGGTAACACTGCATACATTTATTTGCTGTGAAACATACTTTTGTGAAACTAGCATGTGTACAGAATGTCCAATCAGACAACAGGAAGGTGGACAACAAACAAATTTGTCATCAACAGGTTTGACAATGGCAAACACCTCTGAGGATTGAATGTGGGTTGTGGATGGGTTGGGCTCACAATGTAGTATAATGTCCAATGGAACATTGCCTTGGTAATTTGAAATCCCAGTTCCTATCACTGACTCCACTGTTGTATCCTGTACTGGTGGAAGCAAATGCCAAACAGTTCGGGTGATGTTAACCATCAAAACTTAACTAAAATACTCTAATAAAACAGTCACCCAATATGTTACATGTGTTAGTTGCAGCTAAATTAGTTGACAAATAATTATTTGTACCAATAAAACATATTAGTTACCACCTTATATGGTGTAATGTTGAATTTGGGATGGCATGCTGAAGTATCACAAAACACTCTAATAGAACAGTCAGTAAATTTACGGTCATATACAATGTTGATCTATCTGCTGTACTAAAATAATATATATAACTGACTTTTGTATCAGCAGATTGTAAATGATGGACTTGCATATGCTCACAAATATAATTGCTACAATTTTCTTCCTTGCAACACGCCCGAAATTATGATGAACGTTCTATTAGGGTATTTTAGAGAATTGCGCCTTAACAAAGTGGCTACTTTAAACAGGTAACAGTTCGAGCTACAAGATATCTCATAAAATACTTCATGATCAACTAGTGCCGGACTGAATGGACAGCTAGGCCCTCAGGGCAGTGTTTGTATTCCGCCTGAGGAAATATTAAATGTTTTACTAGTGTTACATTGAGGCCGCTATGCCTCTGAGCATGAAGAAACAAAAATATATTTTCAGGTAGCGAAAGTAGCTGTTAACTGTTAATGTTCTATTAAATGCACTGTAGCGGTAATTTAAAGCGGTAAATGTTACCGCCGTCAACTGGCAGCTGCTTTGTCAGTTGCTAGGAAATTTTGTAGAAGTTGCAGCTCTAGAATAGTTAGTGTACGTAGAGTAGTACTGAGTGTAGGTAGTTAGGTATTATTAAAGTGTAATGAGTTAGGCGTGTAGTGAGAAAAGTAGCTAGGTGTAGCTGAAAAGAGTCTGGCTCAGAGTCGAGTTTACAGTTCTTAGCTTCTCATGACAGACAGCTAGTCTTGCAGCTAGTGGCTAAAATTCGTAGGAGCGGTTCGGTAATAGGAGAAACCAAAATGCTAGCCCCTTAGTCCTGTTTTTTGTTGTTGTTTTTTTCCATTTCATTTTTCTAACTATTTGCAAACTTATGAAGTTTAGAAGAAAATTTGGCTTTTAGCTTAAACCTACTTTCCAGTGAACTTTTTCTAGACTTTGAGAATTCTTGCCTTTCTATTTACAACTTTAAAAGAAAAGTTAGGTGAAGTTACACTGAGCAGTTGGCTTTTTTGTTCCAGCTAATTTTGTTGGTTTCTTGAAAACTATAGCCGGTGGCTATAAAAATTACATTTGCCAGCAGAGAAAGTTGAGGAGAGAGCTTAAGGAAATTTAAAAGAAAAGTTACAGCAATTGGCTGTTTTGCTCCAGTTAGACTAGCTTTATTGACTTATATATTTGCTGGCAGAGAATTGCTTCAAGCTCTGAGCTAGACTTGTTATATTAGCTGCTACATTAGTAAAGAACTAGTAACAATTGTCAGTTTCCTAACTGTTAGCTATAGTGTATAGCATTAGCTACTAGTGTTGTGATAGTAGTTGAGTAGTAGCTTCTAGTGTAGTCTAGTAGTTAGGCTATGTTGTGACTTGTTGTTTATTGTGAAGTGGAGCAAGGAAAACAAGTGAGTGAACTGTATAACTAGTAGCTAAACTAACAGAGATGGAGATAAAGCTTAAATGGAGGCTCAGCAACTATACTGGCTTGCCTATAGATTTTAATTACTTTTATAAAGTACCAGCCAATTGGCTGTCCACAGAGTTGTAGGTGGCCATTAATGATAGACTAGTTAAGCCATTCCAAACTGCTTTACTCCATCTCTGAGCAGTTGTCACTGAGGGAAGCTAGTCTGGTCAAGGAGGAGGTGTTGACAGTGTTGGCTTTACGTTGAACAATGGCTCCAGCACAACTATTAATTTCAGCTTCAAATTTATGATTAGAAATAAATCTCCTCAGTAGTTTTGCAATTCCAATGATTCTTTCAATATTGTAAATATTCCAATAAATATTGTAAATATTCCAATAAATAGCATTTAATTCAGTAAACTAAATATCCCGATATATTTGTAGAAATAATTTTTAATTTTATAAATATTGTAAATCCAAAATATTCCGATTATGTCTTTCTAAAAATTGTTTTTAGTATTCCAATGAATTTCTTGAAATAACATTTAATTCTATAAATCTGTAAATATTCCGATAGATGTCATTTCCGTACTAATCTCTTCCACAAGTCCCAATTCTTGTCAAATCTTAACATTTCACGATGGACCCCTCAACGTTACCAATTGACATAGTTTTAATTAATTAATAAAATTTTTATCAAAATCAGAACAAAATGACACTTGCGGCCATTACAGTCATAAAATAGTACAAAGTGAAAACTAAAGAAAAGTAGCTACTAATACCAAATGATCAGTTTTGTTTGACATCCTCTACTTTCTCTGTTCTTGTTAATTACTTCTTCTAGTGATCTAATCCTCTTCTCAACATCTTCAGTGTAACCAACAAAGGGTAGGTGTAGATCTTCTAATGTGTTGTTATTGTAGAGGGCTTGTAGTAGACGTTGAGCAGCTTCTCCACTGATCTTGTTGTAACTCATCCACAGCTGGACTAGTGATGTATTGTTCTTCATTGTAGTGGCAATGACATCACAAGCTTCATCAGTGATGGGATTGCTGTGAATGTAGAGCTCCTTCAGTTTGTTACCTTTTGCTAGTGCAGTGAATAGGGTAATGGCTGATGGTGATGATAAGCTGGTACCCCACATGTTCAGTGTCACTAGCCTAGAGGAGGGATGGGTCAACATGTTGTAGAGAGCAGGGTCCTCTCCGATGGTGCCATTACCACTAATATTCAACTCTTCCACTCTACAGTGTATGGTGAGGTCATTAATGGAGGAAGAGGAAGATCTGGTGAAGCCATTAAACCTCAAGTCGAGTTCTTTAATACTGACGTCAGATGACATCAGATCACGGTGAAGGACACGACAGTCATGATCCTGGATATGGCAGAAAGACAAGTTAAGCTTCTTCCACTCCTTGTGGGGTGAGCAGGTAAGGAAGAGTGTAACACACTCAACATCATAAACAGTTAGGCTAGTCTTCTCAAGATTGATTACTTTATCATCGAAAGTTTTTCCTTTTTGTATAGAAGTGTAAAAGGCTTCGTCGTTGGCCTCATAGAAGCAGCGAAATAGTCGAAGACACTTCAGTTGATCCTTCAAGTATGCTTCAGCGATTGTTATGATCGTGTCGTCTCCTCCAGAGAGAAATTGTTTAAAAGCAGATCGCTGTCCCTTGGTAAGCGAGGTGTACATTGCAAACATGTTGGAATGAATATCACTCCAGAACTTCGCTTCGAGTACTCGCAGCTCTTCGTCTGGTGGAAGCTTAGTGATATGGTAAGCGGACAAGAACTCCTGAATGGAAAAATGGGCAAAGTTGAATGTCTTCGTTTTCCCAGCGATCCCGAAGTGCTCAACAGCCTGCAGCAGTCCGAAGCCGTTTAAACCTCCTTCGATAGCTTCGATGCCTGGACAAGCTGCTCTCATCTCCTCCAAGGTAAAGATTAGCTTGTTGTTATTAAGACCCTCGAGCGATAATTTTGATAACTGCTGAACTATTGTATTATATGGCTGGGGGAGTTTGGCTAGATCAGTGATGGTGTTATCAAGAGGTTGACCAGACTTGGCAAGATGTCGACAGATGGTAAGACAGATGAAGTAATTGTAAAGCTGTGTAGAATTGCTAGGAAGGGGAATTCCTTTTTTGTACAGGTAAATCAAGATTACCATGTTGAAGGGGATGAAACACAGGCCATTGATTGTCAGATTACCTTCAAGATATTCGGTGAGCTCTTTGACTGCATGTGGCTGCTCCTTCAGAGACTGTTCAATGTACAGCTTTCGTTCGTCTTCAGCAAAGCCCAAGATGTCAACTCTGATGGTCGCATCTTCTCGGAGTCCCACCGAGGCATGTGGACGAGATGACACTATCAAGCCACAATGAGGTATCACCTGACGTTTCAGTATATCAGCAACTAAACTATCTTTCTGTAGGTTAACTGGGAACTCATCGTAGCCATCTAAAAGGAGAACAATGTCTTTTCCGCCATTCTTAAAGAGGTAGTCACTACATGCAGTGGCAATTTCTGTAGCTTTCCTGTCTCTTTTGCAGAACAATTTAAGAAGGTCATCAACAAGTGACACCTGCTGCACAGCTGGACTACGCAACTGGAGGAGGAGAACTAACTTAAACTTTTGTAAACACTTTCCTGTTGCCCAGTTGTAAGCAATTTCTTGCATTAGTGAGGACTTTCCAATGCCAGGCAAACCCTCAACTAAAATAAGATGCGCATCATCACTGTCTTGTAGTGGAGCTAAGATATCAACTAGTTGTTTAGTTGTCTTACTGTTATCAAGTGCTTCTCTCAGTGACTGATGGCTGTCCTGTGGGTAATGCTTGGGATGAACACCACCTAATTGGACCGATTCAGCCAACTGAAGTGCAGCTGCTTGTTCGACAGTGTGTTCACCGTGATGGTGAATTAGTAAAACTGGTATAAAGTCCTTTGGTCGGTTTGGTGGCCAAGCATCTTTGTCAACAGCAAACCTTGTTTGTATACTAAGTTGTCTCACTCTGTCGGACAATATGGTGACTCCTATCAATAACACATAAAATGGAGTACACAATAATGTGTCCACTCTACCTTGATCAGTGACCGTTGACCTGTCCATGTCAGGTTTGGAGGTCACTATAGTTAGTGAAGACAACACAATAGCTAGTCAATACAATTGTTTACCTACACATGTTGTACACACACAATATAGCTAGTCACCTTTATCAGGAGCTTGATCACTGGACACTGCAGGTGACTCAATAACTTTAAACAACTTCTCCCAACTAGCAGAGGGGTCCACTTCAAGCCACTTCTCCAACATTTGGTTACAGCACCATTTGACGTTAGTAGGATAACCAGCCTCTATACTCTTCAATTCTCCACTGGGTAGACCCAGTAGTGTTCCTAAAACTTTCCAGTCTGCAGCATAATTTGGAGTGATGTGTTGATAGAGGTCCTTCAGTAGTGGAGTACTGGTAGCTGTAGTATGCGGACACAGTATAATATCCGGATATTAGTATACTTACCCTTCTTTGGTGTTTTAAACTGGTTTAGTCCTTCGTGATCACTTCTATCCATGTGGAGAATCGTCCTCCTGGATCGTCTAGGCACGTGACCACACAAGGTGACTAGCAATGAGCTTAAAATGCCAAAAAGCAACTTTTAGTAACCACGCCTTTTAACTAAACAGGAAGTTAGTATATTTCCGTTCCCTCGTGCTTCTGAGAGTTTCGTGTTCGGCTTTGTGATCCCTGCTCTACTGTCTATCATTTTGTGGATAAGCGTTCACTGAGTGGCGTCACTACAGTGCAAGCTAAAATGATTACTGGAAAGTGTAGCAGTGAGGTGATATCTTTAAAAACTGCTAGTTCATTATCAGTCACAGAAATACGAGCTTGTGACAAGAGTTCATATTAAACGTAATGATTTCTTGATGGAGTGGTAGAAACGGGGACTTATCAACACCGTTTAGTTGTTAGTGCAACATTGGAGTTCCAGGTATCTTGTTCTTCTCTATGGGTATATTACGTTTATGTTGTATATCTGTCAATCAACTGCCAGCTTGACCTTTACTTAGACCATAGATCCTTTATACGCGGGGTATAAAGGATCTATGCTTAGACTGAGGATGAACATCAAAGCACATGATATATTGGAGTGTCACCCCCTTGACACAAGTTCCTAGCTAGTCACATACACATTTTATACCCCAGTCGGAAGTGTGGGGATCAGTTGGATAGTTATCAGTGATTGTTCGGTCAATAGTCAAATGTAATAGTCAAGGTTCAGCACTTATTTTTGACGGTGAAGATCAGAGTACAGGATATATTGTAGTATAAACTTCTTGTGGTCTTAACCTCAATATTAATGGACTTTATACACAATGACGTCACAAGCTCAAGATGGCCGTGTTATTTTGGGGACTAATGTACAAGTGGAGAAATTGTTTTGATCACTCATATTTTACTCGTGAAGTAAGATACCGACCGGTAGCCATCAGGTATGTGTATAAAGTAACAACAACCATTGCTAACAAGCGAATGAAGCGATATCTCGAAAAATTTTCAGCATGTGATACAAATCGTTTATTGTGTTGTCTTGTAATCATACCTGTTGCTTAGTGGTTAATATCTCCTTCCCTGGCTAAAATATGAGTGATCAAAGCAATCTCTCCATAGGCACCTGTACATTAGGCACCTGTACATTAGTCCCCCAAATAATGTGGCCATCTTGTACTTGTGACATTGTTGGGGATAATTACCTAACCCTATGGACATTGGACAACTTAACTAAGTTTTCAGAAGCCATAATTGAATGTTTGTAACGTGTACAGTATGTTTATTGTACCTTGTCAGGGGCGGATCTGGGGGGGGGGGGGGGGGGGCTTTGGGGGCTGAAGCCCCCCCCTTCATATTTAGGCTTTACTTCATCAATATGCTGAGTATTATAATAAAATTTTGTCTTAGCTGATAACTAATAATGTAAATACTCATAAAACCACCTTATAAACATCTTTCCTAGGTATTATTAGTGGATTTATGCTAAAGTTTATGCAACAAGGACCTGGATCAGCATTGGAGGTGTACAAAATCAAGATACTCTAATAGAGCAGTCAGCTAACTACTTTAATGGAACATTCACTGGAAACATGTAGTTGGTTCTGTTATGGAACTTTCCAAATCTGCCTGCACCTATACATGCAATGAAGTGCATTGGTCTGTTTAAAGGGCTTCATTCATCTACTTGTGTAGTTAATATGCAGGGCCGCCCAGAGAAATTAAGGGGCCCAGGGCAAAGAGTTAAAGTGGGGCCCTTCACCCAAGTTGTAAGTTGAAGACCAAAAAAAAAAAAAAAAAGGTCACAACCTGCTGACAATGACAATAACTACCCATCACCAACCACATCTTATCTATAAGCTTGCTACACTGCTCCTCTGAAGAATACTGTGACTGCTCTATTAGAATATTTAGATCTGACTGCTCTATTAGAGTATATCGATCTTTTAAACAGGTATTCAGGGTGCCCTTCCTGGGGCCCCTTTCAGGCTGGGGCCCAGGGCAAAATGCCCCAGTTTCCCCCCCCTGTGGGCGGCCCTGTTAATATGTATGGTAATACTTAATTCAGGTACACAATTTCCATTGAAAATGCTGCCAGATTCAATCTTGTATTGTTCAAATTTCAAAATTTTCCACTTACAACATTATTATTCTAACATGAATATCTACAGGCAGAAAATATTATGAATTTTATGTGGAAATGTCTCCAAATTGCAGTATTTTAGCATCTATTTTTCTGGGGGGGGGGGGGGCATGCCCCCAGACCGTCCTAGTTCCAGCATGCTTTAGCACACCTCTACCCAAGAGATTAGCACCTTGAGTTAGCCCCCCCCCCTTATAAATCCTAGATCCGCCCCTGCTTGTAGGGCCTAATCAACCCCGGCTATTTGCCATAATAATGATAAAGTTCTTACCAAGTGGTCTAATGTACAGATCCACCCATCTGAAAGTCTTTGAATAACTATTCCAGCACTTTATGTGGCTACAAGCAATTGGACCAGTAGTCTTGAAGAGCTACTTTTTTTGGACACACTTTCATTGTTTTTTTAAATTAATTCATAGATATTAGAGTAGTAGAGAGTGTTATCTTACCTTCTACTATCTATGAAACCAATTCTCACTATTCTAATAGTCCAAGGTTAGGGTTTAGGGCTGGACATTGATAGGTGCATTACAAAGGGAAGCCATTACGTGCTACTACCAAATTGACACTTTTCACTGTCAGAATGGGACACAAAGGAGGACACTGATAAGTCCATGAAGAATGCATTGTACATGCTGTGGTATGCCAAACGGCACCTCTCTGGTTGAAGCAATAAAAAAACCAAGCCCATAGCCTTAGCCGTTATTGAGTTACACTTGTATGAAGGCATCAGTCGGGCAGTCAGTCAGTAGAAAATTCCGTTTAATTTTTTAAAAGAAAATTCAGTAGCAACTTGTTGAAAACGTTTCAGGTTGATCTGAAGGCTTACCTAACCAATACTGCCTCATCGTCGTCAGGGAAAAGTGAGGCTGGTTATTGGGTGATGTTATTTCATGAGCCACACCCACTCCTTTGTGGTCCCTACTATATCGTAATGTATGATACCAATTGTCGAGCCTTTTTCAAGCGTATATTTTAGTCGATCAAAAATCTTGATCCCAGTAGTTCTACAAGGCCATATTTGTTTGGGCACACTTTTTAACTTTAACTTAAAACATGAAAAGGCAGCTCCCAGAATTTTTGACCATTTTAAATGTAAGACAATACAAAATAATGATCTAGCCCATTTTAAAGAAGATAAAGCTGAACCATAATTTGGATTAGTAGATAAAGCTGAACCCACCCCCTACCTTCCCCCCGAGATCCCCATACACCTACTGGGGATTTGACATCTACATGTTGCCCTACCCTGGGGCTTCTTTGACGGTGGCAGTTTGCTGAGCAAAAAAAAATATTTTAATAGAAAAATCAAATCCCCCTCTTTTGAGGTGGGGACATAGTGGGCTTCTTAGCCCCAGTACCGGAGAATTTGACACTAGACTTTGTCAAATCCCCTGTATTTCCCCACCCTACCCGGGGTGGAGGGTGAGGCATGCCACTGATAGGTGCATAACAGAAATCGTCCGTATTTTTCATAGTGGCTACTTTGATTGCAGAGGTGCTTTACGAACAGTTCCTTATTCGTAATGCTGTGTAATGGCTTGAATATAGCTGACAGTGAAGTGTAATGGATACTTCACTTTTCAGACAATAATTGGTAGCTGGGGCACGCAGCACCGTTTGTTTCGTTTGATGCAGTATGCGTGGGTTCACCAGTCATAATAATAAAAAAAAGGTAACAAGTGCACACACAAAAATTGGAATTTTCAACTAGAGTAGGGACCATAGCACATTGATAACAAGTATGAAACAAGCTGGAGTAGTGCACAATATTAAATCACAGTAAAACAATAAGAAGTGTTATATCCCTACTATGTTCAACATACCATAATTGAAGTGCACAGTAGGGATATAACACTTCTTATTGTTTTACTGTGATTTAATATCATGCACTACTCCAACTTGTTTCAGTACTTTTTATCAATGTGTTATGGTACGTCCTTACTCATTTTGTGTACTTGTTAAATTCTCATTTTGCTTACAAGTTAACTGGTTGCCTCATTTGAGGACTACTTGATTCAGTACAAAATAACCTCTTGATCACTTGATTTGGTTTTGATCCCAGTCACAGATCATTTTACAGGACTATTTGCAGCAGTGTTGTAAGTGGGTCAGTACTGCTGACCCGTTTGACCTGAGTAGTAATCCGGATGAGACCCGGTTTAATTAAAATAGAGGCATGCCCCAAGAGCTAGTCCACTAGTTTCACTAGTCAGCCTTACACTTTTTTTACACTATAAAACAATTGTCTGCAAGAAGTGAGTAGCTATGTATTATCAAGTGTGTGTGGGTCCACGTACGTATTACCAAGTGGGGGTGGCTCCACGTAAGTTTACATGCAGCTACAGAATTTCCAGAAGTTAGTTATCTACATTTCAAGTAGCAAAACGGATCTGGTGATGCATGCATGCCCACAGAGCACAGCTGGTACAATTCCGATAAGTGGGCGTGGCTCTACATACCCTGCACAGACAGCAAAGAATGGTGGGTGTGGCTCCACATAAGTTTCTTGAGTGTTTACAACTGCATTTCCATCGAGCTTGTTAACTTATAGTCACACGTGATCTCATCTGGGTCAGACCCAGATATTCAGTGAAGTGGATAAGACCCACTTGACCCTGACAAAATGTGACCTGAATGACCCGGATAATCCAACCCACTTACAACGCTGATTTGCAGAGCCTACCCCTTGCCACATTATCCATGTATGTACTTATATCAAGAGTTCATAATTCCTGCCAAGTGTATTCGCTACAGCACACCATTATAACCCACCCCAGTGTATTTCACAACTTCATTGACAACAAAGCAGTACTTAATATTATGAACTCTTGTTTATATGACAAAACGATAGTGTCACCAAACATGTTTGGTTGTACAATCACAGTGTCATTGAGTATTGACAAGTGATCTGATCACTGTGTAAGGAATGGTCACTTCTGAGCACAATAATAGATAATTAAACAAAGTTGGTCTAGGGATGTTTTGGAAGAGAGATAGTGAAGAAAGAGTGCAGAAAGAGGGAACTCGAAATTTCAGAATTCCAGGAGTCTCATTGTTGTAACTAAGAACTTTATTAGCAGCCCCATTGCCGATACAGTATGCCCCATGTGATTAAATTAGTCACGAGAGCATGTGGAGTAGCTTCTTAGCCTATACAACCACCAATAATACTGTTTCAAAATTCTCAACTCCTTATTGGCTACTCATGCCATTTAAGCCCTTTTTCTGAGCTGTCATTGCTGCAAAATAACTAAATTCTCTGCATCGTTATTCTCCTTACTAAAGAAGTACAGTTTTAAAATAACAACAGCTTTGTACTTACTCCATTTGCCCTAAAAACTCTCAACAAGTTGCTGAAATTAATAACCTTACTGGAAAACCCTGTGGCTAGTCCCCACTGAAACCACAAAGCAAATTTATGCACACAGCTAATAAATGTATTTAAAAGAAATTGTTGTCATTAGTTTAACCACACCAGCAGAGCACCTTCAATATCCTCCACCACCTTTTAGACAACTAAGCTATGGGACAAAACATAACATGACAAGTAAACAATATTTCTATGTACAAACTGCAACATCATACATGTACACACAGCTCAGTACAATCCTTTCTCCACATTTCCTTCTGAGAAATGGTCACCTGATGAAACTAAAATATAGCAGAAATGTAATATTGTGGCTTCTAATAAAGTTTTTAGTTACCTGACTATTAGCAATACCATTTTCAGAGTCTCCTGGAATTTTTGAAGTTCAGAGTTCCTCTTTCTGTACTCTTTTTTTCACTATCTCAAACAAAGACATTTGATAAAATCAATACTTTAACTGATGTCTCCTCTTATCCTACAAGTAGCGAAGTTGCAATTTAGAGGACATGGATGCTGCTAGCCTCCTAGACGTATCCACGACTTGATCGCAAAAGATAAACACTAGCATCTCCATCCCAAGATGTAATCAGATGTCTGGGAATAGTAACCAACACCTGCTTAACCAGTTCTGATCATGTAGTGAATGGTTGATAAGAGGTGAAATCTTATGGACCATAATATAATATAGGGTTGGTTAAGTAACTTTTAAAATCCTTTTAAGGAAGGAACATGCTCGAATGTATTAACATGACAGAGGAGTACTAACACAAGTCATAACTTTGCTCCTTGCTAAAGCATTGTAAATCCTTCATTGAGCTGTATGGGATGTTTTCTGTACCACAAAATAATTTCACACATCAAAGTATGTAAGGTATACAGCAATATTAATAAAATGAGGAAGAGGGGACGAGAAAGAATTAATCAAGTTTGTATGGAAATTACAATAGATAATATATAGTGTAAGCCACTAGTGTTGTTTTAGTATGGAGTTTTAGTATGGAGTTTTAGTATGGAGTTTTAGTATGGAGTTTTAGTTATAGTCATAGCTAGTTTCATCAATAATTTTAGTTTTAGTAATCTTTCTTAATTCTTTTTAGTTATTGATTTAGTTATGGTTATTCACTCTTTGTTGTTTTAGTTATAGTTACAGTTAAAAACATGAAAACCTTTTAGTTTTAGACACAGTTTTAGTTATGTATAGTTATGTATCTGAAAACCTTTTAGTTATAGTTTTAGTTGTGCATAAGAAAACCTTGTTTAGCTTTAATAGTAAGCACCAAGTGACTATATTTTATGTGAATGAAACTCTTGTTATAATATAGATTTGATTTTAGTTATAGTTTCAGTGATTATATACATTTATTTTTAGTTGTAGTTTTAGTTAACTTAAATATATTCACCTTACTAAAAGTACTTTTAGTTTTAGTTACAGTTAACTGAAACAACACTATGAGCCACATCCCTATTACCTATGAGCCACACCCCTATTGTCAATGAAATTATGTACCAGTGCAGCCAGAGGAGAATGTAAAATGTTTAATTGTAGTTTACGTTAAGCGGTTCAACTACAACATACAATCTCATGCTTCATAGCTGAGGTTAATTAAACTTTACTTGAAACAATTAAGCTTCACTCTGAGGTAGCTCAGTAGAACAGTCTACTCAGTAATGTTTCACATTTAGATCCATATAGAAAAATCAGTATAAAAGTAGCTACTAAAAGTTTAATATAATAATTATTTTCAGAGCTCTGCGGCACATATGAACATGCTGGGTAAAGCGACATCAAGGTGTGTTAAGTGTACACAAAATATATAATGGAAGATATTAAATAGTATATACACCTGTATGTCCACTAGAAGGTAATTTTCCTTGCATACGTTTTATATTCCTCACTGAAATTCCTTGTGCTTTATTCTGTGCCACCATAGGGACCTGTGAGAAGGTTTTAAAGCCTGTGAAACAGGGAGTCAAAAATGTAGAGTTAATCTGTTAAGAATTAATGCAGAAAAAATTCCGATGCTGCACAGCTACTACTTTCTTCAGTACATACTTCACAGATTATTAAGATTATTGGCTTAATTTGCCCATTTTTGAATCGTTGACTTTTTCGTATTATATGTTGTAAACATTAATTCATTTAAGACCTGGTTTAATTTTCAGGACCCCAGCAACTAAATTGGGCCGGACAATTATATGAGATATTATTAAGTCCATAGTTATAGGGCATTAAACAGGTAAAAAGGGTCATATTAC
The DNA here is from genome assembly GCF_963678975.1 of Dysidea avara. Lineage (NCBI taxonomy): Eukaryota > Metazoa > Porifera > Demospongiae > Dictyoceratida > Dysideidae > Dysidea > Dysidea avara. The sequence continues at coordinate 35,721,538 of NC_089279.1, forward strand.
AGAGGTTCTTTATACAAAACTGTTGGTGAATGACAACTGGTTAGATCACCTGCAGGTGTTGGATTATGTTACAGGGACTAAGGAAACAATGGGGGAAGTTATAAAACTGAGCTGGCAATCCTTGGAATGTACTAGACCCTATGAGGGTGACAACATGATAGTGTTCATTATCACAAAATACAGTCGAACCTCAACACCTGCGTAATCCAGAATCCTCTCTAACCCAACCAAAATGTCATCGACGTATAGAAAACAACCTCTGTAATCTGATACCTCTATACTCTGTAATCCAACACAAAATTTGACTCACTAGACTTGGAAATAAATAGATTGTTTGTAATCCGACAGAAAATAATAGCAGCATTGAAAACAATCACAGCCGGAAAATAATTTTTAAACAACCAAAGCATTTAAATGGTTGACAAACAATAGAAAATACTTAAAATTATTTCATGTTAAAAACATTGTGTGATCCATTTTACCTGTACTATAATTTACTGCAAAATTCTAGATATTGTACAATGTTGGATTACAGAGGTGACTTGATAATCCAACAACCTCAAAATTTATGGCTCCCATTGAGTGTCAGATTAGATGACCATAAATATCGATCACTTTACTAGATCTGTTAAACATGATGTGATGTTTGAACGGTTAAACTTGAACCCCAAGTCCTGTACACATTGTGGTAGTACTTGTTTACCCTTCAACACATATTCTCCTCGATAGCAAACTGATACATTCTGGCAATCTCTTACATGTATCCAACAGAAATGATAGTCCCCTCCACCGACTGCACCACCCATATAACCCATCTTGTACTGATACCAAAATTGATTCAATATTCCGCCATCTCTCCCCAGTATCAACCCTACTCTAATGATGCTGTGTCTGGTGGGGCAGTCCCCAGGTAGTCTCCCACTATCCTCCCATTGTACACATATGTAACTGTCTGAAGAAGTCATCCTCCAAGTTACTACAGTCAACCTCACTATACTCTGTGAACACTTGATCCCTACTGACTGGATAGTATCCTACATGTCGGTATCCTGTAAGTGACAGACCAAATTAATGTGTCTCACCGCTGATGTGGCTACCCATGCCTCAGGAGGTCATGATGATGCTGCTATAGGGGAGATATCTTTTCTTAAAATCTTTAGGAAAAACTTTGGTCCCAATAAGTATGGCTCCATATAATTTTGCTGCTTTAGGAGGGAACCTTGATTTTGGGGACCATAGTCCTTTATAGAAAGGTCCCACTATAGTCCATAGTCTATCCATTATACAGGTGGAATTACCATTACAGGAATGCTGTCATACAGTCCAGGATGAACACTACCCATCTCCTTGCTATACACATGTGCACCAGTCACTCTGTGAATTGTCAATGATTGAACACTTGAAATGTTTACCAAACACCTGTATAACGTCATAGTATAACAATAATCACTTGACAAGCAAGGTCTATTGTTTATATAAAATAATTATGGAGAGAAGTCATTGCTTTCATCATAGAAATTGGATTGAAATATGGAATTTGGATGTGGCCAAATAAATATTGTACATAACATGTAATTTTACAATCTCTAATGGGTTAAACAAGTACACTGGTTGCTGGGACATATATATACATTATGTCCCCATTCATGTAGGTGCTGAGCAATTAACAAGAGACTTCAGCTCATGATTAAATTGCTATAGCAGTTTGGAGGTTACACCCTAGATCCCCCTGAATACTACTACTACAGTCGATACTACAACATGCTGAGCTGCGCATGCACCACCTTCTCTGTATGTTAGCTATAAAAATAGCCATGGCTATAATTTTAGTTGAAATTTCAGTACAAGCAAAAAATCTCAAGCAAGCCACATGCATGTATAGTATATACACCATATAAGGTCATGTGCTGACTGTGCATGGCCTGAGGATATATAAGGAAGACAAATTACGCGTGAAAATTACATGTACACACAATTTAGAGGAACTGTCAAACTATCACTTCACTTATAAGCCAGTAAGACACTTCTAACAGTGTTCAGATTAATTGTTAACATTTATTCTGTAGCCCAAGCCAGACATTAAGGTAATGTACAGAAACAGCACATCTTTTCATAATGATACTAATTTGTTAGCTCCTAACTAACTGTAAACAATAAAAGTTCAGTGTGAAAGTTAGGTGAATCAGCACTCGAAGCAGGTTGACAGATAAAAGTTTGGCAAATTTGTCGTCCAGCCAATATGGAAAAGAGCTAATTGGCAAACAAAATTGGCCACATTTGCCAAATTTAACTTTCGCTAACAAGATGCTGGACAAACTGAGAAAACAAAAACCAAAAGATCATTTAAAAATGTCAAGCCAACAAACAATCATATTTAACAACCATATCTACAATACCATATTACATCATATCATAAATTTTTAAGGGACATAATTTTTGTGGTTGCTTGGCTGCTCACATTATTTTCATCCTAAAACATTATAGAATTGGGTTAATGCTTTGTTTATAAAGAAATGATCCTCAAAAATGAATATCATGAATCTGTTAATCCGCAAAAATTATAACCTTGAAATTTGTACAGATATGAGTGGATATATGCTGCATAGCAATTTGAACACAAGTTAGCCACACTAAACCAGAAAGCCATAGAATAGCAAATCCCAATGTTTGGGGTATATGCATATGTAGCTGAAGCTTTGTTGTCTAATCGTGCTATAAATCTTCTGTCCCACCTCATGGAGGAATTTAGTAATAAGGAAACTCAGCAAGACAGCCCATCATCCTCAGTGTAATGGTATAGAGAGATTTAATAGGGCTTTCAGTAAAATGTATATGCTAAGGAAACATGTGTTACATTTGCATGGAGTCTTGTGCATGGGCATATACTGTAACACACCTCACACTTCTACTGGAGAGAAGCCTTCATTCTTATATACATTGTATGGTTTTGATTGTAGGCACTATACAAAGCAGCTACCTCACCTATAGCTCCAAGATAACAATTAGTATTGTCTTTATCATCAGTTCAGAAATCAGCAAACAACTACGTATACGGCCAACACAGATGTCCCTTGCAGCACATACCCCTTTTAAACACTCTTCTAGAGTACTCTCAGTAGGTGTATTGTTATAATATTATAGCCAATTTTATTTAATACGATTCAGAGGTGTAGCCAGGATTTTTTGAAGGGGGTTCCAACAACAGTTTACCAGAAGCAGGGGTGTGCCCCCAGCCGCTGAGAGACTTTTCATATTTTAATAAATCAAAACTCAGCAAATTACTATAATTTATGCAAAAAAGCTGGAGTACATTAATTATAATGCATATAAGTGCCCCTGGGGTAAAGCTCAAGTAGTGGTAAAGCTATAATACCAAGTGCATGGAAATAGACTGCATAACACATAACTATATAAGCTTAGAGACACATGCATATAGATAATTGCCCCACTAAAGTATAGGATTGGAACCATGAATCGACTGATACAAATAGAATGACTTACAATCAAAACATTATAGCTACAAACATGCATAGCATGGATTCCGGCATTCTGCATGCCCAAGTGATGGAGTTCTAGATCTGTTAACCAAAGTATAAGGTCATGCTCAGTTTTGCATTTAATAGAATGTCTAGAAACTCCGCAAATGAAGTCCTTTAACATGGATATTACAGTTAGAGTATAGGTGACTGTTCTATTAGAGTATTTACCTGACTGCTCTATTAGAGTATATCGATCTTTTCAAAAAGTTTCCAAGAGGGCCCAGTAAATCCTTCCAGTGCAAGCTTTATCAATTGTTGTGCTGTGCCATACACTATTACTCACTCACTGCATGTACTAAATGGTGCGTTAGGGTCCTGCTGTAAACCCAGAAGCCTGAGTCTGAATTTTACAGGGGGGTTCCTGACCCCCCTCCCTACAATTCCATTTCAGTATGACTGTGTATACACATTGTGTGTTCTATTGGAGTTAAATGTAAAAAAGTCTAATTAAGTGTATTAATGTCTAATGACACAAACCTGATTAATGTTTTAGTTTATTTGCTGCTTCTTATACACATGCTGCATACCAGCCTTCATGTAGCCTCAATCAGCATGTACATACAGTCTCATTATAACTTGTATAAAGTAACATATACAGTATTACATGTAAATGTTTTTAACTGTAAATGGCTGTATTATTGATCCAGGAGTCAACTATGCAATATGATGCATGTGTCTATTTTGCATGGGAATGATGGGATGATACAAACATGAGATGACCATGCAACCCTGTACATGGCTACATACATAGCTAACAACTTTAATTTGAAATTGGCATTGTTGGAGTTAGCAGTACAATATATGGTGGAGTGTTTACTCTGCATGGGTATTTATCACTGTATGGTATAAATGCAGCAGTCTGATAAGGATAAAATCTGTACTGTGCATGTATGTAGCCACCTTTCTCATTACAGTTTTGCAAATGTAGGTATAGTAACTGTCACAACAAGCTTATCATTGCTGCACATGTGAACAAGAGGTGGCATGCAGAATACACTGTAAATTGATGGTATGACTCCTGCGGTCACTTAGTGTGAAGCTCATACTTCTGAAGTATGATGATCACACTAATCGACCGCAGGAGTCATACCACCAGTATGAACTTCACACTTCTGAATTTACAGAATAAGGCCAACAATGATTGTAAATTACTTGTTTCCCATCCTAGTCATGCAGACAAAAAGGGCAGGTGGCTATTATTTATTATATTGTTAAAATCTACTATTTAATATATCAAGGATATTAAAGGGTGACCATGCATTATCTCCAAATTACTTTCTTCTCTTAAATTCAGGAGAGCTAGATTCAAGGTTAGTTGTAATTTAAAAGATTTTACTAAGATTCAAACCTCTAGAAGGTTAGATTTGAAGTGTTACAGTGTTTCATATATAGAGCTGCTGGGTTTGCCATGCTTGTGGTGACACGTGCATGCTAGCTATAGCTAGTACTGCATAGCTGTGTCACTATAGCCTGACTCTGTATCATCAACTTCAACAGTATGAATTTTCCGAATGTTTCACACATTAATAACAGATTGCAGAGGGACTGGCTTGTATTGATGCACATCTCAAGTTTACCAATGGCTATAGCTACTGGAGATTCACTGTTAGTATTAGGCCAGATGCCTTGCACTAAGGCCACTCCAAGTCATACCTTAGTTTCTGGTCACTCCCTAGCCAGGCAGATGATCAGGACTTCAGGACTATAGACTCTTACATATACACCAGTAATGTATACTGTGATGTCACACTGTATAGTATTATTATTCGCTCAATTTAGCAAATTCTTGTTGATTTTATTTTTAGTCAAGCTTAACCAACAGGCATAAGTAGTTACTTCTGCAAAAATGCACTAGGAAAATTGTTGATGGATCATGGCTAACGACACTGCTTTAAAACAATGTATAGCTAAGCATTATAGGAAATGTTTTGCCCATGTAGCTGTCCAAGTGAAATACCTCAGCTATGTCAGGAAAGTATGAAATCACACATCAGAAACTCTTCATTCAAATTTTATTTTTTTGTATTTATTTATTTAGCTTTACAGCATGCATGCAAATAAAAAATCAAAATTGCATCCTGAAGGTATACCAGCAATGGGTATACTGACATTCAAGGTGAAAAAAAATGTAAACAATTTTAGTTACCGTTTATTACAGAATTATATAGTTACAGTTCATGACATGGACAAAGGATGTGAAAAGTGCAGGCTCGATCAGAATTGAAATTATTGGAAAATGAGTCCATATAATATAAGTGTTGAATTAATTGGTGTTTGATAGTGTTAGTTGGTAATTGGTAATGAAATGTTAATAGCTGGGAGATAGTTGTAAAGTCATACGATTCTGTTGAAATAAAAGTGACGCTGTGCTGCTGATGTTGTTCTAGGATGCATGATTAGCTTGTGATCTGGTAGAGTTATTGGTAAAGGTAATAATTATGGTCTCTGATTTCAAAGTTGTCTGATGGCGATTTCAATGATTTTATTAAGAACATAAGGTCATTTATTTCATAGATGTACATTAGTGGAAGGAGGTGAAGTCTTAGCCCACTATGTGTTTCCAGCCATTCAGTAAACCTTGAGAAAAGTAACTCAAAGTTTTGAGTCATTGAATGCTCCAGGATAGTGTTTTTCAGCAATCATGTGGGAAAGTTGATGTTTTGAACTGAGGGTTGCAATCTTGGATCACACAGCTTTAGTCATGGAAAAGTTGAAGTTTGATCTCACTGAATGTTACTGGCTTTCCATACCAGTGCTCGGTGATAAGGAAGTCAAAGTTTAAAAGAGTCACTAGACTAATCGTTAGGGGACCACATTTGAATTATATTGTTAGGAAAGTTAAAGCTATGGCCTATCTGATGCTATTAGGTTAGTGGTTACTGCTACTCAAAGTGCTGGTAACATAAGCCATTAATAACAGCCATATAAGGCCATCATTATTATATTGCTTGTTTCCCATCACCCAATGGAACACTGAAAAGTGATGCAGGCAGGAGGTGATTATTAATTTTACACTTCACTTTTGTTATCTCAGTATCTGACTGCTCTAGAGTATCTTGATGTTGAAGGCTACCCCCATGCCACCCTGTTGAACAAGAGTGGAGGCACTTCCACCCTTCTGTTATGTTTATAAGCACAGCTAATGCATTTACCTTTAAACTTGGTCACTCTGTACTATCATGAAATAGTGCATTCAAGTGCCTATAATCAAATAATTAAAATTTGGTGTGGATACCTAAAAATTGATGTGGGCGGTGACAGGAAACAAGGAATAAACTAATGGTGGCCTAATCAAGGATAAAACTAGTCAGAAACATTTTATTAGTGCGGCATAATATACCTAACTGTTGTAGCTATGACTGCTCTACAATCCCTGACTGCTATATTAGAGTATCTCAAAAAATCAGTGACTTGCTGGATCACGTGCACTTAAGCACCTGTAATAATAATAATAGCCCTCATAAACTGGGGTTCCAGGTTTTCTATGCGGGCGGGTGACCAAAAACTAAGGTTTGACTTGGTGTGGCCTAAATAACATCAGAAAGTCACATCAGAGTCCACCTATCCAACAACCTAGAACCATAGATACTATAGACTCCTATAGTATCTATGACTGAACCCCCTTCCAGTATTAATATTTGGGTCACGTGACTACCAAATGCAATAATAAATTTACATGCAGCTCTAAAATTACCATGCGGGAGGGTGACGGGAAACAAGATGCAGTGAATCACTGTAAATCCACGAATCTAGCAAGATCAAAATGCAGGACCATCAGTACTGTACCCTAAAGATTTTATTAATTGTACATCCCTTAGCTATATATATATATTATTATTATTATTATTATTAACACTTTACAGTGACCAGCACTGAAGGTCTACAATATATACTGTATGCAGTACTGTAAAGTTATAATCAATCAATCAATCAATCAATCAATCAATCAATCAATCAATCAATCAATCAAGCAATCAATCAAGCAATACGCCAAGAGTCCGATTATTAAAAGCATCAACGTCACTGTTACTACGTTATGCTAGCAAAACTCCAACTCACCAGGCTACTCAACCTTCTCCAATACTGAACAAACTAGGCGGTTACTGAATGAGTATTTAAAAATGGTAGACCTGTACATGAGCATGCTAAAACTTGATAGTAGCAAATCCCAAATTTCCATGACTTCTAAACTGCGTACCTCGTTGCGTACTGACTCACTATCATGTCGATTTGAATCATGGCGCGCCCCGGAAATCATAGCGGAGGCCAGATCACTCTCGGGATCACTAATATGGCTGGACGAGCATTGGTAGGGAGGGTACTCTACCCATTACAGTATGCAATCAGACTGGTTTGTTTATAACTTAATGCATGCTAATGTGTTTTTTAATTGTTAAACAGGCACGGAGTCCGTGTTATTAAATCGGATATTAATAATATTGGTGACGAGTGGACGACATGAGTGGCCGTTTGGTATCATGCATATGGTCTAGGTTGACGTACAGTTGTCGGCCTCGACTGCTAGACAGAACTAGTTTTACACGTTTTGTAACGCCGGTGTTGGGTAGGGATGCTGTGTTGGCGCGAAATTACGCAACCTCAGAACCAGGTATGATGTTTGTGCTGAAGCTAACGTACGCTAATTTAGAATTAAGGTCTGATAATATAACTGGGTATTTTGGTAACCGAATAGGGGCTTGGTGGAGGTGTGCTAAAATTAACAATTTTTATTTAAAGCCCGCTAATATTTTTTCCATCACAGCGACTGGATATCGCTTCAGTAAATCACACGAGTGGACATCCCTAGATGGAACCAAGGCTACTATTGGAGTCACCAACTATGCTCAGGTATATCCAGTTTATCAACTTGGCTACATGTGAATTTTAGAATATTACAGGACAAACTTGGTGATGTGGTATATGTTGAGCTACCAGTAGTTGGACAGGAATTAGAAGAAGATGGTAAGTTCCTGTCTGATTGTTGTGGTTTACACAGTGAATGCAATTTTAATTACTAACTAATTGCTATGTAATTTCATATTACATAATTTGGTGCTTCCTAGAAATTATATAAGTGATCATTCTACATTGTTGAAGGTGCTTCATTTTTGCTAGATGTGTTTGGAGTACTGGAGAGTGTAAAGGCAGCAAGTGATCTGTATTCTCCGTTAAGTGGAACAGTCGTGGATGTGAACTCCCAGTTATCAGATAGTCCAGAACTTATTAACAAAGAACCTTACGCTGAAGGTGTGTGATGTAGAGTGTAGGGTACACTGATGTGTTAGTCCTTGGTGAGGTCAAAGGTGGAGGTTTGCTCTATAGTCCACTGTCCTTTTGAGATCATCCTCTTTATGACTGCTTTGTGGACATGTTTTGTATTGGTAGATTTTCCATTACTACATTTGGGTATAGTGGGCTATTCAAAGCAATGTGCTGAGATAATTATAAATGATCTGTCAGATGGTACCGCAATATGGTATAAGTATTGTATTGTTACAGTATCCATACCACAATGCTAGATTAATAGTACACAATTTTACTGTAAATAATAGTAACCAAGGGTATCAAACAGTATATTAACTTGTGATAAATTTATGCCTGAAAATAACATGTATTTCAGTTATTATTGTTCAGGTGTATCCACAAAATTAAAACTCTGCCAAACTATCAGTCAGCCAATTTGGTTATTTACTGAAACTGCTAACTGTAATTCAACCACATACTGTACAATCTACGTATACATAAATACTAACAATATAGCTAGGTGATAATTAAGATGTTAATGTTCGAAGAATAGTCATATACTATGCAAATTGGGTGTTGTCACCTAGCTAAATGGAACAACAGCAAAAAAAAGAATCATGATGATGATGCTCTCTTTAGCCTGACGTGTAGGCCAGCAGTGCACAGTTCTAATAGTTCAGCAAATTTAAATGGGACCACGTGGTAATTATAATCAAAATCAATTTGAATGGTTGAAATCTTGTACACATGATTTCGCTTATTATTGTTGTGCAAGAACTATTAGAACCTGTGTATATGGGCTTGTGATAAAGGTGTCCTTGTTAGTGAGGCGTTCTGATTTCAGGAGTCTAAATGTGTGTACACTAATACAAATGGGACAATGGACAAGTGTCCTGATTATCAAGGTGTCCTTATTAGTGAGGTGTCTTATGTGTGTACAATATTACCACGGTCCTGATTATCAAGGTGTCCTGATTTCAGAATTCTGATACATTTGGTAGTGTTGAGTTTCGTTGATGTCCATAATTTTGCATGTGTATAAGTATAATTATTTAGTTTTACTTCATGTATCATTTGTGAAGGATGGTTGATGAAACTGGAACTAAAAGACACTTCTGAATATGACCAGCTCATGTCACAGGAAGAGTATATGAAATTCCTTGAGGAGGAAGACTCTTAACATCTATTGTATTGTATCAATTAACGGGATATTTATATGAAATACTGATGTAGACGTATCGATAATGTGGTTTGTTTTTACCTATAAAAGTAAAGCTATTTTTATTGTATGACTATATACATGTTAATGCTGAGCTACCAGACGTTGGGCAGGAATATGTAGAAGGTGATTAGTTGTACAATTTCAGTGGCTAAAGAATTGAGATTGTGTGCGTGCGTGTGTGTGTGTGGACATGGCAGACTGTAAATTATACCACCGAGACTACCACACTTATTACATGGCAACAAGATAGTAACTGTTTAATAGTGCATAGAACTTTACTCATGCGATTGTGCCTACTAATAATGTGTCATTAGAGGCAACTGACCATGTAGCAGCCACATGTGTCCATGGTGTTTACAATATGATAGCATTCATCACAATTCTTTTTTGCAATTTTTCTATTCAAGTCTATTAAACCATTTATCAGATGACATTTGGCTGAGGGGCAGGTGAAATTTCGTAGGTCACTGCTGAAATTATTTCTGAAAAATGAAATATTGCCTGAAATTTTGTACATTTGAAAGAAGTTGATGATCAAATAGATGTAATGGAAGTTTACAGAAATCTAAACTTACAAATGTTGCAATTTTAGATTTTTTTAAAAATTTTATGGAGAAATATGAATCGAAATGTTCTTGAAAGATGAAATATGGACACTCATATTTCAATATTTGAAATTTCGTAGACAATTTTGGCTCGTTACCTACCCCTCACATTTGGCAAAGTATTAAGATTTAAGTAACCGACCAGTAAGCTTTACAGTAAATAGTTTTATCAATAAAATTTTTCACAACAGGAACACCTTGGGACCATGCTAACACGTCCTGATTTCAGAGTATAAATTTGTACACCAAGTGTCCTGATGTACAAGGTGCCCACATTTCAGGATACCCCATCCAGGGGGCATTTCAGTGACATGCAAATGGATATCCTCGACCTTATCACAGTATTAGAGTAGTTAACACAAGAGTTTACGTTATAAAGAACATCTATGTTGAGTGCTGCATGTACATCCGTACGTGTGTAAATTAGTTAATCGAACTTCATTCACTGGTGGTCTATCTTGTAGGGTAGCTCATTAAACATCGAAGTGAAGGACACCTCTCAATATGACCAGCTCATGACACAGTAATGAGTATATGATATATCTTGAAGAGCTATAGCAAGCTTCAAAATACTTGACGTAAAGTGATGCATTTCATGTTGTTAACGCGGTGTATTTTCATTGGCTAAAAGTGTCGTTAGTGATTTACTACTGTATGTAAGGTATACGGTAGAATACTGATTCCTCAGGTGGAGTATCGTCGACCTTATCACAGTATTAGACGCTAGTTTACATTATGGATGAGAGCAGTGATAGTATTAAAGTGCTGGTTAAGAGCCCTAACCAGTCCGTGAAAGATTTCGTTGTTGACTGTCACTCAGACTGGACTATCGCTAACTTAAAACAGTTTCTCTCGATCAATTACCCCAGTAATCCGGTACGTTGTGTAGTAACGATAAGATAGTTTATAATTTATAAGAAATAGATTTCTTGTACAAGAAGCTCGTAATATTTGTCACGGTGGTTTGTTTTGTTGGGCGTTAATTAGACGAAAACATTTCCTCGTAGTGAGGAAGAAGCCTCAGTAGTTACTGTTAACTGGTGGTGCTTATTATTAACAAATCATTTTGCTCCAGCCGGCGACTAGCCAGCGACTGATACATGCGGGGAAGATGCTTCACGACATCATGGTTGTCAGGGATATATTCAAACAAGTAAGTTAACATGTTAACATTGTTATTACTGAATGGTAGGGGATTATTGGTAGCTAATTATATGTATACCTGTAAATATTATTTGCATCAAGATGTGATGATGCAATCAATCATTGAAACGCAGACACAAGGGGGTGTTATGTAGACATGCAGTGTAGGAAGATCTGTTCTTGTGGTAATTTTCACCTTGACCGGTGACTTAAGATATGTGATTTTGCATCCGATATTCATATTTATCAATTGTGGGTGTCAAAATTTTGTCCTCGACCATTGATTTGTGTGAATTTGGCACCCTTGACTGTCTGTGAGTTTGATCATGGCCAAAATTGACCTGCCTGTGTGTCACCCCCTTGAATCAGTCTGTATGTGTGTAATTGTTTTGTTTTCTCTAGCCTGAGGCAGGGGAGACAGTCACTGTTCATCTGGTTTGTGTTCAAACAACTACTAATAGTGTAGGAGTGTCAACAAAGACTACCAGTTCTGATGGAGCTGCAGAGCATAGACATTCAGTGTCATCGGCCACTCCTGCGGTGTGTTTGTGTTTTGTATAATATGTCTGACTGCGTTTAGGCATAGTGTATGAACTTGCAATGTTATATCAGAGTACAAGACTACACATATTAATGTAACAATTGACAAGGTCACCTTTATTATACTTTGTAATAAGAACTCCAGTTACGGACAGTTCTTGCCACCATCAGGAAGGAGGTGGTTGTCATGCATAGTTTTAGTGAATACATATTTTAAAATCAAGTGACTGGCTGAGCAAAATAAAAACCTGCCATATTTGCAAATTCTGTTCTGCTAAAACACACAGACGAAACATTTTAATCACTTCAAGAATACAGTGAAACAAAAGTTGAAGTACACCTAATACACTAGTGGTTTGCTTCCTTATGAAGGGTATGAATATCTTTGTTTCCAATTACAGGGTATTCAACACTTAATTTCACTTCTTATTGCTCTAAATAACGAACAATAGAAAAAATTGGGAAAATGTCTGAACACAGGGTTTTGTTCAGCCGGTCGCACACCTTATAGTGGGTTAATTTTTTTCCATGAATATGTCTGAACTAACAAAAATTCAAGGATTTGTATCACTAAGACCAAGAGTACATAATACTATGTATACTTAATAAGCAACTTCATTATTTTCTTCAATCACAAATATGTTTACCATTGATGGTAGCCATGTTACAGTGTATGGTTGTGACACTGACAGACTAGTGTGATATTACGTTGTGTCATCCTGTAGGTGGAAAGGAGTGTCGCAGGACATGCAAAACCCAGTCACATTCCCTCCAGCACCACTCCTCCCAGCCACACCCCTCCTAGCAACACTCACCAATATCGTCGGTATGATAAGTATATAACATGTGATAACAGGTGGTGTTATGTATTAGTGTGTGTGTCAAAGACGTAAAATTTTGTGTATATTATACGGGGATAACTCTGACTGGGACAGATTTTGACAAATGTTCTTCCTGATTGCTTTGACGGAATAAAATTTGAATCTCATGCACCTTTGTATGAACACAGTGCACGCTTAGTCTTTTTGACTTACGACAAAATCTTAATCAATTTTCTCGCATTTTTGTATTCCTCATAATTAGCTACGTTGAATGTCAACGCACTGAAGCTGAAGCCAATCTTTCTCCCCCAATCAGATGAGCATTTTCTGACTTCCAGTTATTCTACAAACAATATTTCATTTATAAACAAAGAGCAAACTGATATTATCCTTGGTACGATGCACATTACCTTCAATCGCTGCCACTACCTGCAGATCATGTGCATTACCCATCTCTTGTTTACAAGAAACCTCAAACAGATTGGGCCATATAGAATGTCTAACCTTACAATACATGTGAAACACTGATACAGTTTTCACTGGAGTGTATTGCTTATTGTCACTGAGCCATCCTTGGCAGTTAAAGATCTAGAGCTCTGCTACACAAAATGATGAACCTATGTTGATCTCGCACTTAAAAAAGATGAGGAGTTACATTCTGCTTTGAAGAAAAGGTCTATAAGGTGTTTGATTTGGAAGGTATTTAATGGGAAATATCAATTTTGCACAACAATTGCTAACGGAATAGCAAACTGAATAGCCAAATGTTCTAGTAAACATTGTTCCAAAGCAAGTAGTTAGGTTTGACTGAGGAACAAAATACAAATAATTCACTGTAATTCCCAACCAGTGTTGTGCCCTTAAGATACATCACTCATTGTTTACTTATAAAAAAAGCTTTTATTTCCAGTGGAGTACATCATGGGTTGGTTATATGTATGAGGTTGAAATCATTAAAGTTTAAGTTGCAAACATGTCTGCTTGCTGACTGAAAATCTTAATACTTTCGAGTGTGCGGAGTTTTGCCTGAACCTTCTGTATTCTTATATGCTGGAAGCTTATTGTAACAGATTCAGACCTAGCAACAGTAACCCACTGTACATTATAAGCTTGTTGGCAGAAAGGTACTACTGATTGTAGTTTGTTTTCTATTGCAAATGCTATGCATACGGTAAAAGCGTTGCTACAGGCTTTTTAGTCCAATCATCAGTTATTAATTTTAACTTGAATACCGCCCTAACCATTCCTAATGCCAAACTATCAAGGTCCTTTAGATACACCTTGATGGTCTATTCATCTGGAAGAAGTGGTTGACTCTTTTTTCTTCTGTGGCAATTCCTTTATAAGCTTAAGTTTAACAGTATCACCAAAACCTCTTGCTGAAAATATGCCTTTGCACAACTTCTTAAACCTCCTCACACCAGTTTCTTTTGGTTAGTTGTCAGCAAATAGTAATAAATAGAATATGTTACATCATGTTCTGTTGCCTCTTGCCAACTTCTTATCTCTGGGCAGGTGTCAGCATTAGATATGGCCCACCCCAGCTACTGTTACCTCTGCTGTCACATTCTTGTCCAGTTGTACTTTATCTTGAACATTAGCGAGCCCAATGGCAGACTTACTCAACAGAGCAGTAGTCCTTCATCTTCATGTTTGACCAGTTAACATGCTTAAAATACTTCCATTTTGACATTGTATTCACCACGTGGTTGCTTATCATGTCCAAGAATAGTTTTGAGTTGGGGTAAAATATTGCCGAATTTTTACATTTGTCAAACTCACAAACTTAAACTGGTACCACAGATCTATAACCATTAGAAGTCTTCAGTAAGAAAAGTTTTGAAGAGAAATAAAATAGTTTGTGATTCTTCTAACACTCCCAGTCTAATTGTGACATTAGTGTTCGCTTCAGAATGACACCCCCAGATCACAATCACTTTGCATGCATTTTTACACATGTACAGATTTCAGAACTGTAAAAAATTAAACCAATAATTACGTGTGGCAGAACACAAGTAAAATAGATATCCTGCGTAGCTCAAATTGATCTGGTTGTTCCAAAAATACTCAAGATAGTATAGCAGTGTAGCCCCTAAAATTAACCAAATTGTGCACTTTTTCATAAAAGCACGAAACTTTCTACATAAATAGTATTCCTCATGACATGTATTTTTTGATATAGTGCCATTGCAGATTTGACCTTTACAGCCATTTTTGCCCTGAAATTTTATCGTTTCTGTTGTTATCTCCCTCACGGGCATTACTTGACATGTTAAAACATGGTACCAAAGTAAAGGTCTTGCTGTATGAAACAATTTGGTTTTGATTTGAAGTTAATAGGTAATTCCGTTTAAAGTTATGGTCGCTTTTATTAGTTGCAAAATTCACGGGGTATAAATTACTTACCAGGAGGTAAAATATCTCAAAATTCATCCCTTATGAAAATTTGCACACATGCACATGCACACACACGTATATTTGCATTCAAATGCATGTAATCAAATGCATGTGTGTGCATGTTAGTATTTGGCCCGATTGCACACGTGCATTTCCATAGCTGTTGCATGTAAACACTTGCATGTGTGCCATCGCATATGTGCAACTTGTGAGCAGTTTAGCAGCTGAGCGACTACATGCATGTAGCTTGCAAACACTGGCTATTTATTTCATATTTGTATTTCTTTTACATTTGTACTTCACATCTACAAGAAATGCATGCAATACAAAACTACAAGTCAGTTGCAAGCCACAAACTGTTTAGTTTCACTGCGCACAATTTTTTCTTCAGATTTGATCTTTAGTTGAGATTTGTCCAAAAGCAAAATGTAGAAATTGATACAGGTCCAAATACTCTCCTGCTTCTTGTCTGCTTTCAATTGTACATTTCTATAGTCTTTAAATCAAAGGTTAAAAATTACACTGTTACAGAGACCAAAGAAGCCATAATGAATAGTAGCAATAGTATTTTATTCATGTTTAGTAATGTTTCTCCACCTGTGACATACAACTTTCAAGGAGACTCAAGACGAAGCTGATGCCAACCTCAGCTGTACTTGTAATGTCATGTACTGCTACAACAAGTTTTCTTGTAGCACACCACATCCCACTAATAAAGACTAGCTACTTCTTGTTTTCTTTGTACAGGTTGTCAATAGTAGCAAACAGTTTTGGGAGCAATTTTTAAACATTTGTTTGTTTTCATCTGATTGGCTATTTCATACTGTATACTGCATGTACGCAGAAAGAGAGCGGACTGCATGTGTGTAATTTATGTGCAAACAACCCCCTAATAAAGCTAACTTATGAAAGCAAACTGCAAGCATGCAGTATGCAAGCAAAAAGAGTACAATTGTATGAGAACAAAATGCACACGTGCAATATACAAGTAAAAGGATAGCATGAATATGTTATTGTATGAAGCAAATTGCATATGTGCAATATGATAGCAAAAGAACTCACTAGTTTTTTGCTATTGAACTGTATACATGCAGAGAATATGCAAAGTTGTGCTATTGTTTTGCAACCATCTTAAGAGCACTGCATGCGTGTAATTGCAAACTGCATACAAGTTGCACACAAAATTTTCGTAAGGGATGGGTAATATAAATGATCATAACTTTGGAATGAAATCACCTATTAACTTCAAATAAAAACTAAGTTGTTTCGTACAGCAAGAGCTTTATTTTAGTACAGTGGAACCTGTCTATAATGGTCACCTTGGGACCAGATATATCTGGCCTTTATATACAGGTGGCTGTTATAGAGAAAACCTGTATAAGGTGATCAGCAGCATTTTAGTGGCTATGGCCATTATAGATGAGTGATTATTATTAAGAGGCTCGCGCCAACCGCAATACAGTAATATTTTAGTACAGATAGGACAAGGTGAGCTTGTTATGAATGTTGGTTATAGCTATTGAATACGTTTAAGCAATGAAGCCTGATAGATTATATAGTATTCATTGAAAGGCAGGAAGCGTGATAATTGTGCATTAATTGAAACGGTGCTGCCAGTGGTGCCAGATAGTTGGCTTAACAAGCCACCATAAAAGGTAGCGACCGCTATATGAAGGAGAAAGTTATGTATACAATGATTCATAGGCGAATTCTTGGTTGGCCGTTATACGCATTAGACAGGTGACCGCTTAATGCAGACAACAATGCATACATTTGTATGGGAAAATATTTGGGACCTTGTGTCCATGGCCGTTATGCAGAGGTGACCACTTAATCCAGGTGACCGTAACACAGGTTCCACTGTACCATGTTTTAATGAGTTAATTAATGCCTCAGGGAGATGAAGACAGAAATGATTATAAATTTCTGGGCAAAAATGGCCGTAAAAGTCACCAAAGGTCAATGAGAATAAGTCTAACACTTTGACCCCAGTAATTTGCTTATCCAATCATAATGTTAAGAGTAAGTCTGCGATGGCACTATATCAAATAATTTGTGTTAGGAGTAGTAGTAGTACTTATGTGAAAAGTTTCATACTTTTATGAAAAGTGCACAATTTCTGCATTGTGCCACCATACTAAGAATGAATAATATTTTATTATTCACTCAAAATATTATTCACTCTTGGTATTATGTGTTAATAAATTTTGAAGGGGTTTACCTTGCATGTGTATGGTGAAATATCAACTGCAGAACTCACTGCCTGCTCAGGTGTTGTAGGTGAAGTTGTAGCGTTGGCAATATTCACCAACAGATTTTTCTGTTAAAAATTTCCCCAATAAATCCTGCAGGAGGTGCTGGTGTTGTTTATTCAGCAGAGTTTCTTATACTTGACCATGTTGTACTTGTGCTGATAGACCACAGTATAAACCCTTTACTATCTCTCACCCATAGCATCTACTGCACTGAAACTGATCTCCATCATATATCCAATATCAAACTTTAAATTATCATTATCATTATCAAAGCACTCCGCACTCCCTAGCATTTCTTCCTTCAGCGACCTCGGGGTGAAGGAGTTGAGGTGCTGCAAATAAATTAATCTTTTCCACCACCACCTGAACTCATGAACTTGGGAGGAAATGTTATTGGGGTGTAGATCAACTGGTGGTTTGCGTCACTGACTGTCTGTTCAGACAAGCTATCCTCGCTGCTGCTATTTTTGAGGACCGAGGTGTTGGCCAACACCAGACTCTCGTGAGAAGGTACCACTACCAGATAATGTTATTAAGTGTAAATAAGTATGTGGGTGGGTGGCTGATGTATTTGCATTGTTCAGTATCAACTATTAAATCCCAGTGTGTGGGAGTGTCAAAGTTCCGCGCTGGGTTATAACTACCATACAGCTAGACAGAGCGGCGCTGCTACTGTAGGATATATTAGTTATCACCCTGTTGCAGAGCCGCTCAGTCTCGTTCGTGACATCATAATAACCACGAATGGTATTGTTTACCAATGGAATAAAGAGCCAAATAAGGAAATATTGATACAAAACACACCAGTACAGCACTTAAACCTGCTAAATCTTGTTAATCCTTTACACAGTATCACTACAAGTTACCAATACGATGGTTTAACAAATGTGACCGGATCTGCAAAAACGCGCAAGCCAAAAACGCGCAAGCATTGAAAACAATGGGTGAAATATTTGCGTAGTATCAAGGATACGTAAGTTATGAGCGTTTGTTTACGTCACGTCAAAGCGATTGTATGCCATCGATTTTTCTTCATGAATTTCGCCTTTGTATGCAGTGAAGAAAGTTGACAGAAGGGCAAACTTACCCAGTAAATGATTCCCCTATTCATGACGAACATGATGGTGAAAATTTCAGCCCAGTACGTTAATCCGTTCATAAGTTACAACCGTTTTAGTAAGCGCCTGTAATTTATTTTCCCAATACTTGCTGTACAAATCGATTTTTCTGTTGTTGCTACTTTGTAGGGTTGTAACTCCCAAAATTATTGGCTTATGAGGTTGAAACTGCCAAAAGGTGTACTTGGCTAAGTAGATTATAAATATTTAATAAACAGGAATTCAAAAGATGCGCTATGTGTCGGGTTTTCGCAGATCCAGTCACAAATGTCAAGAACAGTCTGTGCCAATTTTCGCTCCAGCAATCAGTCCCAACAGTCACTGGTGAAGAACTAACTTCTTTCGATAACCTCCAGCTTCATCGTTCTATCTCGGACTGGTCTTTTTTTCTATTGCACACCACGCTACACCACCTTACCAACTTCTGACGAAGGCGAACCGTACCTGGAACTGTTGCTTCGTAACACCGCCCTTCACTACGGTTAATAGGCAGTATGCAGGGTCTCTGTTGTAGCTACAAAGTTGAATCTCCACACAATTCGGACGAAATCTTGAGCACAGTGACAGGAACTCACACTGAACTTAATTTACTATCCGCAAACGTTTGCACACTGGGATATAAATTAGTTATATCCTGTTTTTATGGTCCAGACCTTCATATTGCTGTTGTTATGGAATCAAACTATTGGGTGTGTATCAGCAAGGTTCATAATATTTGTATGGCACAGATACCGCATAGCCCGAGGGGCAAATTTTTCAATGTTGAGCTATGTTGCTAAAATTAAATATTTTGCTGATTTGCAAAATGTTTTATACTATATGGAGGTCTAAATATTTTGATGATAAAATTTTTCACTTGTAACCCTCAAAACTGCAAAATCAAAATTTTCTCCCTCAAAATAACAGAATTATGAACTCTTGGTACCAATCAATACAGCTAGTGTTAGCTGTATTGATGTGTATCACATTGCTTCTAAAGAGATTGCTATTATCACAAATGTTGTGATCTTCTGTCGTAATAAGTAGTATACCATAAGTAGAGAAAGTTTTGTTGACAAAGTTTTCCATTTTTTGCGGTTCCAAAGCTAACTAAAAATTGAAATAATTTTACTACCTGCTATTAGTGATGCCACAATATATCGTATATCGTGATAATCGTAATAGAGGAAAATCTATACAAGTCCCATGATATCGTGATTATCAATCATGATATTACAAATTTTCATATTGTGACATTACTACATGCTAACAATTTTAAGCTATACTGCAAAAGTTTAACTGCTAATCGTCTTGTAAACTGTAACCACAAAACTATTGCCCAGTGAAACTTTCCTAGTCCATGGTAATTATCTCATCAGTCATTGTTATCATAACTTGTGTGGCGGTATGATGTGGTTTTCATTATTTGGTCACTTTTGGTTACTAATTGCATCATCCTCTCATGGGATGAAAGTGAATATCATACCATCTTTCATAAGGGAAACTTTGAAACTTGAGAGATTGTCATACTTTCCTATAGTTTTGTTATTTAACATGTTTCCATTGTTGCACAGGTGGGGAAGGAGTTCTTGGTAAAGAGTAGTTAGAGGATTTAGTCTTAGTGAGATATTGTACTGATTGTTGTAGTATCCTTACATGGAGTAGTAGTACTTCTCATCGGAGTATGACTCTTACAGTGATACCATCTAGTCTGACACCTCTCATATCTTTATCTGATCAAATACTGCTAAAGAGTGTGCACTACAAATAATGGCCATTATGGAAAAGATGTGATGTCAAAGTTGGCAACAAAGAGCTTCAGGGTATAAAAATGAACTGCTTTGTCAAACAGGGTAACCACACCTCTTACCATAATGTATTCCGCTTGTTACAATGTTAGACAACCCAGGGGCCATTCTCACCTGGCTTACAATCGTCTTACAAGGACAGATATACAAAGACCACCCTTTTAATGGCACACGTTCTCCTTAAAAATGACATTATTTGTTTACAATTCACAATGCACTGCTCCTTTAATTAATTAATAATTATCCCTTCAAGGACCAAATTAATTTTCAAGTAAGGAGGAATGGTAACTTTGTGTTATAAGGAAAGGCAGTGGTCTTCTGTAAAACGAAGACGGATTATTGTTTGGCATTGACTTAATGGTAATTTCATACACAACAATAATATCATAACAGTTTTGTTCTACACAAAACAGTACTTGTGATGTGAAGTGATGAACGGGCGATGTCATCTCCACTGAACATCCACTTTGTTTTTTCTTTATCACAAATTCATGAGGTAGTCACATGATCTTTTGTATACAAATCGAATCGCCATCACGTGCTGAGTCTGATGGCATTTAGTTCGATGCGCTAGGACGAAGTACCGTTGAGATATGGCCGATCAAAGTAGCAGGTGTAGAGTAATGGCAGACGATAATGAAAGAGCTACTTTTTCTTGGCTGCCTAGCAATGGAGATTCTCTTCAAACAAAGCGATACTTGGTGTGATTTTATCAGGAATTTCATGGTGAGTATTGTGGTGTTAGCGAATTCTTTCTTATATTGTGTACTGATAAGTAGTTATAACGGCTTATACCAGCCCATATGCTTGCGTCCAATATATTGGACTTTGAGGGTTAACTTTTAAAAAAAAGAATTGAACATTTTTGTCTTCTTGAAATTGACAGTCTTCACTGCCTTCCCATTCATCCTAATGCTAAAGTAAAATCTGTGTCATTCAAATGGTTATCCATCAAAGATTCCATTCCATTTCCATACATTGTATTATGCGGAAGCAGTGGCGTAGCTACCATTGAGGCAACCGAGGCAGCTGCCTCGGTAAAAATGTTCAACACTGACAGGCTGAGCAGGCCTAAGCTTTGGCACCCCGGATACTTAAACGTTTATAATAGATAGCATTACTGTACCACACATAATAGAATCTATGACTGTAGTACTAAGCAGGACTAGAACCCATGGTGACACAGTGCTGGACCATTTCACAGCTACTTGAATTTGTAAAAAGATCGAGATACTCTAATAGAGCAGTCATCGCAATATACTCTAATAGAGCATACAGTATACAGATTATAACCACTGTTCTCATTACACTGCTTGGTCTAAATCATTTACATTTATGTTAATTGTCTTTACAAAAGTTCCAATGAGTCAACTTCATGGCACTGCATTGAGCTAATTGATCATGCATATCATACATTGATAGCAGCTACAATCAAAAATTAGCCTCCACATGCCATTTCGAAACATAACTTTGTTTTTTAAAACTTTCCTTGAAGGAGCATTCCCCCAGACTCCCTAGCTTGACATGCTTAGCTCATGCAGTTGAGCATCACATGAAAGAGATAATCTTTTACTTAAACATCACATCAGATCAATAAAAGTATAGTACTATTGTGCATGACTATGACCTCCGTTGCAGTCCTGACCACTAAAAATATCTCCAGAGTAAGTTGTGTTGAGTGCAATTAAACTAGTCTAAAATAATTGTAGCATGGTAAACTGTAGCATTAAGTAAGCTGGAGCATTACTTATGACACGTAGAAAAATGCTAAGTCTTCTGAAACACTTTCTGCCTTCCAACCAGATAGTCAACCTCCAAATGCTGCACCACCCATACTTGAAAGTATTTGTGAATCAGTTGAGTCAGAAGCAGACCCTCTCAATTAGGTCAATGTATAAATTTTGCCTCAGTAAAAAAATTTTCCTGGCTACGCCACTGCGGAAGTTACAGAAATTCGTTCATTTCCAGAATGCAAAGACTATAGTGGCATTAGCTAGGGCCAAAGGGTGCAGCATTTCTTGACTACTACATATCACATCTTTTTCACTGTGAAAGGATTCATTGTTTTTAATTAGGCATCGTAGTTCTTGACCCAAAGCCACCAGCGTTTGCCTATAATCATTTTTATTTTTCACTAATCAACCCCACTATAGTTACAGTTGATGATTTGCTGAATGTTCTATTAGAGTATCCTGATTTTGTGCTTGTTACGTAAACATATTTTATTTTTGCATTATCACTCCTTGATCCAAATATGCCTTGATAGTTCACCAAGATGTTTGGACTGTGTAACCAGTTTATCCAGTAGGAAAATTGCACCTGTAAATCTTGAGAATATTGACTAGCTTCAGGAACTTTGACCCATCTATAGTTCAACATGTGTTATGTACAAAACTTATGTATTTAAACTATGTATCTCTGAGCTGATTTATCTCAAACTGGTGTGAAATGTATCCCACCCCAAGGGAATTTCCCTTACAAGAATGTTTTGTTTACATCTGGGCATAACCAATTATGAATTGAAGATAAAGATGTGGTATATCACTTATCGGTGATACCTGTGTTAACTGAGAATGCACTAAAAGCAATCTACGGGCGTCTAAAAAATCCCTGGAGCATCACGTCATTCTCAGGTACATGAGAATAGACCAGAAGCAATCTTAGTGTCTATGATACAGGTATGTCCACAGACCCCGTAGATGCTGTGTGCATTAAAGTAAGCACACAGACACAGATCTTTAAACTATTGCCCCCCTTACTCTCCTAAAACTTCATTTTGCCCCCTTGAGTCATTTCCTAGATGAAGGCCTGGTAACTCAGCAATTTTTCAGTCTTCAGTTGTACACAATTGCAAAGGGTTTCTTTTTCTCACATAGAAGCTGTTGATTTTTGCCTCAAATATAGCGTCTAGCAGCTGTTACTACTGTAACTTAAAATGATGTAAACAGATACTTTCTATACTGTTCGCTACACCAATAACAACAGGTGTGGTCAGAACCCAGTCCCAGGCCTGGGTATCACTATATAAAATACTCTAATAGAACAGTCACTGTAGTACAACAGGAAAGCAAAATAATGTCAGGGGCACATCAAAATATTATGGACAAGGAACAGTGTATTATAAAAGTCACTTTTAAAATTTCTTATGATAGTAAGGTACGACAGAAGAATGCTAGCACAGGCATAGCAGGATAGCCATTTTATATTCGCTAGTGATGCTAAGTTACTCCGGTGGACTATTCCAAACTTTTCCTTGACTCGAACACCTTCCTATCAAAGTAGCTTTGCTGTGCCCCATTCTGTGTATCCCTGTTGTGTTTAAGAATGATATAACCAGTGATATATGTAACCAGTGGTATATGTAACCAGTGATATATGTAACCAGTGATATATGTAACCAGTGATATATGTAACCAGTGATATATGTAACCAGTGATATATGTAACCAGTGATATATGTAACCAGTGATATATGTAACCAGTGGTATATGTAACCAGTGATATATGTAACCAGTGATATATGTAACCAGTGATATATGTAACCAGTGATATATGTAACCAGTGATATATGTAACCAGTGATATATGTAACCAGTGATATATGTAACCAGTGATATATGTAACCAGTGATATATGTAACCAGTGGTATATGTAACCAGTGATATATGTAACCAGTGATATATGTAACCAGTGATATATGTAACCGGTGGTATATGTAACCGGTGATATATGTAACCGGTGATATATGTAACCGGTGATATATGTAACCAGTGATATATGTAACCAGTGATATATGTAACCAGTGATATATGTAACCAGTGGTATATGTAACCAGTGATATATGTAACCAGTGATATATGTAACCAGTGATATATGTAACCGGTGGTATATGTAACCGGTGATATATGTAACCGGTGATATATGTAACCAGTGATATATGTAACCAGTGATATATGTAACCAGTGGTATATGTAACCAGTGATATATGTAACCAGTGATATATGTAACCAGTGATATATGTAACCAGTGATATATGTAACCAGTGATATATGTAACCAGTGATATATGTAACCAGTGATATATGTAACCAGTGATATATGTAACCAGTGATATATGTAACCAGTGGTATATGTAACCAGTGATATATGTAACCAGTGATATATGTAACCAGTGATATATGTAACCGGTGGTATATGTAACCGGTGATATATGTAACCGGTGATATATGTAACCGGTGATATATGTAACCAGTGATATATGTAACCAGTGATATATGTAACCAGTGATATATGTAACCAGTGGTATATGTAACCAGTGATATATGTAACCAGTGATATATGTAACCAGTGATATATGTAACCGGTGGTATATGTAACCGGTGATATATGTAACCGGTGATATATGTAACCAGTGATATATGTAACCAGTGATATATGTAACCAGTGGTATATGTAACCAGTGATATATGTAACCAGTGATATATGTAACCAGTGGTAGTAGTAGTAGTGTATAGGTTGTTGTGAACTGGGATGTGTAGACTAGGGCAGGATGTTATTCCACACTGTTACCATGGTTACTACTGTACCAGTTTAATGTCAATATTAAATTTCTGAACTGACACAATTTGAAAACAACCCCATCAACTACACGTGTAGGTGACATTTGAGAACAAACCGATGAGCAGGTGGCTTATGAACAATTTAAATTGTGCTAACAAGACATCAAATCAATGGAGCAGGCTTCATTGCTCTAATAACTCTTGGCTACTTAAGGGACAACCTTCATGTGTGTTTAATATGGCTGTTAAAATGTGTTAATGTTAACTAGCAATCTGTTATTTGTGGACTGTAGCACTCACTACTTATGGTTTATCTGATCCATCTAATCAGCCAAGCTGCTAAAAAGGATACAACTTATACAGTTATGAAACATTATGAAATCGAAGTTGGCAGCCAAGGAAAATCAAATTTTGTATAAAATATATAACACTTCACAACAGGATGTACTTTCCCTTGTGTATCCACCACCCTAATCTGGTGTTGATGGACAGTGTGTCTGGACAGTACTTGATCATAGCTGGGAACATTTGTATGTATGATGGTTGGAAGCAACAAGTGGCTGTTTTATATGCTATTTATCTTTTATTTGGTTTTATTTCACTACTCGTCGTGATGGCCCACGTGTTGTATTTGCTAGTATAGTATAGTGTTGCATCAATTATCAGATTGATTATCGGAAAACCATACACTTGTGTATTATAGCAGTATTGTGATGGGAAAGACAGTAGATACAGTTATATGTACTTACTAAAATACATGCTCATGTGCTGATGTGCACCAAACGATGCATTGAGTGCACCAAACGATGCAATGAGTTGCATCTCCTAGACTACAACATTGTCATTACTGCTTAAATGTGCTGTCAGCTATAATGGTAGCACTATATATAAACAAACATAATTGGTCCTTTATAATCAAACTTTACAGGAAGGTACACATGCAGTACCATATTGGATTGGCTACGTTTATCTGCTTGAAAATATTATCATCCAATATTGGTTATTGGAATATCGGCAAATTCTCACATCAATGCAACACTAGTAAAGTATTGATTTCAAAATAAAGTTGGGACCAATTTACTACTTAAGAGCAGTGAAACAAGAAACATAACAGCTGTGTGTGGTAAAATCTTCTCTGTAGTAAGAGATTTTTCCACGTGTATGTTGTTGTACAACCGTGTCTCTTGTTTCACTACTTTTTAGTGTTTATTTCAATAGCCCATTTTCACATAAGGGCTAAGGAATGTGGTGGTTAATAGCGATTGTGCAACATCCGGTGTCCTTTAAAATGTATTGAAGCCTATGGGAGTGAGATAAAAATCTTCACGGGACCTTTTATTCTTGTTATGAGAACGAAATTGTAATCTTCAGGTTGCTAGCATCACAATGGTATATAGTTTGTGAAGATTCGCTGTATTGTAAAGCGGAAAGAAGTGACTTTAGCATGGCAGAAGACTCTAGTGACTTTGTTTTCAGCATCTAGAAAGCCTACTTAGTAAGATAAACCTTGTTGCTACTTTTCTACAAGGCTGGGAACAACACTATGCAAAATTTTATTGCAGATATAGGCGATCTTTCATCGCTGTGATTCTATCAATACTAGGCGATTATTTTGCCCGTTACAGTAGGTTTAGTGGCCATGTTTTGTTGCCTAATGATCCTCTATACTTGTAAGAGTAAAAATACCTTGCTTTAGGAAAGATACAGCCTTTAAAACTTAAGATATCACTACCATTTGGCACAAGATCGCTGATTTCTCGATCACAACACAGCGTATCTTTCCAATTTTCACGTCATTGTTGTAGTATAGTGGCTGCTATGAAAGTATGTCCTTATAATAAGAATAAACAGTACCCATAGGTTTCAATACATTTTAAGGCTTCCCAAAGGACACCAGAAGTTGTGCAACGTGTAATAAATTAGTATTCATTACCATACCATAAATACTTTAGCTTGCGTGGAAATGGACTATTGCACTAGTGGTACAGACACTTGTGACTGTCTCTGCTATGATTGACTGTTGTATTAGGTGACTGCTTTATTAGAATATCCTATAGTAGCAACTCTAAGGATATGGTATCCTCTATGAATATGATCATTATCAGTGTAACTATTCACTCCCTTTTGTAGTAGTGTGTGAGTGCTTCAAATGATTTTGAGGCATTTGCAATACACACTTTTGAGAAGGTAAAGTGCTTTTACAAAAGCCACCCAGCTTCAGTGTGATTTGCTTGCGATGATGACAAGAAGAATTGGAGATGAAAGTAAGGTACGGTGCAAAATGGATATTTATTGGAACTCCAAAAGTCATGTACCACAAACGTGTGTTATTGTAGGTTGTTTAATGTGCTGTTTGCGTCTATGAAGGCTTACATGCTGAATTTGGTGTTAGATACATTAAGAAGGTTTTTCTTGTGGTGTAAAATATTTTAACAGTGTATCTTGTCTTGTAAATGTCCATATAATTTTCTAGTCATAGACCAAACAACTAGAATTAGTTTGGCTATTTGTAGTGTAGCAATGTATAATGCCAAGCCTGTGATCAGTGATTATTTCCATACAGAAGTCGTGTTATATACTCCTCCCATGCAAAGTACAATATTGTACACTTTGAGACTAGCCATTTATGGTAAACACATTTTTGTACTATTACAAATAGGTTGTCCTCTTTCAATGGTAAGACTGTACTGACACATGTACAGTGGGACTGTGTGTTTTTCTATACCGGTATTCACCACATTTCAACCACTCATTGGCTATACATTACAAGTTACCAGTGCTCCGTACATGTTGTTGATATGATCTTGTGTAGATTTTGTCCATGTGGTCGGTTTTCACTTTTCACACAACTTTTGATAGACGGTGTGGTCAAGAAAATGAATTGTGAAGTTGTAGTTTGTTTGCTAACAGATGTCCAGTGGGTATGACACATTGTAAAAGTTAATATTGCTTTGTCTTGCAAACATTACATTCATGCTCAAAGCCTAAGCATTTGTAAATAATTTAATGTGCTAATTTGGTCACTGCTCTGATTGCACGTATTACCTATCTAACGATCGAGACACCTGGTTGACTGTGTCCCCAATGAACATGTGACATACAATGGATAATATAGTTTGAGAAATGTGAAGCAAAATCTCTAAATGTAATCCGTCCTCTACTGCGCTTTACAAAGGTGCTTGAATCATGTACTTTCTGTATCTTGCTAGTCACATAAATAAAGAGATCTCAAAGAGTCAGAACAGATCTGGTTACATGAACAGATCTGGTTACATGTTATGATCAGCCATACAGGATGACCATAGAGTCTTTTGATCATCTCACCTCAAACACCTTGATATTACTACTGCTAGGTGTTTTGGTTGAACAGTGTCAGGCACACCCAGACCACTAACCAGTCTTGTATCCCACACTGACCATCAAGTGGTATTCACATTACTAGCTGGGGCTTGTCTTCATTGTATAGTGTCCCTTTGGCTGCAAAAAATATTTGCAGAACTTTCAGCCGTATTGTGACAATGTTCAGTGGAATTGTTCTATACAGTTTTGGTAGGAATGTTTCTGCTTATACGGGTTCACAGGTGATTAGCCTTGTTTAATCATCCTCCAATGCTATCATTCATTTTACCTTCTCTCAGAAATGTTATTTCCTGGCTTAAAACAACTCCTTTGCCTTCGAACATGTCTTATCAACACTTGCATCAGTATATTCAGATACAAGCCATGGCTCTTATCCAAGGGTTGCCTTTATGACAATAATTCTAGGCTATGGAGTGGCTACTATCCAGGGGCAGATATTATACGAGCTGCGGCTCATTGAGGTTTGGTAGCACTAAGTCTTACAGCACTGCTATATTTCCATTTGTTTCCATTCGTTTTACTGTCAGATGATATGAACTTTGCCAAGGTACAATGAAACCCTCAAAAATGACACCCTGACACCCAGTTAATCAAGACACTACTCTATGGATTTCCCCAAGGTGATGTCTGGCATATTTTTAGTTCAACTGTAATTGCATACGAGTCAGACTTACTCAGTTACAAATAGAGAACGTCAATGTTTCACAACTGACTGGCTACTACACTTACAATATTACACACTGTTGATCCAATTATCACCTAACAATGTCAATAGGTGGAGCTGGGCTACAAGTTTATACTGATCCCAATACAGAGATGTATTGTAACAATTTGTTACAACCAATACAACTACACTACTACATTATCATACACCCTACATGCTGGTCTCATTTCATTGACCATGTAGAATAGAATGTCAGTAGTATGTGTGTACGTGTGCAAGGGTAAAATCATTTGCTAGGAGTAAAAGTTGTATCGCATTATATTTTGATTGTGGGATTACTCTCATATAAGCGTAATACCTTATTAAGAAATATTTCCATCACAAAGTACGTAAATACATTTAGTTTCTGTATTACAATTTTTTGTGGTATTGTTTGTGCCATGAGTACTTCACAAAAAAATTATTGTGCTGCTGTTACTATGGTTACAGGTCAATGTCAGTAGATTCTGCTAGCCTGCGAGCTGCCACCACGCCTCCTCATCAGTTTTGGCGACAACACTCCTTGGCTACTCCACCGATGTATAATCCTCCTAATGTAGGCCAGGCCATGCCCCCATATGTACACCCGATGTATGCAGCCTACATGCAACATTGGTATCAGCAGCAACAGCAACTGAGGTGTGTTTGTCTGTGTGTATGTCATGTAATTATGAAATTACTCAAATACATAAGTTACACATGATGTTAACTTTTAGCTTTGCAACCTTACTTGCATCGCTGTTTTCCTTACCTCATCAATGATATTTTGGTACCATTGGCAACTTTTTAAGCTAGTAACTAGCCTTGCTTTCTGAGTTGTGAGCTATTGATCTAAATCCACCTGCCCACATTCCTAATTGGTGGATTAAATAAAGCCTAGTTTAATTTGCTAATTAAGGCAATAATTCAATTCCACTGCTGCAGAGTGTATTAGCTCTATCCCTCACAGGGTTCATAGCTAAGAACACTTTTTATTAGCTGTACTTCACTGCTGCCTCCAATAACCCTCCAGCAATACAAAACATGATATATGTTGAAACCTCAAATATGGCTAGCTTTGGGATTGGCCTTAGGAATGAGGTCATGAAGTACATACACCTGAGTGGTCCATGATATTAAATCACAGTAAAACAATAAGAAGTGTTATATCCCTACTGTGCATTTCCATTATGGTATCTTGAGCGCAGTAGGGATATAACTCTTCTTATTGTTTTACTGTGATTTAATATTGTGCACTACTCCAGCTTGTTTCTGTACTTTTTATTGATGTGCTATGGTCCCTACTCCAGTTGAAAATTCCAAAAAAAAATGTGTACTGGTAATGAGGAAAGATGTTAACCTTTTTTGAACTGTTGCATGTGAAAAACTATTGAGTGTGTACTTAATGTAATCATGTATGAAATTTAATTTTGTGACATCACTGACATTATTATTATATCAGGTTGTGTAGTTAGCTAGGTCACATGGTAGGGATTAGTGGTACAAGTAGTAGCCTTTAAAGTGTAGTACATGTGTACAAGAGCTTGTTGTATGGGTGTGTATCTGCTGCATGCTTTGTTTAATGAGATAATTATAAGAAACACGTGTCATCCACTCTGATCAATCCAACACTCTTGTGCTATTAGTGAGTGATTTGATGTGTCTGTGTGGGACCCATGACCGTGATCTAGACTAGTCCCATCATATAAACAACAGTACTTGCATGATTCTCTTTGTTAGATACAATAATGCTTACCAGGATTGGAAACGGAAGTGGGTGCACGTGGGATCCGTGTTTTGGTTACTTTTGGTACATCATACTACAAAGCAGAGCAGTTTCACTGGATAAAGTAGGCTCTACTTATTAGTTATGGCCATGAGACATGAACTCGGCATATAAATTAGTTTAAATACTCATAGGTGAAAAAGATACAAGCCC
Organism: Dysidea avara; assembly: GCF_963678975.1. Lineage (NCBI taxonomy): Eukaryota > Metazoa > Porifera > Demospongiae > Dictyoceratida > Dysideidae > Dysidea > Dysidea avara. Next base: position 35,752,746 of record NC_089279.1, read on the forward strand.
ATTTTCATCAAGTCCGACCTGCCCTTTCGACTGACACAGTTACAAAAATGAATTTTACAACCAGCAGAAACGTTTTACCTCAGTCTAATGGCTCCATTAGTGTTTAATACAACCTCATAGTGAAGTAGTTGAAGTGAAATTTGTACAGAATGTGAGTTATCTGTACCAACGCAGTAAGGAAAAACATGGATAACATCAAAGGCTGTGACGTAACATTGGAGATTTTGTACACAAATGATGACGTAGATACTTCTGTTTCCAATCCCTATAAGCATTATTGTATCTATGCTGCAATGTGCAGTGTTGCATGGTGAAGCACACTGTAGCAGGATTTTTTAAGTACATAATTTTTACAGGTGAACAAATGTACTGATATTTGCAATTTTATTTTCAAGGATCACTCATTTCCTATAATATTGTTGACCTGCTTGCATAAATGGTGGATTAAAAGGGATTGCATTACTTGTGTTGTAATAGTAGTTGTCACCATAAAATCCTTTGATGTTTGACAAAGGACACTGCTTTGGGCCACATCGTAATTCAATAAGCAAAGGGGTGTACATCAGATCTGGTGTACATAAGAAGTTCATAATAAGTTGGTTTGTTTGTCTATGCTTGGTGCTGTGAGTATATATCACGCGACGACTTTCTACAATCCCTGTGTGATAACAACCTCTACTTGTACTGGTAGGCACCTATACATTGTAGTACCCTAGCATGCTAGCAATTGTCCAGACACAGAAGCAGGACAAAATGATAATGGTGTGATACCATCATGATCTAGTGGCTTGTGAAGTCAGAAATGATAATCATATTCAAAATGTCTATCAAGTCCTCAGTCATGAAGTAATGAATGCAACAGCTGCTGTATGCTTGCTGTCATTATGACTTAACAATTTGTTGTTAGCTTACACATAAGTGTTGTGTCATCAACATGCTGGGGTGGGTATGTGTTTGTTGTGCCTTTAGGGTGTGCTTTACAAGATATTGATACACTTGATAGGTTTGTTAATGGTGAATGTTTAACTTCAGAGAAACCTGATAGCAATTATCATTAACACTTACCAAGTTCTAGGAATGCTATTAGTGAAGGCTAAAGAGAGATCTGCTTGTGATGTCACAGCTCAATTAACTAGGATAGCAAACTCCTACATCAGAAGTAGTTGGGCCACAAATAGGCTGCCAGAAAGAGATGGTGATTGCAGCTTTGAGACCTGAGTATACTGATGATCCTAACACACATTTCAGGTACAACTTCCGCTAGAGAGGCTGTGCCAGTAGCTTATATTCTTTCCCTCTTGTTTAATGATCTGCAAGAGAACCTTTATTTTGTATTCTCTTACAGATCCTGCTGTAAGCAAAGTATATGGAGGGGCAATACCACTAGTTAGCTCTGTTCCTTGTATCTGAAGCCTCTGCAGTATAATTGACAAACAATATTTGAGCAAAATCTGTCCATCACAAACTCACTGTCCTGGAATTTACAGTCGACTAGTGGTCCATGGGAGAGATGCTAACATGCCATTCCTAACAACAGAAATTCATAACTAAGTACATCATTGCGTTGTTTTTACTACGTGATATTTCACCATATAAGGTAGTACTTATATTTAGAAGTGCTGTCCCTCAGTATGGTTTCCAAGGTGTCATATAGGGTAATCATTGATGGACAAGCTGCCTGTGTAATCACCTGTAGTGATTATATTGATCATTAGACCTACAAGTAGTTGGATCACTGCTGTGCAAAGTGTGCTTATTTTGTGCTACATTTGTAACAGTATTTTCCTGCTACACCAGCATCACAGTAGTATTGTGATATAGACTGAAGCTTCTGTATAGTCTCACCAGCCAGCCTGTATTTCTTCTTTTTTGTGATTTGGTTAGTCTTTTTTCTATCAGATGATAAAGAAAAACATACAGGCTGGCTGGCAAGACTAGCTTCTGTTGGTGGCAATAAATACTGTCAGATTAATAAAGTGATCAGTGTGGTGCTACGAAATCTTATTGGTGTAGCAAACATGCGGTGTTAGATATACAGGTATGATATAGAGACGTGTCAGATGAGAGGCTTCCCTGCTGACGGCTGTGTAATAGTATCTTGTGTGTATATTTCTTGTATTACATTCCTATTATGGGTATCACCATGGTGATTAGCTTGGTGTGATTCAGTACATAACAAGTTCCAGTTAATATTGATAATGTTGATGTTATCAAATACTTGTTGTTTGTGTCATCGTCATGAGGATTGTGTCATGTTGTGAGGGGGTTGATAGGTATGTGATGTACAGTATGTGTGTCTGTCCATGTCTCACATAATTTATAAATGTCTCAGTCCACCAAGTGGTATCTTGTATTGAGAAGGTGAAGTCACATATCAAAGGAACACTGGTCTGAGAAACTGAGCCTTTGAAATGTAACGGGTGAGGACTTTAGGTGTCCACACTCTACCATGAGACATGGTACAAACTCTTATACCAGTATTGGATTTGGCTGTAATGACTTGGTAGTGCATTGCACAGGTGGCTCAGTGTTCTAGTGAAGGGTTAGCATTTTGTGCGTGTGGGTGTGTGCGATATATGGTTCTGGCTGACTCACTTCATAATTGCTGTTTACAAGCTAAGAAAGACCATATTTGTATGGCTTGCAAGGTGTTGTGCATAGTAAAAGCCAAAGTTACAACTTCACACAAGTAAAAATGAGATGCCAACTCTTTGATTTTGGGTTGAGGAAAAATTCTCAAATATCCAAAGCCACAATTCAATTTGAGCACCAGTTGTTAAGCAATTGAAAACATTGCATAGTCAGCAGACAATTGTCTGCTCTGCTGTGCAGTGATTCATGATGATGATGATCAGTCACCAAGTCTCTAGCTAAAATGTTATCAGTTTGTAGTAGTGGCTGATTTGGTTTTGATAACTCTGCCATGCATATCACTGATGTGTTGTAATTGATCAGTTTGCAATGGAATAGTCTCTTTGTTAATGAACAAGGGATAACAAGGACACCTGCATATTCCAGGTACTTAGTTAAGGTCCCAAAGTGTCCCTTGGTGCATAAACTGACCTGGAAAATCTTGATAATCAGGACACTATTGGTTGGTCTCCAAGGTGTCCATATTACACTGGTTGCACTGTACATGTGTCATGTATTCTGCTGCAAGTCCATGTTTGTAGCACACAGCGAGCATGCGTGCACACACACACACACACACACACACACACACACACACACACACACACACACACACACACACACACACACACACACACACACACACACACACACACACACACACACAATACCTGCATATCTATGTTTCAAGGTCTAAAGTATAGTGCACAATTAAATATCAAATAAGATAATTAATTTACAACACATGTTATTTAACAATTTCACCTTTCATGTAGTAAGGTACATGTTCTACACCTAAGGGCTTCCTGCCTTTTACCTGACCAATGGGTACTGTTATAAAAGAGATGGGAAACAAGTTGTTGATTGTGCAATTATAATTCCTGATTGGTTATAAAGTGGACAGAGTTATAAACAACTTGTTTATGTGTTTTTAATAATCCCCACAAGATGTCTGTTGTTATTGTATTACTTCATGTATAAAGCTAGCCTGTTTGTAAAGCTAGCCTGTTTATAGGGTAACTCACTTAATGCACCTCTTTTATAAGACCTAAGAAGTACTTCAAGACCTCATTAATAAGACCACTTCATTATAATGACCATGTAAAGTAGCTAAGATGTACTTCATGACTTCTTCAATAGGACCACCTCATTGTAGTGACCATTTTAGGCTCTATAGATGGCCCCAGTAATGAGGTTTTCTATCACATTACAAACTCTTGTTGTTTACAACAGACACAGAGGAGGTAGCAGCTCTACCCCAAGTCAGGCGCCTGCAGATCATCCTCAAGTTATCAATGAAGAAGCACCACCAGTGGCTCCAGCTGCGGCAGCGATGGCCAGAGGACGAGATAATGAACAGTTCCAGGAAAATATGGCTGTTAATGCTGGGCCAGGGATGGCAGATATGGGACAGAATGATCTTCGACGTGACTGGGTGGACTCATTTTATAGACTATTCTCGTTTATATTGTTAATGACTTTGGTGTACTTCTCTGCATCAATGAGCAAGTTCCTGGCATTTGCCATCATCATTGTGTTACTACTGATGTGAGTGTGTATGTCTGTACCCTACACACACACACACACACACACACACACACACACACACACACACACACACACACACTACACACACACACACTACACACACACTACACACACACTACACACACACTACACACACACAACACACACACACACACTACACACTACACACACACTACACACACACTACACACACACTACACACACACTACACACACACTACACACACACACTACACACACACACTACACACCACACACACACACCACACACACACACCACACACACACACACACCACACATACACACACACACACACACACCACATACACACACTACACACACACACTACACACACACACTACACACACACACACACACACTACACACACACGCACTACACACACACGCACTACACACCACATACACACACTATATGGCTTCATCACTACATACTACACTTCACAGAGGCAACACACAGCCTTGCAAGGTACAAGTTATCATATGAACTAACTCCTAGTTTGTTGTACTAGTTAGTCAGGTATGGTCATGTTAGCAGTGTCCATTACAGGAAGTACCTGACTGTGAGTGATGTAGTATATTAGTTGCTCCACTGATCACTAAACAATAACTTCTAGTCTAACTTGTGGTGTTTCCTTACAAATGTGTTCTTCCTGATGTGCATTGTGTCTTAATCATACTTTTTGATTTAGGAAACCATTTCTCTGCTATTGTTACCTCCATCTGGCCTGAGGGATAATTTGTATTTAGTGGTGGGTTATGGTATTGAGAGCTGTGGCCTGTTTGAATAGGCTGGACTGTTTTAACATTATTAACACCCAATGTACTAACTGAATCAGTTTTGTTGTATGATAAGCTTGTCTGTGGTGCTTCCTATGATGTAGCACTACCACACTACCACACACTACCACACTACCACACTACCACACTGTATTGAGGTTAATGTGGTAAAGCTGTGGCAATAGGTATATTAGTGGAACATGCTTTTGTCATAAATGAATGTAGTTTATGCAGAAATTTCTGTGGTTTGGCAAGGACAGTTGTCTGTTGTCTTCCTCTTTCTTTACATGTTTTGATGTTCTTTGTAATTACAGTCAATTTCAGATTGCTTGCAAAATACAATGAACAATTTGCACACTTGACTGACTAGGTACCAGACATAGCTATCGCTTACTTTGTAACTTTATAATTGTCGAGGCCTTATTTTGGTAACCATAGTAATGAGGTTTCACTCTATAATTAGAGGCACAAATACACACAGTTAAGTTTTTGGACTAGTACACTATTGCTGTACACATATGATACTGGCTCTGACAATGTTGTGGCCATACTATAATGAAGTTAGTTGCCCATATTAAGAATGTGTTATTGTACAAACAATAGTAGATTGATGTGGTGAAGACACTTCCTTATTTGGTTACAACCATAATTAGCTCTCTTCTATTTAGAATATTGGATTTTGTCATAACCAATTCTTTTCATGAAATAGTTCTGGTTTTGACAGTTTATCTAGTCCCTGTTGAATGTGTGTAGGCAGTGTAGACATCTTATTGGTCATTGCCTGCTTTAGGGTGGCCTGGAATGTGTGGAGTAATGGTGTGAATATTGTTTTGTGTGTGGCAAACTTCTGTGTGTGTGTATGTGTGTGTGTGTCACTGTAACTGTGTATACCCCTTGTAGTCATTTAAGGTGTTATATGTGTGGTGTGGTCGAGGTGTGGTTGGGGTGTGTATGTACGTGTTGGTACATGTCTGTTTGGAATGTGTGTTGTGTGCGTACAAGTGATGTGTGCCGTGTGCATAAATACTTGCGTAACATGTGTGTACGTGATTGTGTGACATGTGCGTATGTGACATGTGCGTATGATATGTGTGTACCTGCTTGTCAGTGATGCCTTTGTATAGTAAATGTGCGTGGTGTGTACATGGGGACCTTGGTGACTTGGCAGTGTTAATTAATCTGGGGAAGTAAAAGCAACTATCACAGTGGGTAAAAAGAACTCCAGGTGGTCCTGGTACAGCCTCCTGTGGATTACTAATCCAGATTTGTCTGTGCTGACTCATAGCACCTGAGTAGAATGCAGGTGTCCCAGTGCTGGTTCACTGGGTAAATGTGACCATCTAGTACAGTAGCCACAGGCTTTGTTTTTGTGCGTGTGTGCATGTGCATGCAGTGTGTATACGTGACATGTGCGTATGCACGTGTATGTATAGCTCATGTGTTTGTGTGTGTGTCCCATTTAAGGCAAAACCAAACAATACATATAAGGGACACTGGGTTTGAAGCATGGTAATATGTATATCTGTATGTGTGTCTATATGCATGTTCGTGTGTGTGGTGTCTCTTAATTTAATTATTAATTTTTATAGATACCAGGCTGGTTGGTTTTCAGTGAGGAGGAACAGACAAGGTATTATTGGAAGCCATTTTGTGTTTGGTTATTACAAAGAATGCCTTTTTTATACAAAAAAAAACTTGACCATCTGGTTTGTCCAGTAATTCACAACCATAATCATTTCTTGTATGGTTGCCTATAGTAAGTCCCTGTTACCCAGGAAGCCATGATAAATGTTTGCTGGGTAGTGTATAGAGGTGTGTTGGATGACAGCCTCTCTATGCCTGTATACAACACTTAGTGTTGCATGCCTGACCCGTAACAGGTGCGAGAGACTGGTGTAGCTAACACAGAGTTTGTGTTTGTTAATTGTTTTATTAATTTTCTTTTTTTTGTGTGTAGCACCTCGTAATGCCGCTGCTGCACAAAACAATGGAGCACGTGGAAGGGGTCAAGAGGAAAGACCTGGGGGTCAACAGGACGCAAGGGATGACAGACATCCAAATAATGTAATCACCTTTAACCACTACCTCAATTTGTTGTCTTAAACCTGGCGCCCTTTCTGTCATGACACACACACTCACATCCTGTTTGTTTAATAGTTTGTTTAGCTGACCACACCCAATAGATTATCACTTTCCTGTAATTGTACACTTTGGGCCATCCAATATTATTGTTTGTGATGTAGGTATGCTTTTCTTAAGGCCAGTTTAATAATTGTTAATGGAGTTTAGAACATCATATCCTTTGACTGCATGTGGCACTAATCATTTTGTTTTTGTCAGCATAAAGTTTCAGGACTCTTGTCTTTTTCTCCACAGAATGAAGAACCTGATGGAGCCCAGCAGCCAGCAGCAGTAGAGCAGACACCAAGTGTGTTAGGAACTGTCTTCATGTTTATAACAAGCTTTTTTACATCTCTTGTACCACAGAGACCTCCAGAACTGGCTGGAAATTAATTTATTGTTGTACTCAATTGTGTACGAATTAAAATTGTGTACAGCACTATACCGCATTGAATAGCTGCGGGCTGTTAATCAATTTGCGTCTCGTGTGTTTACATAATCCGTACCGCCTTTTTGTGGTACTTCAAAGGGATCCTTACAACAACGCGAAATTATAGACTTACAAAAGGGTGACCCGAGTAGCTGTCGGGTCAGTTGTTAAGATATGAGTAGCTGTGTGTGTAGTTAGGGGAGTTCTGCCGGCGGACCACTAGCTAGCCAGTCTATTCGGACTATAAACGACTACAAGGACTGTTATACTTTTAAAGACGTGGACGATGTCTGTTGGCGTTGCGTCTCGAATTCAGCACGACTTTAAGAACTCTAACCACTTCGACATGTTCTCTAGCAGAAGGACTGCATCATTTTCATCTGCATACTGTGAAAAATGTCTTGTGCAAATCCGCGATTCTGACGACCAGTTATGCCAGAGTTGTAGACAGCGTAGTCAGAGACGACATGAAGGACGTAGCTTCTTTGGAGATTTCCTAGTCCCTGATATGCTAGAAGCTTTAGGAGGAGTGATTGATGCGTCCCCGACCTCTTCAACTAACAGCGCGCCCTCATTTTTGACTTGTAATGTTTGTGAAGAGGGCGCAAAGCCAGCCTCAGCCAAGTGTCTCGAGTGCAAAGATTACCTATGTGAGTCGTGTGTGGTGGCGCACAGAGTTGTACGTGTTACAAAGGATCACCCCATTCAACCACTATCACCAGTGTTCGAAGATTTACCTTCTACTCCAGTAACTACTCCAACCTTTGCTACTGCTGCCCCCAAACAACAGCACACGCCCACTCCTATTGGAAACAATCGCAAAAACTCGATCAAAACTGCAAGCGTGTCCTCCGATGGCTCTGCTGGTGCAGATTATGGAGAATGTCCAGAACACTCCAGCGAGTCGCTCTGTTTCTACTGCTACACTTGCAGTGTAGGGCTATGCCACGCTTGTGTACTGGGGGACCATCAACATCACAACTATGCCTACATCACTGAGAGATATGAGCAATGTAAACCTGCCCTGGAAGAGCTGATAGGCAAGAGTCAAGCTGAGATCCACGTACTGCAACTATCCCTGGAGGAAGTGTCTAAAATGAGCCAACAAATAGCTACCAAGAAAGAAGCAATGATTGCAGAAGTCCGACACACTTTCAAACAGCACATACAAAGTTTACTGCAGAAAGAAAGTGAGCTAATTACACAGGTGAAAAATATTGCTGACATACGAACTGAATCATTGGCCAAACAGATGGAGAATCTCCAGTCGTTGTTAAAGTCATGTTGTGACACTCGTAAAGATGCTGAAGATACCCTCAAAGAAGGTGACAAAAAGAGTGTAATGGAGGTGCGCTGGAAACTATCTGATAAACTGAATGAGAAAAGTTCCACAGCCTCCTCTAGAAATCCTGTTGAAGATGATTCATTCATTATCAAGACCAATCTATCTGCCGCCCAAGCCGCTATGCAAAATATCTGTATTGTTACTACTGCTCCTTATGCTCCAATGTGCTCAGCTGTTGGTGATGGATTCCTAAAGCCAAAACAAGGTCGTCTCTACAGTATAACTGTATGCACAAGAGATCGTAGTGGAAACCAATGTGTTCAAGGAGGAGAGAGACTATTTGTTCAATTAAAGGCATCATCAGGATCTCCTGTACAACACGAAGTCAGAGATAACAATGATGGATCTTACCTCATTACATTTCGTCCTTACCACCCTGGGGAACACCAGCTAGTTATTGCTATCAGAGGCCAGCATATCAAGGGTAGCCCCTTCAGCTTGGTGGTGGAGAATGGATCAGAGTACGGCCGTTTTGGAGTAGTCACTAAAGTATTTGGCAGTGAAGGAAGTGAGCCTGGTCAGTTGTGCCGATCATGGGGTATATGCGGTGATCAGATGGGGAATGTTATTGTTGGAGATCGGAGTAATCATCGTATCCAAATCTTTGACTCCAATGGCAGCTTGAAGCACTGCTTTGGCACAGAAGGGGTTCACCCTGGACAGTTCAACAGACCAGCTGGTGTTGCAGTCACTCAAGACAATCACGTCGTCGTTGCAGACAAAGATAATCATCGTATACAAGTCCTACAATATGATGGTAAATTTGTCTTCATGTTTGGCTCCAAGGGAAGCAATGACGGCCAGATGATATACCCTTATGATGTAGCCATTAATCCAGCTGATGGACGTATTGCTGTTACTGACAGTGGAAATCACCGATTGTTGATCTTCAGCCAAGAAGGTATCCTAATTGGAAAGTTTGGCTACAAGGGGTATTTGTGTGGCCATTTTGATTCTCCACGTGGCATTGTCTTTAACGACGAAGGACATTTAATTGTATCAGACTTTAACGTTCACCATATTCTAGTTATCCATGACGATGGGACCACAGCTCGTATTCTAGGCAGTCAGGGAAGTGGAAATGGCCAATTCATGCGTCCCCAAGGACTAGCTGTCGATCACATGGGTAACTTTGTTGTTGCTGACACACGTAATCATCGTATTGTTATCATGCACCCTAACGGACAATTCATTGCTAAGTTTGGCACTCAGGGTAGTGGACCAGGACAATTTGACCGACCAACAAGTGTAGCTGTTCTCCCTCACGGAAGAATTGCTGTACTAGACTTTGGAAATTCAAGAATCCAAATATTTTAGATGCCAAAAACTAAAGTAGGTTTGTGTGCTTTTTCTATGATAGTTTTGTATGTGTGTGTTTAGCGTTTTATTTACCAGTGAGCTGTTTGCTATATTATTTGTAGTAGTGTTGTTGGCACTTTAATATGATCATTATTTATCCTGTAAGGACTTCATTGATGAAGACAATTGTGTGTACCACCAGTATGTATGCCTAGCAGTTAGCATTTACTCTTAGAGTGTCTTTTATATATATTAGTGTTCATTTTTCTGCATATTAAACAATCATTTTTGTTGTTTATAATTCAAATGTATTATTGTTTTTTTGGTTTGTTTTGTTGAGTTTTGACCAAAACAATAAATTGATTATACAGTGTAATTGATACATTTCACTCGCTTGTTCAACCTTTTCAATATATAGTTTAGCTGCCTTCCAGGGCCACACTCCACGAAGCTGCACTGGGGATAATCCTTCATCATATTTTCCATCACTGTATCCCATACTACACAACTAGTTAGTTGTTTAACAAGTAGGGTTCGTATCTCTTCTACACTTGAATAAAGTTTACCAGTGACGTTAGAGTACACTGGTAGCTTAGGTAGTTGTAGAGGAGCCTTGTTCACTGCTACAGCAAACTGTTCAGTAGCTGGTGACATGTACAATGAATGGAAGGCACCGGATAACGCAAGAACTTTAATACTTCCACCTCTCTCCTGTATACAGTTACTAACAAAGTCAACAGCTCGTGTGCTGCTCCCTATAATAAATCCTCTAGGAAATAACTTATTGGTAATGCTACAGTCACCATATCCACTCTGCTTCACTACAGTACACACATTTTCAATTTGTTCCTTGTCCAACCCAGTCACTCTGAGAAGTCTTGATGAGATTTTATCTGATGCCATTTGCATTGCTGCAGCCCTGACTGCAACTAGCTGTAGTCCTATAAGGTAATAGGACATGACTGGTGAAGCTGTATCAATATTTTAATCATGTCACTTGTACAGTTGATATTTATTGAGTAGACTGTATTGTTTACCTGCCTCAAAGGAGATAGCGCCAGCAAATATCAGAGCTGTGAGCTCTCCAATACTTAGTCCAGCCACTGCTTGTAAACTACCCTACATGAAATATACACACCCCTAACAAATAATTATGCTGTGCAACAACAAAAACATGTGTTATCATGTAAACAACGTTGTTATTATGTAAACAATGTTGTACTGATGTAAACAAATCCTGTTACACATGTAAAAATGGGGGCCACCTGGTTAATTACAACCTCATTAGCTGCTTGACCACAACATGTGTCAGCTGAGCTACTGCTGATGTCAAGTCAACTCACCACCACAATTATATCAACAAAAAGCACTACCCAGTCATCTGTTACTAATTTTTTTGCACATGAAAGCCATGTGTGGGTGGAGTTCAGAGTAGAGCTAAGACTTGCTATCTATAGTGATGAGTTCCACAGTTCAAAGTGTTCACTAATAGAAACAACTTCATTACAAAGGTATGTTGAATTACTATCCTAGAATAATAAAAGCAGTTGTGGCCACTATCACTATTGATAATGCTCATACCCAACATGACAATGACTGCTCCTGAGCACTGACAAGACAGAAAAGGTGTAACTTGTAAGAAGAGAGGTGGAGGAAATAACAGACAAATAGGTTAGGTCTTGGGGCAGGAGATCATGTCATTAGGAATTTTGTCAGGAGTTTCAGAGGCTGGCAACTTCATAAACACATTGATGTTGGACTTGTAACTACTAGCCGGATAATGTCATATATAAGTGTCCACAGCAACCAGTGCACAACAGTCAATAGCACTCTGGCATTCTCACTAAAATAATAGACTATGGCGATTTGTATAAACACAATACATGATCTCTTACATATCCATCTAAGGCCAACATTCATGATACATTACCATATCATGCTGGTCTGCGTACAATGGATCAAGTCATCCATTATATAAACCTCTCCTGTAATGGTCTTAAGACTTTCCAGGAATGAATGGGTGGATTTGCCAGCACAATGGATGGCTAGCTGACTGTGAACACACATTACACAAATACACACACAGATATGGGACCTGTCACTTGAATTGTAATAAATTTAATATACAAAATGTGTGCTAGGGTTATAAATAAGACAATATCTTGTTAGGATAATATCAATTAACTACACAATCCAGCCACAACAAGATTGGTTTCGGTTGAGATGTGATAAGAAGCTTGAATTGGCACCTTTTATTATTTGTGTTTAAGCTAAATGAATTACTATAAGTGTATCAAGCCATTCTAGAGTGAAACCACTAACCAACTAACCAAAGAGGCCCCGTAAATGTACACACAAAATTAGTTGGCTGGGTTATAGCAGTGACGTCACATCATGTATCATTACGTCATTATCAATGTCATCCTTCGCTGCTACACTTGCAGCTGCTAGAGAGGCGACAACTATGGCTGGCTGACAATAACGCGTCTCTTGCAGCTTGCTCTCAGGGCCTGTAAGACACAGTGACTGTAGATCGTATCCCAGTGTTTCATTGGCTTGTTTAAACAATGATCGTACAGCTGGAAGATCTTGTATTCGTGATGTCATCCCAACGTATTGAGCCCCTTGTCCAGGGAACAACATACACGAGTAACATCTGATCAATATTGAACTGCGATGCATTACGTTATCCCATAATCGAAACTATTTTGTGATAACTAATTTGTGCGCTTAAAGTAAAACTTACTTCGAGAATCACGTGCTGATACCTCACGAAGAGAATGGAGCTCTGTTCCGTTCAGTTAACAATAAAGTAGTTCCAATTAATGCTTTATACATCCTAATACAACATACACCATGTGTGTAGCAATCAGTTCTGGCGGGTTAACAACCAGAGAAGGGTATCAATATTCCAGAGAAGTGACAATATTGTTTGAAGAGACATTCTTTAACCAACGAGATGAGAGTTACCGTGTGTTGTGCTTGGAACAACCTTTAGAAGGAGGTACCTTATTTGTTTGCTTACATTTTCATATTTCAGTACATTTCTATTACTTGTAGCAATTTTGGATGAGCCAGTAGTTGTAGAATTAGAGTCACTAGAAGATTGTGTGAAGTTTTTATGGAGTGATTCCAGTAAGTGTGTTAATGTGAGGGTCCACAACTTGGGATGGAGTTGAGGGATTGTTAGAATATTTCAAGACTAGATTTCTAGCAAAAAAAAATACAATGCTCAAATCACATGATCCAATTCTGTAACTGTTGATCTTGGAACTAGAACTGTTCAACTGAAACCATATTTCTACTGGAATTTATGTTGGAATCATAGCAACAAGTTGAAATCACTGGCTACATTTGTTCATAAAGATCTGTGAATTGTATCAAAACTATGAATTTTAAGCATATAAACACAAATGGAAGATTGAAGTCCCAGTACTGGAACTGTACGTAATTGGACAAATTCTGGTTCAATAAAGCTGTAAATCCAAAGATATTGGTTCTAGAACTGGAACTTAATTACCGACCTGTACTGAAGCAACACTAATGGCAAGACTTTAAAAACATATGCAAAATCGAACAATATATGTATCCGTAGTTATTGGAAACATACAAAACATTTGTTGTTCATGGCTGTGTGTGTCGACTTGGTTTGGGTTAACTCAAGTCAGTTGGCATAGTTGCTTTCCCTGGCTGAGAAAGTAATCGTTGTACATGCACCACTTGGTAGCTCAGATATGGTAAATGTAGCATGGTATTCATAATGTGAAGACTAAGTAGTGTCAAATAAAATACCAAAATCTTGTATCCATCTTTTGTAAGCCAGGTAAATAGTACCAGTAGTTAATTCTGATTGCAAAATTTTTTGCAGATATAAGTAACATTACTTACCGTACCAAGAATTGTCATATAAAGCAATTACTATTTAAATGCATATACTCTGTGGTGAAATATTAGATCCTTCTTAGTATTCTTGCAGAATCTTTTACAAGCTTAGCTAATTCCTTAGGAATTTGTTCTTTGTACATGTTACCACCCCCTCCCACTCTGGACTAGGTGGACTGCTCTTGCATGTTCCAGTTGTTGTTACCCTTCCCAGACACATACAAAACAAGGAAGAAGATTGATGGATTACTGGTGCAGTTTTCACTCATGGAACACGAGCAGGATAAACCTAAGAAGACCCGCATTCAAGTACTAGTGGTAAGTGTGCTTTTAATAGACATCATACAGAATTGCTTTTGATGTATTTGTATTATAATATGTAAGCAGAATAGACAAATTGAGAAGGCTACCTTCTTAGAGACACTGCTTACAGTTATAATCTTTGCACACACAAAATTGTTATAAATCAAGATTCAAGTGTAGGTGCCTCCTTAGCGCAGTAGGTAGCGCGTGAGTCTCATAATCTCAAGGTCGTGAGTTCGATCCTCACAGGGGGCACATTTTTTTTGTTTTGTTTTATGTACTTTTTAGTTACATGTTTTTCTTCTTTTTTTAAAAAAAAATTTGTATACTGTAATTTATTTTTGGCAGCAGTCAGTAGAACTGTAGCTCCATTTATCAACCCATATCATAGATATTTCTCAATTCCAAAGTTCAAAAATGGAAAAAGTTAATGCGTACTAAATGATTTATTGTGTATCTGTACAAATTATTGTTCATCTCAACTTTGTGTAGGATGTATGCAGAGCCTTCTTTGCTCATGCCTTGCACTTTGCCAGTAGAGATGGGAACATTGTAAGTGTCCACGACTACACTACAATATGTGTTATGCTGCAAGTGTGTATTGTCCACATTATTAATGCTTACAATTATGTGCCATATAATAGTAGCTACTAGCTAGGAAAGATAAATTTTGAGTCATGTGAGCTATCCATGTATGCAGTTCAGCAAACTAGTTACTGTACATAAAAGAAATAAATTTCCCTGCCTACTTTGTTATGAGGAACTACCTGGAGTAATGTTCATGTACACTACACACACACACACTACACACACACACTACACACACACACAGATGTACTACACACACACACAGATGTACTACACACACACACAGATGTACTACACATGTGATTGTTACTTATTTCTCTCATACTAGAGAAAACAAATTCATGGTAGTGGGGTGCTGAAGAAAGCTCTTTACCAAAGCATTGAGGTGAGTCTGTCAACAGTTGTGAGCTACATAATAGTGTACACATATGATGGCCTACAATATTTGACTACACGAAGCATTGTACAAAATACACCCCTGTAGCCTTCACACATGTACCTACTGTATGTATCAGTGTGATACCTGTAACATACAATGTCACCTGTCTATGTATATTTCCCCACGTGTGTCTTTTGTAAAGTATGCTACAAGGTGTGTGCTTACACTGCATCTACTATCTTGCTGCCATACCATAGACTAGTTATTAGACACACATGGCTAAGTGCATGTTGCCTGTTAAGCACATATAGTTGAAATTGCTGCTGCAACCTCATGTTATACAGGATTGCAGTAAAAGATTGTTACAATAAACCAGAAGTGTCACAGTATATTCAATGGCTTGCCCAGCTTCTGTCTAGCATACACTACTGCCTGTAATGATAGCTACGTACACCTGACTTCTCAGGATCGCCTTATCCTCAACTGAACAAATTATTTGACTGATTGCTGACACTGGCAAGAACAAATTCCCATATCAAAGGTGTATTACTTAAGCTACACATCACCTGATACATATTACATACACCTCACATCCTTACATGTACGATACATTCATGTTACACTTAACATGCAGGGAGAACACATGTCACATCTGGCTAACATGCCCACCAGGTGATTAGAAAGTATGGCTGATGATAACAGATGAATTTCACTATACAATTATCATGTAAAAGATATGCAGACTATATGAATAACTACTGTACGTCACATGGTACAACAGCTGGTTTTAAGTGCATGTGCAAATATTTGTTGGAGGAATCATTTGTAAAATTATGCACTTATCAATGACACTAAGGAGGAAGGAAATTATTTGCTATAATAATGAACGTTTTATGGTATGATTTCTGTTCTGTGGTGTTGTAGACATACATCATGTCTCAAGTGTTCCGTAATGTCTTTAAAGAGGTGTGTGTCCAGCGGTTGGATCAGGTGAGCAGTAATTAGAGTGTCGTGCATCACAATAGTATGACTACGTGTTGTATTAGGATGCTGAGCTGAACACTACCACCCGTAAGTTGTCGGACATTACTCCACACCAGCTGGGAGTGAAGGCTCATCATCAGTAAGTTTGTTAGTTGAGGTGATTGTGTAGTGTAGTGTGTTATGTAGGACTAACCTTGTTGATGTGAGGGATAAGCTATCACAATTGAATAATGTGAGTATGTGTAGTGTTACTAGTATGTACATGTTCAGATACTTATAGCAGATGTTGGAGAATCAACCATATGCCATATGGGCACCTTGGTAGTTTACACGTTAACATTATTTAGTATTTGGAAGTGTTGTCGCTCACCAGTCCTTGAAGCCTTTAAGGGTCTTCAATGCCTGAGTTTCTCCACCATTTAAGATACTTTCTTTGTTCTTGAGGTTTGCTCTCAGTCTGTCACAAGTCATCACATCCGTGTGGTGGGTGGCAGGTAGCAGTTTAGTGACGGTTAAACAAAGGTTGAGCCTGACTAGGGTACCTTGACATCTCGCCACATACACATTTAAACATTTCGCATTTTCATGATGCCTCCAGCCAGCCCATATCTTTCAGAGAGATAGACTTGTCTGGCATCATTTTGCAGGTCATCAGAAAAACAGCCATCTTAAGCAGGCCCAACAAGTTGAATGTAGTTTAGTGTGAAAATTTTCAGTCAAAATACGTGGTGCAGCAACGTCATGTTGATCTTTGGCCTTTAGTGACTTGTCCATCCGTCTGTGTCATTATATCCTCTTGTAGCCATGACAGCAGATGAGCTCCTGTCAGTGTTCATCTACCTCATCATAACATGTGACATTCCTAACTGGTAAGGGGTGGGGCTGAGATGTGCAGCATAGCTAGTAAAGGATTCAGATTCAAGAAGCATAGTTGTATTTTGTTGATAATATTACACTACCCGACGTGATCCTCACACTTGGTCTCTGGTTGGCAGGTTTGGTAACATGGTCTACGTCAAAGGGTTCAGTCTATCACAGTGTACCAGTGAGGATCACATGTGAGCTACTTATGATGTCATTGTCTGTTATGATTGGCTGTATTCTTTTGCAGCTACCTGCTGACATAACTGGAGGCGGGGCTGCAGTACCTCACTAGCAATCAGCTGCCAGCAACCACACCCACTGAAGGGAAGGGCTTGGAAGGTTCCACACAAGTGCCATTTGTCATTCGGTCAGACAGTGTATGCCCCAGTGATCAGGGTAAAGTTCAGTCTATTGTTATTTAGCTAAAATTGTTTATGTTAATTGAGGACATTTTTAAGTGTGTACATACCGTATGTACGTTTGTATTTACCAAAACAACTAGTGTAATACTAAGCTTTACTATTATGATTAAAGTATTTGGTAAAGGCAGAGCCCGTATACCAGAAGACCTTATAAAGGCCTAAGATGTTTATATTAACTGCACTAAGTATGTTTGAAAAGTAGGAAAAATCCATGACTGGACCTGGGTAGCCTCGAACCTGCAGCCATCCGATTAATTTACATAACAAATAACATTGGTACAAACACAGGCCACCATCAACAATGACATGGCAAAGGTCAGAGCTCTACTAAACTTGGATAACACAATAGAGGACAATGTCGACTTCACTGACTTCTGTCACCCTCTCTGTGACTGATTGTTGTGAGGAGTTTGAAGAGGCAACAGCGAGAGGAAACACAAGAAGACGATGATGATTCTGTTACTGTGTATTCCAAAGTAATTCCATTAATGTCCCAATATAACATACACTATGTGTGTTTAGGTTGTAGCAATCAGTTTTGGCAGGTTAACCAAAGAAGGGTATTAAGATTCCAGAGAAGTGAAAATATTGTTTGAAGAAGCCAACAAGATGAGAGTTATCCTTGGAATAACCTTTAGAAGGAGGTAACTTCTTTGTTACATTTTCAGATCAATAAATTTGCTTGTAGCTATTTTGGATGAACCAGTGGTCGTAGAATTAGAGTCACTAGAAGATTGTGTGAAGTTTTTATGGACTGATTCCAGTAATTGTGTTAATGTGAGGGCCCACAACTTTGGATGGAGTTGAGTACTAGATTTGGGTAAAATTTCAAGACAAACTTTCTAGCAAAAAGTACAATGGTTCAAATCACATGTTTATTAGTCCAGTACAGTTTTTGATCTTTGAACTAAAACTGAAACCATAATTGTATAACATATACAATAATGCTGGGACCATAACAATAAGTTGAAAGCATGTAAATTTACAGTACACCATTTTGGTTATTGTATCAGCTACATTCGTTCATAAATATAAGATGTCAATTGTGACAAAACTACAATTAGCGATAAATAGAAGATTTAAGTCCCAATACTGTTACCCACAAATCCAAAGATTTTGGTTCGTGAACTGGACCAATTTTCACTGAATGGCAATTAAGACTTCTGCAAAATCAAACTATATGTTCAAATAGTTATCCAAATAATTATTGGTAACATATGGAACATGTGTCATCATGGCTGTGTGTAAAGACTTGATTTGGGGCTTATAGTTAAACTCAGGCATATTTGCCTTTCCCTGAGAACTTGAGATTATATTATTAAGTTGGGACATGGAACACTTAGTAAATGATGTAGCATGATATTGATAACATGAAGACTTAGGCAGGTGTCAAATACAATACCAGAATTAATATGACCTCTATCCACAGTGACGTCACAAACATAAAATGGCTGCCAATAGTGGGATACTTTAATATTTTCAATTACATGAAGAAAATTTTTGATTGGTCATATTTCAGCCAAGAAAAAAAGATATGGAGCTACAGCCAACAGGTATGATTATCAGACATTACAGAATTTACAGTGAAACCTGTGTATTAAGGACACCTTGGGACCAATCAAAAGTGTCCTGATTATCAAAGGTGTCCTGATTTTCCAGGTCAGTTTACATGCTAAGCGATATCTTTGGGACCATTACCAAGTTTCCAGATTACACAGGTGACCTCATTTTCTAGTGTCCTGATTAACAGGTTCCAGTGTACAATAAATCATTAAAGCGTCTTTTGGAAGCTTTTTGATTGTAGATTTCGACTATAGTGTGATATAACCATACCTGTCAATTAGAGCTCCGTATCTTCTATCTCGGCTGAAATATGATTGAACAAAAAAAATTTTCTCAGTAGCGCCTGTACTTGATAATATTAAAGCCTCCGCCATTTTATCTTTGTGACATCATTTCAGATAGAGGGTCATTGTATACATCTTTTTGCGAACCAGCTAAATAGTACCACAGTATGTGTAATTAAAAGAGAACCAGTGACCTTTCTACCTGGGTATTTTTGAGGTCTCCATAGTATCAAGGATAAAGACACACTAGACATCTCTTTGGATTATATATGCCTGGCATTTGGTGGTAAGAAAATATAAGTTCTTACAGTTTAGTGAATTCATATATTACGTATACATGTAGGTATGCACTGGTGGTAACAGAAATGGGGTCATGTTCTGCTATAAATTCTTCAGTCAGAGCAGACTTGTATGACTGTTACTTTTTTAGTGTCTCTAGTCACATAGAAAAGTGGTTGCTAAGTTTTGACTAGTTGACAGCTATACTTAACAACAAATTATTAGTAAAATAAGTGCTTGGGCAATGCGTGGATGCGTATTTCTACCCACCATGTGTCAGCCATTGAGCAGACCATAGAATAACAAAAAGAAGACAACTAGATTTAAATGGTTGAGTAACTTATAGTCCTAGCTACTTAACCATAATAACTTACTTGCTGACCAGAAAACCTTGTGAGTCAAAGTGTTTTATTTTCCTTTGCTGTTCCTCGTACTGTGTCAAGGTGTTACTGTTCCACAAAATGTAGCATTAACTGTGCAAATGATGTCAGGGACACACCTCTTCACAGAGCAGCACAATAGGGATGCAGTGAGTGAAATCTGTCAAGTGAAGCACTTCTAATATTGCAATATTCCTAATCTGTGTGTGGAACCTGGTGTATATATTAGTAGTATGTAGGCAAGCATAGATACTAGAATACATAATGGATTGGAAATGTATTTTTACGGTTACGAACTCAATACAGTCATGTGGTTTATAGAGTCGTTACCAGGTGCTAAATGCTGAGACTGCTACTACGGGGTTTAGAAAACATCAAGTTATTGCCAGTTATTTTTTGGTTTGTGAGTGAAGGTTAGTCGCTTAATATAACCAAAGATGTGAAGGAAAGTACGCAGAGTTTGTGTTTACAAATTAGTGTGGGATTTTTGGTGTACAGGGCATATTATTTACAAAACTCAGGACTTGTTAAAGAGTTCTTCACATTGTAATGAGTGCACAAAAATAGTTTTTAGCTCGGTACAATTACTTTATGTAAGTGAAGTGAAATAATGGCCAGGAGTGCAAATGCAAGCAAACAAGATGTCCATTTTTGAGAACCTTAAGTGAATTCGATGAAAACATATTACTGCCTATGGAAAGTGCACCTGTACCCCGTAATGTCAACACGTGGACAGTAACCGTAAAAATATTTTGCATTTTCAGTCCATTATGTATTCTAGTATCTATGGGGCAAGGGGGTTTACAATGTTTTAAGGAACTGGATTTAGAAGCCAGCAGTATTGTAAGGGTTTGTTGTGTGTTCTATTAGAGTACTTGACCATGTAATATCTGTGAAGTGTTGCATCATCCACCACACGAGATGATATGGCAGACAAACATTGATGAAGACAATTGTATGTACCACCAGTATGTATGCCTAGCAGTTAGTATTTTACTCTTAGAGTGTCTTTTTTTAATAATATACATATTACACAATTATAATTCGAATGTATTTTTTTTGTTTACTTCATTAAGTTTTGAATCATACACTGTAATTGATGCATTCTGCTTGCTTGTTCAACTTTTTCAATATCAAGTTCACCTGACTTCCAGGGCCACACTCCACAAAGCTGCACTGGGGATAATCCTTCATCATATTTTCCATCACTGTGTCCCATACTACACAACTAGTTAGTTGTTCAACAAGTAATGTTTGTATCTCTTCTACACTTGAGTAAGGTTTACCAGTGACGTTAGAATACACTGGTAACTTTGGTAGCTGGAAAGGAGCCTTGTTTACTGCTGCAGCAAACTGTTCAGTAGCTGGTGACATGTACGATGAATGGAAGGCACCAGATAAAGCGAACACTTTAGAACGTCCACCCTTCTGCTGTACATAGTTGCTAATAAAATTAATGGCTTGTGTGCTGCTCCCGATGGTACATCCAATTGGAAACAACTTGTTGGAAACACTGCAGTCACCATATCCTCTCAGCTTCACTACATTACAAAGATCTTCTATTTGTTTCTTGTCCAAACCAATCACCCTAATACTACATGATGACACTTTATTGCATGCCATTTGTAAAGCTGCAGCCCTTACTACAACTAGCTGTAGTCCTATAAGGTAATAGAACGTGACTGGTGAAGCTGTATCAATATTTTAATCATGTCACTTGTACAGTTGATATTTATTGAGCAGACTATTGTTTACCTGCCTCAAAGGAAATAGCACCAGCAAATATCAGAGCTGTTAACTCTCCAAGACTTAGTCCAGTCACTGCTTGTATACCATCCTATATACAGTATGTACATGAAATGCACACCCCTAAGCAGCAATTATGCTGTGAAACAACTATAGTTATCATGTAAACCAATCCTATTGAACACATGAACATTATCACCCCTAGCAACATGTGTCAGTTGAGCTGGTGCCAAGTCCAACTAATTACTGCCACAACAATCAAACATTATACACAGTTCTGTAGAGAACTCTAGATAGTAATCCTTCATTATCCTTGTGCACCTGACCACAACTGTGTGGTGTAATCTACACATGATGATTTTACATCACTATGTTACCAACTGTCGAAAGGTATGCTTAATGAAAACAGCTTCAATACAAAGGTATGTTGAATTACCTTCCCACAAGGGTATCAAATAATCTGGTGAAAACTTATGCCCTAGTACTACTAAAAACATGCATAGCCAACACATGCCAATGTAGCAGCAACTCAACACAGATAAGAGGAGAAATGACAGACCACAAGTATAGGAGCTTTGGAAAGAAGATCATGTCATAAGAGTTTGGGTAGGATTGGAAACAGCTTAAAGTGTTGGGATCATGCTCGGCTTTTTCTGTTAATGCCCATGCTAAGTGGTTCATGTGAACAGGTGCACTCTAGATCTGACCCTTATATGGTAATGCATGCATCTTGTATAATTCATGCTGGTCTGTGTTACAATGGACCAAGTCATCAATTATTTCAGTTACATGTTTCTGACTCCCTGTATTCACAGCCTTTAAGCCTTCTCACAGGTCCCTAGTGGGACAGCATACACAGAACAGAAATGTACAAACCAGCAGTCAGTGGATATCAAATCTCAGTACCCGGAAAGTCTTAAGGCTAGTGGAATAGCCTTGAGATTTGAATGCAATGGACTGTGAACATAAAATGCACAATTAATAATAATACTTTACAGAATAGTAATTCTGAGGGTCTACCAGTGACCTACACTGATAGCCTAACATACATTAAATAATAACTATACACTAACATCTAGCTATACACATGTTACTTAGTTACAAGTGGTCAAAATTGTTAGATGCAGGATTTTTGGAACAATCATAAACTGCTAGCTATTGATATGGGGCCTGTCACTTGGATTGCAACATGCTTAATTGTAATACAAAATGAATTCGAGGCTAAATTGGTTGGCTGGGTTATATACACAATGTGTAACATTACGTCATTAGTGATGCCATCCTTCGCTGCTATACTTGCTGCTGCTAGAGAGGTGACAACCATGGCTGGCTGACAATAAAGTGTCTCTTGTAGCTTGCTCTCAGGGCCTGTGAGACACAGTGATTGCAGATCATATCCTAGTATTTCATTGGCTCGTTTAAACAATGATCGTACAGCTGGAAAGTCTTGTATTTGTGATGTCATCCCAACGTATTGAGCCCCTTGTCCAGGGAACAACATACACGATATTGAACTGCGGTACATCATGTAGCCTCTTCTCGTTCACCTGCTGAGTCCTCGTTTCTTGTTTTAAACAAGCTACGGCAAAGGCAATGACTCTTGTTAGCTACAGTGGGCCAGCTACAGGCTTGTCCTTTTGTACAACCCGGTCTTTTGACAAAATTGATAATAACATAACATAGCTGCACAAGCCGAGCCCAAGCATTTTAATATAGCGTTGTGAAGCCCTTAAATAGCGATTTCCAACCAACCAATTCTTCACACATATTTTTGCTACTTAAATTACACACCTTCAATAAATGTTTCACCATAGATACAGTATACCAACAGGGATTGGAAACGGAGACTCGCGCACAAACATATCCGTGTCTCGCATGACGTAGACTTTCATCCGTAACTCGGTAGTAATGGCGAGTGGAATTGTCCGTAGCTTTATAGGTGAGTTTTGTGATCTTCCCGGATGGAGAGTGGTAGAAAGTTTGTTGAAGCAATTTTGCACCATATACGAACGGAGACGCTTTTGACGAATTCAGCGAAGAGCTAGTGATGTCACTTAAGGAAATATTCGAAAATTTGAGGGAGTACTACAAGTCCACCTCCACAAAGAAAGAAACTCTGGTGTGAATTCCACCGTAAAAGACTCCACACGTTGCCTGATATTTGGAAGCGTTTTTGCAAGGGTTTAGAAATCCCATACAGCCAGCTGGTAGCACAGTTAATCCAAAGGCTGCAGCACATGTTGCTGTCAGACCTTCAATTGGCCACTGTAAAGCTTTAATAATAATAAAATAATAACGACTCCGGTTTCATACAACCTTCATGCCAGCTTGTCTACACAACACATTCAACAGAGCTGGTACCAGCTATATATAACACAATTTAAAGCTATAGTGACCAACTGATAATGTCCATGCTCATTGCTATAATAGTACAACAAATACTGAATAGCTAACATTAATTTTGCAACACTACACAAGATAACAAAACGTAAAGGAAGAAAAGCAAACAAACAAATATAACCAGTTACCAAGTCACATTCAGCAACAATTATATTCCAGTATATGTATGTGCAGAACAATCCAAGTGTTCAGATAGTGAACTTGAAGCCATGTCGTCAATACATTAACACGGAAGTATCATTTACCAGAAGATATTGGTAGTGAATCTATTTATTTTATTTATTTATTTATTATTACTGAGCAGCCAGCACTGCTGATGCACTCAGGAAAGAAAAATCACACATGTACATTACTACAATAATTAGAAACGTTAACTGAGAAAGAGTCAGAGTCATTTAAATCAATTAGGAGTTGTGGCAACGAGTTCCAGTCTTGAGCTGTTCTGGAGAAAAAACTTTTTGGTAAGCTGTAGTAGATGTTGTAGGGAGTATGAAATGGTACTGATGATATTGCCTGGTTTCTCTGGTCATTGGGAGATAATTGGACGGAATAGATAAGGGAATTTGGTTATGAAGTACTTTGTAAAATGTCTGCAGTCTGGATATCTTGCGTCGAGTTTTAAGTTCAGGCCAGGAGAGATGTTGGAGCATGGAAGTAACTGAACTGGATCTACTGTAATCTTTAAATACCCACCTTGCTGCTCTTCTTTGAATATTTTCAAGTTTATGTACATCACTGTTGTAAATAGGGTCCCATACTACTGAAGCATATTCCAGTTGTGGTCTTACCATTGCTAAATATGCTGCTGTTTTCACTTGTGTAGAACAATTGCTTAGGTTTCTCTTAAGAAAGTTTAATGTTCTGGATGCTTTTCCTGATATTTTGGATACATGAGGTGACCAAGATAAATGTTTGTCCAAGAGTACTCTGAGGTATGTATGTCTATCAGTAATTGTTAAGGTATGGTTGTTCAGATCATAGTTGTGAATGATAGGTGACTGAGATCTGGTGCATCTTATTACAAAACATTTGGATACTAAGTTGCCATATGTGTACCCATTCTGATAGCCTGTCAAGATCTTGCTGAAGGATGGAAGCATCATTCGGGAAATCAATTACTCTATAAAACAAGCAGTCGTCAGCAAACAGCCGTAGTGGGGATAAAATACTTCTGGTAATGTCATTAATATACAACAACATCAGAGGACCAAGTACTGTTCCTTGTGGTACCCCTGATGTAACTGTTACTGGGGTTGAGGATTTGCCATTAAGAAGTACACATTGTGTCTGATCAGTTAACCATGTTTTGATCCAGTTATATGTATTGTTCCTAATGCCATATAGTATTGTAATTTCGTAAGTAATCATTGGTGTGGAACTGTGTCAAAAGCTTTAGCAAAATCAAGCAATATGATGTCAACTTGTTTCTGATGGGTCTTGAGCTGTGCTTCTCACATCAGTGTGCTGTTCTTCTTTGTCCTTATGGTAAACAACTCTCAGATTCTTCAGTGCTAACAGTGGTTATTCAGCAATATTGTGTATAGGTATGGATTCCATCTTTGTACTTCCCATTTCCTGTAGGATTGGTTTCAGAACAATCTAATATTCACGTTACACTCTACTAATGTACTAGTAACTAATGACATGGTATATTGGTACACAAAGTTACTGATGTGTCCTCCAAAATAACACAAGTGTAAATTGTAAAATTATTAAAATGTCCAGTATGGTAACACGAATAGTAATTTCAATAAGCTATTTACACGGTACTGACGATGTAAACACCAGAAAACATAACACTTTTCTAACTGCTCTTACTGGTAGGCTTGCAAAATAACACAACTGCTAGAAGCACTGCTGGGTTACATTAAGCTTACCACAGAAGTGAGCGTCAATGATTGTTTCAAATCACTCGTGTACTAGAACACGCGCAGGTAATTTCGCCCTCGAGTAGAACAGTAATTAGTCCAATTGTCGCAACGCTTAGGCTGTAATTCTTCTACAACGTGCACAAAAGTGGCTTCTAACGAATTCGCGCTGCACTGGTATCTATGGTGACGGTCACTCGCGCTCGAGACACGGATGGTATTTCACGTCTGTTACGTCATATTGAGAGGTTGTACAGAGATATCACGTGAGTTACTTCCGTTTCCAATCCCTGTTGGTATACTGTATCTATGGTTTCACAAACCATAGATAATACACGTAATAAAGGATTGGCAACGCGCCCATTAAACCTGTAGTGACGTCACGTACAATCCTCGTTACGGTACGTCATCCAGTTAACGCGCCCTCTCACCCGTTACTAAACGCACTAGGCCGCTTCGTTCCTTGTGCCGTAGCAAAGTACTACTCAGTAAAGACGTAAAGCTTAGTTCAAATGAACGTACAACTACTAAGGTGAGTATCTGATGTAATATAATAGTGAAACGCACTGTCATTTTTAACCCAACGCAAGATAAGGCCCACTGCTTCATGGCTTTTCTCAGTTTTGGAGTTTTAACAAGGAAACTAAAGTGCTTTTTTCCGAACAATGTATAAAGAATTAATTGTAACCGTTAATAGAGTCGAATGCTTTGTTTTGTGTAGGCGTACCACTTACCAAACTATGGTTTGAAGCTGTTTCGTTGTGCTGGGTTTTGGAGTTTTATCGTGGTACTATGTGGAGAAACATCAAGTTACTATTTAGCACAAGAGAGCTCAATGTTATGGTGGTGGAACGCAAATATGTACGAGCTCAAATTCAGATGTGGCATTAGCCATCAAAGTATGTGAAAATGGGGTATAAAAGGTGTAGTGGAATGGAGCATATTATCAACATGAAGGAGCTGTTGGTGGTAAAATATTGTACCATGACTTCAAGCTTAGACAGGGAATAATGAACGTTTTTGGAAATGTAGCAGCTCACAGCAAATACCATCCAGTGGATATCAAGTGACGTCCTTGTGTTTGTCAGTGCTGGAAACTGATGTTGTGGACTAACGTCTAGCTAGACTCTGCTATATATATAAACAATGGAAACACATCTGAACTCCTAGGCACCACCTGCAGTTCAGATACCTGATAAATGAAGTTTTTGTACAAAATCTCTTAAACACATTTGTAAAACATGAAAAAAAAATATTTAACTTCTCTAATAGAACACTCGCTACTCTAATAAAGCATTCAATGAGTTCAAATACTCAGATCAGATAAAAATCACAACCCTAGGAGTGACAAATGACATAGGACTCTCACACACAATCTCAGAAAGAAAATCTTAAAATTCTGAACTATATAAAATCAGTTATTTTTGCTTCTGTCTTGATTATAAGAACCATATGACAGACACACCCTTTGAGGTTTCCAGGATGGCTTAGAGTTAGCTAGATAATTGACTGATGGATGTTCCATTAATTGATTTGTGCAAAGCACACCTGCATCTCCATTGAGGTTCCTGAGGTCCTGTCAGTTACTCATTTCGTGCAATAGTAGCAGTGAAATGATCCTAGTAAACACCTAGATAAAGATTTATATTATTGAAATTCTAATCAAATACTTGAAATCCCTAAAACATTACACAATTTAGGGATGTTGGTCGAGAGGTCTCTCACTCAGTGAAATATTGATCAAAGTTCAGAAATTTGTCAATTATTTTTTTCGAATACTTTCCACATACCTAAAACAACAGCCATTGCAAGATCTACCATGGTTTCTGGAGTAAATATGGCCCCTTGGTATGGTTTCCTACAAACAATTAGCCCCAGGTATAAAAGGAGATTTATTTTCTGAAATATCACCATTGAAACTTGCTGCAATTTTGATAGCCAAATTTCAAGGATATTCTGAGTGACCGACCCCTGGAATTCCCACACAATACAACACATACCATGGCCTAATGAAACAACACATCACATGTGAACAACATGACGAAAATAGAATGGAGTGTTGAACTCTTGTCCTCCACACACACACACACACACCGAGCCTAAGCCGGAAGTTGTGTGAAACAATTATTGCCACCCAGCAAACCAACACTGGGATGCCTGTGTACCACTCAGGCACTAGAATCTTGTGCAGAATCCTCCTGGGACAGGTCTAGTAATCCACAGGACTGTCCAGGTCTAGATCTCACAGGGAGAAGTCGCAGAACCCAAAGTCACACAATGACCACAAAGTTGAGACAAGGACAGTGAGGCAGCATAGCCAAGTGGCTAGAGCACTGGCCTGGTAATTGAAAGGTTCCAGGTTTGATTCCCAGTTATGCCAATCTGGTGTTTCCTTGAGCAACAAACTTTACTCATATTGCTCCAGCTGTATACAGTTGGGGACCTGGTGAGCTGTCACAGCACCATCAGTGGGTACCTGGTGTTTACTGGGGAAACAAATGCCCAATATACACACAATATCCATCAGTCCATTAAAAAAAACACATTGCCACTGGATACATAAGGTAGTATGCTGCTGAAGCCCTATTACGAACAGCCAATCGGCTTAAACCCTGGTTTACATAGCCCATCCTTACTATGACCTACTGCAGCTGGCTACCAGGAGCGCATCGAATTTTTCATAGGATTCGATATTCCTGTGCCACGGTAAATAAGACTCCAACCCGAGCTCCAACCCCACAACTCACCAAGTTGCTGTCAGCGCCCAAAATCCGCTAGTTGATAGCTCACTACAATCGATACTGGTTACATCTTGGGTTACATGAGTAGCTCCTCTCTACTACTGGATAGCGAAATAACAGCACTGGGAACGATAAAACGGAGCATTCATTCTGTGGAGTAGCCGTATCTATGACGATAGACGCGCAGAAGTTACATAATAGGTCACGCGACCGTAATGAGGATTGTCTAATAGTTGCTATGCGCGTTGCCAATCCTTTATTACGTGTCGGTGCTTCGTACTTCGTAATGCACTTTACTGGAAGTTAAAATGCGTGGGCGGAACAAATTACAAAAATAAATAATTTCAACAACTGTGTTTTGTTAGAAATACAACTAATTGTGCTTGTTTGTTTTTACTACAGAACAACGACTGTTTTTGGGTATGTGGTCCACAATAGAGCGATGTTTTATAAAAACCTAATGCTTGTAATATCTGGAATAACTTACCTAATCACATCAAAGAAATTAGCTACCTCTATTGAACAATTTAAGAATCAAATTAATCAATTGTAATTGCATAAATCCCCCTGTGTAAATTCTTCGCTTGCGAAGTTGACACAGTAATAATAATAAATAATAAATAAATAAAAACGTGCCGCCAAAAACCAGACTAACAGATTACTGAATCCTTATAATTTCAACACCAGTGACTACACAACTAAAATATCTAGGTCCCATACAAATAATTGCGTACGTAATTCTCTAATTGGAAGAATATGGCACCGGTGATAGCTTCTTTTTTTTTAAGTTATTAGTTTTTTTCCCCTGGGCTAGATGGACTGCCCTTGCCACCACCCCCAGCACTAGGTGTTAAAGTGCTGGACAGTTGGAAATACCAGCAATCAAACAAGGCCGCCAGACTCCAAGCGACCCTCGGAGTAGGCCAGATCAATATTAGTGGTTGATGGACGGTCAACTGAAGAGCGATGACCCCTCAAACACATCACTGCAGATCTTAACAATGAAAAGCAAAGCCTACATCGCAGCCAGAATAAGCATTTGCTGTAATTAATGCTACGTTTCTCAGCCAACATTGAAGCAAGCTTCCTGAAAACTGCTGTAGCAGTGGGCCCCATGCCACCAGTAGCTGCAAACACCAATGGTGAAAAGCAAGCTCTCTCAACCTCTCTAACACGCTCATCATATGCCCGTCTTTTTTCACGTTCATGAAGCTGGTAACATCTGGACAATTGGGAGCGAAAATAAGAGCGCGCAAAAGGGTTGAAAACCCTGACATCGAAAAACGCACACTGCCTATTTCGACCCCAAAAATCCCTGGCAACAACATCAAGACGGGCACCATCTTCACTATTGGCAGTAGCAAATTGCAATGGCTCACCATCAAGAGGCTGGAGAGCAGGCTCAACACCAACATCACTGCACACTTCACTCAACAGACTTGTAGTTAAATCTCTGACTTCATTGTGGTGAATAGATGGAAATCCGTCACAGGGACAAGTAAAGGCATGTTCCACACAAAAGGGTTTACCACAAACACACGTCTGAGGCAAGTTAACGGGTTGCCATCCAAATCTTAAACACAGGGCATCCCCCTTACTTAAGGCAAACCCATGTTCAGCAATAGGTAGCATTGTTAACCAACACAACGTGCCTCGCTCTGATGCAGCTTCAAAGGCATGTCACAATTGTGGAGACAGCTGATCATCACAAAGCAAGTCTGCTTGAGCAGATAGATCATTTCGGCGTGAGAACCGTAAATCAAGCTTGCACTGGTACATACATCTAAGGAGATAGCCAAAGTTTCCAAGTGTTTCCGCGTGAATCTGTGGCAGATGAGGACGAAGAAAGTGGTCCTGGGCAAACCGTATATGCTGATTTCGATTATTCCATGTGTTTTTTGATTGGAGGACGATTGACGTTGGATTACGACAAAAATATGGCCCTTTAAAAGGTAAATCGCCATCTAGCACTATTCAGAATTCAGCATTACAATCACCCTGGGCTTCAAGGCATCCCTCTGCATCGATGCAAGTATAGTTTGAAGGTAAGCAGTTTGTTGTCTTGCGCGGAATTCTAATATAAGGTTCCAGGTTATGCATAATCTTTTCAAAAGTGGAGACTGGCATGTGATACCAACCTTACATGGCTCCACACTTACTTGATGTTATATTCTGGTGTATTTACTGCTGTTTTGATCCATTTTATAGCAGCCTCAGTGATTGTAATTTTGATCAGAAACTATTTATAATTTCTCTTTGTAGTATATAGTGATGTCATTGTGTTATATAATAATTATCCTTAGTGCTTACAATGTGACAAATAAAGCTGAACAGTGGCCAAACAAGTCTATTTTAATAACAATATTGGTCTTACATTTTGTTATCTGATTGTCATGTTTCCGAAATATTTGTTAATTGTGACTTGTCTTACCATGTTATATAATATTACTGATTTTTCTAGTTAATTATCCTTGAAGATACATTGGGTACCTGTGTGTACGTAGTATTACACAACATACACAGTTTTATTTGTGAATCACTTGCTTTATTCATGTAACATTCTGAGTGGTCAGTCTACAAAGAAGTGGTCACTCTTGAGAGGTTTTACCTAGCTCATATGCTGTTCTCCATAAAATAGTTATGTGGTGAAATCCTATCTAGATTTATGACACTTTGAATATTGTGTTTGGTGCTGTTGAATATACTGTACACAAAAATCATCACACTGTCGACTTCTTTTGCTTATATCTTTTGATAGGAACCACTGATTGGGGTGGGGTTTGCACTAAAATGACCCTGAACAATAGCACAATATTTGTCATACCAATGAATGCATGGAATGTTAATTATTTACTTTAGCTGGAAATCTCTACCTTAAAACCCCCGAGTCCGTTTATCCATAGATTTTTTTTTTGACAAGTAGTATAATTATAATGACATAATGACACAGCAAGTGTATAAACACTATTGTAATTAGCTGATTCGGCTCTCCATCAAACGTTTATCCATAGATAGTATGGTTTATCCAAAAAGTGCCTTGATACAAGCATAGATCACCTCTACTATCTATGATACAAGCAAGACTGTGACTATATAGTGAGTTATGAGCGAGATCAGTTATGTCATAACTTATGAGGCTTTAACTTATGAAGTAGCTATCCATACATTTATTCAGCCACAGACCTGCGGATACCAATCCGTGGTGATTCTGGTGAATATAAGCTATTCCAGAAACTATATTGTACATTTTCATTTGTCTGTGGATGTCCTCACTGAGTCTGCCTCGAAGTCTGCTATTAGCAAGTTGGAGAATTTAGCAACCCACTACCATGCATAAAAGGCTGGGACTTCCTAGGGGTATTCTGGTGTCTGATGTCCAAGTATTTCAGTGGTGTCCAAAGCTAAGTCTCCTATCGTGCATCCGGCACATCTGGAGACTCCCGGCCCCAACTCCTATCCTGCAAGCTGCTTCTGATACCCTCCCCATACCAGTAAATCTGCAGCAATGGCAGGCATATTCAATGAGATGTGAAGTGCTCTCTATGTGGTTATACTGACACGTCCCACCACAGTTCATGTTTTGGGTATAGTAACTAATCACTGGACTGGACTACTGGACTGGAACACTGGTCTGGACTACTGGACTGACATATTTTTGGTTTCTACACATTTTGAGGTCCGTTTTATTGAGTCTTGCTAGCCAAGGGTCTTCAGAAAACTTGCAGTCTGCTACTAAAATGATGAGTGTGAGGAGTGGAGTAAGCAAAAACTGACTTCTAGTGATTTTCACTACTTATGTTCTTCTACAGTACATATACCTATACTCCTTATCAGTATGCTACAGAGAATGTGCTAGTTTTGGTTAACCAACGATGAAGTCTTGGAGCTGAGATGGTAGCAATGCTAATAAATTTGGTCACATATTACAGTGTGCCAACCAGCATGGTTAAGAACTAATCATGATAGCAGAAAAACCCTACAGTTGTGTATATTGCATGTAGGAACAAATTTAGCTACAATAGATTGTTTTAGGAAGGATAGGTTGTGTCTGAACTATTTAGATCAAGGATACAGTGTATCATAGGTAGCACAAATACAGTAAAATGATTATTGGTTAGCTATTGCTAGATATTACGATCTCCAAAACACAATACTAAGAAGTGTATAAGTGCTGTAGAGCATACAAGGTAGTGAGAAGTCAGTTTTTGCTTACTCCACTCCTCACACTCATCATTTTAGTAGCAGACTGCAAGTTTTCTGAAGGCCCTTGGCTAGCAAGACTCAATAAAATCAACCTCAGAATGTGTAAAAACCAAAAATATGTCAGTCCAGTAGTCCAGTCCAGTGATTAGATACACCCTCATGTTTTGCCCTGTTGCTCTACCTCAAGTTACAGACACAACCAAGTATGTTGTGTTGTATATAGCTTCTAGTCTGTCTAGTCTTTTCACTCTTTTGGTTGAGTCCGGTGTAAACCTTGTATGTGGGAAGAGTTTAAGGTGATGTGTTTTGATTGTTTAGATCTTGTTCCCACCAAACTTCGTTCTAATAGATCAAAGCAACCTTGGATAAATGCTTATATAAGACAACTATCACGTAAGAAACAATGCCTCTATAACTTGGCCAAATTCTAACAGTAGGCATAAGCATAACTGGGAAGTCTACTGA
This sequence comes from Dysidea avara, assembly GCF_963678975.1. Lineage (NCBI taxonomy): Eukaryota > Metazoa > Porifera > Demospongiae > Dictyoceratida > Dysideidae > Dysidea > Dysidea avara. Next base: position 35,786,269 of record NC_089279.1, read on the forward strand.
ACCTTTAAAAGAAAAGTTCAAGGAGAATGCTGCAAAGCATATAATAACTACACTATTGGAGGGGTAATTGATGAGAATGGTTCTGTTACAAAGAAACCGTGGTCTTATATAAAGAGCCAAAGAAAGGATCATTGTGGTGTAGCACCTTTGAAAGTGGATGGAGTTGCCTACAATGACAGTCCAGATAAAAGTCATTATTTCACCTCAGTGTTTACACCAATCACAATGGATACACCCCCACTGATGAGCCACCAACACCAGATATTGATCCTATTCAGGTTGACATTAATGGTGTTGTTGAGCTATTGAATTTCTACTCACAAAGCTGCTGGACCTGATGAAATACCAGCACAATTTTTGAAGGAAGTTTGAGCTTCTGAAATAGATGGTAATGGGACACTTTGTCAAATGCTATTGAAATATCTAAAATTATTACATCAGACTGTTTCCATGCATTATTCAAGATTTCAGCAAACTCATTTATAGTTAATACCAGTTGGGACTCGCATGATCTTAAGCGACAAAAGCCATGTTGTTGGTCATATAAAATGTTATGGTGAGATAAATGAGCAATTACATGTGAATAAACTATGTGTTCCAGAATTTTTGAACAAATGCAAGGCCAAGGAGACAGGTCTGTAGTTATTAGGGATAGCACGGTTGCCCTTCTTAAAATGGACACAATATATGCCCTTTTCCAATCAGACGGTAAAGAGCACTAGTTTAAAGATGCTTGGAAAACAACAGTAAGTAAGGGAGCAAGAAGTTCACTTCATTATGGCATTCGAGGAGATATACTAGATTGGTTAAAGAACTTTATGTTAAACAGATCTCAATGTGTAGTAGTTGACAGTCAACAAAGTGACCTGACTGGAGTATCATCTGGTGTTCCTCAGGGGACAGTCTTCGCTCCCCTATTGTTCCTTTGCTTCATTAATGACCCGCCTAACAGAATTACATCCAAGATAAAACTTTATGCCAATGATGTGTTATTGTATACTACGATTCGTTCACAAGATGACTGTCACAGATTACAACAGGATCTTAACACTTTAGAACAATGGACAGCTGACTGAAAAATGTCGTTCAATTTACAAAACTATGAATTTCTTAAAGTCACTAACAAGAAGCACCCAATACTAGCTCAATATACACTGCAAAGTAAAACCATAAAGGAGGTAACGCATGCTAAGTATCTAGGTGCAGTGTTGGGAGTAATGCGTTATGTAATATTATTACTTTTGGGGTAACTAAGTAATATAACGAAATACGCTATAAAAACAGGTAATATAACTCAAGTTACTTTACTTACAAATGTAACGCGTTACCTAAGTAATATAGTTACTGTAACGAATCTAATATTACGTAATATTATTACTACAAGTAACGAAGTTACTAATCTTGTTAGTAATCCACTGAGTAACGCCTATAGCCACAACGAAGTAATGAAGCCTACTGAATGAAGCTTATTCACCAGCTTCTTACTTATAACCAAGATTTGCACATTGTCCAACAACGCAATCATGTCACGTGATAAGGTGGTAGTTTCACACGTGACTGTGGACACAAAGTAATATAATATGTAATATTATTATAGTTACTTTATTTTATGGGTAATATGTAACTGTAACTAAATAGTTCAGTTGCAAGTAATATGTAATATGTAACTAGTTACTTTTAAAAAGTAACTTGCCTGACACTGTCTAGGTGTAACTATCGATAAAACTTATCCTGGTCAGAACACATTAAACAAATTACTAAAAAGGCCAATAGCTAATACCAAATGCTTCTTGCAGTGTAACTTGAGCAAGCGTCCTCTCCAACTGAATCAAAGTAACTGTTACAAAGCTCTGATTAAACCTATCTTAGAATATTCTGGTCACACCACACACAAAGAGACATTGATGCCATAGAAATGTTCAAAGACGAGCAGCACAGTTTGTATTTAACAACTATTCTAGATATGTCAGCATCACTGAAATGTTATCTAACCTTAACTGGCCCAGATGCAGAAACGAACAGAAGGCTACAATGTTATTTAAAATTAATGCTGATGATTTCCTTATTCCTATTCCTAACCTATATCACACCAGACTAGGGGCCATGATAAGAGATTTTTAACCCCAAAGACTGACTAGAATTGACTGTTATAAATTTTCTTTTTTCCCTCTGCAATTAATATTTGGAATTCCTTTCCCCAACATGTGATTGATTTAACAGAGATTGACCAATTCAAGCAAAGCCTATAAGCTGGACTAGTAACTGTTTAATATTTTATCAATGTGTGTATATAGTCTCTTGTAGTAAATATTGTATAATTAATATAAGTAAGTTTTTTTTTGTAATTGTACCTTTTTTTTGTGCACCATACTTTTTTTGAGGTCTGCACAACAATCAATAATAATAATAAACTATTTATGCTGATTTACCACTGAGGAATGTATGCTAGTGTGTCTCCTCAGGCAACCACCCCTCCATCATTTATCGTAACACCTTACCATCCTGACAATGTGATTTAGAATGAATGTACTTACTAATGCAGTTGTTCTATTGGAGTTTATGTGTCTATATTCTCCATCCAACATTTCAGTGGAATCTGCAAACGATCACTGAACAGTGAACCAAGGAAGATTAATATTGTCTGCAGATCAGTTTTATCTGAACTGCATGGGAACTCCCTGTTACTATTATATCATTGCATTAAGCATGGACATTATCTTGTTCTCATTGTGTAGTATTCTCAGGCTAGATTATATTCAACAGGCTAGCTACAGTAATTTCAAACTTAATGAGTCTGCTGGACCAGGAGTATCTATTATTGCCTCTAGAAGATCCGGCACAATATTTCTGGTGAGGAGAACGGCTGTGCCGAGTGGTCGGTAGAAACCTCAGAGACATACTATAAAATTTTATTGTTTGTTTTTTCTATTTTTTATCTCCTTGCCACGACTACCTTATGGTTTTCCATTTTGTGGTCGTGTGTGCCCCACAATTAAATAATTTGTAGCTATGTCACATAGCTAGCTAGTCCTAGATTATTTTGATCACCAATGATGGTTCTCTCTCTAGTTATGGCGGGTAGATCTACGTATGCAATCCTGAACCTATAGATAACAGGTGACAAACTTGGTACCTAATGTAACGTATTATTGTCAAGTAAACAACTGCGTCACTCGCTATAAGCAACCAATTTTTAACAACAAGCTGTTCACTGCAGACACTAACAACAATAATAACAACACATCACAGGTCCAAAGTGAAACATGTGGTCAGGAACTAGAGCACAGGCTTCAAGCTGTAGAGTCAAAGTTGTCAGAAGTTGTGGATTCCCTACACAGTAAACTGACTGAACATCACCAAGCAATTACCTCAGCCCTGGCAGAGCAATTGACCTCGGAAAGTGAGTCTGAAGCAGCTATAAATGTAAAAGGCACTCAAATCACAGCTCATCCAGTGACATCAGATCCAGCAGAGGCCATAAATGAATACATGGATAGACAAAGACGAAGATGCAACTTGATTATTAGAAATGTGCCTGAATCATCAAAGCAAGAAAGTCCGAACAGAGTAACAAGGATACTGCAAAAATTTCTGAACTGTTTCAAAAAGAATTTGGCATTGACAGAACACAAATCAAGAAAAGAACAAGGCTAGGGAGGCGTGTCCAAGACCAAGCACCCTTGATCTTGGTTACAGTTAATGACGAAGAAGCTAAAAGACAGATCCTACGTAATGTTGCAGAATTGAGGCAGATTCTGTATGGAAAAACATTTTTGTTTCTCCTGATTTTACATTCAAAGAAAGACAAGCAAACAAGATCCTTCGTGATGACCTCAAAAGAAGAAGGAGCCAAGGTGAAACAAACTTAATTATTAGAAATGGTAAAATAATCTGCAAACAGAGAAGCAGTGCTCCTCACATATGACTAGATTCAGTACATACTACCCCTACACAAAACGATTTTCAAAAAACACAAACAATTCCCAGAAATAAATTACACGTAATCTGTGTAAATTGCCGAAGTATTAGAAGTCAAGAGAAAAGAGCTAATTTAGAAGGTCTTGTATATGAACATTCTCCAGATATTATAATTGGATGTGAATCTCACCTAGACTCCACATATGCATCGTCTGAAATATTTCCTTCAGGTTATACAGTCATTTGTAAAGACCGTTCTCTTGGTGGTGGTGGTGTATTTCTTTCATAAAACTCTGCCAGTTATTGAACAACCCTCACTCCTTTTGGATGCTGAAGCTGTGTGGGCTAAGTTAACGCTTCCTAAGATGAGCCCAATTTATATTTGTTCGTTCTATCGACCACCTAGCACTGACTCCATTCTATTGACACAACTCCAAATGGCATTGAACAATCTACAGCTTGGTCAATCATTTCCCAATATTATTGTAGCTGGTGACTTTAACTTACCTAGTATTGTGTGGCTAGATACTGGAGCCTCGATAGAGCCTTCCCCTGCATACGGAAGAGAACTAAATAGTTTGTTTTTAGAACTGATTGATGATAATGGCCTGGAACAATTAGTTAACAAACCAACCAGACAAGGAAACATTCTTGACATAGTGCTAGCTTTGCATCCCGACATGATAACTAATGTGGATGTCGTACCTGGAATTTCTGACCATTAAGTTGTTCTATTTGATATCAGCATAAAATCAAGTCTTCCACATGACTCAGTGGCCCACTAAGTGTATTTATATCACAAAGGGGATCTAGGTGGTGTAAAGCAAGATATGCGTACTTTCAGGGACTCATTCATGAATAGAAATCCGGAGTGTAATTCTGTAGACAGCAACTGGCATTCCCTTAAAGAGACTCTGACTGTTAGTGTATCCAACCATGTTCCTAAAAAGAAGCTTAAATCACGCAAAGACCTGCCATGGTTGACTCGTGACATTAAGCGAGCTATGAAAAATCGTAAGAAAATATTTGACCATGCCAAACAACACAATACTGAAGAAAGCTGGAGTAATTATCGTAGAGCTCGTAACAAAGTAAACAAGGCGCTTCAGGTAGCCCATGAACAGTACCGTAATAGAATCCTGGACACAACATTTTCTGGACATCAACGTCAGTTTTGGAAGTATATAAAACAATGAAGAAAAGTACATCCTCCATACCATCCCTTACAGTGAATGGCCGTACAGTCACCAAAACAAAGGATAGAGCTACAGCACTTAACGACCAATTTCAGTCTGTTTTCACTGTTGAAGATCTGTCTAACGTACCTGAGATTGGCACTGGTAATTACAACATGATGCAGCCCATACAATTCTCTGAAGCTGGGATTCAAGCACTTCTGCAAAATCTTGACACAAACAAGTCACCAGGCCCTGATGGAATCCACCCTATCATTCTTAAACACTGTGCCAGTGAACTTGCGCCTGTCTTGAAAGTTATCTTTACGCAATCATTGAACACTGGTAATATCCCTGCAGATTGGTTGGTAGCTAATGTAACTCAAAAAGGTGCCAAGGATCTTGCTGCAAATTATCGTCCCATATCACTAACAACTATCTGTTCTAAGGTGATAGAGCATGTCATCCATTAACATGTTCCAAACTAAATAAGAAACCAAAATGTTAAGTTGTGGCAAGTTTTTCTCAAAAAACACAACACATTTTATGTGATGTGCCAAAATTTACCCTTGTGTAGGAAGCTTGGTTCCTACATGTGTAGGGCTATAATTATTAAGAAATTTATTAGGAAATATTCCCAGACTGTTGAATTTTGTAAGAAAGATTCCTACACATGGCACAATTTATAGGACATTTTAGGAATAATTCCTACAAGTGTAGGAATTATTCCTCCTACATTTATAAGAATGATTCCTACACTTGTAGGAATTATTCCTACACAGCAAGAAATGTCTTACACTTTGCTTGATGTGTAGGAATCTTTCTTACAAAATTCAACAGTGTGGGAATATTTCCTACAAAATTCTGCAAAACTTCTCAATAAAGCTCTACACATGTAGCAACCATGTGCATGTTCCTACACAAGTGTAAAATTCCTTCCTGCACTTTATCCCAATTAAATCATAACGATGTGTTATCTAATAGTCAATATGGTTTTAGAGCTGGTTACTCTTGTTCCACTCAACTAATCTCACTTATAGAAGACCTGAACTCTCATATGGATCATAATCTACAAGTTGATATTAGACTTTTCAAAGGCATTTGATACTGTACCGCACTGCCGCCTATTAAAAAAGCTAGAATATTATCATATTGATGGCCAAGTTATCCACTGGATTGAAAAGTGACACACAACACGCAAACAACGGGTCTTACTTGATGGGGAATCATCTGATTTTGTCCCTGTAACATCTGGAGTACCTCAGAGTACTGTATTGAGTCCACTAATGTTTTTAATCTATATTAATGACATTGATGAAAATATTTTGTCTCAGATAAAACTTTTTGCTAATGACTGCCTATTGTATCAAGTCATTAAAACAGAGCAGGACACTGCCTCATTACAAAGGGATCTGGACACTTTATCCCACTGGGCATTGGTCTGGCAGATGAGGTTTAACCTTGGTAAATGTACCATTATGAGATGTTCAAGGTCACTAAATCCTATAACTGTAAACTACTCTATCTACAGGTCCATTTTATCTGTAACCCATCAACATATGTATCTTGGGGTAACGTTGGATGATCACCTTTCATGGTCTACCCATGCTACTAATGTTGCTAGTAAGGCTACAAGGATGTTAAACTTTCTCAAATGCCACCTTACTAAATGTTCAACTGATATCTGCATACTTATTATTAATTCAACCTTTAATGGAATGTGTTGTTTGGGACTCACATTACATTGTACAAATAACACTTTTAGAAAGTCCAGAGGCATGCTGCAAAATGGATATTTTCTGACTATAACTATCACAGTAGTGTCAGTACTATGCTGGAACAGCTTAATTGGTTGCCAAGAGAAGGAAGTAACAAAGACCAAACATCTTTTACCAAATAATGCACGACATGATCGGCTTATCTTTACCTGACTACTATCACTTTACCACCACACATACTAGACAACACCACCCATTCCACCTGATGATACCATCCACAAGTACCACTGCATATATGACAAGCTTTTTCCCGAAGACGATCAGAGAATGGAATGCACTACCAATACCACTGATAGAAATATCTAAATTTTCAGAGGCCATAATTGAATGTCTGTAATGTATTTACTTGTACCTTGTAGGGCCTCATCAGCCTCGGCTGTCTGCCCTATAATAGGGTCTTATACACATGAAGTTATAACATTCCCTCACAACCTCAGTGATCCCACTGTATTCCCACAATCGAAACAATTTTGTGAACTAATTTGTGCGCTTAAATTTTAAACGCGTTAATGTAGATCAATGTATACCTGGAAATGGCATACGATGAGGATTTACACGAGAATCATTTCTTTAAGGCACTTGTTGAGACCAACAACGCACTGTACAGCAAAGCAGCGGACAACAAATGGCTTGTGAGTGCCAGAAATAGCCGTTGTTTCGCTATTTTTAAGATGCCGTGTTCAGATTTGTGTACCGAGGAGTGAAAGCGTGTCTCGACTAAAATTGAGCAAAACTGACTTCGAGAATCACGTGCTGATACCTCACGAAGAGGATGGAGCACTGTTCCGTTCAGTTAACAATAAAGTAATTCCAATTAATGCTTTATACATCCTAATACAACATACACCATGTGTGTGTTTAGGTTGTAGCAATCAGTTCTGGCGGGTTAACAACCAGAGAAGGGTATAAAGATTCCAGAGAAGTGAAAATATTGTTTGAAGAAACATTCTTTAACCAACGAGATGAGAGTTACCGTGTGTTGTGCTTGGAACAACCTTTAGAAGGAGGTACCTTATTTGTTTGCTTACACATTTAAATTGATAGATTTCTATTGGTTGTAGCTATTTTGGATGAACCAGTGGTCGTAGAATTAGAGTCACTAGAAGATTGTGTGAAATTTTTATGGAGTGATTCCAGTAAGTGTGTGGAGGTGTGAGGGTTCACAACTTGGGTAGAGTGAGGGATCCCAAATTTGTTCAAGACAAGATTTCTAGCAAAAAATGTAATGCTCAGATCACATGACGCTTCTGTGATTATATTTGATCTTTGAACTAAAACTGGAACCATAATTCTATAATATACACAATACTAGAATTAATGCTGGGACCATAACAATAAGTTGAAAGCATGTAAAGTTGGTTATTATATCAGCTACATTTGTTGCCAATACTGGAACTGTAATTTGGACAAAATCCAGTTCAATGAAGCTGCAAACCCAAAGATTTTGGTTCTACAGACTTCTTAATTCTGCAAAATTAAACAATACTGATTCAACTGAACACACTCGTAGTTATTGGAAACATACATATTCAATTGCTGTGTGTGTAGACTTGGTTTGGCTTTTTTATAATTTACGTGCATAAATCCCAAGCCAGTTGGTATGTTTTCTTCAGATATAGTAAACATTGCGTGATATTTCTAACATGAAGACTTAGGTAGGCGTTAAATACAATACCAAATATTGTGTCCATCTATTGTTAGCCAGGCCAGTAGTAGGTTAGATTAGTGATGCACCGATTAATCAGTAAATAATCAGAAGTCAGCCAACTTTCAGCAATATTGGTATTTGTAATTATAACTGCCAATTTATTCGACTGGCCCTTATGATATTGGAAGTTTTAAAAATGGTAATTTTTACAAAGTACATCTGTTAAACATAATCATTGGGTCAGTTATCAGTATCGGCCATTGTGTGAATTTTAATGTCGGCTAATCAGATTGTTGGCAAAATCCCTTATCGGTGCATCTCTACTAAGACTAGAACTTTTACAAGCCTAGCTAGCAAATTCTTTAAACTTTTGTTCTTCTACCCTCTCTCACCAGACTAAGCAGATTCTTTGCATGTTCCAGTTGTTGTTACCCTTTCCAGACACATACAAGACGAGGAAGAAGATTGATGGATTACTGGTGCAGTTTTCACTGATGGAACACGAGCAGGATAAACCTAAGAAGAGCCGCATTCAAGTACTAGTGGTAAGTGTGCTTTTAATAGACATCATACAGAATTGCTTTTGATGTATATGTATTATAATATGTAAGCAGAATAGACAAATTGAGAAGGCTACCTTCTTAGAGACACTGCTTACAGTTATAATCTTTGCACACACAAAATTGTTATAAATCAAGATTCAATTGTAGGTGCCTCCTTAGCGCAGTAGGTAGCGCGTGAGTCTCATAATCTCAAGGTCGTGAGTTCGATCCTCACAGGGGGCACATTTTTTTTGTTTTGTTTTATGTACTTTTTATAGTTACATGTTTTCTTCTTTTTTTTAAAAAAAATTTGTGTACTGTAATTTATTTTTGGCAGCAGTCAGTAGAACTGTAGCTCCATTTATCAACCCATATCATAGATATTTCTCAATTCTAAAGTTCAAAAACGGAAAAGGTTTATGCGCACTAAATGATTTATTGTGTATCTGTACAAATTATTGTTCATCTCAACTTTGTGTAGGATGTATGCAGAGCCTTCTTTGCTCATGCCTTGCACTTTGCCAGTAGAGATGGGAACATTGTAAGTGTCCACGACTACACTACAATATGTGTTATGCTGCATGTGTGTATTGTCCACATTATTAATGCTTACAATTATGTGCCATATAAACAGAGCAGTTAGTAGCTACTAGCTAGGAAAGATAAATTTTGAGTCATGTGAGCTATCCATGTATGCAGTTTGGTGAACTAGTTACTGTACATAAAGAAAATTTCCTTGCCTGCTTTGTTATTGGACTGGATGAGGAACTACCTGTAGTAATGTTCACGTACTTACACACACACACACACTACACGCACACATACACAAACACGCTACACACACACATTACACACACACGCTACACACACACAACAGTACGCACACACAGAGATGTACTACACACATGTGATTGTTACGTAATTCTCTCATACTAGAGAAAACAAATTCATGGTAGTGGGGTACTGAAGAAAGCTCTTTACCAAAGCATTGAGGTGAGTCTGTCAACAGTTCTGAGCTACATAACAGTGTACACATATGGTGGCCTACAATACTTGACTACACAAAGCATTGTACAAAATAGCCTTCACACATGTACCTACTGTATGTATACAGTATGATATCTATAACATACGATGTCACCTGTCTATGTATATTTCCCCACGTGTGTCATTTGTAAAGTATGCTACAAGGTGTGTGCTTACACTGCATCTACTATCTTGCTGCCATACCATAGACTCTAGTTATTAGACACACATGGTTAAGTGCATGTTGCCTGTTAAGAACATATAGTTGAAATTGCTGCTGCAACCTCATGTTATACAGGATTGCAGCGAAAGATTGTTACAATAAACCAGAAGTGTCACAGCACATTCAATGGCTTGCCCAGCTTCTGTCTAGCATACACTACTGCCTGTAATGATAGCTACACTTGACTTGTCAGGATTGCCATTTCCTCAACTGAAGCAAATTATTTGACTGAATACTGCTTTGTGGGCTCAAATAATTCCCTTCTAGTAGAAACTCCTTGGTGTCATTGATAAGTGCATAAGCACATGCACTTAAAAACCAGAGTGTGTGGTACCATGTGAGGTACAGTAGTTATTCATATAGTCTGCATATCTTTTACATGATAATTGTATAGTGAAATTCATCTGTTATCATCAGCCATACTTTCTAATCACCTGGTGGGCATGTTAGCCAGATGTGACATGTGTTCTCCCTGCATGTTAAGTGTAACATGAATGTATCGTACATGTAAGGATGTGAGGTGTATGTAATATGTATCAGGTGATGTGTAGCTTAAGTATTACACCTTTGATCATGAGAAGTTGTTCTTGCCTTTTCTGTCCCACTAGTTTATAAAATTATTTTGAACATTTTATGGTATGATTTCTGTTCTGTGGTGTTGTAGACGTACATCATGTCTCAAGTGTTCCGTAATGTCTTTAAAGAGGTGTGCGTCCAGCGGTCGGGTCAGGTGAGCAGTAATTAGAGTATTATGCATCACAATAGTATGACTACGTGTTGTGTTAGGATGCTGAGCTGAACACTACCACCCGTAAGTTGTCGGACATTACTCCACACCAGCTGGGAGTGAAGGCTCATCATCAGTAAGTTTGTTAGTTGAGGTGATTGTGTAGTGTAGTGTGTTATGTAGGACTAACCTTGTTGATGTGAGGGATAAGCTATCACAATTGAATAATGTGAGTATGTGTAGTGTTACTAGTATGTACATGTTCAGATACTTATAGCAGATGTTGGAGAATCAACCATATGCCATATGGGCACCTTGGTAGTTTACACGTTAACATTATTTAGTATTTTAGAGTGTTGTCGCTCACCAGTCCTTGAAGCCTTTAAGAGTCTTCAGTGCCTGTAGAGTTTCCCCGCCATTTCAGATACTTTCTTTGTTCTTGAGGTTTGCTCTCAGTCTGTCACAAGTCATCACATCCGTGTGGTGGGTGGCAGGTAGCAGTTTAGTGACGGTTAAACAAAGGTGGAGCCTGACTAGGGTACCTTGACATCTCGCCACATACACATTTAAACATTTCGCATTTTCATGATGCCTCTATATCTTTCAGAGAGATAGACTTGTCTGACATCATTTTACAGGCCATCAGAAAAACAGCCATCTTAAGCAGGCCCAATAAGTTGAATGTAGTTTAGTGTGAAAATTTTCAGTCAAATACGTAGTGCAGCAACGTCATGTTGGTTTTTAGCCTTTAGACTAACTCATATCGTTGATTTTTTACAACATCCAGTCACATATGATATCCTATTCCCTCCACTATTAGTATCGTACCCCAATGGAGAAGCTAATCTGCATCAAGATGGCCATTGGGGCACTACATGGTCCAGCCACTAAGAGCAGTGAGGGTGAGTAGTGACTTGTCCATCCGTCTGTGTGTCATTACATCCTCTTGTAGCCATGACAGCAGATGAGCTCCTGTCAGTGTTCATCTACCTCATCATAGCATGTGACATTCCTAACTGGTGAGGGGTGTGGTTTAGTGTAAGGGGTGGAGATGAGATGTGCAGCATAGCTAGTAAAGGATTCACATTTAAGAAGCATAGTACATTACCTGACATGATCCTCACACATGGTCTCTAATTGGCAGGTTTGGTAACATAGTCTACATCAAAGGATTCAGTCTATCACAGTGTACCAGTGAGGATCACATGTGAGCTACTTATGATGTCATTTTTGTCTGATATGATTGGCTGTATTCTGTTGCAGCTACCTGCTGACATCACTGGAGGCAGGGCTGCAGTACCTCACCAGCAATCAGCTGCCAGCAACCACACCCACTGAAGGGAAGGGCTTGGAAGGCTCCACACAAGTGCCATTCGTCATTCGGTCAGACAATGTATGCCCCAGTGAGAAATCTGAAGTGGACGTGTTTTTTGAGGTGAGTTTGTTGGGTTGGAACTTAAAGAGTTCTTAATTTGTGGACACCTTTGCTGTGTACATTATATGTAATATGAGAAGATTTGGATGATCAGGGAAAGTTCAGTTATTGTTATTTGGCTAAAATTGTTTATGTCAATTGAGGACATTTTTTAAGTATGTACATACCGTATGTACGTATGTATGTACCAAAAACAACTAATGTAATACTAAGCTTTACATGACAAATGACGACGATAACATTGTTACAAACACAGGCCATCATCAACAATGACATAGCGAAGGTCAGAGCCCTACTCAACAAGGATAAGACAATAGAGGACAATGTCGACTTCACCGACTTCTGTCACCCTCTCTGTGACTGTGATCGTTGTGAGGAATTGAAGAGGCAGCAGCGAGAGGAGACACAAGACGACGATGATGATGAAACTGATTCTGCTACAGTGTATTCCAGAGGGGAACAAGGCCGCACTGGACTACACCATGCAGCCAGGAAGGGTAAGTCCCTATTGCCCGAAGGTCAATGTAACATAAGTATTTAATAGCCTGGTAAGTCCTAGTGACATATGTTGAAGTTTAGAACATTTGCACCATTCAATAAACTTTCTGTAGTTAACAAAAAAAAAAAAAAAAAAATTCAACTATTTAGGTCATGTGGACATTATTGAATTACTACTGGACTATGGCTCATCAGCAGTTGCCCCTGACAACCATGGTTCCACTCCCCTACATTTAGCATGTCAGAAAGGTCACCAGAGAGCTGCTGTAAGTTGGCACCTTTTATGTGATCTCAAGTGTGTGAGTTACTATGGTTACAGCTGCTGTTACTGGCCAATGAAGCAGAAGCTAACAAGGTTGATATCAGAGGAAACACTGCTCTACACCTGGCATGCTCATATGGCCATGTTGAGGTGTGTCCATCTGTACGTGTGTATATGTGATACTATCAAGAGTGAATAACCTGACAAGAATCCTGTAGTTAGAACATGTTCTTTTATGGGAATAGTTCTGTTTAACCTTTGGGAGCCAAGTTACACCTGACTCTTCTATAAGATAATGTGACTGCTTTATGACTGCTCTTTAGAGTACAGTATCTTAAATGTAAATCCTCTTCAATTACATTCATTTTTGAGGCAACTACCTTGGTTGGCTCAGTTTCTCTTCTGATTGGCAGAAATCTATCAGTCAAAGTTTACAAGGAGTCAAAGTGTTTATGTTTTCCTTTACTGTTCCTTGTAGTGTGCCAAGGTGTTGTTGTTTCATAATGGTTCCACAACATGTGACGTTAACTGTGCCAATGATGTCGGGGACACACCCCTTCACAGAGCAGCACGATGGGGATACAGTGAGTGAAATATTACAATTTTCCCCAATGTGTGTGTGGAGCATGGTGTTTAGTTGGTCATGGTGTTTAGTTGGTCATGGTGTTTTGTACTTGAATTGTAAGGAGGTTTTCAATGTTGTAAGAGAAGCCAGCACTTTTGTAAATGTTTTGGTGTAAAAGTGTTGCATCATCCAAGTAGTATGAGATGATATGTTGTAAATATTTACCCTCTAATAAAAGTACAAGCTCAAAAAGATACTGGGAATTCTTCCTCATAAGTACAACAAGCCAAGTTAAATGTTGGGGTGCTAAAAGAGTGGATTTAATTAGCAAACTAGCAAGGAAGCTCAAAGGCACAGTACAAGAACCAATATGACCAGAAAGGATTATAACTAGTCTTCGTTGATCTGACAGTATGTCAGATCAAAGTCAAAGTCATGATCTGACATTGTATGGCAATGCTTAGCAGCATGTGTAAGCATGCCAATTTGGGGCATATCCCTTGAAAAAATTTTGAACTTGGGTGTGAGTATTTTGATACCTCCTTCAGCAGCCATGCACTGTTACACTGTTAAACCATATACATAATAAATAACAACATTATGATGATTTGATATGAAATTATCCAATGTGATGTTTTGTGACATATCTATCAACTATGGTTTTAATTGCAGGACATTTAAAACCCGTTTAGAAGCCTCTAAAACAGTGTGTGAGCATGTGGTAGAATGGTGCAGATTGCACTTCATTGAAGGGTGCAGCTTCGATTCCCCAAGTCAGTTTTTGTTCTTTGAACCTTTTAGGTGCACCTTTTTGGACTGCTCTATTAGAGTCGCTGACTGTTCTATTAGAGTATATCAATCTTTTTTAGTGGAAATCAGTTGGCCATCAACTGTTATAATCCACTCTGAACATGACAAGTCTATATAATCTTCAGTTTTTAATGTTCATTCCTCCAAATGCACTCATTTGCTGAAGATACTGCTGGGGTCAAGTATTTAACGTAGGTTAAGAAATTTATTTTCATGGAACAAATTTTTGTGGTTTAGATGTCAATCTCCATACAACTTGTACATAGGCTGTAAAAAGCCCACGAAATCCATGAAAATTTGTATCCCACAAAAATTTCTTACCCTATGGTACCATACACTGATGGCAAATACACCTTCGGTAATTTACACATTATGTTGTATTCACTGTTGCAAATGGAGATGCCTGTCTGTAAGTCAGCTTCTGAGTATTCTTTTTAATTGACCCAAAATACATGGGCCTGCTAGATTCCAGATTATTTACATGTAAATGGAAGATCCAAAATCACACAAATGCTTTAGCTTACATATTTGTAGCAACTGCACTGTGTGTAGTTTATAGTGTGGTTGTGTTGTTGGAGTTGTCATGCTTCATGATATGATCTATCCCTGTAGTTGTGATAGTAGCACTACTACTAGAACACAGAGCTAATCCGTTACTAAGGAACAAGGAGAATGAGACACCATATCATTGTGCCTACCACAAGAAGGTATACAGTGTGTACTAGTACTGGTTGTGATGATACTACTACAGGTTCAAGATATCTTGTTGCCATTCCTCAATCCTGCAGCAGCCACTGAAGCTGCTGCTGCTAAACTGCACCGAGCTGCAACCATATCTCATCTTTCTACCCCTGAGGATAAGGAATCTAAACTACGTCATGTATCTGATTCTTCCATAGTAAGTGTGTGTGTGTAGTTGCTGGTGATGTCCCTGACCATGCAACGGAGACCAGGGCAGGGCTGAGGGTTTCTTCTAAAGGTCTTGCAACAGGAAATACCCTATGCATACAATTAATTCATGATGTTAGTGCAAGACAGAGCTACACAACAGCTCCTTGGCTAGATAATCAGGTGCAGGCACATGCTATTGTCCAGGGCCTTTCCATTTTGGGTTGCCTCACCTGTCGGCTGCTTAGCATCCCTTTGCCAGGTGGTATGGCAACATGTGGAGTGGATGAGATTGTGTTACAGTCAGTTCCACAGCTCTGTGATATGTATAGAGAATGTACTGTACAAACATACTCATACACAGTATGACACACACATTCCTCCCATACAGGGTTCCAAGTCTAGTACACTAGGCAGGACCACCAGACCAGTTTCATCAAGTGGCCTCAGGTCAGTATCCCTCACTCAACCACCATCCCCAGCAGTCCAGTCCAAATTGGATCGACTGATCAAGAAATTACTGAAGGCTGGTAGTGATGGGGACCTGGGAATGGTGAAGTTCCTGCTACACTGGAATAACCCTGCAAAAGACAACAGTAATGGTGACACTCCTTCCTCCAGTGTTGCTGTCACTACAGTAGTTTGTCATCCACTGTGCGAATGTGATGATTGTATTAAGAAGGTAAGCAGTGCGTGTTAGGCAGTGCGTGTTAGGTAGAGTGCATTGGGTCCTTTGGACTTGGGAGTGTAGAACTCTGTAAAGAGTGCAACAGTGTGTATTTGTGTGTGTGTGTGTGTGTGCGGTGTGTGTGTGTGTGTGTGTGCGGTGTGTGTGTGTGCGGTGTGTGTGTGTGTGTGTGCGGTGTGTGTGTGTTCATTCTTAGTCACTAATTCTTACATATGCAGTGTTCATAAAAACACAAGTATAAGAGAAAATTAAGAATTTTAAGTTCATCATAGAAATAAGCAGAGAAACAATGGAGGTCGTTGACACCTGCAGATATACTAGTGGATAAAACAATCTCTAATTCAGTCTGTATTATTAAAATTCTTGTACTTGTTTGTTCACTTTTTGTAACATAATAAATTATGACTGGTTAATACATGTACCACATCAAAAGAAACAATGGTGCCAGACATATTGTTTTCGTCTGAACGCTCGTCGTAACAATCAATTACTGAAAGCTGTTATGCTCTCATTGGTATGTTCAGCCTGTTACAAATAAAGAACAATACAAGAAGTGGCTCATCAATCCAGTCACTACACAGGTCAATTCCGGGAAACCGGATCACACACTACCGTGAATCAACAATTTGAGCTGTCAGCAAAGAGAGATGGGACAAAGATAAGTCCATGATGCGTGTATTAACTGTACATATTGCAGCATGCCAAGGCCCTCAGCAGTGATAAAATCAAGCCCATAATCTTAGTTGTTATTAAGTTACAGTTGTCTGAAGGCATCAGTAAGTAAGTCAGTTAGTCAGGCAGGACAGATTCCTCTAAATAGAAAAAAAAATTGTAACAATCTATTGGAAGCATTCCAACCCATACTTAAGACACTTTTGGGCTTGGTTAAACCTAACCAATACTGCCAAGGTGTCATGAAGGTATTGTGAGGTAGCTGATTTCTGGCCAATATTTTATTTGTGTGAGAAAGTATAAACCTTCATGATCCCTAGTATACATGCAGTTACTACCATACTGTATGGTAATACTATTAAATATTTTGTCCTCAAATCTCTTACTGTATTTTTAAGTCACATGTGTGCATTTGAGGAGTATGTGCATCCTGTTACCATGGCATTGTTGTTGCTATAGAAACTAACAGTTAACTCATGTGATATGAACGGAATGACGTTATTACATCAGGCTTGTCTCCATGGACACCGCAAACTGGTTGAGTTATTGATAGAACATAATGCTAACATCAATGTCACGACGAACACTGATCGACTATCACCACTGCACTATGTGTGCCAGTATAACCACAAGGATGTGCGTATGTGTCTGTCAGTGTGTTGGTCTGTCTTGAAGTCTGTTATAAGACTTTGCTGTATGTATGTACACACACTATATTTAATATATGATACAATTTCCATTTCCAATTGGAAATGGAAAGTTATCATGTACCATTTCCAAGATTACAGTCTCACTTTTGAGATCACCTCTAGTGGTACACCAATATGAAAATATTGGCTACAAAATTATTGATATGTTGTAGAAAGGTTACAATCTGAACACAAAAGTTATAAGTGTGGACACCGTATACAATAAATGTAAATTTCAGTGCTTGCTGGCCATATTTACAGTACTTGGGTACGCTCTGCGACAAGCCCTCGTTTTTAAAATTGATTGCTGAGAAATGTGGTTGCTATTGAAGATGTGTTCTACCAAGGATATACGGTATAGAGACTCACATAAAATTCCAAATAGTAATTACTCAATTAAAGTAAGCTGTACAAACACATGCCTGGTATTCAAAGTTCTGATAGTGATATTATATTGGTGTGCCTCTAACTACCTCAGCAATATGATTGCTAAATCAAGTGTGGTACATTTGGAACTGGCTACTTGTGTTATTGTAAAGAGGTTGACAATTTCAGAAATAAAATTTTATTAACAAGTCTGGGATTATAAACTGTTTGTTACCCAGTTAGTGATGCACTGATATTAAAATGCCAGGAAATCAGTTTACCAGCAAAGGTTTAAAAACAATTTATCCATAAATATTAGCAGATGTTTTAACATATTTTATTAATGAAATCAAGACAGAAATCAAAGAAAATTTATTGACTAAATTACTGTGAAGTACCAGTTGATAGGATAATCAGCAATATGTACTATCAGTGTATCTGTAGTATCCATTGTGTATACTGTAACACATGCTGCATCACATGATCTGTTGATACAACTGCATCACATGATCTGTGATACACTCCATCACATGATCTTATTAATTACAGATTGTACTATTGCTATTGGAGAACAAGGCTAATTTGGACCCCCGAGATGTCCACCTTAACACTCCACTACATTTCTGTTGTAACAATGGTCACATGGAGTCTGCTACTCTCCTTATGATTGTGAGTGTGTTGTGTGTGTGTGTATGGGGGGGGTCTACTCTAAAGGACTACAAGAAACCCCTCTACCATAGGAGAATTCTTTGTAAAGATGTCATTACAATATGTAGAGAATTTTTTTCTAGTGAAGTTCTGCAATGTTGAGGGGTACCAATGCAGTACATATTGTTAGTGTATGAAAAGCAGTATCAGTGGTGTAGAGTATCATGACCAACATTGTCACTGCTACTGCTGTTGTAAATACTGATTGAAAGTTGTTCAGCATTTCCTCGTATCAAAGCCCGGGATTTTATTCCTTCCCAGCATTTTCACCCGGCCTATAAGCAAATATGGCCTTTATTTCAGACCAGTCATTTAGTTTGGATAGGAGTGAATGACTCCAAGAATTTTATCAAATTGAACTTGTGGCAGAACACCTAACGTTAAGTATGAATACCTTTATACAGTGTGTTGTTACTATGTAAACAAGTGAAGTGAAAGGCCTAAAGTGATTGACAATGATACATTTCTGCATGTGGACTTGTCTGATCACTTGTATGATTACTCATAGCGCCTTCATCTTTCAGATGACTCTAAACTTAATGTTGATAACAGTACCAGTAAGGAAAAGAATTAAAGCCACTAACAATAGGCTGGGCCTGTATTCAAGACCAGCCATTTATTTTCCCAATGTACTCCCCCGGCTTATAATTGAGACTGGTGTTTATTCAAATTCAGGGTTATATGAAGAAATACTGTACAAGGACATGATTATATTCTGAGTCTTTTTCTGACCCCATGATATAACCCCTTGTATCTGTGTTTGCCGTGCCTAGCATGGAGCTAATGTCTACTTGCCCAATGAGAGAGGAGACACGCCCCTGCATAATGCTGCTAAGTAAGGTGTTATCATGAAATGTAATTTGATTGGGTATAAATAAGTGTTGTATAAAGGGACTTCTTTATGGTAGATCCTTTGGGACTAGTGAAACTTCATATAAAATTGTATTCAAGGCCATCCTTTATTATAGCACTTCAGAAAAATTAAAAGAGAAATAAGGTGGTTAATATCCTATTATGGAAGCCCAGGTGTATGATTTGGGAAATATTGAGCAGCCCAAAACATAGCTAAATGAAGTGCCTGACCAAGGTAGTGCATTGCATTTTATTTCAACTTATTATCACTGGCTATTGTCTGGAGCCCTTAAGCTTCACTGTGCCCATGGGTGAATGTGAAACCAAAAATTCACTTCCTTTAGTAAATTTACTTTATATAACACCACTAGATGGAATCATCCTGAACTAGTACATGAACTATTATTATATGGAGCGAAGCCGATGGCAGTCAACCAACACGGTATGACACCATTTGATGTCACAAAGAGTGAAGACTGCCAGAGAACATTACTAGAAGCTAGGGAAGGTATTATTCAAGTTGGTGTCCATGCTACCAAACCTGGTGACATTGAGACCTTTTCATCGTCGCACAACAAATTTGACAGTAGTCCAGCAACAGCAATTCTTGGTAACCATGACAGTGTGATAAAGTCACCTTCCAGTGACGCTAGTAGCTGGGATGTGATTGGTTAGTTTTGTTACCATGACACCCATGTATATTATGGTAACATATTTTAGAATCACCATTATTTAGGAGAAGACGGAGTTTTGCGTCATCAAATATCTTCAAAGACATTGAATCTTATGATAAGACTGTCTCGTTGGAAGAAAAGTGACAACAGATGGACAGACGGATGGACAATTTCAAAATCAATTCATCATTAATTCTATTTCATCAATTATTGTACTATTTTGAATTCTCTGTGTGCTGTGAGTATTGTATGTGTACGTCCAGTAAGCTTATCTGACAATGAACTACTCTACATGCTACTATATCACTATCTACAACGGCCACTGGTTATTACTGTGGCTACTTGTTGGACTGTTTGTGTAATGTGAGTAGTGATTTTTGTAACAATTTCTTTTTATAGCAAAATTTGTAAGGTTTAAGATTATCTGAAATTTCACCTGATTAAGACAGCCACTTCAATGATTTTATTGTACCAGAAAACTTTGGTGAATTTGGATTTTGGAAAGAAAGAGTTTGGCAAAGTTTTAGTAGTTATTTGTATTGAACAAAGATACAGCAGATTTTAGTTTGGCTAAACACTATTCACTTGCCAGAAGAACACGTACCACTGCAGGATCTTGATAATACACACTGATGTAATTCTCTCTACTACGTTATATTATGGTCTGAGAATTGGCAGTAAAACTGCAACCCAAAACGTACCTTACTACATTAATATGGGACCAGCCAAGTCAATGTCCATTAACAATAATGCTTACCAACCAGTTGTACAGTGCATTTCCCAAATCAGGAATACCAAGAATGTATTGTTACTGTCAGGTACTATAGGATGAAATATCGCTAGAATCTCCTATAATACTAATTATAGACAAGCAGAACAATTAGTTTCTTTGCCGCAATGTAGACTTTCCTCTTCGGAGAGGTTTTTGCAAGCATGTTAATGGGCCCTACTCAGCTTTTAATGCACCTCAATAATGCCATCATCATCACTACTGTCACTAGACCCCTTGTTACCTGTTAACAATAACCACACGCTACACCAGTGTCTGCACTAGGGTGGTGGACTGTCGCACTCAGACCACTTTTCTCCCTTATCGCTTATGCATAGCGCATTTGAGTGGGACTAGACTGTTAGCGCTGGTGGAGTGAAAAATAATCCAAAGACATGAAATAATCACCCAACGGTCCATCCATGATAGCTTAGGTTCTTGTTTATGGTTTTGGCTTATCATTCGTTTGTGTTGGCTGGCTGGCAGGGTTGCCTAGGTACTGAAGAGCTAATCGTTTGCTTGTTGGTACGGGGAGCTTCTACAGCTTCAGAAGGTTTGTCTGTATTTTCGTGTTTCTTCTTTGTTGGCTTTCGCTATAGCCTCGCTAGAAGAACTTCCCGTGAGTGAATATCAACTTGAACAATGTCCATCGAAGAGTCAATGATCTGCAGACGACAAAACCAGATTTATATACCTTATAAATCGATAAGTCTTTCAGGTGCCTCCTTAGCGCAGTAGGCAGCGCGTGAGTCTCATAATCTCAAGGTCGTGAGTTCGATCCTCACAGGGGGCACGATTTTTTTTTCTATTTTAATAACTTTTCAGTGCACCTTTTTTAAATTATTTTTTTTTCTCCACATCTTTTCAGTAAACATAGCTTCTTTTGATCAACGAAAAAACAGAATAATGTAAGAAGGAACTATTATGAGTTGCATTGGTTGAGAACTTGAGGTGTAAAATTTTATTTGTAAGCTAATTATATAAGTGCCATCATGTGTGTTTTTGGTAGTGTGGACACAGCTGCTTGCTTATAAAGCTGTTCGCCACATTCATGGGACTGATAAAATATTTCTGAGGGTGTCAATGGTGTTGTCAAAAAAGAATCACATAAACACACTTGCAATGAAGCTATAAAACACGTGAAAAAGAATGTGCCCCCTGTGAGGATCAAACTCACGACCTTGAGATTATGAGACTCACGCACTACCTACTGTGCTAAGGAGGCAACTGCACCAGTAGCAGTCTTATTTAAAATCTTATTGACTTCTGTACGTTTTATATAAATCGAAGTAACTCCACACTGAGATGACACATTGAGTAACCTTTACAAACTGCATACAAACATGTGGGCTTAAAAATTCAATTTTATTTTTTACGTCCAAATAAGCACAACTTCTCCCCCTTAAATAGCACCTAATTCACACTGTCCTTGGTTACTTTCAATTCAGGCCAACCCGGGTTATCAAACTCAAGTCAGCCCTTGTTCACGCTACTGCTCAACAAGTGGGCTAGAGATTGCATGTGCTAAAATGATAAGCTATCACAAGCAAACAATCATTAATAAGCTGATTATTTAGACACTTACGCATTGGAATTGTTGCGAGGAAGCATAGAACCAGTTGAAATAAATCTAATAGCCACCATGTTCAAACTATTGGGTGCTCCTTTCATCAAGAATATCAATGCGTCATCAGAGCGCAACTGTCTAATAGTCTACTGGAAGCACAGTTATGTCATTATTAATATACTTGCTGTGTGGCCAACAGAAGCAAATATTATCAGCCTGACTTGGAATGTGTTGACACTTAATTCTATCCTGGGGCCAACCCATGCCAGCCTTAAGTTTGTTGTACCATGCTGGGTACAGTTTGGGACAATTCAATTGATTCGCACTACAATTTATTTTGAGCCGTGCCCTGTTGTACCCGGGTCAGAAGGTACATAGTGTGAATGGAGTGTAAGCAAATAAATAGGATTCCCCTTGAAGTCAGCTATTTAAAGACTCCTGACTTAACCCCTGTTCTCAAATGGGAAATCAACGCTATAGCTAGCTGATTACATGTATGTATTGTAAAAGTACATACACTGAATAATGAAATATCTTGTAAGCATTTACAATGAGCCTAATCCTCAGAAAATATAATTTAAACCAAAGTTCGCCATGGTACCCCTTCCAGTTAAGTTTTCATACAAGTGTTATGGTGAGGAGAAAATGCTAAAATAGCTGACCCAATGAGAATCCTATTTACCTGTATTTGCTTACTTAGAACTTTCAAAAAAGTCCACCAGTAGTCCATTCCACTGTTTACACACTCCCGACTTCATTGTATGTAGTGTATAGTAATGACATCATTGTACTACACTGGTGGGCTTGGTTGGAGCCACAAAGAAGTAGAAGACCTTAGTGGAGAAAGCTGCCAAGCTGGATTTCTCTGATTGAATGATTTATTATTTAAACTCACAGTACTCATTCTTCCGTACTGGAGTACACATAATACACAACACATACTACACATAATACACAACACATACTACACATAATACACAATACGCAGTACACAGCAAACAAAACTACATTCAACAACCATACATAAATAACTATTACACCATTTTAAATTACAAAAGAACAAACAATTCAAGACAAGTCATGTAGGTACTTGAACAGACCGCATCATGAAAATTAGCAATGTCATCAAATAAATTAAGTGGCAGTGAATTCCACCACACTGTAGCCTGATGCCGAAAGAAATCTTTTTGGATCGAAAAATGTCTGTAAACCAAGGTGAACATCTAGTTCTCTGAGCAGCCATCACTAGTAAGATACATCTACTACATCTCTCACGCCCTCCAGCAACCACCATCAATAGAGGATGACCAAGAGTCATTATACACACTGTAGTTATAGATTCAGAGTATTTTGGCTGTCTGCTGCAGACAGGTTTAAAAATTTCATTACACCATTCCAGTAGTCTATATATTCCACTGTTTACACACTCCCAATGAAGTTTTATAAGGTACAACAGAACAACTACGTACAAAAATAGTGTCAAGTAACTGCTAAAGTTTTTATGCCAATAATATTATTATGGCTAATTGGTATCCCACCCCTGAATTGGTAGCCACCCCAATAATACCAACCCTTTTGTGACATTTTCCAACCGACCAAAAAAAAAATTGGATGCTGTTCATGTGAATGAATTATTATATACTTAGCACTCATCATTTATAATGTTCTGTTGCTCCCCTTGTGCTAAAAATTTACCTTGGCCACCAGGCAAAGCAAAAGCAAAGTCTATGGCAGCTGTGCAAACCACAGCTATTGCCACCCAGTGAACCAGCACTGTAAACTACTCAGGCGGTTGAGCTTTGTGCAGGCAAATCTCAGGGTTAGTAACCCACAGGAGGAGTCCAGGTCTCATGGAGAGAAATCATGGGACCTGATCAAAAGTTCCACAATGATCCCAACACTGGTAGGCAAGGAAACAACAGTTCTCACTTCTTCTAATCACACTGTACTAATGTGACTGGCAGGCCCTATATAATAGTGATCCAGAGAATTGCCCAGAACAATAATAATCATGTTGGCCAGTATCAACTAATCAGCCAACATTATTATGTTAGCCTCCAAAATTGCTGGAATTCAGCTATGGTAAATAATCTCTACACCATCAAGATTGTAGTGCTTATAATGGTTGCATTGTGTGTGTGTATGCTATTTGTGAGGTTACCTGAGCATACGTACATGCTCATGATATATAGTCTATCATGATTTATTCACACAGATATGGGGAGTACCACAAAATGCCAGAATGATATTTAGGTATATATGTGTGGTTAAACTGGTTACCCATAATCATATGTATGTCCCCTTCCACTTATACACGTCATATGCACAACACAACTATATTATGCATTGTGTTTATCTCATGTATTTTATCTTGTACTGTGTCTTAAAATTGGGTTACCTTGTACAGTGTTCCCTCAATTATCTGAACCCCTATCATCCAAACACTTGGTTAGCCAAACAGTAGAAATGACTACTCTATTAGAGTATTTTGTCTAAGATGTATGTTCTATTAGAGTATTTGAACAAGGCTCTGTATATAAATAAATGGGCTTTGATTATACAAATTTGAACATGTATTGATCCCAAGGGGGTCGGATAATTGAGGGAGCACTGTATTTATCAATAACGTGCACATAGTGTGTGTTTGTGTACATGTGTGTGTGTGTGCGTGTGTATGCGTGCATGAGAGAGTCTGTACAGGTCACTGTAGAAAATAAACCTACCCCTACCCCAGTAAAGGTCATGGTAAAAGTTGCAAATGGTTATATCACCACTCAAATTCAAAAATGTGAAACACACAATATAGTGGAGGCAAATACAACTCATCTCATGCTGTATTAGTCTCTTGACATGCCCCCACATGCTGTATTTTCTGAACACAGTGCAGCAGTGATATAACTATTTTGATATAAGTGAATATTAACAGGCTTGTAACACAGATCCTTTGACATGTATGTAGTATACTATGTCATCACTAATCCTGTCTATTTGTAATCCAGTCAAAAAGTACAGTGCGAGAATGTCAACATACCAATTGTTCCTGGATCACTGTTTGGCCTATTGACTTCTCAGTGCTAAGGTGTGAAGTTCCATACTCTAGATCACTATTCTGGATGATGCTACTTCACTCTTCCTGTTGGACTTGACATAATTATTTCTTGGCAGTGTCCACTCAGAACTGATATATCGTAATCTTACCAGAGTAATGTTTCAACACCATGCGGGTACAATGTCAGTCACTTTAATATTGTTCAGAATGTATAATTATATGCTGTAGCAGAGGATACTATTCCCATAATAGGAATCAAACACATTGTGTTTAGTAGATTTGCTGTTATAATAAACATACTGTATGAAGCTCTTATAGAAATGTAAATTGTGAGTAGTAAGTATATAGAGGTGTGTGATTATCTAGATATCAGAAGACTTATCGAGATTAGGATAATAAGTATTATCTAGATAATAGTAAACTTCTGTAAATTATTTGTATATCAAGGAATAACTGATGGTGTAGACATCTCCAACTCTCCCACCACTTGAGCACTGACTGCACTAAAACTAACATTTTTCACTTCTTCATACTCTTCAAAATTGTAATTTGCTCACCTTACTGGTTATATAATTGGCAGTTGACTATAATAATACAATGAAGATAATTGAGATATGTTCAAAAGGAAATATCGAGATATGTCAAAGTTTGTTATCGCACACCTCTAGTAGTAAGTACAAATGTCATTGTGATAGCAATGAAAGAGCATACGTAGCCTCTTAGCTCTACAACCTGTAGCTGTTTTAACAAAATTAATGTGCAAACAGTGAAAATGCATTCTGGATTTTATGCATGCCTCTGAAAACAAACTTGCATAGCACAAGAACTGTCTAAAAACTACAAACACCTTTTTGCTCACTGTTAAATGTTCGCATCTTTATATTAGAACATAGATAATATATACCTCCGGTGTCCGGAGGTATATATTATCTATGATTAGAAAGGGGATATGGCAGTTTGGCACAAATTTTGTAATCTAAAACAGACAAATGTGTGAATGGACAAATCATGCAATCATACAAATTGATGAAGAATACTGTACACAGTTGTGGTTACCCAGTATAACTAGTTAATATAGTCTTCTGCCCACACACAGTGCTATAACTATCACTGTGGTCACCAATAAACTATTCATATATATAGCACTATTTTTGCTTTGATCTTGTACTACAAAGTCCTTTAAACATTATATATACTTTTAATATGGTACATGATACATAATACAGTTAGCTAAATCTTTAGCTTAATAAATAATAGTACAGTATCATCCTTTACAATGGTGTAAGGCATGTGCACTGCTAGATGACTGCCACACATCAATCATTTAGGACAGTTGGGCCATGTGCAGGCATATGGCTTTTCACCAGTGTGAGTGTACATGTGGGTTTTTGAGGTTGTCGCTTTGATAGAAGCTTCTCTTACAGAGTTAGCATTCAAATGATCGGATACCGGTGTACTTTCTCGAGTATCTTCCTAGCTGGTATGATCATGAGAATCCCTTTCCACATCCCTCATGGTCAAAAATTTTAACTATACTGTGGACAATAATGTGGCAATTCAGCAGGTTATTATAGCTTTAATTAAATACCTCTCGGAACAACTGGGATACATACAGACTAAATACTTGTGGCATCCTTCATTGACCCTCTGTGGTACACAGTGCTTTATTGTCTTCACCTCCAGCATGATATATGTACTGTTAGTACTAGTCATATGGTTATCCAAATTGTGGTAGCTCCTTGGTACTTGTAAGCAACACATTAACAAAGTACTCAACTGAGTGAGGCTGCTGAGCATCCAGGAATGTCTGTATGCCATGCCAGCATCACTTGGTTCTGGAGAGGAGAAGCAGACAAAGCCATGCAAGGACAGGATGAACTTGTTGGGGCTTAAAGAAGTATCAGGTTAGGTTTACTTTACTAGCAGATGATAAATATTTACTCACTGGTGGTCAATGAGGTGTAAGAGATGTTCATGATGCAAGTATTCTGGGCAAACATCGTCATCACAAGGAGACACTATGTGGATGGAAAAGATCAATATCAAAGAAAGGCATTTACCTAATCTGGCTGGGGATCACAAAAACATTAGTGACTTACCGATAAGTACAGCTATTGAATATGATTTGGACAGGATTGGTTGTTTGGTCATTAATCAAACTAGCCATGCCTATAAAAATAAATAAATAACCTAACTTAGGCAAACTAAATAGTGATAACCACAAGTAGTAAACTATTTAACTTTGATCATAGTTCATTGGTGTGTAAAATAAAGCATCAGCAATACCAGCATGTGATTGGGTAGATGTGTATATCTGTATGACTGTAGTAACTGTGTTACAGAATAGCTACTTACCATAATAACTGTATCTTTACCTGCTATGAGAGTTAAAGCTGTTAAAGGCATTGCAGTTCATGCTGTCCACATTTGCTTACCAGTATTTTAGTGTATAACTTCAGTGCTAAGGCAGGTAGTGCCATTATACCATTAGAGCTATATATAAACATCACAACTCACCTCTGTCTCACTGGTTGTCAATCTAACAGTTAGTTGTGATGGATGGTATCAATTATAGTCCTAATATTCACAGGTGGCTGGTAACTGCACCTACATACACAAAGGGTGGGACTAAGTTTGAGCCACAATTAACATCCTATTATGTTGGCTGTGCTTATACCCAAGCCTGGGTGGACTTAATTGGGAAACATTGGGCAGTCCAGAACATGGCTAAGTGAAGTACCTGACCAATGCGGGTTCTGCATTACACTTGTCATCTTACAACTGTGGCTATTATGTAACAAGCATCATGGTCAATCTACTTGGCCAAGCAGCTTACTGCGCCTAATTTCCCCAAAATTCTAACTTTACATCATAGTAGACATACACACGCACGCATGTACGCACACGCACGCAAGAATATGAAGCAACATAGATACAACAAGCACAAGTACACAAAAAGATTTGGAAATTTTAACTAGAGTAGGGACCATATCACATTGATGCACAGTAGGGATATAACACTTCTTATTGTTTTACTGTGATTTTAACATCATGCACTACTCCAGCTTGTTTCAGTACTTTTTATTGATGTGCTATATGGTTTAAAAATTCCAATTTTTTGTGTACTTGTTTGTTAACTTTTTTTGTAAATTAATTATTATGGCTGGTGAACCCACACACACTGCATCTGAAATGGCACCACACACCCCAGTTATATCAATTATCATCTGAAAAGTAGAGTATCTGTTGTCAGCTATGTTCAACCTGTTACACAGCAATTCGAATCAAGAGCTGTTCGAAAAGCACCTCTACAATCCACGCATATCGAAGGTGCAGCCCCAGTTATATCAATTATCATCTGAAAAGTAGAGTATCTGTTGTCAGCTATGTTCAACCTGTTACACAGCAATTCGAATCAAGAGCTGTTCGAAAAGCACCTCTACAATCCACGCATATCGAAAGTGCAGCCCCAGTTATATCAATTATCATCTGAAAAGTGAAGTATCCATTACGCTTCGTTGTTGGCTATGTTCAACTCATTACACAGCATTACAAATCAAGAACTGTTCGAAAAGCACCTCTGCAATCAAAATAGCCACTATAAAAATATGGACGATTTTTGTTACGAAGAGAAGCCATCACATGCTACCGCCAAATTGACACTTTTGGTTGTCAGCAAAGATGAATGGGACACAAAGGAGGACACTGATAAATTCATGAAGAATGCATTGTAGATACTGCGGTATGCCAAAAGGCACCTCTCAGGCTGAAGCAACATCGAACAGTAAAAAAATCAATCCCATAGCCTTAGCCGTTGTTGAGTTATGCTTGTCTGAAGGCATCAGTCAGTTACTCAGTCAGTCAGTAGAAAATTCTGTAGCAACTTTTTGAAAGCATTTCGGGTCGATCTGAAGACTTTTTTGGGCTTAATTTTACCTATCCAATACTGCCTCATCGTCGTCAAGGAAAATTGAGGCTGGTTTTTGGATGATATTATTTTGTGGGCCATGTCTACTCCTTTGTGGTCCCTACTATACAGTATGATAACAGTACTATCGTACTCTATGATGTTGAGTAGCAGACATATTGAACAGTACACATACAGTGCCAAATTATGCAAAAGGCATGGCTATTTTATTAATGTAAACCGAACCAGACTGAAATTCAGGGCTTAAGCGTGCTCTGTATAGTTCATGTATAACTCCCATGAAATTACCATAACTCACAAATGGTTTGAGCAAATACACTGTACTTTTTTAGCAGATATAAGCTAACACTAGAGCACACTTTAGCCCAAACCCAACCGCTAGAATGGTCCTTTAAACTAGAACTAGTCTTACAGTTTACACACTAGAGCCTTGATACTTATATGATACACTATACAAAATAGTACAAACTATTGTGCATTTTTAGTTTTGTCTTTTAGCTTCTCAATCACCAGATGCTTAACTTCCGGTTTGACACTGCCACCAATCTTTCTTTTCACTTCCATGCTATTTGTCACCCAAAGTTGCTATCAAAAAACCACAAGCACTCTTTTTTAGCAAAATTATTACAGTAACTCATCAAAATTTCATACCTTTTGGGTGAAAAATGACAGACTAGTTCTATTTTAAACATAAGGGTGTAGAATAGCAAGGGGCGTGCCTGTTGCCTAACACACAGGTGTTAAAAATTCAGTAATAAGCCACAGACTAATTAATGACCATAATAGTTCCATCAATGTAGAAGATAACCTGTTTTGCCATGTGACTTGGGATCCCTTATGCAAACTGTACAGAGTACCCTTAAATTGACGTGTGGCCAACGGACAATTTCTGGGTAAAAACTACGGTATATTCACAGACAAAAACTTCCGCGCAAGAGGGATCAAGTTCTAGGTCTACACTTTCAGAACAACGGGTGGAAATCACATGATACACACATGATACTGGCAGTATACGGGCTATAACAACATGACAGTTTCTTGAGTATCATGTGCACTTGAATCTTGTTATTGTTGTAGAAGTTCCTACACCTTTGGGTGCTACAAATCTAATCTGGCCCTTTCAGTAAGTGTCTGGTGAAATACAAATCACCTATCATGTCTACAGGAATTCAATTAAACTGTGACGTACCATTTGTTACTTAAAATGATTACACTAGCTAATCCAGTTGCCAAACGATTTCTATTTGAAGTATCAGTGTAACGTCATTGGCCCACCTTAATTGACCAGTAAGGAATTTCTAAGCTAGAAACAATTTAGGATCTTTATTTCACCAGACCCTTACTTTATAAGTAAAGGGGCAGGCAGCACCAGACTACTACAAATCTCCATGACCATGGTAGGTGGGGTGTGACAATGACAAGTAGGAAGGAGACGCAGAGATATTTTCAAGAAGCTGCAACCAGTGTAAACACACATTCATCAAATGATTTAGAGCTATCTAACAAGTAACATTTGTATAAACAATCCCATCTAAACAGCTTATAGCTGTAGAAAAAGTGTGTGTCCAAGTAAATCAGAGTTGACTGCAACAAAAAGTAGTGATACATCAGAGTGTGGCCATGTGTGAGTTACTGTCATGTGTGAGGTATGCAAGTTGTGAATATTAATCAGATAGTACAATTGTTAAAGTATTAATGAGTACGAAGTAATACTGCTAGTTTTTAAGTCCTGCGAGCATCATCATAAATGCCACTCAAATTTGATTCTCAATAAGCAAAGTGTATAGATTCTCTGATAGCAATAAATAGTTTGAGGTTGGCTGCCTTTCCTGTATACGGCAATGCTGTGAACAAAGGAAAGGCGGCCAAACTCAAACTATTTATTGCTATCAGAGAATCTATACACAATGCTTTATTGAAAATCAAATCTGAGTGGCATTTATGAAGATGCCTAAACTGAAGTTAACAGTTGAATGAGACTAAAGATGGATGGTGACTCAGAATTGATGGATGATGAACTCTTAAGGACCATGATACAAGAAGTGCTGACAACCATGTGGCCCTCACTCAATTGGGAACAGCTAGCTGCAGCAGGATGCTTCTCCTGATGGAGAGACAATAACAGATGTGTCTCAAGTAGGGTTGAGTCAATGTAATACATGTAAAGAAGTCGCAGTTAAAGTTAAAATAAGTTTTCACGCCATGACGAACATGTAAGATTTAATCAAACTGTTGAAGGAGATACGTAAACTCCAAACTGAACTTGACAAGGAGAGGAACACTGTGTAGTAGCTGAAATTTTTACATCATTCCTAAGTTAACGCCAACAACAAGGAGATGTGTAAACACCATAAGAAAATGTTTGAGGAGATAGCCAAAACAGACCAACACATAAAATTACATTATGACAGTAAGTTGAGCACCATTTTTGTAATGAAAAATATCTCCTATCTGTAGTGGCACTTGACAAATTGCAATCAATGGCTAATCAGGGAATATCTTCTGTGTCAGTATGGTGATGTGTATGAACTTTTTAAAACAATTAAAAACTGATTGATGCAATGTTTACCATTACACCAATAGAGCTACAAACATCACAACTCCCCTCTGTCTCACTGGTTGTCAATCTAACAGTTAGTTGTGATGGATGGTATCAATTATAGTCCTAATATTCACAGGTGGCTGGTAACTGCACCTACATACACAAAGGGTGGGACTAAGTTTGGCTACAATTACAGTGAACCTCAGTTATCTGAACCCCTTGGGACCAGGGGTGGTACATAAGTCTCAAAAGTCCATATCTTTGAAATTGTGTATAAAATAGCATAAAGAACATCTTTTAAAATTTCAGTATTATCAACTACCCTAATAGAACATTCACCACTCTAATAAAGCAGTCATTTCTGTAGTTCAGTCAACTGAAAATTTGGATAAAAGGGGCCTGGATAACCGAGGTCCCACTGTAACATCCTATTATGTTGGCTGTGCTTACCCAAGCGTGGGTGTAAGATTGGCTTAATTGGGAAACATTGGGCAGTCTACAGTGACAAAGGTTAATGTTACAATGTCAGGCTGGAAATAACAGGTTTACAATAACAGGTACAAGTTTACTACAACAAATTTAAATTCAGGCTATTAGCTTCACTGCGCCAAATTTTCAGAAAATTTTAAGCTTTACATCATAGTAGACACACAAACACACACACAAACAAGAATATGGAACAACATAGATACAATGAGCATATCGAGCAGTACACATACATTGCCAAATTAGGCAAAAGGCATGGCTATTATATTAATGTTTCAGGACTTAAATTAACGTGTGGTCAGTGAACTATTTCCTGGCAAAAACGACCACGGAATTAAGTATATGCACAGAAAAAAAATTTTGTGTGTAAGAGACAGAGTTCTAAGTTTACACTTTCAGAAAAATGTACTGTTTGTTACATAAAATGATTACACTAGCTAATCCAGTTGCTAGAAACAATTTAGGTTAGGTGTTTCACCAGACCCTCACTAGGGCAGGCAGCACCAGGCTACTACAAATTCCAACCTGTTGCGACCTAGAGTGGGTGGGGCATGACATTGACAAGTGCATTATCATATAGGAAGGAGACACAGACATTTTCGACAAGGTAGACCAGTGTATAAAATACATTCATCAAATTATTTAGAGCCATCTATAGTATGTTCACGTTGAGCTGAATCTTCAAAAACATTTAATAACTCATGGATGCGATTACACATGATCTTGAAATTTGGCTTATTTGTAGTACTGCTTGACCCGCTAAAAATATTTCAAAAACTTTTGATTAAATGTTTGACATAATATTTACCGCCAATCAAAATTTTCATAATACATTTCCTATAGGGAAGCCATAAAAATACAGTGCCCATTACAGCCCTTTCCTGAACTTGTAATGGAGCCAAACCGTACGTATCTGTTGTTGACACCTTTGCTGTTACCAATAATCATCTGGTTGGCTGAAATGTTAACTCTGTTGAGAAAAAATCCACTTTTAATTTTTAGCTATTTTTCAGGATTCAGCTCAACGTGAGCGTACTATAACAAGTAGTATTTGTATACAATGTAATGACAACAATCATTAATCTTACATAGCAATTCCTATATATGTTTGAGCTATGTACTTAGCACAAGGCGGCGCCTAGCTGCATGTAGTGGTAACATAGCTACTTCAAATTAAATGGTAGTGTAATTACAATTTGTAAACAGGGGTATACTCAGTAACCAAATACTGATTTTCAGCGGAGCCCTGCCCAGTGAGCAAAAAAAGAAGAGTACAAAACACAAATACCACTATGTCTACTTCTTAAGTCTCTCGCGGGACCAAACCCTCCTGTTATGGTACGTATAGGGGAATTTGTGAATTGGGAATATTTACGGATTTTTCATGCGTCACGAAAATTTACGAAACTGGACCATGACTGGACGTATAAAATTTGGCAGTCAATAGACAAAACGTGAAAAAGCAGCTCTGTCAGGTACTCTTATATGTTAAAGAAGGTTTAGGATTGGTTGCTAATGTTTTTAAAAGCTTTCTAGCGAGATATTTAGCGAGAAAATTCGATAAGAGGGTGGTTTTGCTCGTACTCATGCCTGATACGGACATTGGCATAACAGCCTCACTGTTAAAGCTTTGGAGCTCAAACTCCCGACACAACATTGGTGTGAACTGGTTAACAACAAGACGTGTTCAATTACAAAATCGGGCTACTTGTTCAGCAGAAACCTCGACTTCAATTTCGCCATTGGAAATGTACGGTGATATTGAAGTCGAGATTTCTACTGAACACGTAGCGCGATTTTGTAACTGAACACGTCTTGTTGTTAAACAGCTCACAGCAATGTTGTGTCGGGGGTTTGAGCTCCGAAGCTTTAACAGTAAGGCTGTTGTGCCAATGTCCGTATCAGGCATAGGTACGAGCAAAACCACCCTCTTAGCGAAGTTTCTCTCTAAATATCTCGCTAGAAAGCTTTGAAAAACATTAGCAACCAATTCTAAACCTTCGTTAATACACAAGAGTACCTCATAGGGCTGCTTTTTTACGTTTTGTCCAGTTGCCTCATACATTTATACGTCCAGTTTTATTTATGTTCCGTATACTTCGAGTATGCGCAAATCACAAATTCCCCTATACCCAATAACCCAAGCTAGGCATAATAACTGGGCTAGTAGACTAGAAAGGTCTGGTCACGCGAGATCATTGCGCAAGATTGTACCACTTTACAAGCTTACTGCATAAACACCGCCTTGTCGTTCGCCTCCTTTTCCCTCCCTGTATTCGACCATAGGACAAGGTATTCGCCCAGTATTGGCTAGTGAACCTCGTGGTGAAATTCAACATAACACCTATACGCTTATCAAAATCAATACCGGTATTCGTCGTCAATTATGTGCGCTTGTGCCATAGCTTAATTAGACTATCATAACTGTGATCATAGATAATAGACACCCCCTATGCTGTGATTAAGCATACAGTGAGATTGTGATTAAATACGGGTAAGGGTACAGCCTGTATAACTTGAAGCTAGTTTTTTAAGTGACTAACAGTTGTGTAGACTATGTCGAGCCATAGATGTAGTATCTATGGTCGAGCGGACTATGTAATGGGGAATTGAAGCCACAAGAAAAGCCCAGCCAGTCTCTGCCTGGATCAAATCGACAGCAGCTACTGGATTGTCGCAAAGGTAGAAGAACGAGAACCACATAAACATCTAATGGTGAACGTAATATGCACAGTGTAGTCTCGAAAAATACAGGTGTACAGGTCGTGCATTTTTACGCATGCGTACTACTGCAAATAGTTTCATACTAAAGAGCAAGTAAATTTTTGCCTACACTTATCATATAATGCTTTTGTTCACTTTATCTTGATAGAATGCATGAGTACTTGCAAGATCACGTTTGCATTTGTTAGCTACACAGTGACTTTATTAAGGTGGCTACATTAGTCAGGTCACTACATGCAAGCTGTCACACTAAGAAAACTTCAAGAAGTGATGACTAATGGAACACATTCCCACACAGATGACAAGATCAAATGAGAAAAAAAAATTCCTATTGAATGTTATAAAGTTCTCAATTAACACCTCTTGTCTGTCCAGCCCAGTCAGCTACACTAGTCAGTATAAATAGTTGTATACTGACTGACTTCAATAGTTAGTGAAGGAAGAGCTGTAATAATGGGAGCTAATACTGTATTACTTTTAGACACTTTGTACAATAATGACAGTGTTATTAGAGCTACCAGTAAGGTGATGTCAGATAGTGAACTAGTAGTGGAGTCTCTGGAGACAACAGTTGATCATATTAACAAATACAACAAAGTTGTACAATATGGTACTACTACCTGGTGTTGTGTTGTGATGAGTGTTGGTATAGCAGCAATTTTGTGGACATGTTTGATATGCTGTGGTGTATTAGGACTATCATTATTTGGTGTACTAATCTTGCTGGCAGGACTGACGTACATGGAAGTAGGAGTAGTAATTCCAAATAAAGTGGAAAGATATCTGAATAATGAAGTGACAAAAATGGTAGAAGACAAGTTGCTACTTCAAGTAAAGCAACTAAAGGTGTCCATGGAGTTAGAAACAGTCTCAACTATCACTTTAGCAATCAATGGTGGTGGTACAGTAATATCAGTTTATCAACTACAAATCTTATAAATCTTTACAAGATACCATCAAAGCTGCCAACTTGCTGAAATCTAAAATCTGCTCTAAATTCATCTTACTAAGACAGAAAAGAGATATTGAGAAAAGATATCAAAAAATTTCCAATAAGTTGTTGCCGATAAAACAAACATTAAAAGGTATGAAGATTTCAGCGCAACTACTGGATATTGACATTAAAGAAGAATACTACCGATTTGTTGTGTCTCAGAACTTACTAACTGTATAGCTTATAATAATATAATTTATTTTGATATTAATTTTATATGGTTTTGCTGTTGTTATATGTTTTGACTGTTTTATTAGAATGTTTTCAGCCCCTCTCGAAAAAAGAATAATTTTGGAAAATAAGGCTTAAGCTTGATAAGGACACTGTATTGTTAATTTATCTTATAACATGTCAATCAAACTAATGCACATGTAGGCTCACACAACCAACCTGTACACACATCACTGGAAGGCAGTCAACACTTGTGGTCACACAGTATAGTAATGTATAGGTATCATGAGGGTTAGGGTTTTCCTGTCCAAAAATATCACCCACATCCCAGCTTTTGCGACGACTAGTTTATATCCAAGTGATGTGTAATTGTCAGCTTTGTACACATGTACATGTTATATACTGACACTGCATTTTGAATGCCATTATTGCAACATTATTTTGGTGTTTAGTTGCTGCTGTGCACACAATAAACACTTTTCTTATCAAAGACAACAATTAGCACCTTATAATAATGGACTGCAGTATGGCAGATATTACCTATCATGCAAATCTTTGAAGCATATATGGCTTCACTGGCATACAAGTTGCTATATCCATGAATCATGATTATACGGTATAGTAATAAAGTATATGCATGGCATGGTGTTCCAAAGTAGGGATTTTCCCCATAATGCATACTTTGTTATAGCTACCATCATTCATATCTTTTGTTTCAACCTGTTACACTTCTCCATCAGTTCCCAATAGCTGGTTAGCCATGAACTGGAAGATGCACTATAAAAAATTATTTTGGACTTGATGAGCTCCTGATTTCACTACTGCCACAATACTCACTAATTTTGTGTAGTGACGTTCATATGCACTACTTTTGTAGTGATTTTCACTTCGTTGTTGTAGTAACCCTCACTACATAGTAGTGAATGTCACTACACAAAAATAGTGAGTATTGTGGTAGACATTAGTGGTGATCTTCACTACATTTAGTAGTGACCTTCACTAATTTGTTTTTATTGTGTAAAGCTACTTATCTTTTTATTGCTGGAACTATTCTTCATTTAATATTTTTTATTGTACCCAATATAAATTGTATTGAATAGATGTATACTTATCAGGGGTGCATGGATCCAGACTTTTTGAAGGGGAGGATCAAAATGAAATGAAACTACAGGAAAGGTATACCTTAGTGCACAAGCATGCCAGCCTAGGCAGTTGAGTTAAGAACGGTTGTATACGATCAATGGACTGGACTGGTGGACTGGACTCAGTTTTTTTTCTCCTTTTTCACCAAATATTGGCCAACTGGCTATTGTTTGTTATATAGAATATGCTAATCTTATGAAGTACTCCCACCTGCACACACAGACACAAAAAAGCAGTGTAGCTATGCCAGCATTGCCCAGCTGCAGCTATACAGGGTGTATGTACCACCTACCAATGGATGGAATTGCAAGACAGTCACTTAATTTTGCTGACTCTGAAGACCATTGCTTGTATTAGGACACATGGTTATTATATAGCTAAACATTTACTGTACGATTTTATACTCCATGATAAGAATGGTAGTCATGCATGACTCTCTGGAGATCATGCTATGAAAGAAATGTTTGACTGTAGAACAGATGAGTATACACTTTCATTTAAACACAATGATGTAGTTAACAACTGTCTCTTTCAAGATTGATTGGCAAAATTAATGATACTTGCTCATTGTGTTAATATGCACAGGTAGTGCAAAGTAGACAGGTCTATCTGTATATTCTACAACCAATTGCCCAAATATTAGGGGTGCGGTAATTATGCCGGAAAAATTTTCAGCACAATGCCAGAAGTCATTATTCTATAGCATTATGCCAGCATTTTGAAAGAATTATTAAAGATTTCATGAATGAACAATTGATATACTCTAATAGAACAGTCACCAGATACTTTAGCTGCAAAAAGCTACCATCAGTATCTATCACAATGGATAAATTTCATAATAATGAAAAAATCAACCGTTGCCCTTAGCAACCTAAATTTTAAATTATTTGTAGGTGTCGATGTCTTCAGTCACCTCTCCAAGTTTTAAAAGGATAGCATATAAATCATGAGATATGACATTTTGAAGTTGCAATTTTCCCATACATTGTCAATGGGAGGGCTTCTTGGTATTCACACAAATCATTGGATTCATAGAATGTCATATCTTATGACCTATATACACTATCCATTTAAACCTTGGAGAGATTATTGTTGACATTCACACCTACAAATTATGTAAAATTGAGATATATGTACTTTAGAATTTTTGGTTTTTGCATATGTTGAAATACCTCATTTTGTGATTGCCTAGAAGGAGTAACTGTAACCCTCTCACACAGATATGTATGGGAAAACCACAAATTTCAAAATGTCATATCTTATGACATATATATGCTATCCTTTCAAAATTTGGAGATGTTACTTTAGATGTTATCACCTAAAAATAATGGAAAATTCAGGTTGCTAGGGGCAACAGCTATTTCTATATACTATAAATACTTATTATGCCATACTCCCAAAACTCCCAACAGCCACCCTAAAACCCACAATTAAAGATATTTGAGTGTTGTATAAAAATGCACAGCTAGCTGTGCATATTATTATAAGTGGAAATCAAACAAAATTTCTTTAATACAAACATTTATTTTCTTTTGATTTTTCTATATTGCTGTACACACCAAAATCTGTTAAATATACAAACCTTTCAAAATTCAGAGTTTACCAGCATTTTCAAGGGAAGTGCATTCTATGATCCTGTCTAGTGATTACACCATTGTATTTGAGTACACATAACAGGTGTGTACTGTGCAGAGTTGTGGATCAGAGGGTAGCTGGAAACCCTGGCCTGGCCCATCAACTCTATAACATCAAAATCATGGTAGAGGATGTGTGTGTGTGTGTGTGTGTTTGTGTGTGTGTGTGTGTTTGTGTGTGTGTGTTTGTGTGTGTGTGTTTGTGTGTGTGTGTGTGTTTGTGTGTGTGTGTTTGTGTGTTTGTGTGTGTGTGTGTGTGTGTGTGTGTGTGTGTGTGTGTGTGTGTGTGTGTGTGTGTGTGTGTGTGTGTGTGTGTGTGTGTGTGTGTGTGTGTGTGTGTGACTGGATTTGCAGAAAGGGGTCCTCCACACTTATCCATGCAGTTAGCCAACTTTGACAATTCATAACTTCAGGTTGCAAAAAGCTACTGGCTTGCAATTGGTCAGCACTGAGCACACCCTTAAGATTACATAATGAATGGAGAAAATTTCAAGTTTGTATGTTTCTTATTTATTATCAGTTTTGTCTAAAGCCAGGGTTGTATACTGAACACAGAGTTATAGTCTACCAAGTTAATAGAATTGGATGTGTGTGGAAGACCCAAATCAGGTCACATATGAGACATGCAGTTAACTTCAGTCTGGTATCTCTACTATAATGTGCAATCATCATGTATACTATCCTAAAAAATGTATAGCATGCAGTAATGTATTGAATTTCTTTGTATCACATGCAAATTGGAATTATGAGACACTTTGTATGTAAATTATTTTGGTACAGATTTTGATAATTGCTCCAAGAATGATAGAAAAGCATGACAGACGGTTAATACAGTTTAGTTGACTCAGTATAATGTATTTTATATCTTTGTGTTGCTAATGTTTTAGAGTCTGAGTAGGGAGTACAAAGACTATCGGCAAAACTGTTCCCATTAAATGATAAGATATTTTACACTTGTAAATTATCATCCAACCGGCTATGTGGTTAACTTATAATCACCATTTATGATTTTGCAAAGTGACACTGCCTAAATCTGCAGGATTAATTTCATTGAAGTTATATGAAGTCAATGAACCCATAATTGATAATGTCTCGCAATACCAGCACATCAAGATCAAGATATCCTGATAAAGCAGTCACTTCTAATGCCAACAGTTGAATAAAAATTGGTATGAACCCATGTTGAAAGCACTCTCAGATTCCAACTAAGAGGGTCTAATTTTAAAAACTTTCCTAGGGAGGCAGCATGCCCTCAGACTAGTGTTGACCGATTACCACTTTTTAGGCAAAACCGATATCCGATTTACTGATAATTAACCAATAACCAATTGTAGGTCTCTACAAGTTACACTTGTGCATACTCCACTAAAAGTACAGCTAATGTGCACAAATGTAACTTGTACAAGTGTTGTGTGAGGTTTTATGCTTACCTCAACTCGAAGTTGCTAGTCAGACAAGTGGGCTAGGTCTCCAACCATCACTGCTAATAATTGTGATTACCACACCACATAAACAAATTACCTAAGTACATTCCAGAGCCTTTGACATCAGCCCTCCAGTGATACTATAGTGGGCAATTGGAAACAGTGGAAATGGAAACTTGAAACGAAAAGTGGAAATGGGAAGTGGAAATGGTCAAATTGTCATAATTGCACCCAGAGTAAACCCTTGTTTAGTGGCCACGTCTTAAGACCAACCACCTTCTTACAAAGGCCACCTCCATACAAAGACCACATTGTAATTG
Organism: Dysidea avara; assembly: GCF_963678975.1. NCBI lineage: Eukaryota > Metazoa > Porifera > Demospongiae > Dictyoceratida > Dysideidae > Dysidea > Dysidea avara. The sequence goes on from NC_089279.1 coordinate 35,827,164, forward strand.
CATTTCAAAGGCTAAGGCATACTTAATGACCCTATAAATAAGACCACTTCATGGTTACCTTTAATAAAGGCCACCCTCTTTACAAAGACCGCCTCTTCACATTGTAATACCAAACATCTATTTCATGGTTTTATCAAAATATGAATGATTCGAGTAAAACTCTCACTTAGGGGTCACCTCTTTACTTTTTGCAAAGACCACCTCTGTACAAAGACCACAGATTCTAAAGTATACTTAATAGTCTGATTAGATTACTTCATGATCACCTTTTAAAAGGAACATCTCTTTACAAAGACCCAGTGGTATAACTAGCCTGGAAGCATTGGTTGGGCACCGTTGTATGTGTACAAGCTGCATCAACCAGCATGCTGCAGCTAGGGAGGTCTGGGGGCATGCTCCCCCTGGAAAATGTTTGAAAATTACAATGTTACATGCTGAGATTCAATTTGGTGGCATTTTACAGCTAAAATTTGTCATCTCTAGTAAGACACTAGCTGTACGTACATTTTGTCTGCATAATAATTATTATTAGTTATCTGTAGGAGGCTTCATATTGCACCTCGTATCGCACAATTTAGCTATAGCTAGCTACGTACAGTGAGTACCTGAGTTAGTAGGGTACTGTAACTGATTGGTTGGGCCTGTGCCCCACCAGTACCTACCTTAGCTACACCACTGCAAAGGCCACCTCTGTAAATGGCAATATTGATAAGTTCTATAATGTATTTCATGACTCATACAAAGGGGTCAATGTCATCTTCCATACTTTGGTACACACTTCACTAAAGTATCTGTTTTGTTTTTCTACCAGAATGTGTCATAGAAAAATAGTGAAGAGGATTGACTGTTTATTATTCTATGGTTAATTATTGCAAATAAACAAGATATTTGATTGTTCTATAGAGTAGCATGCAAAAAAATAGGATTTATTGCTTTATTAGAGTAAATATATGTGAATGTTCTATTAGAGTATCTCGACCACTGGATGAGATTGCCATGACATAATACAACACAGACTACACAGTATACTAAAAAAAAGTTTGGAAGGTGGGATCCTCTTGACCCACCCCCAAAAATCTGCCATTGATTATAATTATGTACTAATTATAAAATTTAATCATGACATGATCTAGGTATTTTATTATGGCCTTTTGTGGGCTTCTTCACTAGCTACACCTGTACTTAATGCTGACCTAGCTACTTTACGTCTGATGTGGCCAGACTGGTTTTCTAGTCATTTCATCTGCAGGGAATGAGATGGTTATTGAGAATTCAAGTAATGCATTGACCCTTTACACCCTACCCATGACAGGGATACCATAATATGCAAGGCTATTTTTATTTGAGTGACTTACCACAATTGTTTAGAATATTGATGACTCATTACTGCATGAGGTTAATAATTATCTCTTGATAATATGAACTCAATTCTAATCATGGGAGCAGTTTTTGATTGCTATATTAGAGTAGCTATCTCAACCCTTGTTAAGATTATCATGTCACTACAGCAGCTCAGCTGACATTATGGGCTTACTATAGTGCAACAATCAAATGTCAAGTCTCCTTTTAGAAAGCAATTAAAGTGATTTACGGGCTGATACAAAATGCAAACATATCTCTTCACCTCTTATGATTTGCTTTAGTAAGTTCAGTCTAGTCACGTACATCAAGGTACTCTCCAGCTCAGCACTTTCCAACTACAGTGGAACCTCTCTTAACAAACTCCCTGAATTAAGGATGCAATAGAAAAAATACCTCCATAATAAGGACAAAAATGTTGGTCCCAACAGGTCTGGTTAATACATATTTTACCTCTAAAAGAGGAAACCTCTACATTATAGCAAAAAGTGGCCAAAAATTCTGGGTCCAAAAATGTCCATAATAGAGAGGTTTCACTGTACATTATTAAACAGATATTTAATTCATTCTATTAAATTGAGTGATAAAAAGTGTGTGCACGTGTGTGTCACATGTGTTTATGCTTTCTCTTGTGACTCTTATGCTACAGCGGAAGAAGAGCAATGGATGACCTCAGTATGTACCTCAACAGGGCTGCTCACCTGCTTCACTTGCTTCTTGTGTTTTTTCTTATGTTTCTTCTTCACTTCAACAATCTCATCATCACTACTGTCACTAGACCCCTTGTTACCTGTTAACAATTACCACATGCTACACCAGTGTCTGCACTAGGGTGGTTATCTACCTTTAATGGCTGAAGGGAGGGCTGGCCCATAATGACTGGAAGATGTAGCAGCTACTGCAGGCTGTGTTTTGTTTGCTGGTGGAGTAAAAATCACCTTTTCAGGTATTTTGACTGTGTGTTGTACACCCATCCATGATAGCTTAGGTTCTGGAGTTTCTTGTGGTAACTGTTTAGTTTCTGTTGCTAGCTTTGACTTATCATTAGTTTGTGTGGGATGGCTGGGTTGCCTAGTTACTAATTCCAATTGTTTGTTTGTTGGTTCGGGAGCTTCTGCAACTTTAGAAGGTCTGTCGTGTTTCTTCTTCGCTGGCTTCATCTTCACTGAGTTCGCTAGCGGAACTGTCTGTGAATATCGACTTGAACAAATCCATCGAAGGTCTTTCATCTTCACTGACCTGCAGATGACACAACCAGGTTTATATACCTTATAGGCTACGATGTCTATCAGGTGCCTTTTTAGTGCAGTACCACCAAGTGAATCTCATAGTCTCAAGGTCGCAAGGGGGAGCAATATTTTCGGTTTCAGTACCGTTGTAGGTGCATGTTTTTCAAGGCATGAGTATAAATCATTCCAAATCTGTTTTACCTTTTCAGTGAACTTCTTTGTATCAAAAACATTGATAACAGCAGAAGGATATTACTTAACTATATTGGTTGGTTGAGATGACAATTTTTCATCACTTTTATTGTTAAGTGCCATCATGTGTATTTGGACAGCTATCTGTAAAGCAGTCACTACACAAAGATGTAATAAAACCATGCATACAAAAAAAAAAATTGTACCTCCTGTGAGGATTGAACTCATGACCGTGAGATTATGAGACTCACGCACTACCTACTGCGCTAAGGAGGCACCTGTACTAACAGTTTCGTATGACTCTTAATAAACCTTAGACAATTAAATTCTTTGATTGTGAGCTACTCACAGCACAGCTCTTGTTTCACTTATACGATTCGATCTGTTCTAGTTCCTGGAGAAGTAACTTGGTGTGATCATTACTTCAAATTTAAAATGACAGAATGATTACTGTCAGTATATTGTATACAGGGAAACTCAATCTCTAAACTGATTGTGAAAGACTATGATGTACTGACAGGGCTACGCTTCTGAGACCTTGTCATGACTATTGTGGACTCTCTATACTATTAAGATTATAAGTCGGTGCAATGCAGCAAGATGGATCAAAGTATATTCAACCTATTTATTTTTCAGTGGACTAAATGTAGTGATGAATGTTTAAAGGAAGTTGGATGGCCTTCTTTGGAGCTGAGCTATAACTGTGCTTGTACATGCTACCCTACTCTTATGAAGTGTTATGGTCATACATTTTCAGATGGAATACCGTATAGCGGGTTATTTTCGAAACAGAAATTTTCGCACAAGAAGCAAAATCTGAATTTCAAAAGATTTTAATTTTGAAGAGTACATATTTCGAAGTCCGGATGGATTTCAAATAAACGGAAATTCGTGTCACAAATTATGAAGATGCATGAATGTTTGCCAAAAGCTGACTTACTGATGAAATAAGCGTGCACAATTATACTAACTAAGGCTTTCAGGAATTTGATCCAGCAACTCTCCATATGTTTTTGTAGGTATTATACAAAGACTGTCCTCTGCTATTGGGCCCTCCATCCAGCTGCAGTGGATGTTTGAGTTAGTTGTTTTGTCTGTGTGCTCATTTATTTATGTATTTATACACTATCACACAAAAAAACAACTACAAAAAAAAACATTTTACTGACTTGTAAGTGGCCATCACACTTTGCTTTCACCCTATTACACAGCGTTGTAAATGAAGAACAGTATCAGAAGTGCCTCTGAAATCAATCCAGTCACCACAGAAAAAAAGATGATTCCTGTTTACAAAAGTACTTTTTCCCAGGCTTGATGGACTGCCCTTGCCCCCAGCAGAAAAAAAATGGCACGTGCTGGACAACTGTAAGTGAAAATAAGTAGAGTAATCCAAACTTAAGGAAGCCATGCATTGCGCTACTGTGAATCTACACCTTGGGTAGTCAGCAAAAAGAAATGGAACACAAAGGAGGACAAAGGTAAGTCCATGATGCGTTAATTGTACATACTGCAGTATGCCAAAAGGCACCTCTGTGGACGAAGCAATGAAGCAATGTCAAACAGTGAATAAATCAAGCTTGTAGCCTTTGTTGCTATCGAGTTATGCTTGCCTGAAGACGGCAGGCAGGCAGGCAGACAGGCAGGCAGGCAGGCAGGCAGGCAGGCAGGCAGGCAGGCAGGCAGGCAGGCAGGCAGGCAGGCAGGCAGGCAGGCAGGCAGGCAGGCAGGCAGGCAGGCAGGCAGGCAGGCAGGCAGGCAGGCAGGCAGGCAGGCAGGCAGGCAGGCAGGCAGGCAGGCAGGCAGGCAGGCAGGCAGGCAGGCAGGCAGGCAGGCAGGCAGGCAGGCAGGCAGGCAGGCAGGCAGGCAGGCAGTTAAACCATTAAATACACTTTTAAAAAATATTTACAGTCTATTGGAATTTGGAAGCATTTAGGGTCGTACTGAAGGCACTTTTGGGCTTGGTTATACCTAACCAATATACTGCCATGGCACCAGACGGTATTGTGAAGCTGGTTTTTGGGTGACTCTTTTTGGCCAGAAAGACCCAAACCTTCATGATCCCAACTGTATGATGAATTGTTGCTTTCTAGTTAAGTTTATTTTGTGTGTGTACTTTTACTACTAATTAAGTACATTGTACACTCTAAAACTTTGTTATGTGTTACCATATTGTCTCAAATTATGGCTCGGGAGTTCATTTGCCTGGCAGTCCTGTTATGTAGAAATGTATACAGTAATTTTTTCTTTAAACCAAAAGAAAACCCACAAAAGGAAAAACCTCTGACTGGTAACAATGATGTGTTAAAGGATGAACAATAATGACCAGAATAGCATAATATCTTGACATGAGTCAGAGATAGAGAAGTGAAGACTTCTGACCACAACTTAAAATGTGTTAGGGACACACACAACACACATACTAATTATCACACTTGCTGTATAAAGGAGGTAATAATGGATATCCCAGAAACAACAACTGCCTTTGTCATTATCACACAAATCACAAGACTTGGTAATGAAATTTTTTGAAGTTCCTTTCTTTTGTTTTATTAAAGTTCTCAATCATCACATCTTGTTCAGTGGTGGACCCTAACCCTCAGTCCAACCCAGTCAGGTACAACACACACAAGTGTTGATGGTACCTCACACACTACACTATAGTCAGTATAAATAGTTGTACACTGACTGACTTCACCAGTTAGTGAAGGAGTTACTATAATGGCAACTACTCCAGATCATGTTGAAGAGTTTGTAGACACTTTGTACAATAATGACAGTGTTATTAGAGCTACCAGTAAGGTGATGTCAGGTAGTGAACTAGCAGTGAAGTCTCTGGGGACAACAGTTGATCATATTAACAGATACAAAAAAGTTCTACAATATGGTGGTAGAGCCTGGAGTTTTGTTGTATCCAGTGGAGGGGTAGCTGCCATTCTATGGACATATATATTTGCCTTTGATGTATTAGGCCCATTATTAGGTGCAGCAATCCCACTGTGTGTGTTGTTTTGTATGGTATTAGGATTAATGGTAATACCAATGATAGTTGAAACATGGTTGGATAACAAGGTGATGGAAATGGTAGACAACAAGTTGGCTCCTCAAGTAAAGCAACTACAAGCTTCCATCACAGAATTGCAAACAGTCTTGAGTTTTACAGTAGCTATCTCACATGTGGGTAGAGTTCTAGAATTGACACAAGAAAACTACCAGTATCTGAAATCTATACAAGTCACAGCTGTAGCTGTAAACTTGATGGCAACTAATATCTGCTCAATATGTGTATTACTCAGAAAGAAGAGATGTCGGATAACTGAAAAGATTGCCAACAAGGTATTGCCACAGTTAAAACAAAAGTTTGAAAAAGTGAATGGTTCAGTACAACTGCTACATGCTACAGTGAAACTTGTCACTTCACAGAACTGATGCTATACAGCCTACAACAACACTGCTATATGCAATTGCTTTGATTATAATCTAGGATAAATACATAATCGTTTTGATTTGTTCCTTTGTAAAGTAGACAAGAAATATTTTAGTTGTTCATGCACAGTAACAATATTCAATGTAACACTTTCACACCTCAGATTAAAGGAGCCGCCCGGGCTACATTTAGCATGTAGCCCAGCTAGCCGGGTTACAACTGGGCTGTGATTATATAGAACTAAAATCGATTGTGAGGATCGATTAATACTCACATGTTTAGGATACATGACTTACATGAAAACCACTCAGACGGAGAGCATTTTGTTATCCTTGCCATCCTACAAGTTGAAAAACGTTGGGCTAAGGTGAGTACGAGTACTATAGCTTATCCACCAATTGTTTCCGCACATTTTCAAATATGGACACGCCCCATCATAAAGCTACCACTCTGTACGGAGTAACCACTCTACAAGCAAGCTTACCTATCTAGGCCTTTAGTAAACTTTATAATTTTTCTATAAACGATTCAATAGCACTGATTAAAACATTAAACTAACGTAAATGAAATCCTCCATGATATCACTAAGATATGTCCATTCACTGTAACCAAATGTAACTGGAACGTACTAGTTGCTGACCCACAATAAAAAATTTTAGGCATGCATATATAATACATCCAGTGGCTACACTCACAATGGCTTGGATGATTTGATCGCCCTGTACAGGCTATCAGCCTGATAAGCGTTACATACTATCTGTGACACGGGGCATTCGGGCTTTGCCTGCAGCCTTCGGGCAGTCGGGCATACATATCAGGCAAAGCCCTCATGCCCGTGTTACAACTATTACATGTACTTCCACTATTTAGTATACTAAACAGTGTATACAGAGAGTACTAAGATGATCTAGTTATCATATAGTATGGTAGTATTGTGTAGAAGAGATCGTGGGATTTAGCTGTCCAATATTACCCAAAAACCTCACTCTTCCTTCATGACAGTTTGGCAAAGCACATAAATGGCTCCATGGCAACTCTAAATCTCTCTAGCTTCTGTGATTAAAATTAGCTACAGGATTGATTTCTTCACTGTTCGATGTCGTTTCTACCCGAGACGTCACTTTTCACCAACTACAATGGCTACAGTGTATACATCATGGATTTGCCTTTGTCCTCCTTGTGTTGTGGTGAACATGTAATGGCTTCAGTTCAGCTATCACAAGAACTGTCCATATACTCCACAGTGACTGGGTTGATTGTAGAGACACTTCTCATGCTGTTCTTCACAGTTGTATAACAGGTAGAACATAGCCGAAGTGTACTGGCAACTTCATTCTCAGTAATTGATAGTTGGGGGCGTACATTAAGTCACACATTAGTAGTGACTGTAGTGGGGCTCCTCATATTGTTCATTGCTTGTAATGCTTTGTATAATGAAGTGGAATGACCACGTCACTTTCCAGTAATATAGTCAGGGTGCATGCAAAGTCACTCAATTAATATGTCTGATTCATTCTTTTGTTGTGGTATGTTTTAGTTCACCAGTCATAAATTATGACAAACAAGTGTAAAATTTATATTGAGTAAGGATCATAGAAATAGAGAAAGCATTGAAACAAGGGAGGTCAACTACACCTGCAAGTAAATCCCATAGCTATACTATTGATGTGACAGTTAGTAGGGATTACATGTCCACTAGTATACAGTAGCTAGAGGTATAGATGACCTTCCTTGACCTGTTTTGTTTCTATGATCCATACTCAAATATGACAAAGATGTAAAAATCTGTCAAGCCTTATATTTTAAGAGCATACTTTTACCACAAACTATGTACATTGTACAGTCTAAAACTTTGTTATGCCTCACCGTATTGTCTCAAGTGATGGCTCGGGAGATAATTTCTTTCAAGCAACTTTTACCCCAGCTATTATAAGGGACAGACAACTATACAAGACCAGAGTGACCAGTATTCTACTACAACTACCCTTGATGCTTTCATCACGGATTTCAAGCTTAACGAGAACTCACTGAAACGTTCTTCACTTCAAAGTTCATAACGCTACATGGAATTGCTAGAATTATGACTACATTAGGTGTTCCTGGTATTTATTTCTGTTATTCTGTATGATACCACCAGCAACTGGACGCTGATGTATATGAAGCTGGCCATAATTCAAGGCAACACGGCATTTCATATTGTGCCCATAAGTTACACGCATTACAGCAGCAGTTAAATCGGTTTAGATAGTCGTCCTTTGCTTTGTCATCTCTTGAAGTTAAAGTATCTAATTAATGACCACCACTTCAGAGATAATCAGTTTAGTTACTGCTTAGCGTGTGAGGTACTGTGCAATACAGGAAACCATTGAAACTGTCAGTTTGTACTTTTTAAAACGGCAGATCACATTTTCAGATTTGCCTGTATTATTGAAATTATATAAATTTCTTTCTGAAACAACCACAATAACCTCAGTGAATACAAAGGGAAAACCTGTAAGACATAAAGTGAAATACTTTGTGTCTTGTTATATAAAATCATATGGCAAAAATCTTAGCACTAAATTTTCTGTAAGACTATGACCTTTAATTTCTGTCCTCCATTAGTAACCTTACAACTACACTGACAGACTAATTGTAGACTAAGACCAGACAAACTAACACACACCTGTTGTATAAAGAAGGTAATAATGGATATTCCATAAACAACAACAACCACTTGGATGAGTTTGGCATTATCACACAAATCACAAGACCTGGTAATAAAGTTTTGAAGTTCCTTTCTTTTGTTTTATTAAAGTTCTCAATCATCACATCTTGTTCAGTGGTGGACCCTAACCCTCTGTCCAACCCAGTCAGTTACAACACACACAAGTGTTGATGGTACCTCACACACTACACTAGTCAGTATAAATACTTGTACACTGACTGACTTCACCAGTTAGTGAAGGAGTTACTATAATATAATGGCAGCTACTCCAGATCATGGTGAAGAGTTTGTAGACACTTTGTACAATAATGTTATTAGAGCTACCAGTAAGGAGATGCCAGATAGTGAACTAGTAGTGGAGTCTCTGGGGACGACAACAGTTGATCAGATTAACAAATACAACAAAGTTGTACATGATATTGTAGCCTGGTGTAGTATAGGGCTGATTGGTAGTGTAGCAGTAATTCTCTGTACATTTCTGTTAGTCTTTAACATGGTACACTTATCATTTGGTACACTGGGAGGACTGGTGTATATCTTATTTGGAATATTAATTGTAGGCCAAGTTGAAACACCACAAGTAAGAGAGAGTGTGGAGGATAAGATGGCACCTCTAGTGAAGCAACTACAGGCGTCCATCATGGAGCTACAGAAATGGCTGACAGCTAATCTTGTTATACTTGAAGGATCAGTTGCAAAGTTACAAGCAAACAATGGACTACTCAGTGAGAATAGTAATGCTGTCAGGAAACTGATCTCAGATAGTGAACTAGCAGTGAAGTCTCTGGAGAGAATAGTTGATGATATTGACAGATACAATCAGTTTGTACACATTGGTAGACAACTAGGGTATGGTGTACAGATAGGTGGAGGTGTGGTTGCAGTATTAGCGATTAAAGGATTGTTCATAGATGACATAACTGAATTTTTCATAGGAATCTGTATAATGGGAATGGTATGTGGAACATCTCTCATGATGGTTGGAATGGCATTTATAAAAGTGTTTAACAATGAACTGTATTTTGAGACAAATAGAATTGTGGAACACCGAGCTGTTCCTCTACTAAAGAAATTACAAGGATCCATCAATGAGTTGAAGGCACAATGGAGAGGTGTGGCAGGGGTGTGTGCTACCTTGTGTGTTAATGCAGCCAATCAAATGACACAACTCAACTATCTCAATTCTCAGAACATGTCACCAACTACCAACACATCTGTTAAGTGGTTGGCAAATGTTTACCATTTAAGTTGGAAATTTGTCCACAGTAAGACAATTTCGACAGCAGAGCAGATTATAGAGCAGCTGCTACCATGGTTACAACAGCAGATAAAGTACCTGAAGAATGCTGAACAACAACTGAATAAAATCACAACAATGACTAGTACAGACCAACTGAAGTGTTTTAGCTGTTAATATTCTTGTACAGTTGATTGTTATTATTGTATTGAAAACAAGCATAGGAAAATGTTTAATTTTTAGGGCTGTAACAATACTGATATTATATCGGTATTGATACTGATATTATATCGGTATTGATATTAATATTATATCGGCATTGATACTGATATTATATCGGTATTGATACTGATATTATATCGGTATTGATACTGATATTATATCGGTATTGATACTGATATTATTGGTATCGGTAACAGTCAATTGCAAATCTAATTAACTTGAGTTATATGCACTATTAAAAGTACCACAAGTACCATAAAAAGTTCCTTATATATGCTAAAGTGACTTAGTTGTCAAATGGTAAAACTCTGAAGTTCTACATTCTCACTTAGCAAGAGTTAGCCTGGGCTCAAATTGCAGGTTGAGCAAGATTGCTTTCTCTTTTTCTGAAGGTTAATGCACCACTTTTTTTTGTGTTTTAGAGGTAGATTTTTTTTGGTCTTTAATAGCACTGACAAAAACAGACAAGTTTGGATAAAAACCTTTTGTAAACAGTACCAACGAATAAAAGGATTAGATTGATTTAATTGTTGAAAAGCATAATAATTGTATATAGTAATTTAACACAGCCATAGTGATCATGCTACATACTCTGTAATGCTGTAATGCATATCGGTTAGGCTTTGAAGTATCGGCTGTGAATATGATATTGGTTCACTAAGAACCTGTATTGAAAATAGGCAATACCTATCAGATATCGGTATTGGATGTAAATGTGGTATCGGTACAGCCCTACTGATTTTTCTTCCACTTGTTTGTATAATTCATACCAGCACTTAACACAACAAAAGGAAAGAATGTGCTAGACAACTTTATGCATGCACCAACTTATCAATTACAGAAAAGTGAAGTAACTATTCCTCTTTGTTTTCCGGTATGTTCTACCTGTTATACAGCGTTACTACGGAGGATCTATGGTGCAACAAGCACGAGAAGCACTGCATGATCAACCAGAAGTCAAGAACGTGGGTGGCTTTAGGAGAAACTCTCATTTGACACTTTCCAAAAATGTAACTATAATCATACATACATAGCAGATGCCTAATACATAGCTCATATGCAACTATACCATCCCAGCAAATTTTAGCATGTAGGAAACAAGCTAGTCAAGTGTCAAATCCCAGTTTGTCCCTCCCAAGCATGTTCTATTGCTAAGGTGGAACTGTGGAAGGCAAGAGCAGTCTATCAAGATTATTGCATACATATCTATATGATCTTCATCTAGACCCTCTACTCTCTACACATACATTCTCACAGAAGGCACTTTTACAACAGAAGTGTAATGCAAACTGGATAAAGACAAGAGCTCTTTTACAGTATTTGAACTGAAATTTCAGATAGCTAAGGGACTTTTCAATATAATATTTAATTTCCCTGGAGTGTCCCTTACATCACAAGGAAGTTAGGGGAAGTCCCACCAGACCACAAATGGTTAAGATAATCCCCTTGTATTGTATCTTCAATGTATAAACTGTACTGTAACCGTTTAACACATGTGCAGTGCTGTAAAATCTATGCTATTTGTTCCTTCTCTCAGCTGAACTGATCCACTTGCATATAGCTACACTACAAAATGATGCTGGAGACTTATCATATGCAAAAATATACAGTAATCTACATACAGTAGTGTTGTTTTAGTTATAACTAAAACTAAAAGTGTTACTTTTAGTTATCTGAAACTAAAACTAAAACTGAAGTTTTTATGATTTTTTAAAAGAATAAAACTAAAAGTGCCTCAATTTTTACATTGAAACTTGTACAAAAACTAAAATATTACTTAATGTTTACAAATAACTGAAAATAAAACTAAAAGTACGAATACAATTCACTAAAAGTACAATTATAAAACTTGTTGCTTGTTTTAAACTAAGAGTACTTTGCTATGGTAACACTTGAACACATATAGCTAATTATTCGCTATACACATACTATCAGTATAAAAGTGCTTTGCTATGAAGATATCTCAACTTTATTGCTAAAAAGTTCCTACTGTGATGTTTCCAAGCAAAACGTAGCTAAATTAAACTATCACAGGATTTAAAATCATATAGTATGGTAGTACTGTATATTAGGAGGTTTCGGTTTTTCTGACCAAAAAATATCACCCAAAAACCAGCTTCATAATATCATCCTGGCACCTTGGCAGTATTGGTTAGGCATTACCAAGCTCAAAAGTGCCTCCAATACGACCTTAAATGAATCCAATAGATTTTAACAAATTTTAGGAACTTTCTACTGACTAACTACCTGATGCCTTCAAGCAAAGCGTAATTCAATAACGGCTAAGGGTATACAGGATTGATTTCTCCACCATTTGATGTTGCTTTGTCCTGAGATGTACCTTTTGGCATACCACAGTATGTACAATGCACACATCATGGACTTACCTTTGTTCTCATTTGTGTGTCGTTTCATTTTGCTGACAGACAAAAGGTTCAATTCACAATAGCATGACACATATGTTTGTAAATGGGAATCATTCATATTTTATGTGGTGACTTGATTGATTGCAGAGGTGCTTCTAATACTGTTCTTCATTTGTGTGCAAGCAAAGCATGTAATGGCCACTACACTTTTAAGTCAGTAATTGATACGTAGCTTGGGCACACATTCAGATGAAAACCGCATCACCTCTGGTGCCATCCTTTCTTTTCAAGCAGTATGCACAGGTCCACCAGTTATAATAATGTTACGAAAAGGTAAACAAACAAGTTTAAGGAATTTTAAGGTCAATTAGTGATTATAGAAAAAAGTACGAAAACAAAGGAAGTCGCCTACACCTGCAGATATACTAGTGGACATTCAATCCCTAATTCAGTCATGGGTATAGACTGAGGTGGGGATTAAATATTTACTAGTAGTATATATGTAGACAACGTTTCCCTTTCTATGATCCCTAATCGACCTTAAAATTCCTAATTTTTCCTTAAATTTGTAATAGCTCTTTATGGTAAAATCACATGCATACTTGTTCTTTGAAAAAGAATCATGTACATTCATTATTGCATAACCAAACTGGTGGGTTGAAATGTGCATCAAATTATTGAAGGGTAACTGACTGCTAAATCAGTCTTCATATTTACTGCAATTGTTTTGACACATGATCATTTTGATTTTGGTACCTTGGTGGTCTTGCGTTTACCATGTTCATTTTGGCACCTTAATTGTCACATCGTGTATCTTGTATTATTTAAGTGCTAATGGAAAAACAAACAATATACACATGTGTAATTATGCTTTTCAATTTGCAGCTGTGTAATTTCTAGCACTTAAATACATGCATGGCTTTTGGACTTACAAGTGTATAATACTTGTATAGGACTAATATATATGTTTTATGTAAGTTGCATTTTAGTTGAATTGGTACAATTTTGGCCAGAATAGCCCAAATTTTCAAGATCCCTATTATACAGTAGTATCATAGGTAAAACTAAAACTCTTGAAATGTAACATCTAAAATGATAACTAAAGCATATTGAAGATGGTAACTAAAACTAAAACTTTAACTAAAATATATTAATGATGGTAAGTAAAACAAAAACTTTTAACTAAAACGTTTTTCTATTTACAGCTATAACTAAAACTAAAACTAAAAGTCAAATGCATTACTAAAACAACACTAATACAGTGTACTAATTATAGTTGATGACCTCGTCATGTTCTAGCTCAGACTTGTCTCAACTATCACACATACACATGCATTCTAACAATTTCAAGGGATTCATTACATATCATAAACATTTCTGGCAGAGGAGGTTGGACACGCACACGTGAGCGCATACATTTTGTATTGAAAGTTTAACCAAGCGCTCATGAAAGTTTTCACAAATACCATTTGAGAGTGCATTTCAAGTTTAGTCTATTCAATCAGTCTAGCCCATTCAACCCCACTACTCCAGGCGCGTAAATCGCTCTTGAAATCTACGGGGATCACGTGTGTAAGCGTTTGCTGGGTGGAATCCATGTGTAATACTATAGGGACGCCTTATGTATGTGTATTTTAGCACAATAATTGTCGAAGAAAGCAATGTGCATGCTAACAAAGCCTCCCAGGGTAATGAAACAGAAGAGCGGACGCCGCTAGCTTGGCCTCACAGAGAATCGAAAAGAGAATCAGAAACTCGCACACCTGTCGTGCAATAAGAATTTGCTGTTCAACTTAAGAAACACAAGGTAACGTGGTGTGGATATTGCTAAACATTTCTTCTATCACTTTCTCCTCGTCACATATTAGAAATATGCAATTAACAGTAATAAATTTCAGAAGCGCTTATATCGTGTCCAACCTCCTCTGCATTTCTGGATATACTGTAACTAGCCGTTAACACAGCTTAATTGAGAAACTTCTTGTTAATTAAACGTTTATTCCTCCCTTCAGGTATGTATTTTATTGGGGGTACACTTTTGACTTTAACTTGAAACATGCAAAAAATTGTGTAGAATTCTGAGCTCGATCTCACTACTTTTCACAATTCATCAGAGTCCTATTCACTGTGCTACTGCTACTAGCTGCCGGCTCCCTGAATTTTTGACTATTTTAAATGCAAGACAATATAAAACAATGATTTAGCCTATATTAAAGAAGATAAAGCTGAACCATAACCCTAATTTTGGATAGAGGTGCACTGATATGGGATTTTACCGATATACTGATAACCAATATAATTAGCTTCAAAATACTGATTCCGATACCGATATTCTTTAGTGTTGGGTTGCATCTCAACATAAAAGGTTTTCAGTATGGGCACACTACAATGTAATATAACAAAAAGGTGGTTGCCAAAAGGTTTTTGTAAAAAGAAAAAAAAAGGTATGTGAATAAGGTGCTATGAAAAGTCTCAGCAAAGAAAAAAAAAGACTTGGAATCGAGCTTTGGTTACTACAAAATACTTCACATCTTTAGCCTAATGCTTTACCCTAATGCTTTACCCACAGCACTACAAGATCAATTATACAGAAAGCCGAACAATTATGGTACTTAATTGTTTAAAAAGTCAACTTTTTACCGATACCAATATACTGATGTGCGATATCGGTACCAATACCAATACCAATCTTTATATCGGTGCACCTCTAATTTTGGACTCTAGAATCGTGAGAATTGGTTCCATAGATCGTGCCCTCTACTACCTAATAGTATGGAACCAATTCCTTTTAATAATGAAAATGTACCCCAAATATTAGTAAGGGAGGTTTGGCAAGAATCACTAAGTGTGTGAAGCACACTCTGAAATGCATGAAGCACAAGTTTTCTAGGAGAGATCTGGGGGGCATGCCCCTCCTCCTTCCCCCAGGAAAAATTAGGTGTAAAGATACACAATTTTGATGGAATTTGATTATACAACTTTAAGACAGATCATCAATTAAACCTTTTCATTTCAAGTAGGGGAGAACAGATCACTTGAAAGATCTTTCATTCCATTGCAAACTCATAATTTCCTATCACCAAGAGTATATAATAAAAAAACAAGAGTGTCGAACGGTGTATTAGCCCATGACTAATGATTGTGTAAAATAACACGGATATTTCAGTAATTGTTCGTTTACGTGAAATGATAATTTGAAATGTGTACGTAGCAACGGATCTTTCTTCACCAGTTTTCCATGTTATTCAACCTAGTATTCAACAGTTATTGTACAAGGAAAGTGTAGTAAGGACCCAAGATAACTCCAACTCGCTAAAACAATGGTTGCACAAATGAGTGTGTTGCCATGCCTTCAGGGATCCGCTTGGCAGTGCCAGAACTTTAACATTAGCCAATTCTCTTTAATGCTATCATGTTTTCACTTGGTTTAATGGCCGAATTTGGCTAAATACAGCAACCCTTAATGGCAATATAAATGAACAATTACTGAAATATCTGTGTTACTTTATGCAATCATCAATCATGGGTAATATACCCATTCGATACTCTTGGTTACTATTATATTGATATCACTAAGTAAGTACTAATTCCACTAAGTACTAATGTTGTACTTAGTAACACAATTAATACACGACAGATACATATTTGTTGTACACATTACATACTGTACATTATACATCACAGTGTACATGCTATTACTGAAAACATGGTTTTCACACAGGCCTGATAAAACCACCACAAAGACAACATATATCCGTACCAACAACAAAGAATAAATAAATAATAAATAAAAATACCCTTGGAAAGTCCCTATCTGTTATCTATAGTCACGAACATTCACATTGTGTAAAGCAAAAGTCTCAGTTGTGCTATCAACTAGACAAACATTGGATGGCATTATGATATGCTGCATGCCATCCAGTATGGATGCACTGAAATGACTTGATGGCTGAGTAACACTAAGAGTACATATAATGAACACTTGGTGATATTACTGATCACTCACCCATATAACATCTTATTGGTATTATTATTTCATCAACCACAGGGGTAATACCCTTGGAATATCCCTACCCACAAGTGATTAGACTGACAATAACAGAAAACAACAAATGTCCTTATTTATAAAAAAGCTCTAGAACACATATATTAAATCATCCATTCAGTATTTCTACGGCAACACTTAAGTAGTGATATGGTAACTTACTCACTACTAAATAACAAATACATACATAAAATACATCCCTCCTGGAGTAGACTGAGTGTGGCACTTGACTAGATATTGGGTGGCTTGCAGTTCAAATTCTGGAGTTGGAGGGACTTTTTCCCCTTCTTTGGCCCCTTTTGCTGTTTCACCTTATTGGCTAGGTTAAGTAACTCGTTTGTTGTCCAAACTTCAGTATGAGGCAAAGGCTGTAGATCAAGTTGCTGTCAGACTTTCAGTGCAAGAAATATACAACCAGATATTTTAACAATTGCAGTCAAGATTATGTCATAGATAAATAAATAAATAATGAAAGGTCTAGGGCTGCACGCTTACTGAGTATAATCCATGTTCATGCTGGTGAATGAACAGACAATTTGTTTTATATAGTTTCAAACTACAGTAGCTGCTACAAGGATGGTCTGGCCACATGAGACTACTACATTAAATGTTTTTAAGCGAATATATACTAACCTCTATTGATAAATCATGTTGCTTGTCAAGTGGGCGTGGTCATCCATCGTCTTCAGGTTTAATGTAACAAGGTTGTGATAAGCAGCATGCATTATATCCCATTTGCACTTTTGTGACCATAAGAGAACAATACACCAGAGGAGACAAGACAAATTTTAGGGCCACTAAAATGCATGTGAACAGAAGCATATATTTATTATATATCGTTTGGTTAACTGACCCTGCCATTTTGTTGCATTCTGAACAGAAGAACACTGCTTCACTGCATTACACTTACCCTTATCAAAAATTGAATGCTGAATATGTGCACTACAACAATCTTACATAACTTTATAGCAGCACACAAGTAGTTCGCACATTACAGTAAAAAAAATCAACAAAAAAAAGACATTGTCAACTTTCATTTAAAGTGGTTACAAGTTCCTCTTCTACAGACTTAAGATCAGTATTCTGTTGGGTTAAACATGGCAAAACGCGGCTATTGATTTGCGCTGCTGTTGGATGTTGTTCTCGTTTGACAATAGAAAATATTGAACCCACCAGTTTTACGGCACCTAAACCAGTAGCAATGCTAGCTGTTAGAACACCAATGGTTAGCATCACAGTTGGTACATGTTCTCCCAAAGCAGACCATATTTTTTTCACATATGCAATAATATCTTGAGAGGGTGCTTGCATCTGTGCAAAAATAGCAGTGTTTGTATTGTTTGTATCACAGTGAGTAATACTTATTTCTACAGGATCAGCACACATGTCCCCTATTTCCTCTGATTTCACCTTTACTTCATTAATCGTGCCTTTCATTGATTCAATTGAAGGAGATACCACATCCAGTTTTTCCTTAACATATGAATTCATCTCATTGTCAGTACCATAAACTACAGCTGCCCCAAATGATGTGATTGCTATTCCACCAAATAAACAGACTGTTAACATTGTGGTACCTTTCACTGATGGAAGGCTTTTATACACTGTCAAACAAGTTAGTATTCCTATTTTACTCCCAGTCACTGCACCAGCTCCAACAACCTGCATGCTATATCCAAATGCCTTCTTCAACTGGCTAATCTGGTACTGGCTGTTGATATCTTTTGCCGTTGTCATTAATAAAGGTGATATCCTCTCACTTTGTGAAACAACTTTATGTACACTGGACAAAAGTCTGGAGCACTGAGCATGGCCATTCCTAGCACACCCGTGTCTAACTAATTTCCCTGCAACACTTAGTACACTCATTTCAAACTGGTAATGAAATAAAAATGAGCTCTGCCTACTTTTATAAGACAACATTACATCATTCCACAAGATGGTTTTTGGGGGAGTTTGATTACCACTACAGGCAAATTTAAAATTCCCTCTCACAGAAAATAACAATAATGTAATTTAGTTAATCCCCTAACAGAGCTACACATAAGTAAATCTGAAGGACTAAAAATATTCTCAAACATCATTGTTGTCATTAATTGTGATAGTCCATTTCTTAACACTGTTGCTTGAACATTCACAAAAGTGTTAATATTGTGGGCCTTTGTGACATGTTAACTTGATATACAACCCAACATAGCTGACAGATTTCACCTTACATACTTACTTTAAACACAAGAGTAATTTAAAAGCAGAGATTTATAATTCTCCCATCAAGGTTAAGTTGATTATCATGAGATGGTGTATAATAAAGCCAGTAAGACCCATACGTAAATGTCACGCATTGCAATCTTATTGAAACAGCTACCTGCCCTACGTGCAGGACAATTTCTACATTAACTAAAATTCAATTAATGTAATGAGGAACCAAGCACTACTATTCATTAGATATGTACATGAACCTAATGCTATCCTTATTGCCCTATATAAATGTGCTACCATACACTTTTCCAACAGTCCATGTGCTGTGAAGCAATAGCATGATGTTATGAACTTACTATGAGCAAATAAGAAAAGGTGTGCACATAAAAGGTACATAAAAAACGATATATATACCACTGGTGGGATTCAAACCCACACCCACAACCTCAATTTCAGGAAGGTGCTTTACCAGCTGAACTGTTTGTCCTGTGGTTAGCAATGGAATGCAGAGATAATTTCTCTACATCATGGCCCCAACGTGCTGTAGCGGGTAAAGGAAAGCATGTAGAAGCTTGTAATAAACTTTGTGAGGTGGCCAGATGGAGAGCATTTCATTTCGCTCAAATCATGTTGATACATGCACAAATTGCTGAGTAAGCATTCTTAATATCCAACACATGAAAAACATGTCACAAAGATGCGGCAATGAGAAGAACAAAGTTGTCATGGGTAGGAATCAAACCTTGAACCTTGGGGTTAGCAGTTCTGTGCTCTAACGCTACAGCTCTTTGTTTGTGGTTTTAACAGGAACGTAGAGCAAGTTTTCCTCTCCTTTAACACTTGCACTGTAGAGGACAAACGACAGTAGTTTGAAGCTTCATTTTAATTTAAAGAAAATAATTCTTAGATGGTGAGCGCTTCATTTGGCACAAAAACCACTTTGCTACATGCATCAGCTGGTAAGAAAATTGTTGGATTGCAGATGGCCAGACAGTCAGCGGCTTTTCAGCTTTATGTACATAGACTGTTGGAAACTTGACAGCTATACTGACAGTAACAATGTATCCTCTAAGTTCCAAAGTTACATAGGCAGTAATGTAGTGATATCTCATTAGCAAAGAGCAATCAAGAAACATAACAATAACAATTAGTGTATTTTATGTCGGTTGAGCTTGCGAATTAGACGGAAAATAACATCTTTCCGGAATACGTAATGAGGGTGCACGTGCCATGCACATGCAGGTGGAGTATGTATATAAAGAGTATGTGTGAACACATGTTTAATTCTATGCTGTCGTTTTAAGTGTAGGCTACCTCCCACCCACCCACCCCCATGGTGATTTTCCTAAGCTGATTGGCAGATCCTGAGTTGAGATGGAGAAAGGAGAGTTTTGAACTGAACTGTTATGCACACTTTTTTTTTTCTTTCCATGCAGTTTTCATTGGGGGGTGGACGCACATGGTTTTTTCCAGACAGGCAAAAAAAAAAAGAAGCTAATTAGCCTATTCGGTTTTTTCCCTCGGTCTCACTCGGGCACAGTGATTCCTAAATTAATTGCACTGTGCAGGCCCCCACCCTCCTAGGTCACGTACTAGTTGGATTTGTTTTTGTCACTGTGGTTTGTAAGCTTTGGTAGTGTGTTACATGATATGAACTAGTAGCCGCGCTTGGCAGCTACACATCCTGTGTTACATGATATGAACTGGTAGCCGTGCTTGGCAGCTACACATCTCCAGTTGTTGTGTGGGTATGGTGGTTTTATGACATGTATGAGGAAAGAGCAGTATATGTACACACATAGATAACAGAATTACTATATACATGTGCTACATACATTATAATCAATACAACAAGCTACATGTGTATAACACCATAATGGCATCAACTTAGTTACTTAAATTGACAATACATGCAGAACACACTCGTATGTTACACTACAACCAATTCAAACTTTGATAATTACTATTGGGTTATGTGTATAGAATACAGTGTGGATGCAAAACACTATATGAGACATACACACTGACCTGGTTTGGTCCACTCTGGTGGTTTACTGAGGAGTCTGGTCCCACCTGCTACCACCACCCTTCCTCCTGTGAAACATGTGTACAGTGTATAACACATAGGTGTGCACTTACATATGGTGACATGGTGAGGCACCCCATTAAACTGAAGTTTTTCAACCGAACTTCAACTAATGCTAATAAATTTTAACAATGCACACAGCCATTATTAAAATTTATTATTATTGCAGCCATTTGTTGGCCGCCACCTTTGAATTTTACAACTTTTTTCACACAGGTTTTTTTAAGCTACACCTTTTTTCACAGCTTGTGTGGATATCACTTCATTTTGGAATTACAAGTTTCAAAAAGCCAGCCTATGGTTGGTCTTAATACATCCTTTCTAAATTTTTCCCTCTACCAGCTACAGGAATTGTCGAAGACTGCATGGCTATATCTATTTATGAAGAACTGAAATAAGACGAATTTTGAAGGTGCATATATTCCGATGATAGCTGGGCAGATTTGACTCAAATTAGGAATGGGAGATGCTCTACACTGAGGAAGTTTCCACAGCAGAAATAGTTAATTACCATTCAAGCACTATTGAGCCACAGATACATGAAAATGGCGTTTTCTTTCACCCACCCACACCGGCTGTACTTTGCCACATGACAAAACTTGATATAGACTATTTTCATAATTTTTTGTAGTACCCTAATAGAGCACATAATTTTTCTGAGCACTTCAATACAATGCATATGGAATGTTCTAGAATTTCCATTGATAGATCTACAAATTATCATTCTAGTGTACTAAACCAGAACTTTCATTCATAAGGTAGAAATTAAGTGAGGTAGGCAGAAAGGGCTCTATTAGAGTATCTTGACTGCACATTTTCACATGTTTTGCTTTATAACTCTTTAGCTAATACTCTCAGTACTTTCAAATCACAATAGGTTTGCACTACGATAGTAACTTCATGTACAGACCGATTTTAAAGTCATTCAGTAGAGCAGATTACCCTGTAGGCATGACAATAAATAATAAATCACTTTTGCAATTTTCTAAATCGTACATAAATCCATTGTTCTTATTTCGATCTGCATGAAAATCGGGCTGTAAATGTGCTGCAATATGCTCTTACTGTCCTCCAAATTGAAGACAATCAGCTAAAACATGCGTGAGTTATAGTGAGTGGAGCAAAAAGAAAAAAGATGAAGAAAAATACGAAGAAAATAAGATGAACTTTGAAGGCGCATATCTCAGTGATGGCAGGGCAGATTCAATTCAAATTTGGAATAGGAAGTGCCCTACTCTGAGGGAGTTTCTGCAGCAAAATTGGTTAATTTCCGTTCAGGAAATAGAGCTACAAATGCGTGAAAACAGTGTTTTCTTGGTTCCTGTAAAATACGCACTCGTCCGTCGCGCGTCCGCACTAGCTGTATCTGGCAACACGACACAATATTTTGTCTCCTACCTGATAACTTACCAAGTAAAGTTTCATAGTAAAATGATCTAAGATGATCCATGTGAAACCTTAGGGCAGTTTTACATACATGAGGCAACCGTGAAGTTCCACCTGTAACAAAGTAAGGGGTGGGGCACAGTTGCTAGTACTCCTTCCTGTAGTTTCTTTCTTTTCTTCCCTTCCTTGCTGTCTGGCCTGTTCTATTCCTTTCCTGTCCTCCAGTGATATCACGTTGAAGACAGAAACTTCTTTCCAAGAATGTGGCCCCTTCTTACAGCAATTAGTATATGATTTTTGTTACTACCGGCAACTGATGACTGATCCAGTAAACTTGTGGAATGGCCAATAGTCCCGAGGCAGTGGTGGACACCAATACTTCTAATGAGAATAATAGTGATAAATGCCTAACAGAATGTGTACAGAAACAGTTGTGCAAAGATACACCATAATAGCCATAGGATGTGGTTGCTAGGTCTATTGTGTGTGGTATGTGTTCTATTAGAGTAGTTGAATATAATGGGCTCTGGGTCCCTTTTAGACAAACTGCAACAGATAGCTTCCGTATCAGTAGCTATATCTTACCATTCACATCGGTCACTTCAAACCCCATCATGCAGGTACCCAACAAAGTGTAATGTTAGAAGTTTAATAGGGTGTAGAAGATGTTCAACTGATCAGAAGCCCGAACTGAAGCTACTAACAGTTGAACGAGACTAAAGATGGATGGTGACTTGGAATTGAGACTAGAAATGGATGATGAACTATTAAGGGTCACACAATACAAGAAAAGCTGACAACCATGGAGCCCCCTCTTGATCAAGCGGGATGCATCTCCTGATGGAGAGACAATAGCAGATGTGTTTCAAATAGGGTCGAGTCAATGTAATACATGTAAAGAAGTTGCAGTTAAAGTTAAAATAAGTTTTCATGCAATGCCAAACATGCAAGATTTAATCAAAACGTTGAAGGAGATACGTGAACTTGAAACTGAACTTGACAAGGTTAGACTACAGAGAGGAACACTGTGTAGTAGCTGAAATTTTTACATCATTCCTAGGTTAACGCCAACAACAAGGAGATGTGTAAACACCACAAGAAAATGCTTGAGGAGATAGCCAAAACAAACCAACACACAAAATTACATTATGACAGTAAGTTGAGCACCATTTTTGTAATGAAAAATATCTCCTATCTGTAGTGGCACTTGACAAATTGCAATCAATCATTAATCGGGGAATATCTTCTGTGTCAGTATGGTGATGTGTATGAACTTTTTAAACTGATTTAATATGAAATTATTACTAGTGTGAAAATTTTAAAGGCATACAAGTCAGTATGTAAAACTGCTCTAGGACTAGACGCCAAGTACACAGTATCAAGAAATATCTCAATAGTGTACAGTAAAGGGTCCAAGTATTAGTTTGGCCACATTATGTGACTATTATTTTCTCCTAGTTGTCACAGCCTATAGTGTGCTTAGACTGGGACCTAATACCTAACCATGTGGTAGTGTGGTTGCTAGGTGTTAACCACAACTAGGAGTAGTAATTCTAAGCAGACTTGAAAGATGGCTGAACAGCAAGGTAACAAGTATGGTAGAAGATAAGTTGGTACTCCTAGTGAAGCAGCTACAGACATCCTTCACAGAGTTGGAAACAGTTTCAACTATTTCAGTAGCAATCAATGGTACGGATACAGTGGTATTTTTAAAACATCGATCTTTCAAATCTTTACAAGATACAATCACAGCTGCTAACTCACTGGAAACTAGGATGTGTTCCAAATGTATTTTACTCACTTAGAAAAGACATCTTGAGAGCAGACATCAAAAGTTTGTCAACAAGGTGTTGCCATGGCTAAAACAGAAGTTAGAAGATGTAAAGACTTCAGCACAACTACTAGATGTTGAGGTGAAAGAAGAATACTTCAGATTTGCTGCTTCACAGAACTTACTAACTGTATAGCTTATAACAATACTATAAATGTTTATATATTTTCCTGTTATTGTTAATAAGACATTTGCTCATTGTATTAATAGTTTTTGTGTGTGTATGTGTGTGTGTGGGCAAGTGGGTAAGACAATCTCACTCCTTGTATTCATAGGCTTTAGTAAGTGACCAGAAAACATTTCCCGTCATCCACTGACATACCAATTGAACAGTCAGCTGCTCTATGCAACCAAAACTAAATGAAGCATTATATGGGTTCATATGCACCTAGCATTAAATGTCTTTGTCATCTGTATGGAAAGAAACGTAACTGTTTTATTAAAATAATTGGTGCATTGTCTGTTTCTGGAGTAATAAATAGTTTAGTCATTAATATAATAATAACCACTTGCCCGCCTTTCACAAGCATGAAATGGTTGAGGTGAGGGGAGGGGGCTAACCAGAGTATAGTATCTCTGGGGGCACATAGCACCTCAACCATAAACTATTATGCTTGTCCTATAAAAGGCGGGGTATACAAAAGACTTCATACTTGGTAACAACTTTGTTGAAGAGTGCTTTTCGTAGCTTCATTGAAGAGAACTTGCTGTTTGTGGACATATCTATAATAAGGCAGGATATACAAGACAAAGGAAGAGTGTTTTTGTAGCGTTGAGAACTTCATACATCATAAATAAAAACAGCTTTCACACATGGAACATGGGAAGAGATACAAGTGTCAAAAGAGGAGTGAGTAAATTAACACTCCTGCAAAATCAGTTTGCTTTTCACTTTAGACTATAATTATATCTTAGGGTAACATTGTTGAATGCTTTATTAGAAAGTTTTTATAATAGTTATATGTTTTCAGTCTCTCCAAAAGGGTAATTTTAGCAATCTTATTCCAAGGAGGGTTATGAGCCCCCCCTCCTTGGAGTGGGGCTTGAGCCCCTTAGCTCCCCTTTACCATTGCCTATGCTCACAAGTGAAGGTGATAGGAATAAGGCAAGATTATGTTGGCCTGATAGGGACACTACTGCTGACCATTATCTAAACATGTCAATCAGAATAACAATTAGGTCAGATGAAAACACCCTGTATGGCTCACACAACCAGTCAGTGTGGCTCACACAACCAGCCAGTGTGGCTCACACAACCAGCCAGTGTGGCTCACACAACCAGCCAGTGTGGCTCACACAACCAGCCAGTGTGGCTCACACAACCAGCCAGTGTGGCTCACACAACCAGTGTGGCTCACACAACCAGCCAGTGTGGCTCACACATGCAGCATTTTCAGTACATAGTACTGCAGTGATGTAACTATTTTGATAATTGTACATACATACAGTTAGGTCCAGTCAGATACAGTAAGTATGCTGCTAATAGTACAGTAGTATCAAGTGTTAACTTTATAATGGTGTCACATGAGCATCGTTAGATGACTGCCACACACATCTGATCTGGCAAATCATTTAGGACAGTTAGACCATGTGCGGACATGCGACTTTTCACCTGTGTGAGTGTGCATGTGGGTTTTGAGGTTGTAGCTTTGACTGAAGCTTCTCTTACAGACTTAGCATTCAAATGGTGGGATATAGAGGAGGTCAGTATGCATGTGAGCCCAATGGTTTTGTACTGAAAAGTGTACTGGGCCTCCTTGGGTGCTGAAATATCTCCCAATTGATGAAGTATGACAAGTACAGCACAATAAGCCCCGTTAAGCCCCACCGAATAGGTTAGTTTTTTTTAAAACTTGGGCTATGTATAAATCACATGAGATCTCATGCCAGGCCACGGATGCAGTAAATGTCTTTGTTGATGAGCTAGAAAGACAGAGAGGAGTCTCACTCGATAAAACAGTATGAATAAACACTGAAGAAGTCATCCTATGCAATGTACTTCACTAAGACGCTTGTGGCGTGCGCCCTATTTGGGGATCACATGAGACTAGAAAGATGAAGAAAGCCTCCAGACAAACGATAGTAACAACTGGCCACCACGAAGAAGGTTAGAAATCAGTGAAGTACCTCACGGCCACTATTCAATGTTGCTGCCCTCCTTCAATGCTATATCCCACCTTACAAAATGCAATTAGCACAAAAAAAATTTGTAGTGCTTATTATGCTTCCAACCTCTTCTGGGTCAGATATCAGTGTACTTTCTCAGGTGTCTTCCTAGCTGGTGTGATCGTGAGTATCTTTTTCCACATTCCTCATGGTCACAGACTTTTTAACTGTACTGTGGACAATTATGTGGCAATTCAGCAGGTTATTATAGCTTTAATTAAATACCTAACTGGGATACATACTGACTAAATGCTTGTGACACAATTCACTGACCCTCTGTGGTACACGGTGCTTTATTGTCCTCACCTCCAACATGATAAATGTACTGCTAGGAGATATGGTCATCTTAATTGTGGTAGCTCCTTGGTAGCATCAACACATTGGCAAAGTACTCAACCGAGTGAGACTGCTGAACATGAGGATTGCCAGGAATGTTTGTATGTCATGCCAGCATCACTTGGTTCTGGGAAGACAAAGTCAAGGACGGGCTGAACTTGTTGGGACATAAAACGTTAGCAAGAAACATCAGGTTTGCTTCACTAGCAGATGGTAAATATTCACTCGCTGGTGGTCAATGAGGTGTAAAAGATGTTCATGATACAAGTATTGTGGACAAACATCATCACAAGGAGACAATGTGTGGATGGAAAAGATCAACAAGAACAATAGGAATTGTAAGTTCAATTAGGGACCATGGAAAAAAGTAGGGAAACAAGAGAGGTTGCCTACACCTGCAGATATACTAGTAGACATTTAATGCCTACTTCAATTACTTGTTTGTTTATTTTTTTGTAACATTTAAGTGGCCATCATGCTTCCTTTCAGCTCATTATACACAGTGCTACAAATGAAGAACAGTAGGAGAAGCGCCTCTACAATCAATCCAGTTACCGTGAAGAATACGGACGATTCACATGTCCCAACTATCCATTACTGACTCAAAAGTAAGGTCCATTACAGAAAATACGGATGATTCTCATTTACAAATGTACAGAAGCCATGCATCGTGCTACCACAAATCAGTACCTTGGTGTGTTAGCATAAAGAAATGGAGGACAAAAGTAAGTTCATGATGTGGGTGTTGTATGTACAGCGGTATGCTAAAAGGCACATCTCGGGATGAAGCAACATCAAACAGTGAAAAAAAAACAAGCCCATAGCCTTAGCTGTTATTGAGTTATGCTTGCCTGAAGGCATCAGGAAAACAGGCAGTTAGTCGGTAGAAAATTCCATTGAATAATTATTTTTTCAATTTTGTAACAATCTATTGGGGTTGTACTGAAGGTAATTTGGGTTTGGTTATACCTAACCATGCAATACTGCCAAGGCACCAGAATGGTATTGTGAAGCTGGTTTTAGGGTGATTTTTTGGCAAGAAAACTCAAACCTCCATGTTACCTAATATACAGTACGGTACTGTATGACATCAAAGAAAGGTATTTACCTAACCTGGCTGGGAATTGTAAGGATACTATAAAAGTGACTTACTGATTAGTACAGTGATTTGGACAGGATTTAGCCTAAAACCATGGTTTACATTAATAAACTAACCATGCCTATTGCATAATTTAGGCAAACTCCACCTGATAACCACAAGTAGCAAACTAAGATCATAGTTTATTGGATTGCAACATCAGCAATACCAGTATGTGATTGGACAGATCTGTATCAACTATATTAAGGAATAGCTACTTACCATAATCAAAGACTGATTGATGCAATGTTTACCATTACACCAATAGAGCTACAAACATCACAACTCACCTCTGTCTCACTGGTTGTCAATCTAACAGTTAGTTGTGATGGATGGTATCAATTATAGACAGGTGGCTGGTAACTGCACCTACATACACAAAGGATGGGACTAAGTTTGAGTGTATCTAGCTACAATTACAGTGAACCTCAGTTATCTGAACCCCTTGGGACCAGGGGTGGTACATAAGTCTCAAAAGTCCATATCTTTGAAATTGTGTATAAAATAGCATAAAGAACATTTTTTTTAAATTTCGGTATTATTAACTACCCTAATAGAACATTCACCACTCTAATAAAGCAGTCATTTCCGTAATTCAGTCAACTGAAAATTTGGATAAATGGGGCCTGGATAACTGAGGTTCCATCGTAACATCCTATTATGTTGGCTGTGCTTACCCAAGCGTGGGTGTAAGATTGGCTTAATTGGGAAACATTGGGCAGTCCACAGTGACAAAGGTTAATGTTACAATGTCAGGCTGGAAATAACAAGTTTACAATAACAGGTACAAGTTTATTACAGCAAATTTAAATTCAGGCTATTAGTTTCACTGCGCCAAATTTTCTGAAAATTTTAAGCTTTACATCATAGTAGACACACATACACACACAAACAAGAATATGGAACAACATAGATACAATGAGCATATCACGCAGTACAGATACATTGCTAAATTAGGCAAAAGGCATGGCTATTATATTAATGTTTCAGGACTTAAATTAACGTGTGGTCAGTGAACTATTTCCTGACAAAAACAACCACAGAATTAAGTATATGCACAGAAAAAAATTCTGTGTGTAAGAGACAGAGTTCTAGGTTTACACTTTCAGAAAAATGTACTGTTTGTTACATAAAATGATTACACTAGCTAATCCAGTTGCTAGAAACAATTTAGGTTAGGTGTTTCACCAGACCCTCACTAGGGCAGGCAGCACCAGACTACTACAAATTCCAACCCGTTGCGGCCTAGAGTGGGTAGGGCATGACATTGACAAGTGCATTATCATATAGGAAGGAGACACAGACATATTTTCGACAAGGTAGGTCAGTGTATAAAATGCATTCATCAAATTATTTAGAGCTATCTAACAAGTAGTATTTGTATACAATGTAATGACAACAACCATTAATCTTACATAGCAATTCCTATACATGTTTGAGCTATGTACTTAGCGCAAAGTGGCGCCTAGCTGCATGGTTGGCAAGTCTTCGAGCACGCAAGCTGTCTTGAAATGACTTTGTTCTTAGTTCCTTCTTATTTCTGTAATCAATTTGTGAACAGTTTGTATGAAAATTCATTTTTCACTGGCCAGTATTTGAGTCCCGTACCGTGCGTTTGCCAACTAGTGGGATATGATAATACTCTTTGTAGTGGTAACACAGCTACTTCAAATTAAATGGTAGTAGTGTAATTATAATTTTTAAACAGGGGTCCACTCAGTAACCAAAATAATACTGATTTAAGTGGAGCCCTGTGAGCAAAAGGAGAAGAGTACAAAACACAAATACCATATGTCTACTTCTTAAGTCTCTCGCGGGACCAAACCCTCCTGTTATGGTACGTATACCCAATAACCCAAGCTAGGCATAATAACTGGGCTAGTAGACTAGAAAGGTCTGGTCACGCGAGATCATTGCACGAGATTGTACCACTTTACAAGCTTACCGCATAAACACCGCCTTGTCATTCGCCTCCTTTTCCCTCCCTGTGTTCGACCATAGGACAAGGTATTCGCCCAATATTGGCTAGTGAACCTCGTGGTGAAATACAACATAAGACCTACACGCTTATCAAAATCAATACCGGTATTCCATTATTCGTCGTCAATTATGTGCGCTTAATTGTGCCATAGCTTAATTAGACCATCATGAGTCTATGATTACAGTGAGATTGTGGTTCATACGGGTAAGGGTACAGCCTGTATAACCTGAAGCTAGTTTTTTAAGTGACTAACAGTTGTGTAGACTATGTAATGGAGAATTGAAGCCGGGAAAAGCCCAGCCAGTCTCTGCCTGGATCAAATCGACAGCAGCTACTGGATTGTCGCAAAGGTAGAAGAACGAGAACCACATAAACATCTAATGGTGAGCGTAATAATTATGCACAGTGTAGTCTCGAATAATACAGGTGTACAGGTCGTGCATTTTTACGCATGCGTACTACTGCAAATAGTTTCATACTAAAGGGCAAGTAAATTTTTGCCTACACTTATCATATAATGCTTTATCTTGATAGAATGCATGAGTACTTGCAAGATCACGTTTACATTTGTTAGCTACACAGTGACTTTATTAAGGTGGCTACATTAGACAGGTCACTACATGCAAGCTGTCACACTAAGAAAACTTCAAGAAGTGATGACTAATGGAACACATTCCAACACAGATGACAAGATCAAATGAAAAAAAAAATTTCCTATTGAATGTTATAAAGTTCTCAATTAACACCTCTTGTCTGTCCAGCCCAGTCAGCTACACTAGTCAGTATAAATAGTTGTATACTGACTGACTTCAATAGTTAGTGAAGGAAGAGCTGTAATAATGGGAGCTAATACTGTATTACTTTTAGACACTTTGTACAATAATGACAGTGTTATTAGAGCTACCAGTAAGGTGATGTCAGATAGTGAACTAGTAGTGGAGTATCTGGAGACAACAGTTGATCACACTAACAAATACAACAAAGTTGTACAGTACGGTACTACTGCCTGGTGTTGTGTTGTGATGAGTGCAGGTATAGCAGCAATTTTGTGGACATGTTTGATATGCTGTGGTGTATTAGGACTATCATTATTTGGTGTACTAACCTTGCTGGCAGGACTGACGTGCATGGAAGTAGGAGTAGTAATTCTAAATAAAGTGGAAAGATATCTGAATAATGAAGTGACAAAAATGGTAGAAGACAAGTTGCTACTTCAAGTAAAGCAACTAAAGGTGTCCATCATGGAGTTAGAAACAGTCTCAACTATCACTTTAGCAATCAATGGTGGTGGTACAGTAATATTTATCAACTACAAATCTTATAAATCTTTACAAGATACCATCAAAGCTGCCAACTTGCTCAAATCTAAAATCTGCTCTAAATTCATCTTACTAAGACAGAAAAGAGATATTGAGAAAAGATATCAAAAAATTTCCAACAAAGTGTTGCCGATAAAACAAACATTAAAAGGTATGAAGATTTCAGCACAACTACTGGATATTGACATTAAAGAAGAATACTACCAATTTGCTGTGTCTCAAAACTTACTAACTGTATAGCTTATAATAATATAATTTATTTTGATATTAATTTTATATGGTTTTGCTGTTGTTATATGTTTTGACTGTTTTATTAGAATGTTTTCAGCCCTTTTCGAAAAAAGAATAATTTTGGAAAATAAGGCTTAAGCTTGATAAGGACACTGTATTGTTAATTTATCTTATAACATGTCAATCAAACTAATGCACATGTAGGCTCA
Organism: Dysidea avara; assembly: GCF_963678975.1. Taxonomy (NCBI): domain Eukaryota; kingdom Metazoa; phylum Porifera; class Demospongiae; order Dictyoceratida; family Dysideidae; genus Dysidea; species Dysidea avara. The sequence continues at coordinate 35,858,827 of NC_089279.1, forward strand.
CACAACCAACCTGTACACACATCACTGGAAGGCAGTCAACACTTGTGGTCACACAGTATAGTAATGTATAGGTATCATGAGGGTTAGGGTTTTCCTGTCCAAAAATATCACCCACATCCCAGCTTTTGCGACGACTAGTTTATATCCAAGTGATGTGTAATTGTCAGCTTTGTACACATGTACATGTTATATACTGACACTGCATTTTGAATGCCATTATTGCAACATTATTTTGGTGTTTAGTTGCTGCTGTGCACACAATAAACACTTTTCTTATCAAAGACAACAATTAGCACCTTATAATAATGGACTGCAGTATGGCAGATATTACCTATCATGCAAATCTTTGAAGCATATATGGCTTCACTGGCATACAAGTTGCTATATCCATGAATCATGATTATACGGTATAGTAATAAATTATTGTCAAGTATATGCATGGCATGGTGTTCCAAAGTAGGGATTTTCCCCATAATGCATACTTTGTTATAGCTACCATCATTCATATCTTTTGTTTCAACCTGTTACACTTCTCCATCAGTTCCCAATAGCTGGTTAGCCATGAACTGGAAGATGCACTATAAAAAATTATTTTGGACTTGATGAGCTCCTGATTTCACTACTGCCACAATACTCACTAATTTTGTGTAGTGACGTTCATATGCACTACTTTTGTAGTGATTTTCACTTCGTTGTTGTAGTAACCCTCACTACATAGTAGTGAATGTCACTACACAAAAATAGTGAGTATTGTGGTAGACATTAGTGGTGATCTTCACTACATTTAGTAGTGACCTTCACTAATTTGTTTTTATTGTGTAAAGCTACTTATCTTTTTATTGCTGGAACTATTCTTCATTTAATATTTTTTATTGTACCCAATATAAATTGTATTGAATAGATGTATACTTATCAGGGGTGCATGGATCCAGACTTTTTGAAGGGGAGGATCAAAATGAAATGAAACTACAGGAAAGGTATACCTTAGTGCACAAGCATGCCAGCCTAGGCAGTTGAGTTAAGAACGGTTGTATACGATCAATGGACTGGACTGGTGGACTGGACTCAGTTTTTTTTCTCCTTTTTCACCAAATATTGGCCAACTGGCTATTGTTTGTTATATAGAATATGCTAATCTTATGAAGTACTCCCACCTGCACACACAGACACAAAAAAGCAGTGTAGCTATGCCAGCATTGCCCAGCTGCAGCTATACAGGGTGTATGTACCACCTACCAATGGATGGAATTGCAAGACAGTCACTTAATTTTGCTGACTCTGAAGACCATTGCTTGTATTAGGACACATGGTTATTATATAGCTAAACATTTACTGTACGATTTTATACTCCATGATAAGAATGGTAGTCATGCATGACTCTCTGGAGATCATGCTATGAAAGAAATGTTTGACTGTAGAACAGATGAGTATACACTTTCATTTAAACACAATGATGTAGTTAACAACTGTCTCTTTCAAGATTGATTGGCAAAATTAATGATACTTGCTCATTGTGTTAATATGCACAGGTAGTGCAAAGTAGACAGGTCTATCTGTATATTCTACAACCAATTGCCCAAATATTAGGGGTGCGGTAATTATGCCGGAAAAATTTTCAGCACAATGCCAGAAGTCATTATTCTATAGCATTATGCCAGCATTTTGAAAGAATTATTAAAGATTTCATGAATGAACAATTGATATACTCTAATAGAACAGTCACCAGATACTTTAGCTGCAAAAAGCTACCATCAGTATCTATCACAATGGATAAATTTCATAATAATGAAAAAATCAACCGTTGCCCTTAGCAACCTAAATTTTAAATTATTTGTAGGTGTCGATGTCTTCAGTCACCTCTCCAAGTTTTAAAAGGATAGCATATAAATCATGAGATATGACATTTTGAAGTTGCAATTTTCCCATACATTGTCAATGGGAGGGGCAACAGTTGCCCCTTCTTGGTATTCACACAAATCATTGGATTCATAGAATGTCATATCTTATGACCTATATACACTATCCATTTATAACTTGGAGAGATTATTGTTGACATTCACACCTACAAATTATGTAAAATTGAGATATATGTACTTTAGAATTTTTGGTTTTTGCATATGTTGAAATACCTCATTTTTGTGATTGCCTAGAAGGAGTAACTGTAACCCTCTCACACAGATATGTATGGGAAAACCACAAATTTCAAAATGTCATATCTTATGACATATATATGCTATCCTTTCAAAATTTGGAGATGTTACTTTAGATGTTATCACCTAAAAATAATGGAAAATTCAGGTTGCTAGGGGCAACAGCTATTTCTATATACTATAAATACTTATTATGCCATACTCCCAAAACTCCCAACAGCCACCCTAAAACCCACAATTAAAGATATTTGAGTGTTGTATAAAAATGCACAGCTAGCTGTGCATATTATTATAAGTGGAAATCAAACAAAATTTCTTTAATACAAACATTTATTTTCTTTTGATTTTTCTATATTGCTGTACACACCAAAATCTGTTAAATATACAAACCTTTCAAAATTCAGAGTTTACCAGCATTTTCAAGGGAAGTGCATTCTATGATCCTGTCTAGTGATTACACCATTGTATTTGAGTACACATAACAGGTGTGTACTGTGCAGAGCTGTGGATCAGAGGGTAGCTGGAAACCCTGGCCTGGCCCATCAACTCTATAACATCAAAATCATGGTAGAGGATGTGTGTGTGTGTGTGTGTGTGTGTGTGTGTGTGTGTGTGTGTGTGTGTGTGTGTGTGTGTGTGTGTGTGTGTGTGTGTGTGTGTGTGTGTGTGTGTGTGTGTGTGTGTGTGTGTGTGTGTGTGTGTGTGTGTGTGTGTGTGTGTGTGTGTGTGTGTGTGTGTGTGTGTGTGTGTGTGTGTGTGTGTGTGTGTGTGTGTGTGTGTGTGTGTGTGTGTGTGTGTGTGTGTGTGTGTGTGTGTGTGTGACTGGATTTGCAGAAAGGGGTCCTCCACACTTATCCATGCAGTTAGCCAACTTTGACAATTCATAACTTCAGGTTGCAAAAAGCTACTGGCTTGCAATTGGTCAGCACTGAGCACACCCTTAAGATTACATAATGAATGGAGAAAATTTCAAGTTTGTATGTTTCTTATTTATTATCAGTTTTGTCTAAAGCCAGGGTTGTATACTGAACACAGAGTTATAGTCTACCAAGTTAATAGAATTGGATGTGTGTGGAAGACCCAAATCAGGTCACATATGAGACATGCAGTTAACTTCAGTCTGGTATCTCTACTATAATGTGCAATCATCATGTATACTATCCTAAAAAATGTATAGCATGCAGTAATGTATTGAATTTCTTTGTATCACATGCAAATTGGAATTATGAGACACTTTGTATGTAAATTATTTTGGTACAGATTTTGATAATTGCTCCAAGAATGATAGAAAAGCATGACAGACGGTTAATACAGTTTAGTTGACTCAGTATAATGTATTTTATATCTTTGTGTTGCTAATGTTTTAGAGTCTGAGTAGGGAGTACAAAGACTATCGGCAAAACTGTTCCCATTAAATGATAAGATATTTTACACTTGTAAATTATCATCCAACCGGCTATGTGGTTAACTTATAATCACCATTTATGATTTTGCAAAGTGACACTGCCTAAATCTGCAGGATTAATTTCATTGAAGTTATATGAAGTCAATGAACCCATAATTGATAATGTCTCGCAATACCAGCACATCAAGATCAAGATATCCTGATAAAGCAGTCACTTCTAATGCCAACAGTTGAATAAAAATTGGTATGAACCCATGTTGAAAGCACTCTCAGATTCCAACTAAGAGGGTCTAATTTTAAAAACTTTCCTAGGGAGGCAGCATGCCCTCAGACTAGTGTTGACCGATTACCACTTTTTAGGCAAAACCGATATCCGATTTACTGATAATTAACCAATAACCAATTGTAGGTCTCTACAAGTTACACTTGTGCATACTCCACTAAAAGTACAGCTAATGTGCACAAATGTAACTTGTACAAGTGTTGTGTGAGGTTTTATGCTTACCTCAACTCGAAGTTGCTAGTCAGACAAGTGGGCTAGGTCTCCAACCATCACTGCTAATAATTGTGATTACCACACCACATAAACAAATTACCTAAGTACATTCCAGAGCCTTTGACATCAGCCCTCCAGTGATACTATAGTGGGCAATTGGAAACAGTGGAAATGGAAACTTGAAACGAAAAGTGGAAATGGGAAGTGGAAATGGTCAAATTGTCATAATTGCACCCAGAGTAAACCCTTGTTTAGTGGCCACGTCTTAAGACCAACCACCTTCTTACAAAGGCCACCTCCATACAAAGACCACATTGTAATTGCATTTCAAAGGCTAAGGCATACTTAATGACCCTATAAATAAGACCACTTCATGGTTACCTTTAATAAAGGCCACCCTCTTTACAAAGACCGCCTCTTCACATTGTAATACCAAACATCTATTTCATGGTTTTATCAAAATATGAATGATTCGAGTAAAACTCTCACTTAGGGGTCACCTCTTTACTTTTTGCAAAGACCACCTCTGTACAAAGACCACAGATTCTAAAGTATACTTAATAGTCTGATTAGATTACTTCATGATCACCTTTTAAAAGGAACATCTCTTTACAAAGACCCAGTGGTATAACTAGCCTGGAAGCATTGGTTGGGCACCATTGTATGTGTACAAGCTGCATCAACCAGCATGCTGCAGCTAGGGAGGTCTGGGGGCATGCTCCCCCTGGAAAATGTTTGAAAATTACAATGTTACATGCTGAGATTCAATTTGGTGGCATTTTACAGCTAAAATTTGTCATCTCTAGTAAGACACTAGCTGTACGTACATTTTGTCTGCATAATAATTATTATTAGTTATCTGTAGGAGGCTTCATATTGCACCTCGTATCGCACAATTTAGCTATAGCTAGCTACGTACAGTGAGTACCTGAGTTAGTAGGGTACTGTAACTGATTGGTTGGGCCTGTGCCCCACCAGTACCTACCTTAGCTACACCACTGCAAAGGCCACCTCTGTAAATGGCAATATTGATAAGTTCTATAATGTATTTCATGACTCATACAAAGGGGTCAATGTCATCTTCCATACTTTGGTACACACTTCACTAAAGTATCTGTTTTGTTTTTCTACCAGAATGTGTCATAGAAAAATAGTGAAGAGGATTGACTGTTTATTATTCTATGGTTAATTATTGCAAATAAACAAGATATTTGATTGTTCTATAGAGTAGCATGCAAAAAATAGGATTTATTGCTTTATTAGAGTAAATATATGTGAATGTTCTATTAGAGTATCTCGACCACTGGATGAGATTGCCATGACATAATACAACACAGACTACACAGTATACTAGAAAAAGTTTGGAAGGTGGGATCCTCTTGACCCACCCCCAAAAATCTGCCATTGATTATAATTATGTACTAATTATAAAATTTAATCATGACATGATCTAGGTATTTTATTATGGCCTTTTGTGGGCTTCTTCACTAGCTACACCTGTACTTAATGCTGACCTAGCTACTTTACGTCTGATGTGGCCAGACTGGTTTTCTAGTCATTTCATCTGCAGGGAATGAGATGGTTATTGAGAATTCAAGTAATGCATTGACCCTTTACACCCTACCCATGACAGGGAAACCATAATATGCAAGGCTATTTTTATTTGAGTGACTTACCACAATTGTTTAGAATATTGATGACTCATTACTGCATGAGGTTAATAATTATCTCTTGATAATATGAACTCAATTCTAATCATGGGAGCAGTTTTTGATTGCTATATTAGAGTAGCTATCTCAACCCTTGTTAAGATTATCATGTCACTACAGCAGCTCAGCTGACATTATGGGCTTACTATAGTGCAACAATCAAATGTCAAGTCTCCTTTTAGAAAGCAATTAAAGTGATTTACGGGCTGATACAAAATGCAAACATATCTCTTCACCTCTTATGATTTGCTTTAGTAAGTTCAGTCTAGTCACGTACATCAAGGTACTCTCCAGCTCAGCACTTTCCAACTACAGTGGAACCTCTCTTAACAAACTCCCTGAATTAAGGATGCAATAGAAAAAATACCTCCATAATAAGGACAAAAATGTTGGTCCCAACAGGTCTGGTTAATACATATTTTACCTCTAAAAGAGGAAACCTCTACATTATAGCAAAAAGTGGCCAAAAATTCTGGGTCCAAAAATGTCCATAATAGAGAGGTTTCACTGTACATTATTAAACAGATATTTAATTCATTCTATTAAATTGAGTGATAAAAAGTGTGTGCACGTGTGTGTCACATGTGTTTATGCTTTCTCTTGTGACTCTTATGCTACAGGGGAAGAAGAGCAATGGATGACCTCAGTATGTACCTCAACAGGGCTGCTCACCTGCTTCACTTGCTTCTTGTGTTTTTTCTTATGTTTCTTCTTCACTTCAACAATCTCATCATCACTACTGCCACTAGACCCCTTGTTACCTGTTAACAATTACCACATGCTACACCAGTGTCTTCACTAGGGTGGTTATCTACCTTTAATGGCTGAAGGGAGGGCTGGCCCATAATGACTGGAAGATGTAGCAGCTACTGCAGGCTGTGTTTTGTTTGCTGGTGGAGTAAAAATCACCTTTTCAGGTATTTTGACTGTGTGTTGTACACCCATCCATGATAGCTTAGGTTCTGGAGTTTCTTGTGGTAACTGTTTAGTTTCTGTTGCTAGCTTTGACTTATCATTAGTTTGTGTGGGATGGCTGGGTTGCCTAGTTACTAATTCCAATTGTTTGTTTGTTGGTTCGGGAGCTTCTGCAACTTTAGAAGGTCTGTCGTGTTTCTTCTTCGCTGGCTTCATCTTCACTGAGTTCGCTAGCGGAACTGTCTGTGAATATCGACTTGAACAAATCCATCGAAGGTCTTTCATCTTCACTGACCTGCAGATGACACAACCAGGTTTATATACCTTATAGGCTACGATGTCTATCAGGTGCCTTTTTAGTGCAGTACCACCAAGTGAATCTCATGGTCTCAAGGTCGCAAGGGGGAGCAATATTTTCGGTTTCAGTACCATTGTAGGTGCATGTTTTTCAAGGCATGAGTATAAATCATTCCAAATCTGTTTTACCTTTTCAGTGAACTTCTTTGTATCAAAAACATTGATAACAGCAGAAGGATATTACTTAACTATATTGGTTGGTTGAGATGACAATTTTTCATCACTTTTATTGTTAAGTGCCATCATGTGTATTTGGACAGCTATCTGTAAAGCAGTCACTACACAAAGATGTAATAAAACCATGCATACAAAAAAAAAAATTGTACCTCCTGTGAGGATTGAACTCATGACCGTGAGATTATGAGACTCACGCACTACCTACTGCGCTAAGGAGGCACCTGTACTAACAGTTTCGTATGACTCTTAATAAACCTTAGACAATTAAATTCTTTGATTGTGAGCTACTCACAGCACAGCTCTTGTTTCACTTATACGATTCGATCTGTTCTAGTTCCTGGAGAAGTAACTTGGTGTGATCATTACTTCAAATTTAAAATGACAGAATGATTACTGTCAGTATATTGTATACAGGGAAACTCAATCTCTAAACTGATTGTGAAAGACTATGATGTACTGACAGGGCTACGCTTCTGAGACCTTGTCATGACTATTGTGGACTCTCTATACTATTAAGATTATAAGTCGGTGCAATGCAGCAAGATGGATCAAAGTATATTCAACCTATTTATTTTTCAGTGGACTAAATGTAGTGATGAATGTTTAAAGGAAGTTGGATGGCCTTCTTTGGAGCTGAGCTATAACTGTGCTTGTACATGCTACCCTACTCTTATGAAGTGTTATGGTCATACATTTTCAGATGGAATACCGTATAGCGGGTTATTTTCGAAACAGAAATTTTCGCACAAGAAGCAAAATCTGAATTTTGAAAGATTTTAATTTTGAAGAGTACATATTTCGAAGTCCGGATGGATTTCAAATAAACGGAAATTCGTGTCACAAATTATGAAGATGCATGAATGTTTGCCGAAAACTGACTTACTGATGAAATAAGCGTGCGCAATTATACTAACTAAGGCTTTCAGGAATTTGATCCAGCAACTCTCCACATGCTTTTGTAGGTATTATACAAAGACTGTCCTGCTATTGGGCCCTCCATCCAGCTGCAGTGGATGTTTGAGTTAGTTGTTTTGTCTGTGTGCTCATTTATTTATGTATTTATACACTATCACACAAAAAAACAACTACAAAAAAACATTATACTGACTTGTAAGTGGCCATCACACTTTGCTTTCACCCTATTACACAGCGTTGTAAATGAAGAACAGTATCAGAAGTGCCTCTGAAATCAATCCAGTCACCACAGAAAAAAAAGATGATTCCTGTTTACAAAAGTACTTTTTCCCAGGCTTGATGGACTGCCCTTGCCCCCAGCAGAAAAAAAACGGCACGTGCTGGACAACTGTAAGTGAAAATAAGTAGAGTAATCCAAACTTAAGGAAGCCATGCATTGTGCTACTGTGAATCTACACCTTGGGTAGTCAGCAAAAAGAAATGGAACACAAAGGAGGACAAAGGTAAGTCCATGATGCGTTAATTGTACATACTGCAGTATGCCAAAAAGCACCTCTTTGGATGAAGCAATGTCGAACAGTGAATAAATCAAGCTTGTAGCCTTTTTTGTTATTGAGTTAGGCAGGCAGGCAGGCAGGCAGGCAGGCAGGCAGGCAGGCAGGCAGGCAGGCAGGCAGGCAGGCAGGCAGGCAGGCAGGCAGGCAGGCAGGCAGGCAGGCAGGCAGGCAGGCAGGCAGGCAGGCAGGCAGGCAGGCAGGCAGGCAGGCAGGCAGGCAGGCAGGCAGGCAGGCAGGCAGGCAGGCAGGCAGGCAGGCAGGCAGGCAGGCAGGCAGGCAGGCAGGCAGGCAGGCAGGCAGGCAGGCAGGCAGTTAAACCATTAAATACACTTTTAAAAAATATTTACAGTCTATTGGAATTTGGAAGCATTTAGGGTCGTACTGAAGGCACTTTTGGGCTTGGTTATACCTAACCAATATACTGCCACGGCACCAGACGGTATTGTGAAGCTGGTTTTTGGGTGACTCTTTTTGGCCAGAAAGACCCAAACCTTCATGATCCCAACTGTATGATGAATTGTTGCTTTCTAGTTAAGTTTATTTTGTGTGTGTACTTTTACTACTAACTAAGTACACTCTAAAACTTTGTTATGTCTTACCATATTGTCTCAAATTATGGCTCGGGAGTTCATTTGCCTGGCAGTCCTGTTATGTAGAAATGTATACAGTATTTTTCTTTAAACCAAAGAAAACCCACAAAAGGAAAAATCTATAAGACACAAATTGAAATACTTTGTGTCTTGTTGGATACAATCATATGACAAAAATCTTAGTACCAAAGTTTTTGTAAGAACACAATCTTTAATTTTCCGTCTAGTTAACTTACAATTACACTGATAGTGACAACCCGTACATCTCCTGACTGGTAACAATGATATGTTAAAGGATGAACAATAATGACCAGAATAGCATAATATCTTGCTTGACATGAGTCAGAGATAGAGAAGTGAAGACTTCTGACCACAACTTAAAATGTGTTAGCAAGAGTTAATAATGTAACTCTTGGTGTTAGGGACACACACAACACACATGCTAATTATCACACTTGCTGTATAAAGGAGGTAATAATGGATATCCCAGAAACAACAACTGCCTTTGACATTATCACACAAATCACAAGACTTGGTAATGAAAATTTTTGAAGTTCCTGTCTTTTGTTTTATTAAAGTTCTCAATCATCACATCTTGTTCAGTGGTGGACCCTAACCCTCAGTCCAGCCCAGTCAGTTACAACACACACAAGTGTTGATGGTACCTCACACACTACACTAGTCAGTATAAATACTTGTACACTGACTGACTTCACCAGTTAGTGAAGGAGTTACTATAATATAATGGCAGCTACTCCAGATCATGGTGAAGAGTTTGTAGACACTTTGTACAATAATGACAGTGTTATTAGAGCTACCAGTAAGGTGATGTCAGATAGTGAACTAGTAGTGAAATCTCTGGGGACAACAGTTGATCATATTAACAGATACAAAAAAGTTCTACAATATGGTGGTAGAGCCTGGAGTTTTGTTGTATCCAGTGGAGGGGTAGCTGCCATTCTATGGACATATATATTTGCCTTTGATGTATTAGGCCCATTATTAGGTGCAGCAATCCCACTGTGTGTGTTGTTTTGTATGGTATTAGGATTAATGGTAATACCAATGATATTTGAAACATGGTTGGATAACAAGGTGATGGAAATGGTAGACAACAAGTTGGCTCCTCAAGTAAAGCAACTACAAGCTTCCATCACAGAATTGCAAACAGTCTTGAGTTTTACAGTAGCTATCTCACATGTGGGTAGAGTTCTAGAATTGACACAAGAAAACTACCAGTATCTGAAATCTATACAAGTCACAGCTGTAGCTGTAAACTCGATGGCAACTAATATCTGCTCAATATGTGTATTACTCAGAAAGAAGAGATGTCGGATAACTGAAAAGATTGCCAACAAGGCATTGCCGCAGTTAAAACAAAAGTTTGAAAAAGTGAAGAGTTCGGTGCAACTGCTACATGCTACAGTGAAACTTGTCACTTCACAGAACTGATGCTATATAGCCTACAACAACACTGCTATATGCAATTGCTTTGATTATAATCTAGGATAAAGACATAATCGTTTTGATTTGTTCCTTTGTAAAGTAGACAAGAAATATTTTAGTTGTTCAAGCACAGTAACAATATTCAATGTAACACTTTCACACCTCAGATTAAAGGAACCGCTCGGGCTACATTTAGTATGTAGCCCAGCTAGCTGGGTTACAACTGGGCTGTGATCATATAGAACCAAAATCAATTGTGAGGATCGATTAATACTCACGTGTTTAGGATGCATGACTTACATGAAAACCACTCAGACGGAGAGCATTTTGTTATCCTTGCCATCCTATGAGTTGAAAAACGTTGGGCTACGGTGAGTACGAGTACTATAGCTTATCCACCAATTGTTTCCGCACATTTTCAAATACGGACACGCCCCATCATAAAGCTACCACTCTGTACGGAGTAACCACTCTACAAGCAAGCTTACCTATCTAGGCCTTTAGTAAACTTTATAATTTTTCTATAAACGATTCAATAGCACTGATTAAAATATTAAACTCACGTAACTGAAATCCTCCATGATAGCTCTAGGATATGTCCATTCATTGTAAACAAACGTAACTGGAACGTACTAGTTGCTGACCCATAATTAAAAAATTTTAGGCATGCATGTATAATATATCCAGTGGCTGTACTCGTATTGGCTTGGATGATTTGATCGCCCTGTACAGGCTATCAGCCTGATAAGTGTTACATACTATCTGTGACACGGGGCATTCGGGCTTTGCCTGCAGCCTTCGGGCAGTCGGGCATACATATCAGGCAAAGCCCTCATGCCCGTGTTACAACTATTACATGTACTTCCACTATTTAGTATACTAAACAGTGTATACAGAGTGATCTAGTTATCATATAGTATAGTAGTACTGTGTAGAAGAGATCGTGGGATTTAGCTGTCCAATATTACCCAAAAACCTCACTCTTCCTTCATGACAGTTTGGCAAAGCACATAAATGGCTCCATGGTAACTCTAAATCTCTCTAGCTTCTGTGATTAAAATTAGCTACAGGATTTATTTTTTCACTGTTCGACGTCGTTTCTACCCGAGACGTCACTTTTCACCAACTACAGTGGCTACAGTGTATACATCATGGATTTGCCTTTGTCCTCCTTGTGTTGTAGTGAACATGTAATGGCTTCAGTTCAGCTATCACAAGAACTGTCCATATATACTCCACAGTGACTGGGTTGATTGTAGAGACACTTCTCATGCTGTTCTTCACAGTTGTATAACAGGTAGAACATAGCCGAAGTGTACTGGCAACTTCATTCTCAGTAATTGATAGTTGGGGGCGTACATTAAGTCACACATTAGTAGTGACTGTAGTGGGGCTCCTCGTATTGTTCGTCGCTTGTAATGCTTTGCATAATGAAGTGGAATGACCAGTCACTTTCCAGTAATATAGTCAGGGTGCATGCAAAGTCACTCAATTAATATGTCTGATTCATTCTTTTGTTGTGGTATGTGTTAGTTCACCAGTCATAAATTATGACAAACAAGTGTAAAATTTATATTGAGTAAGGGAAATAGAGAAGCATTGAAACAAGGGAGGTCAACTACACCTGCAGGTAAATCCCATAGCTATACTATTGATGTGACAGTTAGTAGGGATTAAATGTCCACTAGTATACAGTAGCTAGAGGTATAGATGACCTTCTTTGACCTGTTTTGTTTCTATATATGATCCATACTCAAATATGACAAAGATGTAAAAATCTGTCAAGCCTTATATTTTAAGAGCATACTTTTACCACAAACTATATGTACATTGTACAGTCTAAAACTTTGTTATGCCTCACCGTATTGTCTCAAGTAATGGCCTGGGAGATAATTTCTTTCAAGCAACTTTTACCCCAGCTATTATAAGGGACAGACAACTATACAAGACCAGAGTGACCAGTATTCTACTACAACTACCCTTGATGCTTTCATCACGGATTTCAAGCTTAACGACAACTCACTGAAACGTTCTTCACTTCAAAGTTCATAACGCTACATGGAATTGCTAGAATTATGACTACATTAGGTGTTCCTGGTATTTATTTCTGTTATTCTGTATGGTACCACCAGCAACTGGACACTGATGTATATGAGGCTGGCCATAATTCAAGGCAACACGGCATTTCATATTGTGCCCATAAGTTACACACATTATAGCAGCAGTTAAATCGGTTTAGATAGTCGTCCTTTGCTTTGTCATCTCTTGAAGTTAAAGTATCTAATTAATGACCACCACCTCAGAGATAATCAGTTTAGTTACTGCTTAGCGTGTGAGGTACTGTGCAATACAGGAAACCATTGAAACTGTCAGTTTGTACTTTTTAAAACGGCAGATCACATTTTCAGATTTGCCTGTATTATTGAAATTATATAGATTTCTTTCTGAAACAACCACAATAACCTCAGTGAATACAAAGGGAAAACCTGTAAGACATAAAGTGAAATACTTCGTGTCTTGTTGGATAAAATCATATGGCAAAAATCTTAGCACTAAATTTTCTGTAAGACTATGACCTTTAATTTCTGTCCTCCATTAGTAACCTTACAACTACACTGACAGACTAAGACCAGACAAACTAACACACACTTGTTGTATAAAGAAGGTAATAATGGATATCCCATAAATGACAACAACCACTTGGAAGAGTTTGGCATTATCACACAAATCACAAGACCTGGTAATAAATTTTTGAAGTTCCTGTCTTTTGTTTTATTAAAGTTCTCAATCATCACATCTTGTTCAGTGGTGGACCCTAACCCTCAGTCCAGCCCAGTCAGTTACAACACACACAAGTGTTGACGGTACCTCACACACTACACTAGTCAGTATAAATACTTGTACACTGACTGACTTCACCAGTTAGTGAAGGAGTTACTATAATATAATGGCAGCTACTCCAGATCATGGTGAAGAGTTTGTAGACACTTTGTACAATAATGACAGTGTTATTAGAGCTACCAGTAAGGAGATGTCAGATAGTGAACTAGTAGTGGAGTCTCTGGGGACGACAACAGTTGATCAGATTAACAAATACAACAAAGTTGTACATGATATTGTAGCCTGGTGTAGTGTAGGGCTGATTGGTAGTGTAGCAGTAATTCTCTGTACATTTCTGTTAGTCTTTAACATGGTACACTTATCATTTGGTATGCTGGGAGGACTGGTGTATATCTTACTTGGAATATTAATTGTAGGCCAAGTTGAAACACCACAAGTAAGAGAGAGTGTGGAGGATAAGATGGCACCTCTAGTGAAGCAACTACAGGCGTCCATCATAGAGCTACAGAAATGGCTGACAGCTAATCTTGTTATACTTGAAGGATCAGTTGTAAAGTTACAAGCAAACAATGGACTACTCAGTGAGAATAGTAATGCTGTCAGGAAACTGATCTCAGATAGTGAACTAGCAGTGAAGTCTCTGGAGAGAATAGTTGATGATATTGACAGATACAATCAGTTTGTACACATTGGTAGACAACTAGGGTATGGTGTACAGATAGGTGGAGGTGTGGTTGCAGTATTAGCGATTAAAGGATTGTTCATATATGACATAACTGAATTTTTCATAGGAATCTGTATAATGGGAATGGTATGTGGAACATCTCTCATGATGGTTGGAATGGCATTTATAAAAGTGTTTAACAATGAACTGTATTTTGAGACAAATAGAATTGTGGAACACCGAGCTGTTCCTCTACTAAAGAAATTACAAGGATCCATCTATGAGTTGAAGGCACAATGGAGAGGTGTGGCAGGGGTGTGTGCTACCTTGTGTGTTAATGCAGCCAATCAAATGACACAACTCAACTATCTCAATTCTCAGAACATGTCACCAACTACCAACACATCTGTTAAGTGGTTGGCAAATGTTTACCATTTAAGTTGGAAATTTGTCCACAGTAAGACAATTTCGACAGCAGAGCAGATTATAGAGCAGCTGCTACCATGGTTACAACAGCAGATAAAGTACCTGAAGAATGCTGAACAACAACTGAATAAAATCACAACAATGACTAGTACAGACCAACTGAAGTGTTTTAGCTGTTAATATTCTTGTACAGTTGATTGTTATTATTGTATTGAAAACAAGCATAGGAAAATGTTTAATTTTTAGGGCTGTAACAATACTGATATTATATCGGTATTGATACTGATATTATATCGGTATTGATATTAATATTATATCGGCATTGATACTGATATTATATCGGTATTGATACTGATATTATATCGGTATTGATACTGATATTATTGGTATCGGTAACAGTCAATTGCAAATCTAATTAACTTGAGTTATATGCACTATTAAAAGTACCACAAGTACCATAAAAAGTTCCTTATATATGCTAAAGTGACTTAGTTGTCAAATGGTAAAACTCTGAAGTTCTACATTCTCACTTAGCAAGAGTTAGCCTGGGCTCAAATTGCAGGTTGAGCAAGATTGCTTTCTCTTTTTCTGAAGGTTAATGCACCACTTTTTTTTGTGTTTTAGAGGTAGATTTTTTTTGGTCTTTAATAGCACTGACAAAAACAGACAAGTTTGGATAAAAACCTTTTGTAAACAGTACCAACGAATAAAAGGATTAGATTGATTTAATTGTTGAAAAGCATAATAATTGTATATAGTAATTTAACACAGCCATAGTGATCATGCTACATACTCTGTAATGCTGTAATGCATATCGGTTAGGCTTTGAAGTATCGGCTGTGAATATGATATTGGTTCACTAAGAACCTGTATTGAAAATAGGCAATACCTATCAGATATCGGTATTGGATGTAAATGTGGTATCGGTACAGCCCTACTGATTTTTCTTCCACTTGTTTGTATAATTCATACCAGCACTTAACACAACAAAAGGAAAGAATGTGCTAGACAACTTTATGCATGCACCAACTTATCAATTACAGAAAAGTGAAGTAACTATTCCTCTTTGTTTTCCGGTATGTTCTACCTGTTATACAGCGTTACTACGGAGGATCTATGGTGCAACAAGCACGAGAAGCACTGCATGATCAACCAGAAGTCAAGAACGTGGGTGGCTTTAGGAGAAACTCTCATTTGACACTTTCCAAAAATGTAACTATAATCATACATACATAGCAGATGCCTAATACATAGCTCATATGCAACTATACCATCCCAGCAAATTTTAGCATGTAGGAAACAAGCTAGTCAAGTGTCAAATCCCAGTTTGTCCCTCCCAAGCATGTTCTATTGCTAAGGTGGAACTGTGGAAGGCAAGAGCAGTCTATCAAGATTATTGCATACATATCTATATGATCTTCATCTAGACCCCCTACTCTCTACACATACATTCTCATAGAAGGCACTTTTACAACAGAAGTGTAATGCAAACTGGATAAAGACAAGAGCTCTTTTATAGTATTTGAACTGAAATTTCAGATAGCTAAGGGACTTTTCAATATAATATTTAATTTCCCTGGAGTGTCCCTTACATCACAAGGAAGTTAGGGGAAGTCCCACCAGACCACAAATGGTTAAGATAATCCCCTTGTATTGTATCTTCAATGTATAAACTGTACTGTAACCGTTTAACACATGTGCAGTGCTGTAAAATCTATGCTATTTGTTCCTTCTCTCAGCTGAACTGATCCACTTGTATATAGCTACACTACAAAATGATGCTGGAGACTTATCATATGCAAAAATATACAGTAATCTACATACAGTAGTGTTGTTTTAGTTATAACTAAAACTAAAACTAGAAGTGTTACTTTTAGTTATCTGAAACTAAAACTAAAACTGAAGTTTTTATGATTTTTTAAAAGAATAAAACTAAAAGTGCCTCAATTTTTACATTGAAACTTGTACAAAAACTAAAATATTACTTAATGTTTACAAATAACTGAAAATAAAACTAAAAGTACGAATACAATTCACTAAAAGTACAATTATAAAACTTGTTGCTTGTTTTAAACTAAGAGTACTTTGCTATGGTAACACTTGAACACATATAGCTAATTATTCGCTATACACATACTATCAGTATAAAAGTGCTTTGCTATGAAGATATCTCAACTTTATTGCTAAAAAGTTCCTACTGTGATGTTTCCAAGCAAAACGTAGCTAAATTAAACTATCACAGGATTTAAAATCATATAGTATGGTAGTACTGTATATTAGGAGGTTTCGGTTTTTCTGACCAAAAAATATCACCCAAAAACCAGCTTCATAATATCATCCTGGCACCTTGGCAGTATTGGTTAGGCATTACCAAGCTCAAAAGTGCCTCCAATACGACCTTAAATGAATCCAATAGATTTTAACAAATTTTAGGAACTTTCTACTGACTAACTACCTGATGCCTTCAAGCAAAGCGTAATTCAATAACGGCTAAGGGTATACAGGATTGATTTCTCCACCATTTGATGTTGCTTTGTCCTGAGATGTACCTTTTGGCATACCACAGTATGTACAATGCACACATCATGGACTTACCTTTGTTCTCATTTGTGTGTCGTTTCATTTTGCTGACAGACAAAAGGTTCAATTCACAATAGCATGACACATATGTTTGTAAATGGGAATCATTCATATTTTATGTGGTGACTTGATTGATTGCAGAGGTGCTTCTAATACTGTTCTTCATTTGTGTGCAAGCAAAGCATGTAATGGCCACTACACTTTTAAGTCAGTAATTGATACGTAGCTTGGGCACACATTCAGATGAAAACCGCATCACCTCTGGTGCCATCCTTTCTTTTCAAGCAGTATGCACAGGTCCACCAGTTATAATAATGTTACGAAAAGGTAAACAAACAAGTTTAAGGAATTTTAAGGTCAATTAGTGATCATAGAAAAAAGTACGAAAACAAAGGAAGTCGCCTACACCTGCAGATATACTAGTGGACATTCAATCCCTAATTCAGTCATGGGTATAGACTGAGGTGGGGATTAAATATTTACTAGTAGTATATATGTAGACAACGTTTCCCTTTCTATGATCCCTAATCGACCTTAAAATTCCTAATTTTTCCTTAAATTTGTAATAGCTCTTTATGGTAAAATCACATGCATACTTGTTCTTTGAAAAAGAATCATGTACATTCATTATTACATAACCAAACTGGTGGGTTGAAATGTGCATCAAATTATTGAAGGGTAACTGACTGCTAAATCAGTCTTCATATTTACTGCAATTGTTTTGACACATGATCATTTTGATTTTGGTACCTTGGTGGTCTTGCGTTTACCATGTTCATTTTGGCACCTTAATTGTCACATCGTGTATCTTGTATTATTTAAGTGCTAATGGAAAAACAAACAATATACACATGTGTAATTATGCTTTTCAATTTGCAGCTGTGTAATTTCTAGCACTTAAATACATGTATGGCTTTTGGACTTACAAGTGTATAATACTTGTATAGGACTAATATATATGTTTTATGTAAGTTGCATTTTAGTTGAATTGGTACAATTTTGGCCAGAATAGCCCAAATTTTCAAGATCCCTATTATACAGTAGTATCATAGGTAAAACTAAAACTCTTGAAATGTAACATCTAAAATGATAACTAAAGCATATTGAAGATGGTAACTAAAACTAAAACTTTAACTAAAATATATTAATGATGGTAACTAAAACAAAAACTTTTAACTAAAACGTTTTTCTATTTACAGCTATAACTAAAACTAAAACTAAAAGTCAAATGCATTACTAAAACAACACTAATACAGTGTACTAATTATAGTTGATGACCTCGTCATGTTCTAGCTCAGACTTGTCTCAACTATCACACATACACATGCATTCTAACAATTTCAAGGGATTCATTACATATCATAAACATTTCTGGCAGAGGAGGTTGGACACGCACACGTGAGCGCATACATTTTGTATTGAAAGTTTAACCAAGCGCTCATGAAAGTTTTCACAAATACCATTTGAGAGTGCATTTCAAGTTTAGTCTATTCAATCAGTCTAGCCCATTCAACCCCACTACTCCAGGCGCGTAAATCGCTCTTGAAATCTACGGGGATCACGTGCGTAAGCGTTTGCTGGGTGGAATCCATGTGTAATACTATAGGGACGCCTTATGTATGTGTATTTTAGCACAATAATTGTCGAAGAAAGCAATGTGCATGCTAACAAAGCCTCCCAGGGTAATGAAACAGAAGAGCGGACGCCGCTAGCTTGGCCTCACAGAGAATCGAAAAGAGAATCAGAAACTCGCACACCTGTCGTGCAATAAGAATTTGCTGTTCAACTTAAGAAACACAAGGTAACGTGGTGTGGATATTGCTAAACATTTCTTCTATCACTTTCTCCTCGTCACATATTAGAAATATGCAATTAACAGTAATAAATTTCAGAAGCGCTTATGTCGTGTCCAACCTCCTCTGCATTTCTGGATATACTGTAACTAGCCGTTAACACAGCTTAATTGAGAAACTTCTTGTTAATTAAACGTTTATTCCTCCCTTCAGGTATGTATTTTATTGGGGGTACACTTTTGACTTTAACTTGAAACATGCAAAAAATTGTGTAGAATTCTGAGCTCGATCTCACTACTTTTCACAATTCATCAGAGTCCTATTCACTGTGCTACTGCTACTAGCTGCCGGCTCCCTGAATTTTTGACTATTTTAAATGCAAGACAATATAAAACAATGATTTAGCCTATATTAAAGAAGATAAAGCTGAACCATAACCCTAATTTTGGATAGAGGTGCACTGATATGGGATTTTACCGATATACTGATAACCAATATAATTAGCTTCAAAATACTGATTCCGATACCGATATTCTTTAGTGTTGGGTTGCATCTCAACATAAAAGGTTTTCAGTATGGGCACACTACAATGTAATATAACAAAAAGGTGGTTGCCAAAAGGTTTTTGTAAAAAGAAAAAAAAAAGGTATGTGAATAAGGTGCTATGAAAAGTCTCAGCAAAGAAAAAAAAAGACTTGGAATCGAGCTTTGGTTACTACAAAATACTTCACATCTTTAGCCTAATGCTTTACCCTAATGCTTTACCCACAGCACTACAAGATCAATTATACAGAAAGCCGAACAATTATGGTACTTAATTGTTTAAAAAGTCAACTTTTTACCGATACCAATATACTGATGTTGCGATATCGGTACCAATACCAATACCAATCTTTATATCGGTGCACCTCTAATTTTGGACTCTAGAATCGTGAGAATTGGTTCCATAGATCGTGCCCTCTACTACCTAATAGTATGGAACCAATTCCTTTTAATAATGAAAATGTACCCCAAATATTAGTAAGGGAGGTTTGGCAAGAATCACTAAGTGTGTGAAGCACACTCTGAAATGCATGAAGCACAAGTTTTCTAGGAGAGATCTGGGGGGCATGCCCCTCCTCCTTCCCCCAGGAAAAATTAGGTGTAAAGATACACAATTTTGATGGAATTTGATTATACAACTTTAAGACAGATCATCAATTAAACCTTTTCATTTCAAGTAGGGGAGAACAGATCACTTGAAAGATCTTTCATTCCATTGCAAACTCATAATTTCCTATCACCAAGAGTATATAATAAAAAACAAGAGTGTCGAACGGTGTATTAGCCCATGACTAATGATTGTGTAAAATAACACGGATATTTCAGTAATTGTTCGTTTACGTGAAATGATAATTTGAAATGTGTACGTAGCAACGGATCTTTCTTCACCAGTTTTCCATGTTATTCAACCTAGTATTCAACAGTTATTGTACAAGGAAAGTGTAGTAAGGACCCAAGATAACTCCAACTCGCTAAAACAATGGTTGCACAAATGAGTGTGTTGCCATGCCTTCAGGGATCCGCTTGGCAGTGCCAGAACTTTAACATTAGCCAATTCTCTTTAATGCTATCATGTTTTCACTTGGTTTAATGGCCGAATTTGGCTAAATACAGCAACCCTTAATGGCAATATAAATGAACAATTACTGAAATATCTGTGTTACTTTATGCAATCATCAATCATGGGTAATATACCCATTCGATACTCTTGGTTACTATTATATTGATATCACTAAGTAAGTACTAATTCCACTAAGTACTAATGTTGTACTTAGTAACACAATTAATACACGACAGATACATATTTGTTGTACACATTACATACTGTACATTATACATCACAGTGTACATGCTATTACTGAAAACATGGTTTTCACACAGGCCTGATAAAACCACCACAAAGACAACATATATCCGTACCAACAACAAAGAATAAATAAATAATAAATAAAAATACCCTTGGAAAGTCCCTATCTGTTATCTATAGTCACGAACATTCACATTGTGTAAAGCAAAAGTCTCAGTTGTGCTATCAACTAGACAAACATTGGATGGCATTATGATATGCTGCATGCCATCCAGTATGGATGCACTGAAATGACTTGATGGCTGAGTAACACTAAGAGTACATATAATGAACACTTGGTGATATTACTGATCACTCACCCATATAACATCTTATTGGTATTATTATTTCATCAACCACAGGGGTAATACCCTTGGAATATCCCTACCCACAAGTGATTAGACTGACAATAACAGAAAACAACAAATGTCCTTATTTATAAAAAAGCTCTAGAACACATATATTAAATCATCCATTCAGTATTTCTACAGCAACACTTAAGTAGTGATATGGTAACTTACTCACTACTAAATAACAAATACATACATAAAATACATCCCTCCTGGAGTAGACTGAGTGTGGCACTTGACTAGATATTGGGTGGCTTGCAGTTCAAATTCTGGAGTTGGAGGGACTTCTTCCCCTTCTTTGGCCCATTTCCTGTTTCACCTTATTGGCTAGGTTAAGTAACTCGTTTGTTGTCCAAACTTCAGTATGAGGCACAGGCTGTAGATCAAGTTGCTGTCAGACTTTCAGTGCAAGAAATATACAACCAGATATTTTAACAATTGCAGTCAAGATTATGTCATAGATAAATAAATAAATAATGAAAGGTCTAGGGCTGCACGCTTACTGAGTATAATCCATGTTCATGCTGGTGAATGAACAGACAATTTGTTTTATATAGTTTCAAACTACAGTAGCTGCTACAAGGATGGTCTGGCCACATGAGACTACTACATTAAATGTTTTTAAGCGAATATATACTAACCTCTATTGATAAATCATGTTGCTTGTCAAGTGGGCGTGGTCATCCATCGTCTTCAGGTTTAATGTAACAAGGTTGTGATAAGCAGCATGCATTATATCCCATTTGCACTTTTGTGACCATAAGAGAACAATACACCAGAGGAGACAAGACAAATTTTAGGGCCACTAAAATGCATGTGAACAGAAGCATATATTTATTATATATCGTTTGGTTAACTGACCCTACCATTTTGTTGCATTCTGAACAGAAGAACACTGCTTCACTGCATTACACTTACCCTTATCAAAAATTGAATGCTGAATATGCACTACAACAATCTTACATAACTTTATAGCAGCACACAAGTAGTTCGCACATTACAGTAAAAAAAATCAACAAAAAAAAGACATTGTCAACTTTCATTTAAAGTGGTTACAAGTTCCTCTTCTACAGACTTAAGATCAGTATTCTGTTGGGTTAAACATGGCAAAACGCGGCTATTGATTTGCGCTGCTGTTGGATGTTGTTCTCGTTTGACAATAGAAAATATTGAACCCACCAGTTTTACGGCACCTAAACCAGTAGCAATGCTAGCTGTTAGAACACCAATGGTTAACATCACAGTTGGTACATGTTCTCCCAAAGCAGACCATATTTTTTTCACATATGCAATAATATCTTGAGAGGGTGCTTGCATCTGTGCAAAAATAGCAGTGTTTGTATTGTTTGTATCACAGTGAGTAATACTTATTTCTACAGGATCAGCACACATGTCCCCTATTTCCTCTGATTTCACCTTTACTTCATTAATCGTGCCTTTCATTGATTCAATTGAAGGAGATACCACATCCAGTTTTTCCTTAACATATGAATTCATCTCATTGTCAGTACCATAAACTACAGCTGCCCCAAATGATGTGATTGCTATTCCACCAAATAAACAGACTGTTAACATCAAGAGTTTATAATAAGAGGAGAGTATCGAACTTCGCTATACCCAGTGAAAAATGAGCCCGTAAAGTATTCCGGATATCACAGTAATTTTGCGTAAACTCACCAGTTGTTGATTGCTGAGAGTTAACACGTTTTGGGCGGCTTTGAGAATGTCCGCATGTGTCCGCTTTAAGTTTCAGGATGGATGAAACTCCTTCGAGACGAGTGTCCTTTGCTCGTCAAGGTGAAGAAACGACTGACGATGAAGTTCTAATTGATGACCATCGTCATGGTATGTGTAGCAGTGGTGGGTCAGAGCGTACCGTTAGAATAGAAGTCGGCGATGAAGGTATAAGTGAAGAAACTGATAGTAACAACGTGGAGCTGGGTTCGCCAAGGTGCAATATTATCGATAAAGCAAAGATTGAATCATTTCACCACGAAGTTTGTGAGTTGGGAGTTGATAGGTTTCCAGAACTGTGCTTTTCACCAGTCCAGGATATTTCAGGTAATTCTATGTTAGTGATAACACAGCGTACTGTGATGCTTCATCCACCGTTTGGCTATACATCACGAATCCAAGTGACAATTACAGGTTTTGAATATGAGGTGCATGTACTGATGAAGAAATGGGAATCTGGTGTATTTCAATCAGTTTTCCATGTCCAAGAACTGTGTGAGAAATTTTGTAGAGATCCTTGTTACAAGTTTTGTCCTGGTATAGATCCACTGCACTACAAGCAACATTACTATGGAGCAATGCGCTTTGATATTTTAAGCGTTAGACAAACCAAGGAGCCATTTGCCCGTGTTGACTCATTCAATTGCAAATTGTGGTTTAAATTGGCCAGTAATGCTACCAGCAATGAGAAAAGCTCTAGTGAGGTGCAGTGCTCTGCCTGTAAGAGACTTGTGACTGATTTAAATTGTCAAAGGCGTCGCACCTTACAAGAGAGCCCCAGTAGAAAGCTGAAAAGACAGTCGTCGTCATCACGTGCCAGACTATCCTACATGTCTCCTGCTAGTCAACAAAGGAGAAAGTTAAATGCACAAAGTGAGAGATCAAACATGATAAGGAAGTTGGAAAAGTACAATGAATCTGATGTAACATTGAATGATGAACAACATGAAGAGATGTGTACTCTTGTAGAAAGGATTGGTAATGGTGATTTAGATGAGATTTTTCTTGAAGGGAGTGAGCATGGTGTGGGTGACCTTATGAAGGAGATCTGGTATACAGACAGTAAACGTCAGCAACAGCAGTTTCTGCGTGACCAATCCAAGAATGGTAATTTCTATATTATTCTGTTGCACTGTTAATTATTCTGCTCTGTTTTTTCTTCAGCTACGGGTGCTCGCGGCAACAGATGGAGTATGATTACCATCAGAATTGGTAAGCCACTGCAGGATTCAATAGGTTATATAGACTGTTCTTGTATGCAGTAAATAAATAATAAATTATGCATGCAAGGAAGGTTGGTGGCAGAAATTAGGAGTTTGATAAACTCAAATTTACAAAAAAAAATTTTGTTATTTTGTAGCCTTGGCAGTATATACCAGAAGCAGTGCAGCTTACGATGCACTGAAAGGATTTGGGATCTTGCAACTGCCATCAAAGGCCACATTGCAGGCTTATACTGGAGCATTCATGCATGAGCCAGGAGCAAGGAGTGAGTGTATTGAAACTCAAGTTGCCCGTTATGTCCTTTTTAAAGAGCAATGCAGAGAAACTGGTAGACAAGAACCGAGATCAGATGGTGCGCTTATATTTGACGAAGTAAAGGTAGCATGCCAGCTGATGTGGAATTCCCACAGTCACCAGTTGATGGGTCTTGCAATGACCCACAAACAGTTGCCTTCCCTTAATGATATTTATCGACTGCTGAAGGAACCTGAAGCTGTGCAGCAAACATCCTACATTTTACAATTTCTTTGGCGTGACCTGACTAGTGAATTTGACATTGTTGGGCCCTATTTCACTAGCCCATCAACAGTGGACAACAAATTTGTTATGGCATGCGTCATGGAGACAATCTACCTGTTCCAATTTCACGAACTTAAAACTAGTTTATTAGTTTGTGATGGTGCATCTCCAAATGTTTCAGTCATCAAAAGAAACCATGGACATGCTGGAGTGTACTCAGTAACAGAAGGTGAAGACGACATTTTTAAAGTAGAGCCATGGATGGTGAACCCATGGAACCCGCCATATCGAATATTTTGGCTGATCTGTCCATCACATCAGGTAAGCTATTGTATTGCCTAATGGTAATAATTATTTGATATTTTTTAGCTGAAGAACATGATTAATGCCTTGTTCTCTTCAAAGACAAGTGGCACAAAACATTTTCAACGTGTCAGTAAACCTAAGTTTGGATGGGATACTATTGATGACTTATATAAGCGAGAAATTGGTCGAGCTCAACTCAACTGTGCAAGGATGGTACCAAGGCTGAAGGAAACACATTGTCTTCGAGATGCATGGACAAAATTGAATGTGCTACCAGCGAAGATAATGCAGGTAAGTTATGGTGTTATTTTTTGATTGTAGAATGTACAGTGGTATTTTATTAGCAAGAACAAGTGTTGGGAGAGCTGCATTGGTATATACATCAAGACAACACTACACCAGAGGAATCAGCGAAAACTTCAGAAACACTTAAATACTTGGAAGCTTGTCATCATTTATTCGAGTGTGGCTTTCTTAGCCATGAAAGGGTCCAAAGCCTAAACTGTGATGTCATAAAGAACATTAATAAAGGTTACCACTATTTTTCTGGTTGGCTCACTGATCTCCTTGAGCATGGTATGTGATCTACAGTATGTCAAACTACAACATGAATGTATATACTTACATCAACAGATCCACAGTTTCCACATACCAGCAACACACAGAAGGAGTTTCTATCTTGGCAAAGTATGCGAATAGGGTGGCATTGTGTACACTGTTGTTAATTATGTTTCTTTTGTTTATGTAGCGTGGGACCTTTTACGGATAGATGTTTACAGTTTTAATGCTTTTGTGAAATGGTTCTTAGAGACATATCCAACGTATTTCATCTCCCCACTCCGTATATCTGGTTCTGCTGTTGAGAGTCTATTCAGCCAGTATAAATATAGTGCTGGAGGGAAGTTGGATGCAGTTAATTATGTAACGTCGAGGTGTTCCCATTTGGTAAAACAGTGTACTACCAGTCATCAGGCAGGAAAAGGTTATAGGGACCAATCTATTGGTACATTGGAACTACCATTAATAAAACACAAGTATGGAAAGAAAGAACAACAATAACAAGTGTTTCTTACTAATGTATGTATTAAACATAATCAAGAATTTAAGTACCTAATTTAGTGCTTAATTTTGTATGCTGAGTTAATAAGGTGCTCCTCAGGTTGACATCTACAGTTGACGCTAGTCCCTTCTTAGTAGCTAATTGTTGTTTCGTAGATGAGATGAACTCCTGGATTCTGGTATTGCATAGTTTCCTTGTAAATTCTTCACAGACGCCCTCAACGGTTCCTTCACTGAAGACATCAAGATTTGGTATCTTCTGTGATAACGCATTTTTGAATGATTGTTCAATGTTACGGTCAGCTTTGATAGTGTCATGAGCAACCTGAGTTAAAAAAACAACATATAACATTGTTGTGTATTCATGTGGTGGCTTTCCTTAGTATGCTTGAATGTAGTACAATTTACCTTGATCAATTCATCTCCATGTTCATTTAGCCCCTTCAAGTTGACCACTTCTTTTAGAATACTATCAACTTCACGGAGGTACAGTATGAAGACTGGGTCAGGAAAATACATAAATCCTCTGTCACGATACTGTAAGTACCCAGGAATGCAAGATTTATCCTTAACGTTCATGGCTTGCAAAATAGTGATCTTCTGAGAAAGACTATCTTTGCAGTTATCTGAGCAGTGCTTGATATCTTTATACAAACCATGTAGCATGCTACAAAGTGTTGCTCCCCCAAAGCGGTAATAAACGCCATCATCATCTGCTTCTATTGTAATGGTTTCAGGCTGCAGAAACTTCTGCTGAAACCGAGCAACATGATCCAGTAAAAAATGATAGACTGTAGATGATATGGTCATCATAACTTTGTTACAGCGTGGAACAGGAACACCATTAGCTTTTGCAAACCCCAACCATGTGTTTCTAAGTGCACTTACTTCATGTCCCGACAATTCATGATAATCAATATCTTGTAAAGAATGCTCTTCACTGAGAAGAAAAACGCTGCAATATTTAAACCAGTCAATTTGGAATTGTAAGTAAGCATCCTGTTGTTTCTTGCTGGAGACATACATTGCTGCAAAGTAACGCTGGTGATGAATCATCAAACCGTGCAGCGGCTGTTCAGTTGAGCACACAACTTCTGTAAACTCTATCAACAACATATTACCTTCAAAAGTTGCTTTTAACTTGGCAACAATTTCACAGCGTAGAATCTTGTCATCGATTTTCTGTAGTGATTGCAACAAGCTATCTCTGTCAGATTTTTTCATCGCCTTTGTTTTGCTCTTCTTGGTCTTCTTCCTTTCGACAACAGTTTGTTTGTCATGCATTGGTGTTACTGTCTTCGTCTTCTTCGCTGCGCGCTGTTTAGAACAACCAGTTGCCCCATTCCCGTCACTCGACTCGGTACCCTGAGTTTTTGTAAGCCTTCGTCGTTTTTTTGCTGGTGAAGCTGTTCGTGACTGCTGCTGCTCTTTGTCGTGAGCTTTCCTGCCTTTCCCGGTACCTCTTCCTCGACCTCGTCCACCACCACGTGCCATTTTGTACACAAGATTATGGGCGCGCGTAAAAGGAGCACGCCCGGTATCTTTCACGCGGCGCAAGTAATTAGTCAGCAATCAACAGTCGGTAGCATGGCATTTGATCGAGGCCATAGGACTTTACGGGCTCATTTTTCACTGGGTATAGCGAAGTTCGATACTCTCCTCTTATTATAAACTCTTGTTAACATTGTGGTACCTTTCACTGATGGAAGGCTTTTATACACTGTCAAACAAGTTAGTATTCCTATTTTACTCCCAGTCACTGCACCAGCTCCAACAACCTGCATGCTATATCCAAATGCCTTCTTCAACTGGCTAATCTGGTACTGGCTGTTGATATCTTTTGCCGTTGTCATTAATAAAGGTGATATCCTCTCACTTTGTGAAACAACTTTATGTACACTGGACAAAAGTCTGGAGCACTGAGCATGGCCATTCCTAGCACACCCGTGTCTAACTAATTTCCCTGCAACACTTAGTACACTCATTTCAAACTGGTAATGAAATAAAAATGAGCTCTGCCTACTTTTATAAGACAACATTACATCATTCCACAAGATGGTTTTTGGGGGAGTTTGATTACCACTACAGGCAAATTTAAAATTCCCTCTCACAGAAAATAACAATAATGTAATTTAGTTAATCCCCTAACAGAGCTACACATAAGTAAATCTGAAGGACTAAAAATATTCTCAAACATCATTGTTGTCATTAATTGTGATAGTCCATTTCTTAACACTGTTGCTTGAACATTCACAAAAGTGTTAATATTGTGGGCCTTTGTGACATGTTAACTTGATATACAACCCAACATAGCTGACAGATTTCACCTTACATACTTACTTTAAACACAAGAGTAATTTAAAAGCAGAGATTTATAATTCTCCCATCAAGGTTAAGTTGATTATCATGAGATGGTGTATAATAAAGCCAGTAAGACCCATACGTAAATGTCACGCATTGCAATCTTATTGAAACAGCTACCTGCCCTACGTGCAGGACAATTTCTACATTAACTAAAATTCAATTAATGTAATGAGGAACCAAGCACTACTATTCATTAGATATGTACATGAACCTTATGCTATCCTTATTGCCCTATATAAATGTGCTACCATACACTTTTCCAACAGTCCATGTGCTGTGAAGCAATAGCATGATGTTATGAACTTACTATGAGCAAATAAGAAAAGGTGTGCACATAAAAGGTACATAAAAAACGATATATATACCACTGGTGGGATTCAAACCCACACCCACAACCTCAATTTCAGGAAGGTGCTTTACCAGCTGAACTGTTGTCCAGCTGAACTGTTGTCCAGCTGAACTGTTTGTCCTGTGGTTAGCAATGGAATGCAGAGATAATTTCTCTACATCATGGCCCCAACGTGCTGTAGCGGGTAAAGGAAAGCATGTAGAAGCTTGTAATAAACTTTGTGAGGTGGCCAGATGGAGAGCATTTCATTTCGCTCAAATCATGTTGATACATGCACAAATTGCTGAGTAAGCATTCTTAATATCCAACACATGAAAAACATGTCACAAAGATGCGGCAATGAGAAGAACAAAGTTGTCATGGGTAGGAATCAAACCTTGAACCTTGGGGTTAGCAGTTCTGTGCTCTAACGCTAAAGCTCTTTGTTTGTGGTTTTAACAGGAACGTAGAGCAAGTTTTCCTCTCCTTTAACACTTGCACTGTAGAGGACAAACGACAGTAGTTTGAAGCTTCATTTTAATTTAAAGAAAATAATTCTTAGATGGTGAGCGCTTCATTTGGCACAAAAACCACTTTGCTACATGCATCAGCTGGTAAGAAAATTGTTGGATTGCAGATGGTCAGACAGTCAGCGGCTTTTCAGCTTTATGTACATAGACTGTTGGAAACTTGACAGCTATACTGACAGTAACAATGTATCCTCTAAGTTCCAAAGTTACATAGGCAGTAATGTAGTGATATCTCATTAGCAAAGAGCAATCAAGAAACATAACAATAACAATTAGTGTATTTTATGTCGGTTGAGCTTGCGAATTAGACGGAAAATAACATCTTTCCGGAATACGTAATGAGGGTGCACGTGCCATGCACATGCAGGTGGAGTATGTATATAAAGAGTATGTGTGAACACATGTTTAATTCTATGCTGTCGTTTTAAGTGTAGGCTACCTCCCACCCACCCACCCCCATGGTGATTTTCCTAAGCTGATTGGCAGATCCTGAGTTGAGATGGAGAAAGGAGAGTTTTGAACTGAACTGTTATGCACACTTTTTTTTTTCTTTCCATGCAGTTTTCATTGGGGGGTGGACGCACATGGTTTTTTCCGGACAGGCAAAAAAAAAAAAGAAGCTAATTAGCCTATTCGGTTTTTTCCCTCGGTCTCACTCGGGCACAGTGATTCCTAAATTAATTGCACTGTGCAGGCCCCCACCCTCCTAGGTCACGTACTAGTTGGATTTGTTTTTGTCACTGTGGTTTGTAAGCTTTGGTAGTGTGTTACATGATATGAACTAGTAGCCGCGCTTGGCAGCTACACATCCTGTGTTACATGATATGAACTGGTAGCCGTGCTTGGCAGCTACACATCTCCAGTTGTTGTGTGGGTATGGTGGTTTTATGACATGTATGAGGAAAGAGCAGTATATGTACACACATAGATAACAGAATTACTATATACATGTGCTACATACATTATAATCAATACAACAAGCTACATGTGTATAACACCATAATGGCATCAACTTAGTTACTTAAATTGACAATACATGCAGAACACACTCGTATGTTACACTACAACCAATTCAAACTTTGATAATTACTATTGGGTTATGTGTATAGAATACAGTGTGGATGCAAAACACTATATGAGACATACACACTGACCTGGTTTGGTCCACTCTGGTGGTTTACTGAGGAGTCTGGTCCCACCTGCTACCACCACCCTTCCTCCTGTGAAACATGTGTACAGTGTATAACACATAGGTGTGCACTTACATATGGTGACATGGTGAGGCACCCCATTAAACTGAAGTTTTTCAACCGAACTTCAACTAATGCTAATAAATTTTAACAATGCACACAGCCATTATTAAAATTTATTATTATTGCAGCCATTTGTTGGCCGCCACCTTTGAATTTTACAACTTTTTTCACACAGGTTTTTTTAAGCTACACCTTTTTTCACAGCTTGTGTGGATATCACTTCATTTTGGAATTACAAGTTTCAAAAAGCCAGCCTATGGTTGGTCTTAATACATCCTTTCTAAATTTTTCCCTCTACCAGCTACAGGAATTGTCGAAGACTGCATGGCTATATCTATTTATGAAGAACTGAAATAAGACGAATTTTGAAGGTGCATATATTCCGATGATAGCTGGGCAGATTTGACTCAAATTAGGAATGGGAGATGCTCTACACTGAGGAAGTTTCCACAGCAGAAATAGTTAATTACCATTCAAGCACTATTGAGCCACAGATACATGAAAATGGCGTTTTCTTTCACCCACCCACACCGGCTGTACTTTGCCACATGACAAAACTTGATATAGACTATTTTCATAATTTTTTGTAGTACCCTAATAGAGCACATAATTTTTCTGAGCACTTCAATACAATGCATATGGAATGTTCTAGAATTTCCATTGATAGATCTACAAATTATCATTCTAGTGTACTAAACCAGAACTTTCATTCATAAGGTAGAAATTAAGTGAGGTAGGCAGAAAGGGCTCTATTAGAGTATCTTGACTGCACATTTTCACATGTTTTGCTTTATAACTCTTTAGCTAATACTCTCAGTACTTTCAAATCACAATAGGTTTGCACTACGATAGTAACTTCATGTACAGACCGATTTTAAAGTCATTCAGTAGAGCAGATTACCCTGTAGGCATGACAATAAATAATAAATCACTTTTGCAATTTTCTAAATCGTACATAAATCCATTGTTCTTATTTCGATCTGCATGAAAATCGGGCTGTAAATGTGCTGCAATATGCTCTTACTGTCCTCCAAATTGAAGACAATCAGCTAAAACATGCGTGAGTTATAGTGAGTGGAGCAAAAAGAAAAAAGATGAAGAAAAATACGAAGAAAATAAGATGAACTTTGAAGGCGCATATCTCAGTGATGGCAGGGCAGATTCAATTCAAATTTGGAATAGGAAGTGCCCTACTCTGAGGGAGTTTCTGCAGCAAAATTGGTTAATTTCCGTTCAGGAAATAGAGCTACAAATGCGTGAAAACAGTGTTTTCTTGGTTCCTGTAAAATACGCACTCGTCCGTCGCGCGTCCGCACTAGCTGTATCTGGCAACACGACACAATATTTTGTCTCCTACCTGATAACTTACCAAGTAAAGTTTCATAGTAAAATGATCTAAGATGATCCATGTGAAACCTTAGGGCAGTTTTACATACATGAGGCAACCGTGAAGTTCCACCTGTAACAAAGTAAGGGGTGGGGCACAGTTGCTAGTACTCCTTCCTGTAGTTTCTTTCTTTTCTTCCCTTCCTTGCTGTCTGGCCTGTTCTATTCCTTTCCTGTCCTCCAGTGATATCACGTTGAAGACAGAAACTTCTTTCCAAGAATGTGGCCCCTTCTTACAGCAATTAGTATATGATTTTTGTTACTACCGGCAACTGATGACTGATCCAGTAAACTTGTGGAATGGCCAATAGTCCCGAGGCAGTGGTGGACACCAATACTTCTAATGAGAATAATAGTGATAAATGCCTAACAGAATGTGTACAGAAACAGTTGTGCAAAGATACACCATAATAGCCATAGGATGTGGTTGCTTGGTCTATTGTGTGTGGTATGTGTTCTATTAGAGTAGTTGAATATAATGGGCTCTGGGTCCCTTTTAGACAAACTGCAACAAATAGCTTCCGTATCAGTAGCTATATCTTACCATTCACATCGGTCACTTCAAACCCCATCATGCAGGTACCCAACAAAGTGTAATGTTAGAAGTTTAATAGGGTGTAGAAGATGTTCAACTGATCAGAAGCCCGAACTGAAGCTACTAACAGTTGAACGAGACTAAAGATGGATGGTGACTTGGAATTGAGACTAGAAATGGATGATGAACTATTAAGGGTCACACAATACAAGAAAAGCTGACAACCATGGAGCCCCCTCTTGATCAAGCGGGATGCATCTCCTGATGGAGAGACAATAGCAGATGTGTTTCAAATAGGGTCGAGTCAATGTAATACATGTAAAGAAGTTGCAGTTAAAGTTAAAATAAGTTTTCATGCAATGCCAAACATGCAAGATTTAATCAAAACGTTGAAGGAGATACGTGAACTTGAAACTGAACTTGACAAGGTTAGACTACAGAGAGGAACACTGTGTAGTAGCTGAAATTTTTACATCATTCCTAGGTTAACGCCAACAACAAGGAGATGTGTAAACACCACAAGAAAATGCTTGAGGAGATAGCCAAAACAAACCAACACACAAAATTACATTATGACAGTAAGTTGAGCACCATTTTTGTAATGAAAAATATCTCCTATCTGTAGTGGCACTTGACAAATTGCAATCAATCATTAATCGGGGAATATCTTCTGTGTCAGTATGGTGATGTGTATGAACTTTTTAAACTGATTTAATATGAAATTATTACTAGTGTGAAAATTTTAAAGGCATACAAGTCAGTATGTAAAACTGCTCTAGGACTAGACGCCAAGTACACAGTATCAAGAAATATCTCAATAGTGTACAGTAAAGGGTCCAAGTATTAGTTTGGCCACATTATGTGACTATTATTTTCTCCTAGTTGTCACAGCCTATAGTGTGCTTAGACTGGGACCTAATACCTAACCATGTGGTAGTGTGGTTGCTAGGTGTTAACCACAACTAGGAGTAGTAATTCTAAGCAGACTTGAAAGATGGCTGAACAGCAAGGTAACAAGTATGGTAGAAGATAAGTTGGTACTCCTAGTGAAGCAGCTACAGACATCCTTCACAGAGTTGGAAACAGTTTCAACTATTTCAGTAGCAATCAATGGTACGGATACAGTGGTATTTTTAAAACATCGATCTTTCAAATCTTTACAAGATACAATCACAGCTGCTAACTCACTGGAAACTAGGATGTGTTCCAAATGTATTTTACTCACTTAGAAAAGACATCTTGAGAGCAGACATCAAAAGTTTGTCAACAAGGTGTTGCCATGGCTAAAACAGAAGTTAGAAGATGTAAAGACTTCAGCACAACTACTAGATGTTGAGGTGAAAGAAGAATACTTCAGATTTGCTGCTTCACAGAACTTACTAACTGTATAGCTTATAACAATACTATAAATGTTTATATATTTTCCTGTTATTGTTAATAATACATTTGCTCATTGTATTAATAGTTTTTGTGTGTGTATGTGTGTGTGTGGGCAAGTGGGTAAGACAATCTCACTCCTTGTATTCATAGGCTTTAGTAAGTGACCAGAAAACATTTCCCGTCATCCACTGACATACCAATTGAACAGTCAGCTGCTCTATGCAACCAAAACTAAATGAAGCATTATATGGGTTCATATGCACCTAGCATTAAATGTCTTTGTCATCTGTATGGAAAGAAACGTAACTGTTTTATTAAAATAATTGGTGCATTGTCTGTTTCTGGAGTAATAAATAGTTTAGTCATTAATATAATAATAACCACTTGCCCGCCTTTCACAAGCATGAAATGGTTGAGGTGAGGGGAGGGGGCTAACCAGAGTATAGTATCTCTGGGGGCACATAGCACCTCAACCATAAACTATTATGCTTGTCCTATAAAAGGCGGGGTATACAAAAGACTTCATACTTGGTAACAACTTTGTTGAAGAGTGCTTTTCGTAGCTTCATTGAAGAGAACTTGCTGTTTGTGGACATATCTATAATAAGGCAGGATATACAAGACAAAGGAAGAGTGTTTTTGTAGCGTTGAGAACTTCATACATCATAAATAAAAACAGCTTTCACACATGGAACATGGGAAGAGATACAAGTGTCAAAAGAGGAGTGAGTAAATTAACACTCCTGCAAAATCAGTTTGCTTTTCACTTTAGACTATAATTATATCTTAGGGTAACATTGTTGAATGCTTTATTAGAAAGTTTTTATAATAGTTATATGTTTTCAGTCTCTCCAAAAGGGTAATTTTAGCAATCTTATTCCAAGGAGGGTTATGAGCCCCCCCTCCTTGGAGTGGGACTTGAGCCCCTTAGCTCCCCTTTACCATTGCCTATGCTCACAAGTGAAGGTGATAGGAATAAGGCAAGACTGATAGGGACACTACTGCTGACCATTATCTAAACATGTCAATCAGAATAACAATTAGGTCAGATGAAAACACCCTGTATGGCTCACACAACCAGCCAGTGTGGCTCACACAACCAGCCAGTGTGGCTCACACAACCAGCCAGTGTGGCTCACACAACCAGCCAGTGTGGCTCACACAACCAGTGTGGCTCACACAACCAGCCAGTGTGGCTCACACATGCAGCATTTTCAGTACATAGTACTGCAGTGATGTAACTATTTTGATAATTGTACATACATACAGTTAGGTCCAGTCAGATACAGTAAGTATGCTGCTAATAGTACAGTAGTATCAAGTGTTAACTTTATAATGGTGTCACATGAGCATCGTTAGATGACTGCCACACACATCTGATCTGGCAAATCATTTAGGACAGTTAGACCATGTGCGGACATGCGACTTTTCACCTGTGTGAGTGTGCATGTGGGTTTTGAGGTTGTAGCTTTGACTGAAGCTTCTCTTACAGACTTAGCATTCAAATGGTGGGATATAGAGGAGGTCAGTATGCATGTGAGCCCAATGGTTTTGTACTGAAAAGTGTACTGGGCCTCCTTGGGTGCTGAAATATCTCCCAATTGATGAAGTATGACAAGTACAGCACAATAAGCCCCGTTAAGCCCCACCGAATAGGTTAGTTTTTTTTAAAACTTGGGCTATGTATAAATCACATGAGATCTCATGCCAGGCCACGGATGCAGTAAATGTCTTTGTTGATGAGCTAGAAAGACAGAGAGGAGTCTCACTCGATAAAACAGTATGAATAAACACTGAAGAAGTCATCCTATGCAATGTACTTCACTACGACGCTCGTGGCGTGCGCCCTATTTGGGGATCACATGAGACTAGAAAGATGAAGAAAGCCTCCAGACAAACGATAGTAACAACTGGCCACCACGAAGAAGGTTAGAAATCAGTGAAGTACCTCACGGCCACTATTCAATGTTGCTGCCCTCCTTCAATGCTATATCCCACCTTACAAAATGCAATTAGCACAAAAAAAATTTGTAGTGCTTATTATGCTTCCAACCTCTTCTGGGTCAGATATCAGTGTACTTTCTCAGGTGTCTTCCTAGCTGGTGTGATCGTGAGTATCTTTTTCCACATTCCTCATGGTCACAGACTTTTTAACTGTACTGTGGACAATTATGTGGCAATTCAGCAGGTTATTATAGCTTTAATTAAATACCTAACTGGGATACATACTGACTAAATGCTTGTGACACAATTCACTGACCCTCTGTGGTACACGGTGCTTTATTGTCCTCACCTCCAACATGATAAATGTACTGCTAGGAGATATGGTCATCTTAATTGTGGTAGCTCCTTGGTAGCATCAACACATTGGCAAAGTACTCAACCGAGTGAGACTGCTGAACATGAGGATTGCCAGGAATGTTTGTATGTCATGCCAGCATCACTTGGTTCTGGGAAGACAAAGTCAAGGACGGGCTGAACTTGTTGGGACATAAAACGTTAGCAAGAAACATCAGGTTTGCTTCACTAGCAGATGGTAAATATTCACTCGCTGGTGGTCAATGAGGTGTAAAAGATGTTCATGATACAAGTATTGTGGACAAACATCATCACAAGGAGACAATGTGTGGATGGAAAAGATCAACATGAACAATAGGAATTGTAAGTTCAATTAGGGACCATGGAAAAAAGTAGGGAAACAAGAGAGGTTGCCTACACCTGCAGATATACTAGTAGACATGTAATGCCTACTTCAATTACTTGTTTGTTTATTTTTTTTGTAACATTTAAGTGGCCATCATGCTTCCTTTCAGCTCATTATACACAGTGCTACAAATGAAGAACAGTAGGAGAAGCGCCTCTACAATCAATCCAGTTACCGTGAAGAATACGGACGATTCACATGTCCCAACTATCCATCACTGACTCAAAAGTAAGGTCCATTACAGAAAATACGGATGATTCTCATTTACAAATGTACAGAAGCCATGCATCGTGCTACCACAAATCAGTACTTTGGTGTGTTAGCATAAAGAAATGGAGGACAAAAGTAAGTTCATGATGTGGGTGTTGTATGTACAGCGGTATACTAAAAGGCACATCTCGGGATGAAGCAACATCAAACAGTGAAAAAAAAACAAGCCCATAGCCTTAGCTGTTATTGAGTTATGCTTGCCTGAAGGCATCAGGAAAGCAGGCAGTTAGTCGGTAGAAAATTCCATTGAATAATTATTTTTTCAATTTTGTAACAATCTATTGGGGTTGTACTGAAGGTAATTTGGGTTTGGTTATACCTAACCATGCAATACTGCCAAGGCACCAGAATGGTATTGTGAAGCTGGTTTCAGGGTGATTTTTTGGCAAGAAAACTCAAACCTCCATGTTACCTAATATACAGTACGGTACTGTATGACATCAAAGAAAGGTATTTACCTAACCTGGCTGGGAATTGTAAGGATACTATAAAAGTGACTTACTGATTAGTACAGTGATTTGGACAGGATTTAGCCTAAAACCATGGTTTACATTAATAAACTAACCATGCCTATTGCATAATTTAGGCAAACTCCACCTGATAACCACAAGTAGCAAACTAAGATCATAGTTTATTGGATTGCAACATCAGCAATACCAGTATGTGATTGGACAGATCTGTATCAACTATATTAAGGAATAGCTACTTACCATAATCAAAGACTGATTGATGCAATGTTTACCATTACACCAATAGAGCTACAAACATCACAACTCACCTCTGTCTCACTGGTTGTCAATCTAACAGTTAGTTGTGATGGATGGTATCAATTATAGACAGGTGGCTGGTAACTGCACCTACATACACAAAGGATGGGACTAAGTTTGAGTGTATCTAGCTACAATTACAGTGAACCTCAGTTATCTGAACCCCTTGGGACCAGGGGTGGTACATAAGTCTCAAAAGTCCATATCTTTGAAATTGTGTATAAAATAGCATAAAGAACATTTTTTTTAAATTTCGGTATTATCAACTACCCTAATAGAACATTCACCACTCTAATAAAGCAGTCATTTCCGTAATTCAGTCAACTGAAAATTTGGATAAATGGGGCCTGGATAACTGAGGTTCCATCGTAACATCCTATTATGTTGGCTGTGCTTACCCAAGCGTGGGTGTAAGATTGGCTTAATTGGGAAACATTGGGCAGTCCACAGTGACAAAGGTTAATGTTACAATGTCAGGCTGGAAATAACAAGTTTACAATAACAGGTACAAGTTTATTACAGCAAATTTAAATTCAGGCTATTAGTTTCACTGCGCCAAATTTTCTGAAAATTTTAAGCTTTACATCATAGTAGACACACATACACACACAAACAAGAATATGGAACAACATAGATACAATGAGCATATCACGCAGTACAGATACATTGCTAAATTAGGCAAAAGGCATGGCTATTATATTAATGTTTCAGGACTTAAATTAACGTGTGGTCAGTGAACTATTTCCTGACAAAAACAACCACAGAATTAAGTATATGCACAGAAAAAAATTCTGTGTGTAAGAGACAGAGTTCTAGGTTTACACTTTCAGAAAAATGTACTGTTTGTTACATAAAATGATTACACTAGCTAATCCAGTTGCTAGAAACAATTTAGGTTAGGTGTTTCACCAGATCCTCACTAGGGCAGGCAGCACCAGACTACTACAAATTCCAACCCGTTGCGGCCTAGAGTGGGTGGGGCATGACACTGACAAGTGCATTATCATATAGGAAGGAGACACAGACATATTTTCGACAAGGTAGGTCAGTGTATAAAATGCATTCATCAAATTATTTAGAGCTATCTGACAAGTAGTATTTGTATACAATGTAATGACAACAACCATTAATCTTACATAGCAATTCCTATACATGTTTGAGCTATGTACTTAGCGCAAAGTGGCGCCTAGCTGCATGGTTGGCAAGTCTTCGAGCACGCAAGCTGTCTTGAAATGACTTTGTTCTTAGTTCCTTCTTATTTCTGTAATCAATTTGTGAACAGTTTGTATGAAAATTCATTTTTCACTGGCCAGTATTTGAGTCCCGTACCGTGCGTTTGCCAACTAGTGGGATATGATAATACTCTTTGTAGTGGTAACACAGCTACTTCAAATTAAATGGTAGTAGTGTAATTATAATTTTTAAACAGGGGTTCACTCAGTAACCAAAATAATACTGATTTAAGTGGAGCCCTGTGAGCAAAAGGAGAAGAGTACAAAACACAAATACCATATGTCTACTTCTTAAGTCTCTCGCGGGACCAAACCCTCCTGTTATGGTACGTATACCCAATAACCCAAGCTAGGCATAATAACTGGGCTAGTAGACTAGAAAGGTCTGGTCACGCGAGATCATTGCACGAGATTGTACCACTTTACAAGCTTACCGCATAAACACCGCCTTGTCATTCGCCTCCTTTTCCCTCCCTGTGTTCGACCATAGGACAAGGTATTCGCCCAATATTGGCTAGTGAACCTCGTGGTGAAATACAACATAAGACCTACACGCTTATCAAAATCAATACCGGTATTCCATTATTCGTCGTCAATTATGTGCGCTTAATTGTGCCATAGCTTAATTAGACCATCATGAGTCTATGATTACAGTGAGATTGTGGTTCATACGGGTAAGGGTACAGCCTGTATAACCTGAAGCTAGTTTTTTAAGTGACTAACAGTTGTGTAGACTATGTAATGGAGAATTGAAGTCGGGAAAAGCCCAGCCAGTCTCTGCCTGGATCAAATCGACAGCAGCTACTGGATTGTCGCAAAGGTAGAAGAACGAGAACCACATAAACATCTAATGGTGAGCGTAATAATTATGCACAGTGTAGTCTCGAATAATACAGGTGTACAGGTCGTGCATTTTTACGCATGCGTACTACTGCAAATAGTTTCATACTAAAGGGCAAGTAAATTTTTGCCTACACTTATCATATAATGCTTTTGTTCACTTTATCTTGATAGAATGCATGAGTACTTGCAAGATCACGTTTACATTTGTTAGCTACACAGTGACTTTATTAAGGTGGCTACATTAGACAGGTCACTACATGCAAGCTGTCACACTAAGAAAACTTCAAGAAGTGATGACTAATGGAACACATTCCCACACAGATGACAAGATCAAATGAAAAAAAAAAATTCCTATTGAATGTTATAAAGTTCTTAATTAACACCTCTTGTCTGTCCAGCCCAGTCAGCTACACTAGTCAGTATAAATAGTTGTATACTGACTGACTTCACCAGTTAGTGAAGGAAGAGCTGTAATAATGGGAGCTAATACTGTATTACTTTTAGACACTTTGTACAATAATGACAGTGTTATTAGAGCTACCAGTAAGGTGATGTCAGATAGTGAACTAGTAGTGGAGTATCTGGAGACAACAGTTGATCACACTAACAAATACAACAAAGTTGTACAGTACGGTACTACTACCTGGTGTTGTGTTGTGATGAGTGCAGGTATAGCAGCAATTTTGTGGACATGTTTGATATGCTGTGGTGTATTAGGACTATCATTATTTGGTGTACTAACCTTGCTGGCAGGACTGACGTGCATGGAAGTAGGAGTAGTAATTCTAAATAAAGTGGAAAGATATCTGAATAATGAAGTGACAAAAATGGTAGAAGACAAGTTGCTACTTCAAGTAAAGCAACTAAAGGTGTCCATCATGGAGTTAGAAACAGTCTCAACTATCACTTTAGCAATCAATGGTGGTGGTACAGTAATATTTATCAACTACAAATCTTATAAATCTTTACAAGATACCATCAAAGCTGCCAACTTGCTCAAATCTAAAATCTGCTCTAAATTCATCTTACTAAGACAGAAAAGAGATATTGAGAAAAGATATCAAAAAATTTCCAACAAAGTGTTGCCGATAAAACAAACATTAAAAGGTATGAAGATTTCAGCACAACTACTGGATATTGACATTAAAGAAGAATACTACCGATTTGCTGTGTCTCAAAACTTACTAACTGTAGCTATAGCTTATAATAATATAATTTATTTTGATATTAATTTTATATGGTTTTGCTGTTGTTATATGTTTTGACTGTTTTATTAGAATGTTTTCAGCCCTTTTCGAAAAAAGAATAATTTTGGAAAATAAGGCTTAAGCTTGATAAGGACACTGTATTGTTAATTTATCTTATAACATGTCAATCAAACTAATGCACATGTAGGCTCACACAACCAACCTGTACACACATCACTGGAAGGCAGTCAACACTTGTGGTCACACAGTATAGTAATGTATAGGTATCATGAGGGTTAGGGTTTTCCTGTCCAAAAATATCACCCACATCCCAACCTTTGTGATAACTGGTTATATCCAAGTGAAAGACTTCATCATACTTGATGTATAATTGCCAGCTTTGTACACACATGTTATATACTGACACTGCATTTTGAATGCCAATATTGCACATTATTTTGGTGTTTAGTTGCTGCTGTGCATGTAATAAACA
Source organism: Dysidea avara (assembly GCF_963678975.1). NCBI lineage: Eukaryota > Metazoa > Porifera > Demospongiae > Dictyoceratida > Dysideidae > Dysidea > Dysidea avara. Next base: position 35,900,200 of record NC_089279.1, read on the forward strand.
CTTCTTATCAAAGGCAATAATTAGCACCTTTACTGGACTGTATGGCAGTTATTACCTACCATGCCAATCTTTGAAGCATATATGTCTTCACTGGCATACAAGTTGCTATATCCATGAATCACGATTATACAGTACAGTAATAATTATTGTCAAGTATATGCATGGCATGGTGTTCCAAAGTAGGAATTTTCCCCATACTGCATACTTTGTTACAGCTACCATCATTCATATCTTTTGTTTCAACCTGTTACACTTCTCCATCAGTTCCCAATAGCTAGCTGGTTAGCCATGAACTGGAAGATGCACTATAAAAAATTATTTCGGACTCGAGCTCCTGATTTCACTACTGCCACAATACTTACTAATTTTGTGTAGTGACGTTCATATGCACTACTTTTGTAGTGATTTTCACTTCATTTTTGTAGTAACCCTCACTACATAGTAGTGAATGTCACTACACAAAAATAGTGAGTATTTAGTAGTGACCTTCACTAATTTGTTTTTATTGTGTAAAGCTACTTATCTTTTTATTGCTGGAACTATTCTTCATTTAATATTTTTTATTGTACCCAATATAAATTGTATTGAATAGATGTATACTTATCAGGGGTGCATGGATCCAAACTTTTGGAAAGGGGGGATCAAAATGAAATGAAACTACAGGAAAGGTATACCTTAGTGCACAAGCATGCCAGCCTAGGCAGTTGAATTAAGAACGGTTGTATACGATCAATGGACTGGACTGGTGGACTGGACTCAGTTTTTTTTCTCCTTTTCACCAAATATTGGCCAACTGGCTATTGTTTGTTATATAGAATATGCTAATCTTATGAAGTACTCCCACCTGCACACACAGACACAAAAAAGCAGTGTAGCTATGCCAGCATTGCCCAGCTGCAGCTATACAGGGTGTATGTACCACCTACCAATGGATGGAATTGCAAGACAGTCACTTAATTTTGCTGACTCTGAAGACCATTGCTTGTATTAGGACACATGGTTATTATATAGCTAAACATTTACTGTACGATTTTATACTCCATGATAAGAATGGTAGTCATGCATGACTCTCTGGAGATCATGCTATGAAAGAAATGTTTGACTGTAGAACAGATGAGTATACACTTTCATTTAACACACACTGATGTAGTTAACAACTGTCTCTTTCAAGATTGATTGGCAAAATTAATGATACTTGCTCATTGTGTTAATATGCACAGGTAGTGCAAAGTAGACAGGTCTACCGATACATTCTACATTAAATGTTGCAATAACTACAACCAATTGCCCAAATAGTAGGGGTGCGGTAATTATGCCAGAATAATTTTCAGCACAATGCCAGAAATCATTATTCTATAGCATTATGCCAGCATTTTGAAAGAATTATTAAAGATTTCATGAATGAACAATTGATATACTCTAATAGAACAGTCACCAGATACTTTAACTGCAAAAAGCTACCATCAGTATCTATCACAATGGATAAATTTCATACTAATGAAAAAATCAACCGTTACCCTTAGCAACCTAAATTTTACATTATTTGTAGGTGTCAATGTCTTAAGTCACCTCTCCAAGTTTTAAAAGGATAACATATAAATCATGAGATATGACATTTTGAAGTTGTAATTTTCCCATACATTGTCAATGAGAGGGGCAACATTGCCCCTTCTTGGTATTCACACAAATCATCGGATTCATAGAATGTCATATCTTATGACCTATATACACTATCCATTTATAACTTGGAGAGATCATTGTTGATATTCACACCTACAAATTATGTAATATTGAAATATAATTATGTACTTTTGAATTTTTGGTTTTTGCATATGTTGAAATATCTCATTTTTGTGATTGCCCAGAAGGGGCAACTGTAACCCTCTCACATAGATATGTATGGGAAAACCACAAATTTCAAATGTCATATCTTATGACATATATATGCTATCCTTTCAAAATTTGGAGATGTTATCACCTAAAAATAATGGAAAATTCAGGTTGCTAGGGGCAACAGCTATTTCTATAATACTATAAAGACTTATTATGGAATTTGTTCCATACTCCCAACAGCCACCCTTAAAATCCACAATTAAATATATTTGAGTGTTATATAAAAGTGCACAGCTAGCTGTGCATATTATTGAGTGGAAATCAAACAAAATTTCTTTACTACAAACAATTTTCTTTTGATTTTTCTATATTGCTGTACACACCAAAATCTGTTAAACATATAAACCTTTCAAAATTCAGAGTTTACCAGCATTTTCAAGGGGAGTGCACATAATAGGTGTGTACTGTGCAGAGCTGGATAGCTGGAAACCCTGGTTCATCAACTCTATAACATCAAAATCATGGTGGAGTACTTGGGGGGTGTGTGTTTGTGTTTGTGTGTAAACCTCTACATTATAGCAAAAAGTGGCCAAAAATTCTGGGTCCAAAAAGGTCCATAATAGAGAGGTTTCACTGTACATTATTAAACAGATATTTAATTCATTGTATTAAATTGAGTGATAAAAAGTGTGTGCGTGTGTGTATCACATGTGTTTATGCTTTCTCTTGTGACTCTTATGCTACAGAGGAAGAAGAGCAATGGATGACCTCAGTATGTACCTCAACAGGGCTGCTCACCTGTTTCACTTGCTTCTTGTGTTTTTTCTTATGTTTCTTCTTCACTTCAACAATCTCATCATCACTACTGTCACTAGACCCCTTGTTACCTGTTAACAATTACCACACGCTACACCAGTGTCAGCACTAGGGTGGTTATCTACCTTTAGTGGCTGAAGGGAGGGCTGGCCCATAATGACTGGAAGATGTAGCAGCTACTGCAGGCTGTGTTTTGTTTGCTGGTGGAGTGAAAACCACCTTTTCAGGTATTTTTAGTGTGTGTTGTACACCCATCCATGATAGCTTAGACTCTGGAGTTTCTTGTGGTAACTGTTTAGTTTCTGTTGCTAGCTTTGACTTATCATTAGTTTGTGTTGGCTGGCTGGGTTGCCTAGGTACTAGTTCCAATTGTTTGTTTGTTGGTTCGGGAGCTTCTGCAACTTTAGAAGGTCTGTCTGTATTTCGTGTTTCTTCTTCGCTGGCTTCATCTTCACTGAGTTCACTAGCGGAACTGTCTGTGAATATCGACTTGAACAAATCCATCGAAGGTCTTTCATCTTCACTGACCTGTAGATGACATAACCAGGTTTATATACCTGATAGACCACGATGTCTTTCAGGAGCCTTTTTAGTGCAGTACCACCAAGTGAATCTCATAGTCTCAAGGTCGCAAGTTTGATCCTCACAGGGGGAGCAATATTTTCGGTTTCAGTACCGTTGTAGGTACATGCTTTTCAAGGCATGAGTATAAATCATTCCAAATCTGTTTTACCTTTTCAGTGAACTTCTTTGTATCAAAAACATTGATAACAGCAGAAGGAAATTACTTAACTATATTGGTTGGTTGAGATGACAATTTTTCATCACTTTTATTGTTAAGTGCCATCACATGTATTTGGACAGCTACCTGTAAAGCAGTCACTACACAAAGATGTAATAAAACCATGCATACAAAAAAGCAAAAAAAAAATTGTGCCCCCTGTGAGGATTGAACTCATGACCTTGAGATTATGAGACTCACGCACTACCTACTGCACTAAGGAGGCACCTGTACTAACAGTTTCATATGACTCTTAATAAACCTTAGACAATTAAATTCTTTGATTGTGAGCTACTCACAGCACAGCTCTTGTTTCACTTATTTATACGATTGGATCTGTTCTAGTTCCTGGAGAAGTAACTTGGTATGATCATTACTTCAAATTTAAAATGATAGAATGATTACTGTCAGTACATTGTACACAGGGCATTGCCAACTCAATCTCTAAACTGATTGTGAAAGACTATGATGTACTGACAGGGCTACGCTTCTGAGACCTTGTCATGACTATTGTGGACTCTCTATACTATTAAGATTATAAGTTGGTGCAATGCAGCAAGATGGATCAAAGTATATTCAACCCATTTATTTTTCAGTGGACTAAATGTAGTGATCAATGTTTAAAAGAAGTTGGATGGCCTTCTTTGGAGCTGAGCTATAACTGTGCTTGTACATGCTACCCTACTCTTATGAAGTGTTATGGTCATACATTTTCAGATGAATAATATTCCAACCCAGTCTCATTCTTTAAGAATTAGTTCACTACACTCTTCCATTAATGTTTTTTGTTATTCATTTTTGATTAATTGTGGAACTATTCCTTTTGATGTGTTGTCAGCTTCCACCAAGTGCCTAAGCAAAAAATGAATGTTTTTTTTTTGTTTTCAATTTTTATTAATTTCATTATATATGTGTGTTTTTAGTTTTGTAATTGTTGCCACTTGTTTTTGTACTGTAGTTTTGTGTAATATCTGTGGGAAAACACTCAGTACAGGCTTATTTGTGTGATCCCTAAAAATTATTAAATAAAATGATCTCTGATGTGCTGAGATGCACTGCAGGTCTCACTGCTCTGCAATGCCTCCCTTAGGAAGTGCAACCATTGTACTGTTGCTTTATTTTATAAACAACAATATGGAAAGTGATGTGGATTTACATTATGTGCAAGATATGGATATGATGTTATACTCGACCCAAAATGAATCTATTTATCCACTAGTGTAATCCCCCCTCCCCACCATTTTATAAATTAATTAAGAAATATATACCCTTTGTTTTTCCTGATAGTAGAAACTTTGCTTCACAATACATCTGTATACCTCGTATGGTCACAAAATTAAGTGAGATAGTTTCACACTGGGCCATGGACTTAAAAGTACACTTTATGAACCTCTGTTTGCAGTTGCTTAGGATGGCCTGATATATTATGCTAAAGACTATATAACTACAGAGTGTTAAGAAACTGTGGCAATACAAGAAATTACACTAATTTTTATTCTAAACAAGAAGAGGTTTTCATCAACCATTTCCTACCTCTTTCTCTACATCTTCTTCATTTGCTGTGCTCTCATTTGCTACCGTTGCCATGTCTTCCCTCTGGGATCCCTGGTCATCCTCCATTGATGGTGGTTGCTGGAGAGTGTGAGAAGGAGCAGGGATATACCCCACTGGTAATGGCTGCTCTTCTCTGGCAGGTTGAGATGAGGATACAAAATTCAGCCTTGCAGCTTTCTCCGCAAAGGTCTTCCGTTTCTTTGTGGCTCCAACTAAACCCACCAGTGTAGAGCTACGTACAAAATGTTTGTAAGGAACACCACAGCAATACAAAGAACTACAACTACAAAATTAATAACGAAACTTGTGGCTAGTCAAAACATACTGTCAACAGCAACTGCTTAAAAGGAGCAATAGGATTATATTTTACGTATCTTCTATTGGCTGATAGGACAAGTGGTACAGCACATTAGCCATGGCATTATTCATGGCACATGCAGGGTCTACTTGTAAGGGCACAGTTAAAGAATATTTTTAGGAGTTTACCACCGTTATCCAATTGATCAGAAAACACTGCATGCTGTCCATGTAAATGAAGTATTACAGACTTGCACACATTTGCAAGGCTCCGTTGCTACCCTGAAGTTCCTGGTTACCACTCCAATACTTACTGAGGGTATGGCTCTGGAACATCAAATCTTCTACACAAAATCTTATGAGGATGCCACTCCAGTGTCTGTCTGGTAATGGTGTCATCCTTTTTATCATCTTTATCATTATCAGTGTCTTCTCCTCTGGTAAACTTTGACTCTAGGGAGGTGGCCAGGGGCTGGTAGACATCAGCTGCTTTAGCAAACTCTGTCCTCTCCCTCTGTTTCTCCCACTCTGTCATGCCGAGGTATTGGGGACCTACACACATTTCAATACAGTTATCTGTAAAAGCAAAACAGCTGTTAATGTATCAGTTGTGAAGCTGGGGCACCATTACACTACTCAGGAGTTTAGAGTCAGTACTGGTAAATCCCCTGGGACAGGACTAGTACCCACAAGAGGATGTACCATGCTTTAGGGTATCTGGATTAAGTGGAATGGAATGGTAATTAATTAAATAATTTCACTTAGTGGTCACCTCTTTATGAAGACCACCTCTTTATAAAGACCACTTTACTTTAATGTCTAAATTGTTGTGTTAGAGTGTACCCCTCTATAGGACAGTCTTATCGATGAATTGTGTGCCCACTAGAAAAGCCACAGTGATATCTGATGTATGATACAATAATACACCCATACAAAAAAACAGCTTGGCTGTACAAAAAAAGATTTGTCCACAAAACTAAAAGTAACTGGAAACTAAAACTAGCAGCTAATATCTGGTGAGGCCAAGAAATGAATGTTAATACTGGCAACTAACTATAATTTACAATAATCTATATAACACTGATCCTATATCATTGACTCGTGCAGTGCGACTGCATTTCTGATTAATTCACTGTAAATCTAATTGGATGCAACGCATTACCTCCAACATTACTTACTGCCTACTTACTACATACCTGAACAAGTTTCTTGTTTGCCGGACAAGTAATCTTCATACCTCAACTGCTTGGCAGGATCATCAGCAAATGGTTTATAACCTGATAAGAGAATATAACATACTCAATGACATCAACAGCAGGGTACACTAGTCAGTATAAATAGTTGTACACTGACTGATTCACCAGTTAGTGAAGGAAGAGCTGTAATAATGGGAGCTAATACAATAATGACAGTGTTATTAGAGCTACCAGTAAGGTGATGTCAGATAGTGAACTAGTAGTGGAGTATCTGGAGACAACAGTTGATCATATTAACAAATACAACAAAGTTGTACAATATGGTACTACAGTCTGGTGATGTGTTGTGATGAGTGTTGGTATAGCTTTAATATACTAAGCTGTGGTATACTAGGATCATTACTCGGTCATAGATTTTGTGAGTAATCCTGTTGGTAGCGCTGGTCTGTATGGAACTAGGAATTGTAACTTTAAACAGAGTTGAAGCATAGCTGAATAGCAAGGTGATAAAAATGGTACAAGGGACACTGGATGTCATCCCAGAGTACTGATGATGACTGTACGGTTCCCTGATAGTCATGCAGCTGTGCCACTGTCTTGATGACACCATGATATCTTGTGTGGTGTATTGATCATTTATGTGGGTATGAGAATCACAGACAAGGAGAAGTCTGCCTTTAGAGAGTTGCTTTACAAGAGCTACCAGGCCTGCAAAAACAGGGCATGCGGGCACAAACTATATACTGTCACACGACCGGCCACATCTCAGGACTGGAATAGAATATTCGCATTTTGTAACTTGCTAACAAAACCACCTTATAAAGCCACACCAGCCCTGCCCTATCATGTAACTTTCTTATCCTGAAGATACAGGTGTGCAGCTTATCAAGCTGTGTAGACTAACTACGTAGAATACTTTGCAAACTTCATAAGGGCTTTGTGATATTACAAAACCTATATCTCAATATGTGAAACCATTATATCTCAAATATTTGTTCAATAAAAGTCCTTCTCCTACTAGTTTGACACCTTTACACAAGTTTACTGGTATTGTGACTACTATTGATACACAGTAGATTACAGACATTTACTATAATCTTGCATTTTGATAGGTCAATATGTATCATTGTAACCTTTTATCTAAATTACCGCATAACAACAAACATTGGCAAAACTAATATTTGGCGAAGTGCTCTCACTGAAAAATTGGCGGTGAACGCAAGTGGTGTAAGGACGAAGCATGCTCGCTATAGCATACAATAGGGTTCAGGTCATGATTACAAGAGCCTTGTTAGTCTATATCACTAGTGGATCAGGTGTACAACAAACTGGATGGGTAACTAGTCAACACAACTCTTCAGTCAGTAATGTTTATGTCATGACAGTCAGTAATATTAAAGAAGTGAACATGTTTTCTCTCAGAACAATGTTGCAACAGCACAGAAGGTCAATGTGTATTTTCTGTCGGTTGAATGTAATGAATTAGACAGAAAATAAGCTCCCGCATGAATACTATTGGTGGTCACGTGAGCATCTCACGTGACAAGGGTTTTAAAAGGCTGTTGTAGCGTGAAAAGTTCATTCTACGCCACGTGTTCACACTAGTGGGTTACCTTTTTGGTTTTTTGGACAGTTCTTTTCAACAGATGTCGATGGAAGAAGAACAAGTACGGCAGATTGCTAGTGCAGTCTCGACGACCATCGGGGAGCAGTTTGCCGCCAAGTTCAGCGAATTCCGTCAGGAGATGGTCGCATCCCAAGCGGCATGTTCCCAAAGCGTCATGGAGAAACTCACTCGCAAGACGCACACGTTTAAGAAAAAGGGTTGTGAAGCCCAGTTCGTCTTTAATGACAAGATAGACGACCACGTGCAAGCTGCCAAAAAGCAGCTGGAGAAGATAACAGCAACCGACGAGCCTTCCCAGCGAGCTCTGGAGCAAGCAAAAGCTGAACTGGAGCAAGGTGATGAGGAGATCCGTGTTCGTCAAAAACACATCAGAATTGCTGATCGTTCGGATTGGGGAGTAGTCGCCGAATATGAGGCCGATGAGCTTGCGGATAATTCGGACGACGAGAAGCGGCTGTACCGTGCTCGGAAAGAGAGGGACGCCAAGCGTAAACGTGCAGCGTCTGGTGGGCCGGCCAGCAGAAAGAAGCCCAGGAGAGAGGAGGCACCGAGGTCCAATGAGGGTGCTGCCAGGATGCCACCAGGACCAAGGACCGTGACAAGACCAATTGGGCCCTGCTACAGTTGCTCGCAGATGGGCCACTTAGCAAGGAGTTGTCCCAGGAATCAGCAACCGTATCCTTTTGGTCAATCATGTGTTGGTGCCGTTGGCGACATAAGTGTTACAACATGTAGTGTTGATTCTGTGGGTCAATGTCATAGTGGAGTAAAGGACTCCCAGAGTCAAGGGGTGGCTCATAACATAGGACTGAAAAAGGGTGTTGATGAGACAGCTCAGCAAAATTGCAAACTAACTGAGTACAAAGAAGGTGTTGATAAGACACCTTCACAAAGTAGTGAAAACCTAATTCCAAGTGTTGATGGCCTTGAACTTACTACAACTGGGCCTGCTGGGGCATGTGGTGGGCAAGAAGCTCTGGACAGTGAGCATGTCCCTCCTGAACCCCTAGACAGTTTTGGGTTAGGCTCTGCCAGCTTTGAGAATGAGTGGGAACTGGCTAGATCCTGGGAATGGGAAAATATGGGGGCCAGAGGCCCACAAATAGTGGACGTACAAGGGAGGCTTAAGCAAAATATCCTGTTTTGGTCCAAGGTTCTTATGGCCCCAGCTACAGTAATTGATTGGATTCAAAATGGCTATAGGTTACCCCTCCAGTTTATGCCTACCCCGTTTGAGCAGGGTAACCACAAGTCTACCGGGGACTACAAGGATTTTGTCACGGACAGTGTGCAGGAGCTAGTAAACAACAGGTGTGTGAGAGAGGTGGGAACAAGGCCAACAATTTGTAGTCCCCTATCAGTCGTAGCTAGCCACAGTGGTAAGCATAGGTTGGTAGTAAATCTTAGGCACTTGAACCAGTTCTTACGTAAAGACCATTTTAAATATGAAGACCTAAGAATTGCCACTTTGATGTTTGAGAAGGGGGATTTCTTGATGAAATTCGATCTGAAATCAGGCTATCACCACTTGGATATAATTGAAGAGCACCAATCTTTTCTAGGGTTTGCTTGGGACTTGAAAGGTGTCCCCAAGTATTTTGTATTTACAGTTTTACCTTTTGGTTTAGCTTCAGCATGCTATGCTTTTACCAAACTTTTGAGACCACTTATTGCATACTGGAGGGGCCAAGGTTTGAAGGTTGTCCTGTACTTAGATGACGGTATAGTGGCAGTAAAGGGTGAGGACCAGGCAAAAAGGGTGAGTGTACAGATACGCAATGATCTGGGTGAAGCTGGCTTTGTAGTTAATGAGGCTAAGTCACAATGGGTACCTGTTAAACGATTAATTTGGCTTGGTTTTGAAATTGATTTGGAGAAGGGTAAAATAGTAGTGCCAGAATCAAAATTAGAAAACACTTGTGACTTGTTGCAGTCGTTGGTGAAAAGGCCAACTGTCCCTGCTAGAATGTTGGCTAGTGCTATTGGCAAATTAATATCCATGTCGATGGCTCTAGGCCCAGTTACACGCCTCATGACACGCAGCCTATATGGCGCACTGAACACTAGGCGATCATGGTGTGCCCTATTACAGCTTCCTGAGGAGGCGAAAAGTGAAGTGGAATTTTGGATTGGGAAAATAAAGGAATTTAATGGACAAAATTTATGGCCCAAGCCATCAGCAGTGAGGGTGGTTTTCTCAGATGCAAGTGACACTGGGTTTGGGGGTTATACAGTAGAGCATGGAGGCCTTATTGCCAGTGGTCAATGGACTAAGGAGGAGGCCCAGCAAAGCTCTACTTGGCGGGAGCTTAGAGCGGTGCGTTTGGTTTTGGAATCATTTGGTCCCAAGCTGCAAAATGAAAGGATAAGGTGGTTTACAGACAATCAAAATGTGGTTAGGATAGTTCAATGTGGTAGCAAAAAAGCAGCCCTCCAGCAGGAGGCATTGGCTATTTTTGAATCCTCAGTGGTGGCCAGAATTCGATTAGAGCCAGAGTGGATACCTAGGCGGGAGAATGAAGTAGCAGACTACATTAGTAGAATTATTGACTACGATGATTGGTCGCTAAACCCATTGGTATTCAAGGAACTAGACAGGCTTTGGGGGCCTCACACTATTGATAGGTTTGCTGATTGGTGTAACAATCAAGTGTCACGTTTCAACTCGCGTTATTATTGCCCGGGTACTGAGGCCATTGACGCTTTCACGTGTGACTGGGGCCAGGATATTAATTGGTGGTGCCCCCCACCGTTTCTGGTCCCGCGGCTGTTAAAGCATGCTAGCATTACAAAGGCTAAAGGAACGTTGGTTATTCCTAAGTGGGTTTCAGCCCCTTTTTGGCCGCTAATTTTTCCCAACGGGACCAATCCAGCCCAGTTTGTGAAAGAAGTTAGGGAACTACCCAAAGTTGAAGGCCTGTTTGTAGAAGGTCGCTCGGGTTGCAATTTGTTTAAAGGGGTCCCTAACACCCCAGTGATAGCCTTGCGTCTCAAATGGTAGCTGTTAGGATGGTTTCTTGTTTACAACAGTTAGTAGCCTGGAGTGCTGGTGTTCACGACCGGAGTATGGTCACAGCCAGAGTTCTGCTGTTCTATGACTGGAGTATGGTTACAGCCTGGAGCGCTGGTGTTCTAGGACCGAGTACGATTGCAGCCGGAGTGCTGGTGTTCTATGACCTGAGTAGGGTCACAGCCCGGAGTGTGGGTGTTCTATGACCGGAGTATGGTCACAACCTGGAGTGAGGTCCATGACTTGAGTATGGTTACAGCCTGGAGTGCTGGTGTTATATGACCTGAGTATGGTCACAGCCTGGAGTGCTGGTGTTATATGACCTGAGTATGGTCACAGCCTGGAGTGCTGGTGTTATATGACCTGAGTATGGTCTCAGCCTGGAGTGCCGGGTTATATGACCGAGTATGGTCTCAGCCTGGAGTGCTGGTGTTATACGACCTGAGTATGGTCACAGCCTGGAGTGCTGGTGTTATATGACCCGAGTATGGTCACAGCCCGGAGTGCTGGTGTTATATGACCGGAGTATGGTCACAGCCTGGAGTGCTGGTGATCCATGACCTGAGTATGGTCATAGCCTGGAGTGCGGTCGGGATTCTACCAGGGTAGGGCCCCAGCTTGGTGAGGTGAGTTAGTGTTGCCACAGCCTGGAGTGCTGTTGTTCAGGGAAACAGTTAATCCTTGAAGGCCGATAATTGTAACGTATTGCTGGTTATATAAATTGAGAATTTTTACGAGGGTATACTAATTGTATGTGGTCACGAATGTCTGCTTATATATTTTTCAGAGGTATTCTCCCATGGAGCCTGGCTGGATTTGAAAGAGTTGCAGGACCCTGCTCTGCAGGAGCTGGCAAAGAGGATTCCGGATACTGTCCTACATGGTCGAGCTGGCTCCACAGTCAAAAAGTACTTGGGAGCATTCAGGAGGTGGAAGTCCTGGGCGAAGCAGCATCAGTTGCCAGTTGTGCCAGCTAAAGAAGCTCATGTTGCATTGTACCTCCAGTATATAGGTGATACTTTACAATCCAAATCAGCAGCAGAAGAGGCTTGTAATGCTTTATCTTGGATACACTCAACGGCAGGGCTGGTATCCCCAGTAGGTTCCCCGTTGGTAAAGGCAACGTTACAAGGTTTACAGAGAATGCTAGCTAAGCCAGTCTGCAAGAAAACCCCAGTAAAGGTCGAGATGCTGGAGCAAATGGTAGCAGATGCAAAGCGGAGTGGCTCCCTGTCAGATATGCGTTTAACTACTGCATGTCTTATTGCATTTGCAGGGTTCCTGAGATTTAGTGAATTGATCAATGTCCAGACTAGCCATATATCACTCAGGCAGGATGCTATGGTGATCAAGATTCCCCATAGTAAAACGGACCAGCTCAGGAGAGGGGATGAAGTGATCATTGCAAGAAGTGGAAAGGAGACCTGTCCTGTGTCATACTTGGAAAATTATTTACAGAGAACTGATACTTCACTGCAGGTGCAGAGATTCCTTTTCCGGCCGATACGTAGGACCAAGAATGGTGAATGCCTTCGTGAGGCAGGCAGTATTAGCTACACATGCATGTGGGAGCAATTCAAAAGAAAGGTCGGTATGCTGGGATATAATCCGACCGATTTTGGTTTGCACAGTCTGAGTTCTGGGGGAGCTACTAAGGCAGCTAATGCAGGTGTGCCAGATAGGCTGTTTAAGCGTCACGGACGTTGGAAGTCCGAAAATGCCAAGGATGGCTATGTGGATGACTCAGTAGAGCACAGATTGTCTGTCACCAAACAGCTGGGTTTATAATGTATTCTTGTACAAGCTTTCTTTGTAACCCTAGAGTGATGATTGGTAGCCCACGTTTGGTGGCGGCACAACCCAATGTGTTGTAGGGTGGTAGGGGTAATAGTATGGTGAGGGAGGTGTATTTTCTGTCGGTTGAATGTAATGAATTAGACAGAAAATAAGCTCCCGCATGAATACTATTGGTGGTCACGTGAGCATCTCACGTGACAAGGGTTTTAAAAGGCTGTTGTAGCGTGAAAAGTTCATTCTACGCCACGTGTTCACACTAGTGGGTTACCCCTCCCACCCTCCCTGTGATGTTATGGATATTTGATTTTCCTTGACTATAGGTAGCTGAGGGCTGGATGGCAGAGGAATAGTTGACTTTTTCTTGTTTGTTTTGGTTTTGCATACACATGAGTGGAGCTCTATTTGTTTTGGTTTTTCCTAGTAGGCAAAAAAAAAAAAAAAAAAGAAAAGCCTACTAGGTTTTTCCCGGTGGTTGTCTGGGGGCTGGACAGCCACAAATTTATTATTTACGGTTATTATGATTTGGAGCTAAGCCCCCCACTCAACCGGTAGTTGTAGTTTATTGACTTAGGTGTTATGGTTGTAATTTTGTTGGTTTAAAAATTTGATGATTGGTAGCCCACGTTTGGTGGCGGCACAACTTTCTTCTAGAGTGATGATTGGTAGCCCACGTTTGGTGGCGGCACAACCCAATGTGTTGTAGGGTGGTAGGGGTAATAGTATGGTGAGGGAGGTAGTGTTGACAACACAATACTGGTTACATCAAACAGTACAGCTAGTACTACTGTTTAGTAGGGTCCACCTGCTAAAATGCTGCTAACAAAAACCATAATAGTAATACATATCATATGTGATGAAAAGTACCTTTAAAAGAAGAGTCTAGCACATCAAATCCAGTGAAAAAAACAGGACAGAAGTTAACACAGCAAATATTCAATTTTTGGTCTGCCTGTCTCTGGTCACTTAATTCCTAACCACATTTGCAAGGCAGCACAGATGAAATATAATATTATTCTTTTGGGAAGGGTAACCTATAAAGTTATAGACCAAATGAGGCAGCACACAGCCACCATTTCACATCACAATAACAAACCAATTTGTGGCATTCGCCTTATCTGGTTCCAACAAGTGTCTGCCCCTGTGCTTTGCCTTTCCTTTTATCTTCAAACACATGGTCATCATACAAGGAATCCATACTGAAGCAGTGCCTGTTTAGACACCACAAAACTATCTGATGTATTTTCACTAATCGTAAGAGGAATGGATACCTGTAGCTACACTTATAGAATAACAAACCATACTATTAAATGATCAGTACATTTAGCCACACCCTTAAACGATCAGAGAACAGCAACCAACCCCCAGCTGTATCTTCTGTAGAAAACACAGGCAACCATGCCCCTTTTTAATTATAGCTTGCTGGAACCCTACTTCATTTTAAATTAATAACTTTTAAAATTACACTAGTATTAATGTTACTGTATAGAATAGATGTGTAGTACAGTGTACAGTGTGACTTTATTGATAGAGACAACTTGTGAGACTGATACTATAATGGACTTGAAATGCTATAATATTATACCTTATTTGGGCATAACATGAATCAGAAAAGTAAAGAATTCTGAAGTACTGATGGTCTGACTACCGTATAGCGGGAAAGGTTAAATTTTCGAAAAATTCGAAAATAACTATGTATGTGTTTCCGAAAATATCTTTTCGAAAATAGTACATCCTGGCTTTGAAGTGACGATCAAACTAGGTATATATAGCTAAATGATTTTTGCGAGTGCACACACGCATAGTTTCTACTATTAAATATCAGTTAGCTATAACCAGACCTAATGTATTATAGCTAGGCACTGAGCCAGCCATATAGCTATAGCTACCACGAGCATGCACATGAGCGAGCACGAATGACACCACGAGTCTAGAAGCCTACAAGAGCTAGAGAGACCAGAAATTATTAGGAAAGACTATAATTATCAGCAAACATCTAGCTATATGGGCTGAAAAACGCTATGTACTTAGCTATGGCTCAATCCGCAGGCTACTGAGGCAAAATCTCGGGCGAAATCCACCAAACAACATGGTTCATCCTACGAAGGAAGATCCTAGGATAGCTAGATGAGATTCTATCAAAACCAGATTGGGCGTTTATCTAGCTATACTGAACAATCAAAGCAGCAAATTCTAGTTATGTATGTGATCAGCTTCCTCCGTGAGTTAATTATCTACGGTGCGGCGCAGTAAAGAGGCATTGTTTCGAAAATATTTTTTCGAATTTCCAATCATGCACTCTTTTTCGAAAATTTAACCTTTCGAAAATTTCCCGCTATACGGTATAACTTAAAATGTCTTAGGGACACAAATTTGTAAAAGAAGGGGGCCTACCCAAAGAGGGTCATGATGGACATCACAGTAGCCACTTAAATGAGTTATGGCTTTACCACACAAATCAAAAGACTTTGTTAATGAAATTTTTGAAGCTTCTTTCTTTTATTTTATTTATAATATTAAAGTTCTCAATCATCACATCTTGTTTAGTGGTGACACCTAACCCTCTGTCCAGCCCAGTCAGTTACAACACACACAAGTGTTGATGGTACCTCACACACTACACTAGTCAGTATAAATACTTGTACACTGACTGACTTCACCAGTTAGTGAAGGAGTTACTATAATGGCAGCTAGTCCATATCATGGTGAAGAGTTTATAGACAGTGTTATTAGAGCTACCAGTAAGGTGGTGTCAGATAGTGAACTAGTAGTGAAGTATCTGGAGACAACAGTTGATCAGATTAGCAAATACAAAGTTCCACAATGTGGTGTTGGAGCCTGGAGTTTTGTTGTATCCAGTGGAGGGGTAGCTGCCATTCTATGGACATATATATTTGTCTTTGATGTATTAGGTCCATTATTAGGTGCAGCAATCCTGCTATGTGTGTTGTTTTGTATGGTGTTAGGATTAATGGTAATACCAATGATAGTTGAAACATGGCTGGATATCAAGGCGATGGAAACTGTAAATGACAAGTTGGCTCCTCAAGTAACACAACTACAAGATTCCATTACAGAGTTGCAAACAGTCTCAAGTTTGGCAGAAGCAATCTATGGAACTCTAGAATCGACACATGAAAACTACCGGTATCTGAAATCTATACAACTCACAGCTGTAGCTGTCAAGTTAGTGGCAACTAATATCTGCTCAATATATGCCTTACTCAGACAGAGGAGATGTTGGATAACTCAACAGGTTGCCAACAAGGCATTGCCGCAGTTAAAACAGAACATAGAAGAAGTGAAGGTTTCAGTACAAGTATTATAGTGAAACAGAAATACTTCAAACTACAGAACTCATGCTAATCAGCCTATACAATAACACTGTTTGATTATATTCTACCATAAATGCATACATAATTATTTTTGGTTTTTTCCTTAGTCGAGTACACAAGAAATATTTTAGTTGTTCATGTACAGTAATAACAATCAATTTACTTCCACTATTTAGTATACTAAACAGTGTATACAGAGAGTACTAAGATGATCTAGTTATCATATAGTATGGTAGTACTGTGTAGAAGAGATCATGGGATTTTAGCTGTCCAATATTATCCAAAAACAACCTCACTCTTCCTTCATGACAGCTTGGCAAGACATGACCAAGTCCATATATGGCTTCAGAGCGACCCTAAATCTCTAACATTTTTTATGATTTTAAAAAATGGTTACAAGATTGATTTCTTTACTGTTTTGTCACTTCCACCAGAGACATTTTTTTCACCAACTGCAATGGCTACAGTGTACACACTGTACATCATGGATTTGCGTTTGTCCTCCTTGTGTTGTGGTGAACATGTAATGGCTTCAGTTCAGCTATCACAAGAACTGTCCATATACTACATAGTGACTGGGTTGATTGTAGAGACACTTCTCATGCTGTTCTTCATAGTTGTATAACAGGTAGAGCATAGCTGAAGTGTACTGGCAACTTCATTCTCAGTAATTGATAGTTGGGGATGTACATTTAGTTACAATTTAGTAGTGACAGGTATTGATTGCAGAGGGGCTCCTCTTTGCTTGTCTGTTTCTAATTTTTATGACAAAGATGCAACAATCTGTATCCAGTAGGGCTCATGTGATCAGGTAGTTAGTGAATGTCCTACATTAGGGGAGGAAGAAAATTACTGACATAGTTGTGTTTGGAATTAACATGAGCCTCAATATCTTCAGAACTAGCTAACTGTGAGGAACACAGGGAACAGGGACTTCATGTAAGTATTATAGTAATGCATAAACCCTTTATCAAGAGTTCATAAAGATACTGAGGAGAGTATCCTGCTCTATACTCCTGTAGAAGGATGTACCATGAAGTTATGATGTAATGCTTCTGAGTCTCTGTATAACTAATGATGTTATTAATTGAACATAATATCAATTGAACGTGTGTCCAATAATGTTGCTAGCAACTGAACTAACTCGAGCTCTCAGCGTGAACTATAGACATATCTTCATTGGGTTTGGACAACTGCGTGGGCATTCTTGCCAGGCCATTCACGAATACGGGTTTCAATAATCATTAGCACTGTGAATGTAGCACAGTGCTAATGATTACTGCACTTTTATGGCTGTCACAGACGTACATCACAAACCACAACACATTGTCATTATGTAATAACTTCACAATATATATGAGAGTAGGATACTCTCCTTAGTGTATATATTGCAAGTAATAGGAATTGTAAGTTCAATTAGGGATCATAGAAAAAAGTTGGGAAACAAGGGAGGTCCCTACACCCACAGATATACTAGTCAACATTTAATCTGTACTTCAGTCATATCTACATGTGTAGGAGACCTCCCTTGTTTCCCTACTCTTTTTTCTATTATCAATAATTGAATGTAAAATTCCTTATACTTGTTTGTTTACATAACATTATTATGACTGCTGAACCCGTGTATAAGTGAAGTGGTTATTAAGCTTCACTTTCAGCTATGTTCAGCCTGTTACACAGTGCTACAAATGAAGAACAGTAGGAGGAGAAGTGCCTCTGCAATCAATACAGTCGACACAAAAAATACGGATGATTTGTGTGCGCAATTATACTGACTAAGGTTTTCAGGAATTTGATCCAGCAACTCTCCATATGTTTTGTAGGTATAATGCAAAGACTGTCCTGCTATTGGGCCCTCCATCCAGCTGCAGCGGATAGTTGTTTTGTGTGTGTGCTCATTTATTTATGTATTTATACACTATCACAAAAAAAAATAACTACAAAAAAATTATACTGACTAGAAAGTGGCCATCACACTTCACTTTCACACTATTACACAGTGTTATAAAAGAAGAACAGTATCAGAAGTGCCTCTGAAATCAATCCAGCCACCACAGAAAAAAAAGACGATTCCTGTTTACAAACGTACTTTTTCCCAGGGCTTGATGGACTGCCCTTGCCCCCAGTAGAAAAAAAAGGCACGTGCTGGGCAGGCAGGCAGGCAGGCAGGCAGGCAGGCAGGCAGGCAGGCAGGCAGGCAGGCAGGCAGGCAGGCAGGCAGGCAGTTAAACCATTAAATACACTTTTAAAAAATATTTACAGTCTATTGGAATTTGGAAGCATTTAGGGTCGTACTGAAGGCACTTTTGGGCTTGGTTATACCTAACCAATATACTGCCACGGCACCAGACGGTATTGTGAAGCTGGTTTTTGGGTGACTCTTTTTGGCCAGAAAGACCCAAACCTTCATGATCCCAACTGTATGATGAATTGTTGCTTTCTAGTTAAGTTTATTTTGTGTGTATACTTTTACTACTAACTAAGTACACTCTAAAACTTTGTTATGTCTTACCATATTGTCTCAAATTATGGCTCGGGAGTTCATTTGCCTGGCAGTCCTGTTATGTAGAAATGTATACAGTAATTTTCTTTAAACCAAAGAAAACCCACAAAAGGAAAAATCTATAAGACACAAATTGAAATACTTTGTGTCTTGTTGGATACAATCATATGACAAAAATCTTAGTACCAAAGTTTTTGTAAGAACACAATCTTTAATTTTCCGTCTAGTAAACTTACAATTACACTGATAGTGACAACCCGTACATCTCCTGACTGGTAACAATGATATGTTAAAGGATGAACAATGATGACCAGAATAACATAATATCTTGACATGAGTCAGAGATAGAGAAGTGAAGACTTCTGACCACAACTTAAAATGTGTTAGCAAGAGTTAATAATGTAACTCTTGGTGTTAGGGACACACACAACACATACTAATTATCACACTTGCTGTATAAAGGAGGTAATAATGGATATCCCAGAAACAACAACTGCCTTTGACATTATCACACAAATCACAAGACTTGGCAATGAAAATTTTTGAAGTTCTTTTCTTTTGTTTTATTAAAGTTCTCAATCATCACATCTTGTTCAGTGGTGGACCCTAACCCTCTGTCCAGCCCAGTCAGTTACAACACACACAAGTGTTGATGGTACCTCACACACTACACTAGTCAGTATAAATACTTGTACACTGACTGACTTCACCAGTTAGTGAAGGAGTTACTATAATGGCAGCTACTCCAGATCATGTTGAAGAGTTTGTAGACACTTTGTACAATAATGACAGTGTTATTAGAGCTACCAGTAAGGTGATGTCAGATAGCGAACTAGTAGTGAAGTCTCTGGGGACAACAGTTGATCATATTAACAGATACAAAAAAGTTCTACAATGTGGTGTTGGAGCCTGGAGTTTTGTTGTATCCAGTGGAGGGGTAGCTGCCATTCTATGGACATATATATTTGCCTTTGATGTATTAGGCCCATTATTAGGTGCAGCAATCCCACTGTGTGTGTTGTTTTGTATGGTATTAGGATTAATGGTAATACCAATGATAGTTGAAACATGGTTGGATAACAAGGTGATGGAAATGGTAGACAACAAGTTGGTTCCTCAAGTAAAGCAACTACAAGCTTCCATCACAGAATTGCAAACAGTCTTGAGTTTTACAGCAGCTATCTCGCATGCGGGTGGAGTTCTAGAATTGACACAAGAAAACTACTAGTATCTGAAATCTATACAAGTCACAGCTGTAGCTGTAAACTCGATGGCAACTAATATCTGCTCAATATGTGTATTACTCAGAAAGAAGAGATGTCGGATTGTTGAAAAGATTGCCAACAAGGCATTGCCACAATTAAAACAGAAGTTAGAAAAAGTGAAGAGTTCGGTGCAACTGCTACATGCTACAGTGAAACAGAAACCATTAAAACTTGTCACTTCACAGAACTGATGCTATACAGCCTACAACAACATGGCTATATACAATTGCTTTGATTATAATCTAGGATAAATACATAATCGTTTTTGATTTGTTCCTTTGTAAAGTAGACAAGAAATATTTTAGTTGTTCATGCACAGTAACAATATCCATTGTAACACTTTCACACCTCAGATTAAAGGAGCCGCCCGGGCTACATTTAGTATGTATCCCAGCTAGCCGGGTTACAACTGGGCTGTGATCATATAGAACCAAAATCAATTGTGAGGATCGATTAATACTCACGTGATTAGGATGCATGACTTACATGAAACCACTCAGACGGAGAGCATTTTGTTATCCTTGCCATCCTACGAGTTGAAAAACATTGGGCTAAGGTGAGTACGAGTGTTATAGCTTATTCACCGATCGTTTTCACACATTTTCAAATACGGACACGCCCCATCATGGAGCTACCACTCTGCACAGAGTAACCACTCTACAAGCAAGCTTACCTATCTAGGCCTTTAGTAAACTTTGTAATTTTTCTATAAAAGATTCAATAGCACTGATTAAAACATTAAACTAACGTAAATGAAATCCTCCATGATATCACTAGGATATGTCCATTCACTGTAACCAAACGTAACTGGAACGTACTAATTGCTGACCCACAATCAAAAATTTTAGGCATGCATATATAATACATCCAGTGGCTACACTCACAATGGCTTGGATGATTGATCGCCCTGTACAGGCTATTAGTCTGATAAATGTTACATACTATCTGTGACACGGGTAGTGATGGGCGATACCAGGATTTTCAGAACGATACGATATCGATACGATATTGACTAAAATTGACCGATATTGATACTTTTCGATACGATATTGTAACATTAATTTGCACCTGCAAATTGCTAGTTTTCACATAATTTGATATTAGGTAGCTACGGCTATACACAATGGGGATTTCCTGTCCACATACACAAGAGTAACAGTAATTAGAAAATTGCTGAAGGTAATGGAAAGCTACAATTAACTATTAAATAAGCTAAAATAGACATTTTAAAATTAAATCAGATCACGTGATGTATCGTATCGAAATATCGAGTTTTGAAAAATATATCGATACTTTTCGATATCAGCAAAAAATCAAACGATACGATATAATATCGATATATCGCCCAACACTAGACACGGGGCATTCGGGCTTTGCCTGCACCCTTCGGGAAGTCGGGCATACATATCAGGCAAAGCCCTCATGCCCGTGTTACAACTATTACATGTACTTCCACTATTTAGTATACTAAACAGTGTATACAGAGAGTACTAAGATGATCTAGTTATCATATAGTATGGTAGTACTGTGTAGAAGAGATCATGGGATTTTAGCTGTCCTATATTATCCAAAAACCTCTTCATGACAGTTTGGCAAAGCACATAAATGGCTCCATGGCAACTCTAAATCTCTCTAGCTTCTGTGATTAAAATTAGCAACAGGATTGATTTCTTCACTGTTCGATGTCGTTTCTGCCTGAGACGAGACTTTTCACCAACTGCAATGGCTACAGTGTATACACTGTACATCATGGATTTGCCATTGTCCTCCTTGTGTTGTGGTGAACATGTAATGGCTTCAGTTCAGCTATCACAAGAACTGTCCATATACTCCATAGTGACTGGGTTGATCGTAGAGACACTTCTCATGCTGTTGTTCACAGTTGTATAACAGGTAGAACATAGCTGAAGTGTACTGGCAACTTCATTCTCAGTAATTGATAGTTGGGGATGTACATTTAGTTACAATTTAGTAGTGAATGTAGTGGGGCTCCTCGTATTGTTCATTGCTTGTAATGCTTTGTATACAACAGGTGGAACAGCTTAAAATGAAGTGGAATGACCACGTCACTTTCCAGTAATATAGTCAGGGTGTATGCTAAGTCACTCAATTAATATGTCTGGCTGGCTCGATTAATTCTTTTGATGTGGTATGTGTTAGTTCACCAGTCATAAATTATGACAAACAAGTGTAAAATTCATATTTGAGCAAGGATCATAGAAATAGAGAAAGCATTGAAACAAGGGAGGTCATCTACACCTGCGGTATCATTTAATCCCATACGTATTGATGTATAGGGATTAAATGTCCACTAGATATAGTAGCTCCGGGTATAGATGACCTTCCTTGACCTGTTTTGTTTCTATGATCCATACTCAAATATAACAGGGATATAAAAATCTGTCAGGCATTATATTTTAAGAGCTACTTTTACCACTAACTATAAGTACATATGTACATTCTAAAACTTTGTTACGCCTCACCATATTGTCTCAAATGATGGCCCGGGAGTTAATTTCTTTCAAGCAACTTTTTACCCCGGCTACAAAAAGGGACGGACAACTATACAAGACTAGAGTGACCAGTACTCTACTACAACTACCCTTGATGCTTTCCTTATGGATTTCAAGCTTAAAGAGAATTCATTGAAACGTTCTTTACTTCAATGTTTATAATGCTGCATGGAATTGCTAGAAATTATGGCTGCACTAGTTATGACTGCACTAGGTGTTCCTGGTATTTATTTCTGTTATTCTGTATGATACCACCAGCAACTGGACGCTGATGTATATGAGGCTGGCCATAATTCAAGGCAACACGGTATTTCATATTGTGCCCATAAGTTACATGCATTATAGCAGCAGTTAAATCAGTTTAGATAGTTGTCTTTTGCTTTGTCATCTCTTGAAGTTGAAGTATCTAATTAATGACCACCACTTCAGAGATAATTATTATTTTTTTTAATAAAGCTTTACAGCACAAGTGCTGAAGGTCTGTAGGACACCTGGTCCTACAGCCTACTCAAAGACATTAGATACAAAGACATTAGTTACATAAGGTGTGTTTGAAAAGTTGAAGGAAGGAGAAAAAATCCATGACTAGACCAAGGTAGCCTCGAACCTGCAGCCATCCGATTTACGAATCAGTATAGTTACTGCTCAGCGTGTGAGGTACTGTGCAATACAGGAAGCCATTGAAACTGTCAGTTTGCACTTTTTAAAATGGCAGATCACATTTTCAGATTTGCCTGACACTCCTGTGTTGTTGAAATTACATAGATTTCTTTCTGAAACAACCACAATATCCTCAGTGAATGCAAAGGGAAAACCTGCAAGACATAAAGTGAAATACTTTGTGTCTTGTCGGATAACATCATATGACAAAAATGTTAGCACCACATTTTCTGTAAGACCATGACCTTTAATTTCTGTCCTACATTAGTAACCTTACAACTACACTGACAGACTAATTGTAGACTAAGACAGACAGACAAACTAACACACACTTGTTGTATACAGAAGGTAATAATGGATATCCCATAAATGACAACAGTCACTTGGATATTATCAAGAGTACATAATAAAAATAAGGAGGGAGAGTGTCTAACTGCCAATACAGCCTGTACAAAATCACTGTGTATTATTGAATAGACAATGATCTTTGAACAAATTAACACTTTTACTGATGATAGAGATCTGTTGATAGGTGTTGAGTGCTGTTGATAAGTGTTGAATAATGTAAAGCTTTTGCTCTACCAATGTGTGGATTGTCTATAATACGCAGTGATTTTGGCTGAAGGTGTCCTAGTTAGACACTCTCCCTCCCTATTTTTATTATGTACTCTTGATATTATCACACAAATCACCATACAAATCACAAGACTTTGTAATAAAGTTCTTTTCTTTTGTTTTATTAAAGTTCTCAATCATCACATCTTGTTCAGTGGTGGATCCTAACCCTCTGTCCAACCCAGTCAGTTACAACACACACAAGTGTTAATGGTACCTCACACACTACACTAGTCAGTATAAATACTTGTACACTGCTGACTTCACCTTCACCAGTTAGTGAAGTAGTTACTATAATCAAGAGTAAATAATATATATATTCATGAACTCTTGCTATAATATAATGGCAGCTATTCCAGATCACGTTGAAGAGTTTGTAGACACTTTGTACAATAATGACAGTGTTATTAGAGCTACCAGTAAGGTGATGTCAGATAGTGAACTAGTAGTGGAGTCTCTGGGGACAACAGTTGATCAGATTAACAAATACAACAAAGTTGTACATGATAATATACCACTTTAGCGTGGGCGTTCAAAGGCGCCGCTCGGTATTTAGCTCGCATATTGCCCAGGCAATATCATGGGAAAGCGGTTTGCCAATGATTTTGATACCCAGCCAGTTCAAAGAATCGATGCGCTTTGACTCGTTATATTGAGCGACATAGAGCTTTGTATTGTGGGACTCGGTTTTGTAGAGGTTGCTAAACTTAGTACATAGGCTAAGATAGAGTAGTTGGTTGTTACTAAAGGATAATGAAGGCACAAAATAATTGTTTGGGCGATTGTGGATGCGTATTTCTACCCACCACGTACAGCCTTTGAACAGACCACGGAACAGCAAAGCTACTACTGCTACGTTGAAATAGGTTAGTAACTTACAGTTCTAAGTACTTAACTTAATATAATAACTTACGTACTGTCTCAATAGCGAAGTTAGTTGGCTTAACTTAATACAAAAATGATAACAATATAAACTCCATCCCACAATCGCAAGTTTTCTAACATTGCGTGTTGAAGTATAGTAACGTATTAATGACATTTTAACGTATGGACAACGTTTTGATGGCTATTAGCCCACGCTATTAAAACCACAATCGATCTTCAGATGCTACTGTATAAAACAAATGGGATGAGTCCTCATTAGTTCTTTCACCTATTAGGTGAGTACGCCCCAAGTGATATATATCACTTGTACCATGGCTGCTTGGGATTTTGCTGACATATACACCCGCAACCCTCGGGCTTTGGGTGTATATATCAGCAAAATCCCTCGCAGCCATGGTATAACTATTACTTGTAGCCTGGTGTAGTATAGGGCTGATTAGTAGTGTAGCAGTAATTCTCTGTACATTTCTGTTAGTCTTTAACATGGTACACTTATCATTTGGTACACTGGGAGGACTGGTGTATATCCTATTTGGAATATTAATTGTAGGCCAAGTTGAAACACCACAAGTAAGAGAGATTGTGGAGGATAAGATGGCACCTCAAGTGAAGCAACTACAGGTGTCCATCATGGAGCTACAGAAATGGCTGACAGCTAATCTTGTTATACTTGAAGGATCAGTTGTAAAGTTACAAGCAAACAATGGACTACTCAGTGAGAATAGTAATGCTGTCAGGAAACTGATCTCAGATAGTGAATTAGCAGTAAAGTCTCTGGAGAGAATAGTTGATGATATTGACAGATACAATCAGTTTGTACAAGTTGGTAGACAACTAGGGTATGGTGTACAGATAGGTAGAGGTGTGGTTGTAGTATTAGCGATTAAAGGATTGTTCATAGATGACATAACTGAATTTTTCATAGGAATCTGTATAATGGGAATAGTATGTGGAACATCTCTCATGATGTTTGGAATGGCATTTATAAAAGTGTTTAACAATGAACTGTATTTTGAGACAAATAGAATTGTGGAACATCGAGCTATTCCTCTACTAAAGAAATTACAAGGATCCATAAATGAGTTGAAGGCACAATGGAGAGGTGTGGCAGGGGTGTGTGCTACCTTGTGTGTTAATACAGCGAATCAAAAGACACAACTCAACTATCTCAATTCTCAGAACTTGTCACCAACTACCACCACACCTGTTCAGTGGTTGGCAAATGTTCACCATTTAACTTGGGAATTTGTCCACAGTAAGACAATTTTGACAGCAGAGCAGATTATTGAGCAGCTGTTACCATGGTTACAACAGAAGATAAAGTACCTGAAGAATGTAAACAACAACTGAATAAAATCACAACAATGACTAGTAATGTTAACAACTCTAGTTGAAGTGTTTTAGCTGTTGATATATTTTGTAGTCAATTGTTATTATTGTATTGAACAATTTCATAAACAAGTGTAACGGAACATTTCTAATTTTCCCTTCCATAATTCATACCTGGGCAATATTTCAATATAATATTGGTGATATTGAACTACACAATATATTGTATCGAGGTAAAGTATAAAGCCACAATAATATCGTCTAGACAATATATTTGCCAATATCGCTTATGTCACCTAATTAAACCTGTTGTGTTTCTTGCACTTGCTATATACCTACAAGGAAAGGCAATTCGATTATGGGCAAATTCCAGCTGTTGTCTGGCACCATTTCACATTCTATGATATAACATGATGCTATAATGTGTTATGTAATGTCACTACGGTTCAACGGATATTTAGGTTGTGCCTCAGCTTCAGAGAAATTTACTTTCTGTCTCACACAAAAAGTAATTGCCATTTTTCCAAGAAATCCAAAGGTTCTCATAAAACAAAGTACCATATTTCCTTGGTGAAACATCGTACCTTCAATTATAGATTGTGAAAATAAGATTGTTTTCATGTAGTTGAGTTTGAATAACTGTGCCTCATTCATTTTTTAATTATGTAGGTAATAAATATCACACAGTATACAGCCATAACACTTGTGCGAAACATACCCCACTGTTTGTACAGCAATTACCAAGGAAGACAAAGAAGTTTAGTGGGTTAGGGTTAGCTAATAGATAATAACAAATTACACTATTTCTGCGAGCAGCAGTACCAGAATCAATATCACAGAATTGTGTGTATGGAAATGACTTGTACACAAACACACAATAAGTAAAATGCAAGTACACATTAAATTACTAAGGTTTACTAAACCCATACACCATTATGGTCTAAATAGGACATATATAGTGTACATCTGTACATAATCTCTAAACACTTTATAGAGCCATAATGACGTACCTGATACGTGGTATAGTCATTGTTGTGTATTGAAGACAACTGAGGTTCTGTAAAGGAGTCTACCAAATTGAACAAACTAGCAGATACTAAAACATGCATAAAAGCAATGGTGGGCATGATCTTTTAAGCTGTGTGATCTCCTGAATAGCTCAGGAACCTTCCACAAAAACACAAGGGACTTGAAGGCATGTTAGTGTAACACTGTACCATCTGCCTAGTATTGATGTACTGTTCAACCACAAAACACTTACATATAAACAAGGGGAATTTTTTGGGAATACCCAGATATAATAGAACAAGTATTAAATTAGCAGTTGGGGAAACCCCATGGAAATCCCTTTAGTTTCATCATGCAATATATTATTGGTATAAATAAGGACAGCCTGACTGAATCTGGCATTTGTAACACATGTAGCAGTTAAAGATGGCTACTCCTACACTAGATCCCTCAATTCTTGAAGGACTGGCAAGAGAGTTTCATGCCAACAGTGGCTATGCTAAGTGTACCAGAGTGATGTTGCTACTGGGTAGAGTGATATCAGAGAGTGAACAAGCATTTACCTCACTGGGATCAATAGCAGATGACATTAACGCACACAACAGAACAGCTCAGTATGGTAGGACACTGGGATACGGTGCTGGGTTTGGTGGTGGAGTTACAGCGACAATAGGTGGAATAGGTCTTGCTATCGCAGCATTAACTGCAGCTCCAGTAACCATACCGCTTGTAGCAGCACTTGGTGGAGCAGCAAGTACAACTTTTGGTTTAGCTACTGTTGTAGGAACTGACACAAGGCTGGATGCATTGATAAGAGCTAAAGTGGAGAACGAAGTGGATCCAATTCTCGAGAGGCTACACAGTTCCATTACTGAACTAAAACAAGCATGGGACATTGTTGGGGAAATGTGCACAAATATCCGTGTAGACTTGCATTTAACCGACACTACAGAAATTCTTCAGTACATGTGGGAATGGTACCTTGAAGCCAGCGCTAACATGGACTGGAATCAACATGAGCACCTGCTGAAGAGAGTATGGTCTGCTTGTACAGTTAACAATGTCAGGAGTGCTATAGAGATACTATCGATTGGGATTACCACAGTTGCCGCTCTTGCTACAGGTCTTAGTGCTGGTAATCTACTACACTCCATCAATTCCCTTATTCAAGATGAAAAGCACCCAACAGCACAACAGATCACTAGCCAGGTCCTACCCGGATTACGACAACAGATAACAGATCTCAGTGCAGCAAAAGAAAAACTAAACCAAGTGTTGATAGAAAGAAAACGAAACTAACTGCTTAACCTGTGTTGTGACACTTGACATAACCTGTTGATATTTCATATGATCATTCATACACCATACACTGTACATTGCAATGAATTCTTTATCCCATGACATTTACAATGATCAGTATATTTAACAGTAATACTAGTATGGTGTGCCTACTATCATGTCATCGGCAATTGTTTTTATGAATTTTAAACATTATATATAACAAGTTTTTGTGTGGAAGGGTGAAAGAGATTGTCATTGCATTTGTTATAATAGAACATTTAGAACATTATTTGATGCACGTACATAGAGTCATAGAGATCCTTAAGCACAGCTACATGATATGTAAACGTCAGTCACTGAAATAATCTACCTGGTCATACTAAACACCTTAAGATGAAGGTACCAATGTATTATGTGTATTGGTACATCAATGAGTACTGTATACAAAATGGCTGTTACACTTACAATACACACTGTACACTGTGAACCACTCACCTGGTTTGGTCCACTCTGGTAGTTTGATAGTGTTGTATTGAGGAGTCTGGTCCCACCTGCTACCACCACTCTTCTTCCTGTGAGAACAATACATTATTAATATTATCATGAGGTCACATACAACCAAGTACATATACCAATGTGACAACCTACCCATAGGGCATGTGTAAACAATGCCATAGCCAGCACTCAGAGCAGTGGGTGTGCCGGCAGAAATGATACGCATGCATACACAGGAAAGAGTTAAACTGACGTCAGAAAACCACAATACTAAAATGTAGTTTACGCAAAAAAAACAAGCGAACTATAGTGGCATTAACCGATTTGTTTATATTGTAGGTGTGAGATGTCTCTGAAGTTGACTCAATCAAAAAGTACGGCCACTATGCACGACAAGGTGAACAATCAGCATATGATCCCAATATGGCACAGACTAAAGGGAACTGGTAGCTAAGTGCTGGTACATCAGTGGTGTACACATTATGTGTATACACAACATTCTGAGCCATAGATGACATACTGGAGATACACATTAAGCAATGCATTATTGGCAACAGTGATGGTGGAAAATCATTTTATTAGCAAGCCAGGTGAAGAATGAAGCTGTCCTGCAGCACCTTGGGACTCACTGTGCCACCTGGAAACACTTGTAAAACAAAGAGAGACACCAGTCATGAACGATCACAATAAACTTTGTTGTAACTAGAGGCCACTGGTACGTGCCAGCAGTGTTGCATTGAGGCAGTGATCACAGTCTATAATATTATGCATATACATTACACAACACACAGTAGATAGTTACACATTATTGTACAAGTACACAGAAAAATTGAGCACAGTAGGGATATAACACTTCTTATTGTTTACTGTGATTTAATATTGTGCACTACTCCAGCTTGTTTCAGTACTTTTTATCGATGTGCTATGGTCCCTACTCTAGTTGAAAATTCCAAATTTTTCTGTGTACTTGTTTGTTAACTTTTTTTTGCAAATAATTATTATGACTGGTGAACCCACACATACCGCATCTGAAATGATGCCGCACACCCCAATTATTGTCTGAAAAGTGAAGTATTCATTGCACTTCGTTGTCAGCTATGTTCAACTTGTTACACAGCATTTCAAATCAAGAACTGTTCGAAAAGCACCTCTGCAATCCACGCATATCGAAAGAAAACGTGCCGCTCGCCCCGGGATATATTAATAATTATCATCTGAAAAGTGAAGTATCCATTATGCTTCGTTGTCGGCTATGTTCAACCCGTTACACAGCAGTACGAATCAAGAACTGTTTGAAAAGCTTCTCTGCTATCAAAATAGCCACTATGACAAATACGGACTATTTCCGTTACGCGGAAGGGAAGCCATCACATGCTATCGCCAAATCAATACTTTTCGCTGTCAGCAAAGATGAATGGGACACAAAGGAGGACACTGGTAAGTCCATGAAGAAGGCATTGCACGTACTGCAGTATGCCAATAGGCATTTGTCGAGCTGAAGCAACATCGAACAGTGAAAAAATCAAGCCTGTAGCCTTATCCGTTATCGAGTTACGCTTGTCTGAAGGCATCAGTCAGTCAGTCAGTCAGTCAGTCAGTAGAAAATTCCATTAAATAAATTATTTTTAAAATTCCATAGCAACTTGTTGAAAGTGTTTTGGGTTGATCTGAAAGCTTGTATGGGCTTAGTTTTACTGTCTCATCAATGTCAGGGAAACTGAGGTTGTTTTTTGGGTATTTTATTTTGTGGGCCACGCCTACTCCTTTGTGGTCCCTACTATACACTACTATTGTAGTGTATGATATACAACAATGCATCTTATAGATCACAGACCATTGACAATCACAGAAGATATAATTCCAGTTAGCAAGCCAGGTGAAGTACAAAGTACAGTAAAATATTGAACCAAGTACATGCACCAACTTTGCAACCTACTCTGAGTGCTGGCTATGGTATGTATAAACAGTGCCATAGCCAGCACTCAGAGCACTGTGTGTGCCTATGGAAATGATACGCATACACACGTACACAGGCAAGGGAGTTTAACTGGCATCAGAAATCACACTACTAACAATAATTAATTCAACTTGCACAAACACTAAAACAAGTCAAGTCAGCTATATTGATTTGTTTATATTGTAGGTGTGACATGTCTCTGAAGATGAGTCAGCAATGAAGTGACTCAACAAGGTGGTGAAGGTACAACTGGTGAGGGGTCTGCAACGCTTCAAATCTGACCTTTCATGAGATTTAAATCTCTGAGAATCCCATTAGAATCTTCTCAAATCTTGAATCTCTTCTGAATCTGTAGAATCCGTTCAAATTTTACCAAAATCTCTGAAATCTTTGGAAAATCCTTATAAACCTCGATAAATCCTTTGTAGGTTCTTGAATCTTCTCAATTCTTTCAGTAATCTTTAGGATATTATGTTGGATATTACCACTGCCTGGCCAGTTCGTTAACACCTGTTCTTGCAGCTGTCTGGCAGGTTCTTTACATTTTTTGTGTTGCGTTATGATTAGTAGACCATTTTCAAATTATTTTGCTAGTTGGACTGATTCAGCTGTCAATAGCTCTCCCCAACGGCGAGGTTCACGAGCTACACTGTAGATTCTCTATGATCCTTTATTAAGGCGAGGTGTAAGATGAGTCTACGTTGTCCACATGTAAAGTGTTAATTGTACAGTACAAACTCTCTTTATTCTAAGCTGCCGTTCGTTCCATCTTGTGTTTCATGAAGCTAGCTACTGCTGAGAGGATACGTCAAATGAGTGTGAAAATCTTAGTCACTACGTAGTCTTGCTATATTGTTAAAACTAGTGTTAAAACAAGCAGAAATAGATCAATGCTCTCTTAGATGCTTAATAGATTTAAAACTCATACTTTTGCACAAGTAAAACTTGAGTGCACCAGACGACTATACTGACCAATTATAAAAATTACTTAATGCTTGAATTAACACTGAAGATTGTTTACTATTTATTTGGGTTGCACCTCAGAGTTGCTGTATGAGTCTCCATGTATCTCACTGTGATCATTATTGCATGCACAAGACTTGGTACTTATAATTAGCTATAATGTGTGTATCACAAGTCTCTCCACAACAATCCAAATTTGGCTATAATCCTCGGAGAATTCTTTAGGTAATTTTACACATATAGTGTCAATGATTAGCTAATATTAATTCACAAGGTGAACAGCATTAAAGATGGAAAAACTACCTGATGATTTAGAAGTTGATGTACTGTCATTGACGGAGGATCGATTGCCAAGATATGTCGTGAATTCTCTCCGAGCTACAGGATATGATGAGCTGGAAGTGATTGCGTCTATGGATGTCACCCAAGGTGAGGTGAGCAGCTGCATAACTACAATTGAGGAATATATTGAAAGACAACACAACAGCAATACAGATATGTTACTATCCTGCTGCCTACCAGAGTCTGAAAATTCATTGCATTTCGAGTTTCCACCAGGGCATCGTATTATAATTTGTAAATTTGTTAAAGAAGTTAAAGAGTTGTATAAAGGTAAGCAGTAATCTCTCAAGGCTGTTTCTAAACATGCTAAAGGGGCTACAATAGCTAAAACAGTTAAAATCATGGACCACGCTTCCTTTCAGATTCCATTGTCGGTCGATGAGGTTACTTCCCAAGTAAACGAAAGCTTGAACAATTGGATACACCAGCAGAAAGTAATGTCCTGAATCCCCTAAAGGAAGGGAAGCATTATTCTGTGGATGTAATAAATCAAGATAATGGGAAAATTTCAGCATCAATAAACTGTCACATGTGCCGCACATCTATCCATTCACACCCTCAAAAATAGCACTTTGGAATTCAAAATTGGACCAGGCATGTAAGGACAGCCATAATGTTGCTAATCCTAAGCAACCAAAACTCTTTGCCAAGTAATTAGCTCCAGCTTCAAAAAAGGAGTGTCAAACTAAAGAACTTGTTGTTATGACTGACAGCAATCAACAGGTTTTTCGCTAAGCCCCTCCTTCACTGTGGAAGGAGGGGCAAACCCAACTATTTGTGAATCTCAAAAGCAAAGAAAAATAGATCTTGATCCCAACCAAACTGTTATTACAGACTATTTTAAAGTCCTAGATGAAATCGAAATTCTAGCCAAAGAGAATGAAAGGTTATCAAGACTATTAAGCCAGTGTGGTGTAAATCCCTACAGTGTAGGTGATGGTTATAGCTTAACCCCAATATTGAAGAAAATGCTGGTAAATAGTGAAAAAAAATCTGAAATATCCAACACAATGTAGGCACTCAGAACTGAAGGTGTGTTTAGGTTTAATGATCTAGCTAAACACATTAAAAATCACAATGTACCCAAAGTAGTGTCCATTGAGGAAGATGCAACGAGGAGGGTGGACTATGATTCAGAGACCGATAGATGTGTTGGTTTTGTGTTTCCAGTTGATGATCGTGGTCTACCTCTTGATGATTCCTTTTTAGCTACATCATTTTCTGTGATTGAAACAATGTTCAACAGTGCGACCATTGCAAAATATGCATACAATTATATGGCACAGCCTTTATGTGTAGTAAATGTTCCACCATTTTGTCTGGCATGTTTTGGCACAGATTAGAAGTTTACTGCTGAGCATGTTCTACAGTGTTGGCAGCACATATACTAGGAATGTGCTAAGAGAGGTGTAACTGTAGTTAGCTTTGGCGATGGAGGCTCTACAATGATGAGAGCTATGAAAATCTCTGTGTTTGCGATAGATCCTCCTAATGATGTCACTTTTCAAACATCTAAGTCCTCAGTTATCATCGATCCAACATGGAAGAGTTGGTTTTGTATTAAACCGACTGCAATTTCATATGTTCAGGATGTGGTCCGCATTGCAGTTAAGTTTAAGGCACGACTATTAAACCCACAAGTAAACCTTACGATGGGAACTCACCATGAAACAGGAGTGCATCATTGGGAGCAGCTGTGCTCAAAATATGGCAAAGAAGACCATTTTTTAAGGGACAAAGATTTGAACCACCACGACCACCAAAATTATGATGCCGTGTTGCACATAATCAATGCATATCCTCTACCAGGCAGTAGTCCTGAGGTGTGTGCAACCAAATGTTACATTGAAATACACCCTGTAATACAGAATGTGGTTGACAGTTATGAGGATAAAAAGCCTAAATTGCATCGATAGGATTAAAAAAAAAAACACTTTTAGGATGAAGGTATGTAGAATCTTTTTGCCATGGATGCTAGGCTCACAGACATGTGAAAAAACTTTTTGAACTGTGAGAAGCATGAGCAGTATTCTTTCAACCATTTTTAACTTAGGTCTGCTGAGAAGGCTTCATCACATTGGCATTCAACTGACTTTGCAAGTAGATCTGAAAGACACGGTCAAACTTCCAACTGTACCGTAACAAGGTAGGAGAAAATAAATTCTTTTTATCATCATTGAGCGGTATTACTAATGACGAGATTATCTAAGCTGTGCAAAAGGCCAAAATAAAAGTGAAAGAAGCTGTACAAGAGCTATATAAGTACTGTATGGACAAGCTACTGAAACTACACTTTGTATGGGACAAAGAAAACACCACTGATGATTTGCTTGTTGATGTAAAGACTATTGATGATGATGATGATGATTATGATGGCACCGTTGATGATTATGGCCTTGATTTGGAAAAGCTAGTGATGATGATGATTTATTGGCTGTCATTAAAGAGGTATGCTCGGAAACACCAGTACAAGTAGCCAATGATATTCAGTCTGCCTTTGATGGAGGAGTGGTGAGCAAAGAAACTAAAGAGAAATCACAAAAAGCTTTGCGGCCTTTGCCCATAAAGAAGTTAAAATCTGAACCAATTCTAATGTATTCATTGAAGGGTTACAAAGACCTTGATACGTAGTTGTTTAAGTGAAATTCTTTCCAGCAATGCAAAGCAGGTCATCTTTCCATTTGTTGAAGCAAAGGTAAAAGGACGTGTCATTCTTATTAAGAGAACAACTGCCATAAGATTGTTTCAAGAAATTGAACGTGTTTCAGCTGATCGGTTTATTAGGGTTAGACTAAAGCAACCATATGCTAGCTGTATGAATAGCCCTAAACAAAGTGATGCTGTTGAGAGACTTGACAATGAGAGCACACCAGGTAGCACTGTAGATTGCAATGGGCAAAAGGATGATCAGGATATTGCTGAAGAAGCTGTGAAGGGTTCTATATTGACATAGTGCACTCCAGGCGCTAGAGCGGCAGAGTTTCATGGACAGAATGATCCTAAGGTTGTCAAGGAAGTTATGAAGAGCGATATAGTGATGGTAGATGCTAATACTATAGTGTGTGATGAACAGAATAATGATTCTCACATCACAATTGAGGAAAGTTTGAAAAGTGATACTTTGATGGAAGCCACACCTAAAGCTAGTACTTCACAGTGTCCTGTACAGGATGCTGTTGGAAGGAAAGTGTTGAAGAGAGATGAAATGGCATGTGTTCATGATGTTATCACAGTTGATGTTGATGATGCTGATTTTGGAGGTAATGGATACAGTATACAAACCATAGAGATATGCAAAAATCAGAAGAACAGCTGAAATTTGGTTGTTATGTTTTGTGCAGAGCAGAAAGAGACATGTTGTGTAACAACGAGTGGTTAACAGATCTGCACATGAATGCCATACAAGTGTTGATAAAAAAGCAATTTCCACACATACGTAGGTGGCCTCCAGTAAACAGCCATACTGTATTCAAAAATTAGTTTGAAGCCATTTGAAGATGGTATAGGGTCACTGCAAATTATTCACACCATTGGGTTGTTGCTTCTAGCCTTCTACCATGAACTGTACACATGCTGACATTACTATCTATGATTCACTTAGCTCTTCAGTCAGCATAGAAACCCAAAGAACCCTAACTAGCTTGTTGAAAACTCAAAAGGACCGATTCAAACATCTAAGGTGAACAAACGGTCAGGAACCAAGGACTGTGGGGCCTTTGTGGCTGCTTACTGCACCACTGTGGCTTTCGGAGAAGATCTGTCTTCTCTTATCTATGATCAGAAACATTTAAGATACCATATTCTAAAATGTTTGGAAGATAGTAAGATCTAGGTTTTTCCTACAATCAGTGAAAGAAGAATAGGATCGAATTTTGTCTTTGTGAATGTGTATTGTACCTGTAGAGGACCAGATACCAGAGAGGTGATGGTTGCTTGTGATCAATGCAAGAAATGGTACCATGCAGAATGTGGTAAAGGTTGCCTGAATGACTTGAAAAAGAATACATGGCTTTGTTTAAGTTGTGCTAACTAGTATAAGGAACTATTTTGTATAGCTATGTACATGTGTCATGGCTGCATGTGTGGAGCATAATATTGTACCAGTGATGTTTAGACTACTGTGTATTTTAGGTAGCGATATTGTTCTTTACGCTACATTGTAACTTTACCATTTTCATAGCGATTGTACACTTTGTTGTACACAGGTGTAATGTTGCAGTATTGCAGTTGTTTTTTATCTACTTTTTCATCATATTAAATCAATGTACTAAAGTAGAAAGGTATACAACTAGGTCTCAGTGCATGGGTGGCAAATTATATGCAGCCTGCAAATTTCGCCTATATAGAGGCTTTGTCAATGCCATAGATATTATTACATACCGTGTTACATATTTTGTATATCCTCGTACTTAGCTACCCCTTGAGCTATCATTTATTGAGATATTTATGTCGAGGGCCCAACTGAGGACCTTCCTGATCATGAGGCTCAGTAGTGGTGAACACCTCACATAAAAAGTTCTGTCTTTCGTGTTAACTCTCCGCTATGCTTAGTAGTGCTTGACTGATTCGCTCACACTGATTAAAGTAGCTCTTTATGAGGAATGACACATCACTTGTTCAGTACGGTAGCTAGATGGACACCACAGTGGAGATCAAGGCTCAGATCACAGCTCGGATCACAGCATGAGTTCTGTGTCGACTTGGGTAAGCTGAGCGAATAGCTAGCTATGTTGTGAATCGACACCAGACATGCTGTTCATGATAAGATCATACAGCACACCTAGTTTCCGGGGATAAAACAGTGTGGTGTGTCTGTGTGTTGGTATGCCTATCCAATACCCATGTGAGCAAACAAGCTTTGGGCTACAAAAAATAAACCTTTATTCAACGAGAAAAGGCTAGTTACATAATACATATATATTGAAGGTTAGTTTTCTGTTTTCGTTGAAGAGGGTCACTGAAACTAGGTGAAACAGTTTAGTAGGGGCTAGCGTATGTGCTGTAACAGGTGTATAACTGGAAAACAACGTAGCAGTCCTTGTAAACTACCAGAACAGCATGTTGAAAGGGAGTGTGTCCCTTTGTATGCAAATGAAAATTAATAGCAGCCATTAGGCTTTGTGTAGAGAATTTGTGTATGAAACATGATAGACAAACTATAAAACAGTTGAGAAGATATTTTCTGCACATAATTTGTGGTTGTACTTTGTGGTTTAAAGTGGTTTGGTTGAGTTATGCTTCCTTACTGATGCATAGCAATGTAAAGTGACAACATACTGAGTGTTTAATACATGTAAGGGATATTTAAGTTATTACTGAGCACATGGTTTTTAGAGGTAGCACAACTATGACTGGCTAGCCAATATTGTGGTTGGCTTTTGGCGCAAGAATTATGAACACTGTCACTGGACAGTGGAGCTGTTTATGAAGCTGGTATAGTACAAGTGTCCTGAATAAATATTAGAGTACCAGAGTGGTATGTACAATGTACTTAACAGGGAGAACTTTGACAGAAGTAGATAAAATCCTCACTACATGAGATCTGAGTTGATGAAACCACAGAATCATATTACAAGCTGGCCTTTATACATACAGATTTTGCAGATACTGATTTGTCAAGTTTTTATCTTCTGTCAAAGTTTCCTTGTGTAAGGTAACAAGTATACTCACTCATCTCTTCCTGTGGTTTCCTTCTTCTCTTCTCTTCCTTGTTGTTTGGCCCTTTCTATCCTCCTCCTGTCTTCCGGTGATATCAGGTTGAAGACGGATACTTCTTCTCCAAGAATGTGGCCCCTTCTTGCAGCAGTTAGCAGCTGCTTCTTGTTACCACCGGCAACCGACGACTTCTCCACAGATGATCCAATAAATTTATGGAATGGTCGATAGTCCCGAGGCAGTGGGGGACACCGATACTTCTAATGAGAGAGAATACAATGATAATTGTTAAACAGAACATGTACAAGAAACTGTTGTGTAAAAATTGCACTAGAACCATATGACATGGTTAGAGTGTATACTTGTAGCTACAAATATGTATGGTAGTTATCCATACAGAAGAAGTGATTGTACTATTGTGGTTATTCTTCAGCAAGTGAATGTTCTATTAGAGAAGTTAAACAGATTGCTGACAGGCTTCACTATCTGAGTTGTACAAACTCAACTGTCACACAAAAAAGTTCAGCTGGTTCTACTGTACATACAGACGAACCTCTCTATAATGACACTTTAGTGCCAAGCAGTTTTCACTACAATAAAGAATTTTAGTAGATAAAATAATCAGACTGGTTGGCACCAAAATCTCTACTATGGAGGCTTAGTCTATTGTGTTCTTCATGTGGAGAGTTTGTAGTTCCACTGTACATGGTCAGTTTATTACAATCCAACAGGTTACGTGATTACTTATTCCAAGAGATGCATGCAAGGAAAGTATTGACACATCATAGCTAAATGTATCAAACAGTAACAGTAGTACTGTTTAAGTAGGGATCCCCCCAAAAGTGACGCACACTGCCTAAAATTCTGCCTTCAAAAATCATCCTAGACACATCTTGGACAGTGAAAATCACCTGTATGGAATAGTATTAGTCCAATACAGCATTAAAAACAGGAAAACGCTAATAGGCGGCTGGATATAGATTACTTTCTTTTTTTTTTTACAAAAATTGCTAAAACTTGGATTTTAGTCTGACTGCCTGCCTGACCACTGTCACAAGCCTAGAGGCCAAACGAAGCAGCGTACAGCCACCATTTTGTGCTACAATAACAAACTTAACCAGTGGAATATGCCTTTTGGGGTTCTAACAAGTTTGTGTCCTCTGCACCTTGTCTTTCCAATCGTATTCTTGTTATGGCAATGAAACTATATCGTGGCATTAATTTTTCCTATCAACACTTTCCTTGAGCAGCATAGCTGTTTACACACCGCAGCTTATTTACGCTCAGTAGATACCATGATGGGTTCAATGCCACACCTGTTAATTAATGCAATCTTACGTGGTTGATTACCTAGAACAGTCTATCACGATGACACACCCTGTTAATTATTGGTCTAGCTGTATTCATAATGCTAGCACAACAAAAATATGAAAAGTGACACAGTCCCTGGTAGGTAAAAGATTCGAGATACTCTAATACAGCAGTCACTAATAGAACAATCACATGTGTATAGCTGTATGCTATAATGAAAAACCAAACAAACTAGTATATTAAAAATTATATTTAAAAATGAAGTAGGGATGCAAGCAATAAAAAGTAGTGAAACAAGAGATGAATGATGGTATTACACTTTAGCTTGGTGGGAAAATCTCTAATTTGGCATTGAACAAAATGATATACCATGCCAATGTAGGGATTTTCCCACTGAGCTATGCTGTAATACCATCATTCATCTCTCCTTTCACTACTTTTTATCGCTTGGATCTCTACCTCATTTTTAAATTTTTAAAGTTTAGAAATTTTCTATTGCTAAACACACCAACAGACACAAGGGCTGGCACGTCACATAGAACACTCAATAGGGAAAATGACATTTACACTACTAATACAGTGGAACCAGTCTGTTTCGGAACAAACTTTCCTGGCCTTAATACACAGGTGGCTGCTTTAGACAGGAGGATTCATGTATAAATTTCTCACTAGGAGAATTTAAAGTTGGTCTTATAGAGAGGTGGCTTTTCTAAACAGGTGGTCGCTAAGACAGGTTTCTCTCAGAAGAGAGAACATGTGTTGCACACCACTTCATTCATAAACTGACTATTAATAATTGCAGTAAAAAACCAGCCAATAATGGCATTCACTGGGGCTTAGTAGACATTTAGATACATGTAGCACTCCACATAAACTTCAGTAAGGGCCTTCCAGATTTCTTGACGAAATATTACTGTTTCGCACACCTGTAACACAAGGGCTCTTTCAAAACGAATTGAAGCTTATGCATAGTGCTATCTAAAGATCTACTGTATGATACAAAATTTCGGAGAGAGAAATTTTGGTGAACACTGACTTCAATTCACCAAAATTTTCTTGTCCAAGTTTTAGTAACCTAGAGCTAAATAGAGCTAAATGCAGTACGACATCAACATTTGCTAATACTTTGTATTCTATCTAGAGCTAAATTGCCAAAATTTCCTCCCATCGAAACTTTATATCATACAGTACCAAACCCTAGTGAACTTCAAAGCTTGCTAAGTTTTGTATTGCTACTATTGAAATTCCACATACTAATTATGCAATTAAAGCAACTTCCTCTGAGTTCCTTTACATAAACACATACTGTACAGTGTATCACCAATGTGGTCTGTACTGCGTACGTACATACCTTGGGTCGTCTAGTTGACTTGCTGGCCTTCACAAAACACTCCATGGTCCAGCGGTCACCATGAGAGTGTGGACCTGTCCACCCATACTGCCCTTCACCACCACCGCCACCAGTGTCCATTAAACTGCGGTCATAATCTTGTCTCTTCTCCACCTCATAAATGTCATCATCTTCCTCTTCAAGAGCCCCTACACCAAATGCCTACAAGGAACAGCCAGTGATGGATAACGCACTTGCAAAGGTTAGTAACTATAGTACAGTGGACTTCTTGTTTCCTCACAACAAATAACACAGCCCCTTTCCACAGAACACCATAGTGGGCAGACAATAACATTTGTACCACTGATGCTAAACCGTCACACAGTAGGCATCGAAAAGTTCCCATTTCGTGAGCATTTTGTTCTGTTGTAAAGGCAGCAGAATGACATTGAAATGACATTGAAATGTCAATGCAACACAAATGGAATGGGAACCTTTTTTATACCTACTGTAATTTTTCGATCACTCCAATAAATTATGAGAGAATTTTCACAATTTTGTAACACAATTGTTACAGTAATTCATAATACAACTTTACGCTTGGAATTGTTTTACTGTACAGGTGTATACAAGTAGTGCATGTACAGTACCAGCTAGCTACATTCCAACAAGCAAGGGTAATAGTATCATGTCTCTGCCATGACAAGACAGCCCTCATGCAATAACCTCTCATCTTACCTCAATACCTCATACAGACAGTTTAGTTTACCTGTCCAGACATTCCATACAGAGTCATGGTGGAGTCTTCCTTCCCTTCCTCCGCAGTAGTATCAATACCACTATAGCCAATGCCATGAAGGTCTCCTTTGGGAGTGAAGCTCCACTCTCCCACGTCATCAGGAGCAAACAGGAACTTCTGCATCATCTCTTCATATTTGTCCATTGGCTCAGGATGGACTGCACACCCATACACCTTCTGACCTCCAGACAATGAGGAGGATGAGGCTGTAATATTGATGATAGTTAGGATACTGTGATATTACAAAAAGCTCTAAAGTACTATTTCCTTTATCACAGTGGGGTAAACTTCTCCCATTCCTATATACATACAATACATAAATAAGCTACCATTTTCTCTATGATTCAGTGGTCCTTATTGGAAGAACTTCCAAATATAAGTATCCACAGTTTGCAAGCACCCTCTTAATATACAGGATCTCTTCTCACCTTCACTATGATCATGTAGTTTCTTAGCAACACGAGGACCAACACCTTGTCCATGTCTCCATCCCATCTTGGTAAGTAGCTGTGCCCCAATAGTGCTCCTGTGGGGAAGAGAAAGATATAAACTCTTGTTAAAAGCATTTATATTCTGTTAACATACAACGGGAAATTTTGACAGAAGAAAAGTTGGCACATATCATCAGTAAATTTGACAAAAAAAAAATCTAAACACGTAATTTAAAGACATTTATTATGGATGTAATTCATCAACTTTTCTTTCATTAAAATTTCCTGTCATATGGTGGGTGTATTACCATATATGGTGTATTACCATACAAACAGAGGACTGTTAATTATGAAAGAAATATTTGATGAATTCATTAACGTTTAATTGTACAACTGAATAAAACCATTTAGTGAGCTAGTATAGTGGTTTGGTGTGTGTTAAGTGATTTGTCTCATCAAAAAGTACAAAGATATATCAAATAGGTCAGACACCAGCTATTATACACTGTATTTAGTTGTGTTATGAAGCCTGGATAAAAAAAGCATAACGATACCAAGCTTACAAGCCAATTGTATGAATTAGGGAGTCACAGAAATTGGATTAAAATTTAATCAAATGTTTTAAAAATCCCAAACCAGTGATGACGTACCACGTTATAGTAAGGACAAGTGTGTCTTCATAGTTAGTTACCTTGTTGGTACAATCATGGACCTCAAGCTGTCCTCCAAGATGGATGCCTGCAGTGGGGCTGGACGCTTTGGGGCTTTCTTATCTGACAATAAGAACTCGTCTTTGGTAGCAACTTGTCTGGGGGCTATCCCATGTTCCTCCAAATCCTAAAAAACAACAACAACAGTTTCACTATATAGGAATACACAGTACTGCATATATCCCAGAGGTGGTAGTTGTAACCTTATAACATTGTAGTACATGGTGCCAAGCTTATTAGCCGAACTGAAGTATTGTGTTTGGGTGGCTGACTAACAGTTCTGGGACAGATATGACATGGATATGCAGTTCATGCTGTTAGAATACTGTGTAAGATACCCATGATACCCATGATCGTTGTTCACCATTTCATGAGATACATGTGTGATCAACCTCTTTTGTATCGTAAAGAGTAATGTTACAAATCATATAACATACTACTTGAGCCTTTAAAGATAGCATTTGAAATTCAGCTATTTCAACACAGTATGTATCTGGGCTGAAAGGATATTTATCCATCAAAATATAGGCTAATTTCACTACTTGTGGTATGTAATTCATCTAATTACCTCTTCATCCATGAAATCCTCAGGTTTAAAGCTACTACGATTAGTCTTCTCTTGACGTGATGACACAAACTGGGATGGCGCCCATCCTAAATATAGTACATACAACAAGCAGAGTTAACATCAATTGACATGGTAGTAGGGAACATACTAGTCTCACTATTATAAACCAACCCACGTAATTAAAGTGTAAAAATAGAGTTTTTTTCGTGAACCCAAGTGAGCTCCTACAGTGTAGATTTATGAGAAACACTTCATACAAACTCCACATCTGCCCACCCCAGTGTCTAACTAGTAAAAAGCTGATGAATATAGTCCATTTCTGTGTCAATTTCTAAGGTTTGATTTGATTTGGCTTATTGTCTATTCTCTAAGTAGTCGGCATAAGCCGTTCTTCCTTACTAGAACAACTGAATACACTGTAGCTATACAACAACACAAAGAACAAAGCAGAAATAAATACAAAACACAGAACAAAAAGTACATCAGTAATAAATAACTACACTACACATAAATACAAGCAGGACACATACAAATTATCACTTGTAATTACTTAAGTACATAGATTTAGCATAATTAACAAACGTAGGACAAGTTAATTTCAAGTTACTAAGAAATGATGCTGAAGAATTGATTGAATTTAAGTAGAGGCACTACAACAAAAATACTTCCTAGTTCTCGAGAGCTTAGAGCTACTAGGATTCGCAAAATAACCACCACAGCATGTGTTGTACAAGTGCTGACGTCCAAAGACAATTGGAGGATCTAATTATAATTCTCTTTTTACTGGTAGTAACGAAACATAGCAACAACAGATTGTAATTGTATAATGTTAGGGATAGACAACTCTCTATGATGTACAGACACATGATCAAATTTATGCAAAGATTTAGTTACGTGGACAGCATGATTTTGCAATTGCTGTAAACGAGCAACTTGATCCTTTCTCAAAGGAGGACCCCACACTGGCAATGCGTAAGTTATTCTAGAAAAGACCAGTGATCCTGTCTACAGTTTAAGGATGGGATATGTCAGAGTTCTGATGAGTACTTGATTCCTAAACGTTTTTGGTGGTTGACTTCTTT
Source organism: Dysidea avara (assembly GCF_963678975.1). Lineage (NCBI taxonomy): Eukaryota > Metazoa > Porifera > Demospongiae > Dictyoceratida > Dysideidae > Dysidea > Dysidea avara. The sequence continues at coordinate 35,944,145 of NC_089279.1, forward strand.
TAGCTGATTGTTATTAACAATGATGGAGGGACACAAGATTTTTTGAGATGATTTAGGTGTAAACCACATTACATTAGATTTAACTATATAGCAGACCTCTTAAACTTAGGAAATTGACAAATAGTAAAGTCCTTCACAAATAACTTGTATCCTACAGTAAATAATTATGTATGTGAATACAACAAAAATGTGGTAAGATTATTATTTTAAATTCACAAATTAACTTTCTAACACTATTAAATTACGCTAGTTTCTTATTTTACAACATAGTTATCAATACACATTAACACCTTCTTCAGTCCCCACTGTATTGTAATATCCTGCAGAGAAACCTCCGGTGAAAGCTCCATGGAACCTTCTCCTGCCTTGCTTGTCCTTTACATAAAAAGCTGCATCTCGCTTCTTCTTCACCTTTTCTCTGTCACTCTCGACCTCGAGGTTCTCAAAAGCAGCTCCAATCGTCACACAAGTGCCCCCACCAGACATTATCAACTAGATGTTCCCCTGACTGACTCGGCGCTAAATCTGAGCATAGATAATTATCTATGATCCGAGGCTAAATCTCTGAAGCATTCTAATTAGTGCTCAACATACAGTGGGTGTTGGCTTTCAACTCTTGAAACAGACAGAACGTTATCTTTGAAGAGAAACTCTATTAGTGAGGTACTAAGTTGTGTTTAGTAGTATAGTGTATTTTGTGTTGTGTGGCGTTGTTGTGTGGCCTAAAACAATACTGTACGCTTTTTCCTAGCTTCCTTTTAAAACTCTTTTTAGTCCATGGGCCTCTACCACCTGCTTCAATGCTTATTCTGTTAAAAGCGGAACGAATGTCGTCTATACTGTTTCCAGTATCATAGATGACAGTATGGTATGCGTTTCGGTAAACTTTTCTGTTTTCTCTGGCAATGATTCTAAATTCTATAGTGACGCCTAAAATGCTGACTCAACTTCTCCATGTCAAGCAGCGGATGATGTAGTGTTGGTGTTGAAGCATGGGTATTAATTTGATAAGGTGGTTGTGATGTTTTCAAAACATGTAAATTTAGTGAAGTCTGAAGAAGGCAATTTATTTTGCTTGCTTGCCTAGGAGCATCATGTCAAATGTTGGCAGACTTCGTGATGATGTTGAGCAGGTCAAAGGGCAAATGGTCGACAACATTGGAAAGGTCATAGACCGAGGTGAACGACTTGATGACCTCAATGAAAGAACAGACAATCTTAATGCTCGTGCCGGCGAGTTCCAGGTTGTTAGCACACGGCTGAAGAGGAAGTTATGGTGGCAGAACTGCCGACTCTGGATAATCATTATCATTATTGTCATAGTAATCTTGTTGGTGCTTGCAGCAATCATTGCTGGGGCTGTAGCTGGATCTCAAGACTAATTTCTATTTATAGCACACCCATTGAGTGACAGCTTCCTGTAACTAATTCACATTCTATCATATCATGTTTGTACATATCATCCTTTTTATAGCTCCTCCCTCATTTAATACATGTGACATTTGGTCTTAGATAAGATTCACATGTGTATTGCATTTTTAAATGTTTGAGGTAACATTAGGGTTTGTAAATAGTCCACTGTTACTTATCAGCATGGCATTGTGCACCTATCAAACGAGTGGGGAACACAAGTTTGATAATGAAGTTTGATGGGCTGAAAACATCTCTTAAGGCTCATAGTACCACACTCACGTCCTACAGAATTAGCAGGGGGGGGGTTGATTTTCCCACCTATAAATCTGTGTCCTTTATCGTAATGGCATAATTTGTGAGTCTAATCCCCATCTTCCTTCCCAAAGAGCATTCTGAACTCTGTGAGAAACGAAAGTAAACATGTGCATGAAATGATATATAGACATGACTTTAACATGGGTTGCATTTTCAAGGTGAATTTTGCATGTGTCATCAATGAATTTCACCAGACCCATTGCTTTCCTGCATGGGGGAGATGGGTGATACATTTATTGTAAGACTCGTGATCTAGTGAAGATTATAATATACAGATTTCAGTGTGTTACCTTGTCTTCTGTGATGACACTACCTCTGTCACTGGTTGCCTGTTTGCAAACTTTGATATCCTGAATGAGGAGTGGCATCACTAAGTCACATATTAGTAATGTGTTGGATGGGTCTGGTTCTGTTGTTACATGTTGTCAAATGATATGTCCTCTGTCTTTTTCTGTGCCATGCTGTGTATGTTTTGGTCTTTTGGTATACATGGTGTTCATGAATTCATTGTTCTGCACAATATTCTGTAGCTGCATTGAGTAGCTATAGGGTCTGGCGACATTTTATTTCAGAACCCTTCACTGCATATATGTTGTATAAGCATCCCTTCTGCCTCAAATTATTTGGAATATCTATTCTTTTGTCAAAATAATGCAAGGCTATGTCACCCGACTCTACACAATACAGTAGACAGCATCTGAGCATGGGAGTTACCATGGTAAAAAAAGAGAACATAGTTGTAGTGAATGGGGAATCACCAGAGGAGGTTGGTCACGCGTCATAATCCTATGACGCGAAATTATGCAACCAAGCATTGTTCTATGTGTTAAGACTTGTTTGGCAGCTAGGAAAGCAGTGCATTGTACTGAGAAGGTTTGTAACATCACTGGGACACTCTGGTATGGATATACAATCCGTCCTTTAGAATGTTAAGAGGTGTGGAGGTTGAATTAGTTCAACCCTTCCTTTGAGATCACGGGATGAATGATGACACGTGACCAACCTCTTCTGGGGTATCACAATGGATTTTGGTTGGCCATATTTATTTATTTAGAAAATGGACACTATTCTTAGTACTATAGTATGTTCACGTTGAGCTGAACCCTCAAAAACATTTAATAACTCATGGATGCAATTACACACGATCTTGAAATTTGGGTCATTTGTAGTACTGCTTGACCCGCTAAAAATATTTCAAATCTTGTTGTTCAAATGTTTGACATAATATTTACGGTCAATCAAAATTGTCACAATACATTTCCTATGGGGAAGCTGTATAAGTACAGTGTCCAATACAGCCCCTTCCCAAACCGTACGTGTCTGTTGTTGACACCTTTGCTGTTACTAATAATCATCTGGTTGGCTGAAATGTTAACTCTGTTGAGAGAAAAAATCCACTTTTAATTTTTAGCCGTTTTTCAGGATTCAGATCAATGTGAACATACTATAGTTGTTTATGATTATCTTGTATTGTACTTCATGACATTTATAGAGCTGATCATCATGTCCAACGTTCATCGACTGAGGGATGATGTTGAAGAGGTCAAAGGCCAAATGGTACAGAATATTGAGAAGGTCATAGACAGAGGTGAACGACTAGATGACCTCAACGAGCGTACAGAACACCTCAATGCTCGGGCTGGCGAGTTCCAGACCGTGGGTACCCGTCTGAGACGGAAGCTGTGGTGGCAGAACGTTAAGCTGTGGATCATTCTTATTATCATAATAGTTGTGATCTTGGCCGTTATCATCATAGCTATTGCTGTGGGGGTATCACAGAGCAACAATTAAACTAGACATCACACCATAACTGTTTAAATGAGAAGTTATTGTGTTTTATTGTAGAACTCTATTAGATTATCCATATTTGGTAATTTGGTACGTTGTTTTGTATGTGTTCTTTATATCATCAATAAAATTGTTTGTCCATGTGTCATGTGCACTTGTAACCCTGTGTGTCCCCAGTATGGAGAATTTAGCTGATAAAACTTCTTCCAGTTGTAAGCAATTTCAAAGATTTACCAATTTCAAGTAACCTCTCAACTAAGATGTGCATCATCACTCTCTTGTAGTGACTGTTATCAATTGCTTCTCTCATGGCTGTCGTATAGGTAATGCTTGGGATCAGCCAACTGAAGTACAGCTGCTTGTGCTGACAAATTAGTAAGTCCTTTGGTTGGTTTGGTGGCCAAGCATCCTCATCAACAGCTTTTTTTTATATTCTAAGCTGTCTCACCCTGCTGGACAATAATATTATTATGGTGACTACTATCAACAACACATAAAATGGAGCACACAATAATGTGTCCACTCTACCTTGATCGGTGACCGTTGACCTGTCCATGTCAGGTTTGGAGGTCACTATAGTTAGTGAAGACAACACAATAGCTAGTTAATACAATTGTTTACCTACACATGTTGATCACTGGACAGCTCAATAACTGCATGATAACTGTAAACAACCTCTAACAACATCATATGACCTAGGTTGTGTATTCGTCCATTATTACGTCACATCCGACTTTCTAGTGGTAACTGAATGTAGCAATTAAGCCCTAGCGCTCACCAGAATGCGCTGACTAGCGAGGCCCTCGTGTTTTTTTATCTGCTTCGTGGAGACATAGGGTGGAGACCCTTACCCCCATCCTTCCGTGCTTTAACAGAATGAACTACAAGAGATGTTTCGTGATCCTGTCTATGTCATCACTAGTCGGTATGTTATCACTGTAGCTGCCTGTGTTTTGGTGTACTGGGGATATGATATGGATAATTGTGACTGAGCCTGCAAAAATAGGGCATGTGGGCACATGATTTTTGCCTACCTTTTCAAACTTCCATCACTCATAACTTTTTATACCATTACACTATGGCAATGCAATTTGCAGCTTACATTAAGCATTTAATTGGCGTTATGGTGCAAGTTACAGAATGGCAATATTTTCTTCCAGGACTGAGATATGACCTGTTGTGTGATGGGATGTAGTTTGTGCCCACATGCCCTGTTTTCGCAGGCCAGGTCACAATTTATTTTTGCCAATCGCTTAAAAACTTTATGCCTTTGCCAGGGTTCCAGTTGGTAACCCTGAGTTCCTGTGATGTGCGTATATACATCTTTGATGTTATCATTCACATTGCCCCATTGATAATGTGATTAGTTACTGGTGGTTGTGTCGCCACTGGTTACTGGCTAATTGTACACACAAGAAGCAAGGGGGTGACACACAGGCACTCACTGTAGGTAGATCTGTGACCGTGGTCAAACTCAGTCAAGGGTCAAGACCCCCAAATTTATGCCAAGTCTATGGTCAATTGAAAAAATTTCCAACCCACAATTGCTGAAATATTGTCGCGAAGTCATAGGTCAAAGCTCTTAGTCAACGGTCACAGTGAAACTTAGCGGGTCAAGACTTTGACCATAGTTGCAAATCTACCTACAGTGCGTACCTACATGACACCCCCTTGAGAAGTTTCAGAATTGACATTGATCAAAGGGTCTCTATAATAATACAGGTTTAACCGCAGGTTAAACAGGGTTAACTAGAAGGCCGCTCCTCACCTCATTCATGGGCATCGGTAGGCTTCACTACACGCGACGTTACGATAGTACGAAGCATCCGTCATTTCAGTCATGCCGGTGCGAGGTCTCGTGAGCTTGCTGAGTGGGCGGGATATTTAAATCAACGAGGCTCCCGCCGGCCTGTCGCTTAGGAACGTTCCGCAAGCTAACTACGCTAGAGTGAGCAAGCGAGCTGCCTTCCCCACCCTCCCCCCCTCTTTGTATATCCTTTCTCCATTGGCCTTTATATGGTCAATGTGACATGGGTCCAAGGGTGCAGTTTAATCCTCCAGTATGGGCTGATTGTACCACATGAGCTTGGTTAAAGTAATGGAGGGTACACGTGACCGAATCATCCTCGGGATCACGTGAGTCGTCACGTGATCCAGAAAGGAACTACAGGAAGGTTCCCGAAGGTTCGGAAATTTCACCCTGGCACACCCATTATCCCACACGAGGTAGAATCATTTAGCGACAGGCAGATCTGGCGACAGGGCCATCCGATCATCCAACGGTAGGGTCATCGGACTAGCCGCACCTAGTTAACCACTGTATAATGATGTTGGTCAAGACTGATTTTGACTTCTGAATTTCTTCCTTGACCCATTGATCAATTCCACTTACTACACAAGTACAAATGTACATTACTATCCATTGTAATGAGGTCTCATTTGCTTATTTAGGACCTAGAATGATAGCATTCTAGGATACTTTCCTCAACATATATGTGTATTATGAACTCGTGATTATAGTTATTTCTTTAGGGTTGGTGGTCTGGTATTTTAGTCTTGACCGATTGCGTAGTCAATTACTACCATTGAGAAGAGGACAATTACTAGTAGAGGATCATGACCAGCTACCATTAATCTTAAAGATGTCACCACCTCCTAAACAGTTAATACTACAATCATCACAGAACACACCAGCTACTACTCCATCTAATACTGTTAACAAGGATACTACTAGAACTACTACTACTACCTCTGATAGTAGCAAGACCTCTACCACTACTACTAGTACTACTAGTAAAGCTACTACTAGTACAGTGACTACTTCACATGTTACAGTTGAGAATATGAAGAACTTGTATGATTCACATATGATAGTCAGTCAGGGAATAAAGTTGAAATGGATCAGAAATCGAATGATGGCGTAAGATTGTGTGTGTGACAGTGTGTGCGTGTGCTTGCATGCGTGTGTGTATATTGTGTCACAATAAAACCACAGCATCACACACACATGTACACACAAACACACACACACACACAGCTATTGTGTGTTATCATATTTTTACCCAATCAGAATGGCCGACTCATGGGAGAGTGCAGCTCACAACTTGTCTCACTACAGACCATTCTTATTCCTCAAGAAGAAAACGATTCTTCTTGTACCAGGATTAGTAAGTTGTCAATATTGTTTGTGTGTGTAGTGTGTATGTGTAGTGTGTGTGTGCGTGTGTGTGTGTGTGCGTGCGTGTGTGTGTGTGTGTGTGTGTAGTGTGTGTACATGCGCATATTTGTTGGAAGAGAGAGTTTGTCATTAAACACCAGTGTTGTGGGTGACGAGCAGGTGGTTAGCAGAAAATTCTGTTAAATAAATCTTCTGTAGCAACTTAGTGGAAGCATTTTGGCCACTCTGAGGACTCTTTTGGGCTTGATTTAAAGCAGATGCATGCCCACAGCTGCCAAGGCTGACTGTAGGTATGCCCCTGTTTACTGAAATTGTTCCCCCCTCCCCCCCCCAAAAAAACGTGTATGTGTGTGTATCATAAGTATGGTAGTACTATATCTTAGGGATCATGGAGATTTTGGTTTTCCTAGCCTAAAATTCACCCAAAAACCAGCTTCACAACTCCATCCTGGCACCTTGGCAGGTATAGCCAAACCCAAAAGTCCCTTCAGTACGATACTAAAGGCTTCCAATAAATTGTTAGGATTTAAAAATATATATATTCAATGTAATCTTCTACTGACTAACTGCCTGATGTCTTCAGGCAAGCGTAAGTCGATAACGGCTAAGGCTATATGTATGGGCTTGATTTTTTCACTGTTTGAGGTCGTTTCATCCCGAGACATGCCTCTTGGCATACTACAGTACGTACAATGCACACATCATTTGTCCTCCTTTCTGTCCTGTTTCTTTTTGCTGACAGCCGAAAGTGTCAATTCACGGTAGCACAATGCATGGCTTCCCTACAGTACGTTTGTAAACGGGAATCATCTGTATTTTCTGTGGTGACTGGATTGATTGCAGAGATGATTCTAACACTGTTCTTTGTTTGTAATGCTGTGTAACGGGCTGAACATAGCTGGAAAGTGAAACGTAATGGCTGCTGCACTTTCAAGGCAGTAATTGATAGTTAGGGCGTACGAAACGTCGTATTTTTGTGGCAACTGGATTGTTGCAGAGGCACTTCTACTGTTTTTTGTCTGTAGTGCTGTGTAATGGGCTGAACATAGCTAAAAGCGAAGCGTAATGGCCACTGCACTTTTGAAGCAGTATTTGATAGCTGGGGCGCATGTTCATACGAAAACATGAAAACATTAATTCTGGTGCCATCCTTGCTTTTGATGTGGTATGTGTGGTTCACAATGTTACAAATAGGTAAACAAACAAATTTAAGGGAAAATTAGGAATTTTAGGGATTATAGAAAAGAAAAAGTAGGGAAACAAGGGAGGTCACCTACACCTGCAGATGTACTAGTGAACGTTTAATCCCTAATTCAGTCTTGGTCTTGGGTATAGACTGAATTGGGGATTAAATGTTTACTAGCATATCTGCAGACCCCTTGTTTCCCTACTTTTATTTTCTATGATCCCTAATTGAACTTAAAATTCCTAATTTTTCCTTAGACTTGTGAATTTATGTTTGTATATTTGTTTGACTTTCCGCACCCATGTGAGCAAAGTGGCTTGTGCTCCCCTGTACAGTATGTGAGGAAAGAAGGCAACTTCTCAAGCTTCTCAGTAGGTGAGCTTTTGCTTTGAGGCAGTTTAGCTTGAAGAACAGGTGAAGTGAGTTCCTAAAAATGTTATGAAAGCCTTTCACTATATGAGTGTAATACAACTGAATCTGGCTTTGTAGGCTACCAGAAATAATGGATTCCTTCTAAGAGAAAGGGGGCATGTCCCCTACTTACACGAAGGGCAGCCTTGAGACTTTCCCTAAACAATATGCATGGAAAACAGTTGAGAAGATACTTCTGTGAATAGTTTAAAGTGGTTTGTTAGAATTACGCTTACTTTGCTGTGCATAGTAACATAATTACCAAATTACAATATAATTCATGAATTAGGAAATGCACTAAATTACAGTACGTATTTAAAAATCTCATTATCCAGCTGAATTATTAATAGCAATTGCATGAATATAAACTAAATTATATACATGGTTGATTAATTACCAATTTAGTTAGCATGTGCCGCTGGTTTTACATAATATAATATCAACTTGTTTTTTCTGTAGGTAATTGACAGGTATTGTATGAACTGTTTGTTTGCTGAAAATGCATTTAAGGTGAGTAATGAGCTAACAGTGTGACATACACACTGTATAGTGTTGTGATGTAGTCTGATTGTCTGATTTGTGTATGATGTCATTTTACACATTTGAAGGTTCTATAAATTAACAAACAAACATTCAAACAGTTTGTAATATTGAATTATTGTATGTTATGTTGTGAGTACTGAGATAGTGTGTACGGTGTAAAATTATTTATTTTCTGAATTTGTAGTAACAAACTCTGTTATAACCATGGTTACTAATGTTTGTTGGAAATAAGGACTTTACTGATTAAAATTTTCAAGTCTTGTCCTGTGCACCCTGACTGTCTCACTGGACTTGTTCACACTAACATGCGTTTTGAGAAAAAAGTAATGTAAAAAATAAATTCGTAAAAATTATCCATGCTATAAGGAAAACATATGACACAAGTTTTTATCAGGCCATTACTCAGAGGAGTAAGACTCAAATCAACTAAAACTATACACCATCTTATTCACCTGTTCACTGAGAGTGGGAGAATTTGTTTCATTTCTATAGCCCAAACAGTGTGTGTGTCACGTGCATTGTTTTTGCGATGCGGTAAATGTAAACAAGATCATTATCATCCACTGTCTAGCACAGAAGGCCAAAGCTATGGTAATTCATTCCTTGGACACTGCAGATAATGCTGAGAATTTTTTTTTGAAAACTTGGAAGTTGTGCAAACTAGCTAGGCTTTTGCTCACATTTAGTAGTTTAGTGATTTTTTGCATGAAGTTCAGTTTACTCAGTTGTGGACTGCATGTTGGTGGACATTGGGACATTGGTTGTCTCCAATTCTCCGATATTGTTTTCCTGTACTAGAAAATACTGGTGTCGGTTGAATTACAAGTTTCACACAGAAATTTACTACAGTAGGACATTCTAGTATCATAGCTAGTACGATTGAGGCAACTGAGACATTTGCCTCAAGGAGTACATGTTGAGCTGAATCCTCAAAGACATTTGATAACTCATGGATGGAATTCTTGATATTTTATTCATTTGTATGTAATACTGTGCACATACACAGACACACATACCACACTACACACACACACACCACACACACACACAAACCACACAAACACACACACACACACTACACACACTACACACACACACACACACACACTACACACACACACACACACTACACACACACACACACACACACACTGCACATACTACACTACACTACACTACACACACACACACGCACACACTACACACACTACACACACACACACACACACTACACACACACACTACACAGACACACACTACACACTACACAGACACACAGACACACACACACTACACACACACACACACACACACACACACACACACACACACACACACACACACACTGCACACACTGCACACGCACACACACTACACACACATACTGCACACGCACACACACACACACGCACACACACACACTGCACACACTACACTACACTACACACACACACACACTACGCACACACACACACTATGCACACACACATACTGCACACGCACACACACACATACACACTACTCTACACACACACCACACACACTACGCACACACACATACTGCACACACACACACACACACACTACACTACACACACACCACACACACACTACACACACACACACATCACGCACACACACACACACACACACACACACACACACACACACACACACGCACACACACACACACACACACACTGCACACACTACACTACACTACACACACACCACACACACTACGCACACACACAACACACACATACTGCACACGCACACACACACACTACACTACACTACACTACACTACACTACACACACACTTGTGTACATGTCTGTAAGTAACACAGAGTCAAGTGTAGTCAATGCCAGCCAGTTGTAATGTTATTATTCAACACACACAGGGTGGACCTCTTGGGGAACTGGTGCAGTGGACTGATTTGATTGTGGTTAGTGAAATAATGTGTGAGTGTGTGTGTTGTATGTTTGTGTGTTTGTGTGTGTGCGTGTGTGTGTGTGAGTGTTGTATGTTTGTGTGTGCGTGCGCATTGTGTCTGGTACAAGTGTGTAGTGTGTGTACTGTGTGTGTATATTGTGCTGTAGTATACAGTATGTGTAGGGTATTGGCTTGCAAGGACAACCAAAGACACTCCTGGCCCTTTGCCATGTAGTCAGGGACAGAGAAGCTACTGTAACCAAACCACCAGCAAGTGGTGTGTTACTGTAGGCCCACCAAGAGGAAGTTGACAGTGCACACACACACACACACACACACACACACACACACACACACACACACAACACACACACACACACACATGCAATACACACACACGCAACACACGCTATTATAATGTTATTTTGTGTAGTCACTGTTCATGCTTGGTCACAAGATCACCATAGTAACAACTCCTACAATGTTACAAGAAGCTGCCCATGGTATGAGCTTAGTCATTATTCTATTTGTACAAGTCATTCTCCTCACAAACAGGTCCAAAATTTGACATCATCTTCTCTGACTATCTCGGTCTGGAAGGCTTAAAGCAGACTGGTCTCTTCAACAGATACCAGTGTAGTGTCAGAGTGTTAGACACTTTTGGCTCAGAAGCATCAGGTTAGCAATAGTATCATGGAGCATCAGTTATCTGAATGTAGTAATTTTTGAGGATATATCATACAGTATGATAGTACTGTATAGTAGGGACCACAAAGGAGTAGGCATGGTGCATGAAAATGCATCACCCAAAAACCAGCCTCGTTTTTCCCAGACGATGGTGAGGCAGTATTGGTTAAGTAAAACTAAACCCAAACAAGCCTTCAGATCAACCTGAAATGTCTTAAACAAGTTGCTACGGATTTTTAAAATATAATTAATTAACAGAATTTTCTACTGACTGAGTAACTGACTGATTGATGCCTTCAGACAAGCATAACTTGATAACGGCTAAGGTTGCAGACTTGATTTTTTCACTGTTTGACGTTGCTTCGGCCCAAGAGGTGCCTTTTGGCATACCGCAGTACGTACAATGTACTCTTCATGGACTTACTAGTGTCCTCCTTGGTGTCCCATTCATCTTTGCTTTCAGCAAAAGGTGTCGATTTGGCGGTAGCACGTAATGGCTTCCTTTCATAACGGATATCATCCTTATTTTTCATAGTGGCTACTTTGATTGCAGAGATGCTTTTCTAATAGTTCTCGATTCGTAATGCTGTGTAACAGGTCTAACATAGCCGACAACAAAGCATAATGGATACAGGAATGAAGATACAGGGGGGCAGGGCTCAAGCCCCCCCCTCACTTTGACATCAGGAGGGCTTAGCCCCCCCCCCATATCTCACAATACACATGTGTTATGAACAGCAAAAGTGACATTACAAAGACCAAAATTATAGCTGAACTTATGTTTAAACTATGCCTAATCCATGACACATCGACTTGCTTGACCAAAACTTCCATTAAAGTATAATCAAGTGCCCTTTGCATCACGTGACATCATAGTTTCTCTGCAGATGGTATGGCGAAAAAGCAAACATCTTTCACAGAGTATGGATGGGTAAAAGATGGAACATCTAAGACAGCTAGAGTGAGTGAAAACTTGCCACCAAATTCAATCTCAGAGTACTAATTTCTCTAAATTTCCTTGGGGGGATGTGGGCATGCCCCCAGACCCCCTAGACAACTCATGATTCACACTTCGCCAAGTGTGTCCCGCACACTGTGAAGTCATTTCTACCAGTGTTCCCCCACCCCCTTAGCAAAATCCTATAGATCTGCCCCTGGAGCCCCCCCACTTTTTGATAGCTGTCTCCGCCCCTGGGATGTACTTCACTTTTCAGATGATAATTGGATTTAATATCATGCACTACTCCAGCTTGTTTCAGTACTTTTTATCGATGTGCTATGGTCCCTACTCTAGTTGAAAATTCCAATTTTTTGTGTATTTGTAATATGTAAAACATCTAGACTATGCCAAGTTTGATTTCTGCTTCACAGATTTGGGTTAGTTTAATAATAGGAATATGGTGCAGTATTACTATTGGACTGTTACACCAAATAGAAGCATAGGATCTATTAAAGAATAGTGTATTTAATATAAGTTATTAAATTAAAAATGAAGTACATGCTGTAGCATCCAAGTGATAAACTAGTGGCGGATCTAGGATTTTTAAAAGGGGGTTTCTGAAAGTTGGTATAGCTGAATAAGACATCTGATGACATTTCTCTGGAAAATTTTAAGATTTTAGAAGTTCTGAGATCGGATTTAGGCTATTTTTAGTTACCAATTACAATAAATCCAATGCTTTAAATTGAAAATACTATAGCTAAATATAGGGCAAATATGGTGACTACAAGCTGTAGCTTTGATTGCTCTATTAGATTAGTTACATGACTGCTCTATTAGAGTATCTCGATCGTTTTTAATGCAGTGGGAGATGAAAGTGAAGTGTTGCTGAGGGTTTAATAGCTATAAATGGTGTTAGTTGAGTGCAACTGCATGCATGCTACTGAAACACAGTGGTATATAGTTGTTTGCTATGACAAATTGTCAGTGCAACAATGTTTATGTATTTATACTGCCATTGAGCTAAATTTAAAAGGGGGTTTCTGTCGAAACCCCAGAAACCCATCTGGATCCGCCACTGTAAACAGTAGTGGAACAAGTGATATGAACAATGAAATAGTTCTGTGGAAAATTCTCTACATGGCATGTTATTACAATCATTTTGTTCAGTGTCCAAGTAGGGACAGAACTGTGTTATAATACCATCATTCATTCAAAAAAAATTTGTGCCTGCCTGCCTGCCTGCCTGCCTGCCTGCCTGCCTGCCTGCCTGCCTGCCTGCCTGCCTGCCTGCCTGCCTGCCTGCCTGCCTGCCTGCCTGCCTGCCTGCCTGCCTGCCTGCCTGCCTGCCTGCCTGCCTGCCTGCCTGCCTGCCTGCCTGCCTGCCTGCCTGCCTGCCTGCCTGCCTGACCACAGTCGCAAGGGTGGAGGCCAAACGAAGCAATGCATGACCACCATTATTTTTATGCCACAACAACAAACTCACTAGTGGCATGTGCCTTTTGGGGTTCTGATGAGTGTGTGCCTTCTACACCTTGTCTTTCCTTTTATCTTCTGGTATTCGTTCTTCTTGCAATGAAACCATATTGAGGCATTAATTTTCTTTATCAACACTTTCCTTGAACAGCATATTTTGATGCTGCAAGCGTTTACACTTGGCGGATACTTATAACTTCACGATAGGTTCAAGTCTGTATACTAACACGATCTTGATTGATTAATAACAATCGAGCACCGAGATTGCACCTGTTAACAATCTGTTTATACTCAATCACGGTTCACGGTAACACACCCCGTTAATATTGGTCTAGCTGTATTCATAAGTTAGCAGTGACAATATGAAAAAGCTGACTAGAGGTACTCTAATACAGCACTAGAGGTACTCTAATACAGCACTAGAGTTACTCTAATACAACACTAGAGGTACTCTAATACAGCACTAGAGGTACTCTAATACAACACTAGAGGTACTCTAATACAGCACTAGAGGTACTCTAATACAGCACTAGAGTTACTCTAATACAACACTAGAGGTACTCTAATACAGCACTAGAGGTACTCTAATACAACACTAGAGGTACTCTAATACAGCACTAGAGGTACTCTAATACAGCACTAGAGGTACTCTAATACAGCACTAGAGGTACTCTAATACAGCACTAGAGGTACTCTAATACAACACTAGAGGTACTCTAATACAGCACTAGAGGTACTCTAATACAACACTAGAGGTACTCTAATACAGCACTAGAGGTACTCTAATACAGCACTAGAGGTACTCTAATACAGCACTAGAGGTACTCTAATACAGCACTAGAGGTACTCTAATACAGCACTAGAGGTACTCTAATACAACACTAGAGGTACTCTAATACAGCACTAGAGGTACTCTAATACAGCACTAGAGGTACTCTAATACAGCACTAGAGGTACTCTAATACAGCACTAGAGGTACTCTAATACAGCACTAGAGGTACTCTAATACAGCGCTAGAGGTACTCTAATACAGCACTAGAGGTACTCTAATACAGCACTAGAGTTACTCTAATACAACACTAGAGGTACTCTAATACAGCACTAGAGGTACTCTAATACAGCACTAGAGGTACTCTAATACAGCACTAGAGGTACTCTAATACAGCGCTAGAGGTACTCTAATACAGCACTAGAGGTACTCTAATACAGCACTAGAGTTACTCTAATACAACACTAGAGGTACTCTAATACAGCACTAGAGGTACTCTAATACAGCACTAGAGGTACTCTAATACAGCACTAGAGGTACTCTAATACAGCACTAGAGGTACTCTAATACAGCACTAGAGGTACTCTAATACAGCACTAGAGGTACTCTAATACAGCACTAGAGTTACTCTAATACAACACTAGAGGTACTCTAATACAGCACTAGAGGTACTCTAATACAGCACTAGAGTTACTCTAATACAACACTAGAGGTACTCTAATACAGCACTAGAGTTACTCTAATACAACACTAGAGGTACTCTAATACAGCACTAGAGGTACTCTAATACAGCACTAGTAGAACAGTCACAGATGTATAGTATGTTGTAACAAATAAATTAACTTTTTAATATATAGAAAAGTCACACTTGTAATCATTGATCAGTTGCTATATATAATAGTTAGACACCAAGACCAAGGGAACTAAGCGATTTAGTAATTTCTATAGCCCGAGGCTGTAGCATCCCGAGTTCAGCAAGGACGCTACTAAGGGCCTGAGGGGTTACTAAATTGCTTAGTTCCCATTGGTCACGTTGTCTAACTATGCTTTAAAGTACGTACCTTTATAGCCAGAGCATGAGTGTGGGGTGAAAGAGCAATGCAGAACAACTGAACGGTTTTTTCCTGAAGTCCTTACAGTGCCCACAAAAATAATTATTCAACCGGTAACCAGAGTAATGGCTAGAGTTACAGTAGATACACCGCTTAGTCTACTATTTGTCCAGAATTATTTGCAGAACATGGAGAAAAAGAGTATTACAGTATTATCAAGTGCTGCACTGTGTCTTTCATGTTATAATTATTTATCATGTACAAAATTGCTTGAGGACGGGTTACTAAGTGAACATGTGTAGGTGACTAAGTGAGCATGTCAGGTGACTAAGTGATTTAGTAAACCTGTAAATGAGCCATACTATAGTCTGAATACAGCTAGATCATGTTACCGTTATTAGTTTGTAAAACACTGCTTTTTACACTGTAAATTCTTTAAATAAATAAAAGGTTCTGTTGTGCGGTGTCTACCAAATGTCTACCAGTAATACATGTATTTCTTGAAGTATATAACATGAATTAAATTTTGGTGTCTAAACACAGAATGGAAAAGTAATGCCTTGATGTGGTTTCCTTACATGAAACTCATGATGACCAGCTTGATTGAAGATAAAAGGAAGGCAAGGTTCTGAGGGCAAGCACTCGTCGGAATTCCAAAACGCACATGCCCACTGGTGAGTGTTATTGTGGCTAAAATGGTGGTCATGCAATGCTTCAGCCCCATGACTGTGGTCAGACAGGCAGACAGGCTGACCAAAAATCAAGATGTCTCTAGAGTGGTTTTTAGAGGTGGCAATTTGGTGGTGCCATTCATTATTGGGGCTATGACATACTGTACTGTTTGATAACTGATAACTGGAGTACAACAGTGGCTGGAGACTCCTGTATAGTGATACAGTATAATAGTCAATGGTGTAGCAGAAAGGGAGCTAGGAGGAATGAAGACCATTCCACTTTTAAAGACTCCCTAGAGATACTCTAATAGAGCAATTGTGTGCTGTAATATAACATTCAAGTGCAGCTGAAATGAATGACCTTCCAGGTCACTTCTAGAAACCCAAGATACAAGATACTGTAAATGTGTAGATCATTTGATTTCATCAAATTTTCCCTTGTCACTTTCAGTTAACTGAAATGTGTCAGATAAGTGTTGTTCATGATGGTGTTACTATTCATCACTTCACTATTACAGAAGTGTTCAGTACTTCAGACTACAAGGCACCAAATACTAATCCATACTTTAGTCAATGGAAGTTTACGGTACAGTATACACTAATGTTACACAAGAGTACACTACTTGTTGTTGAGTAGAATATGAAGCAGTTCTGGTCACTCTACCCACACACACCGGATAACTCCTTCCTTGGCTTTGCCATGGAGAAGCCAGTACAAGAGCAAAATGTAGTGAAGGAGAACAGAGCATTGATATATGGGAAGCAAGGTAGTAGATGTGTGAGGTGTTAATGGTGGACATGTTCAGTGTACAGAGAATTACATTATGGGGAAGGAGAAGTATCTTGAGGCAATTGCAGAGAAGCTACAACTACACTCTACCTTCACTACTAACAGTAATCGTATCCCTAACACTAAGATTGTTAATCATGGGATAGTAGATCACTCCACCCTCTCTAGGTACTGTATATGAGCAGCGTAGTGTAGTGTATCTGTGTGTGGTGTGTGTGTGTGTTTGTGTTGTGTGTTTGTTTGTGTATGTGGTGTAGTGTGTGTGCGTACATACTATTAACATCCAAGTGGTACACAGGTTTCTGGTGCTGGTTCACTGGATGGGTGTACAGTAGCTGAAGTCTTTGCTTTATGTTGTGTGTAGTAATGTTTTACAGATGTACAATTGTACAGGATTGTATGTACAGAATATTAGGGGGACATGTTTTCTCTCTTACAGTTTACTACAAGGATCCAAACTGTTCATTGGACTAGGCTTTCCTTATGAAGGTGTGGTTACCATAACAAACTGTGTGTGTAAATAATGATATCATCATTATCCCCTCAGGGCCTGGTGCACTGGAGGCACTGGCTAATGGTTGTCCCTTCATTCAGCCAAAGTATAAACCACCTCGTGGGAAATCAAATGAGGTACAGACATGATGAACACTTACCATGTGTATGGTGTTGTGTGTTGTAGAAATTTTTCAGGAATAAGCCAACTAATCGTATGTTGACGTCACAAAGTCCTTATTTGGAAGACTTTGTGGAAGAACCATATGTGAGTAGTTGTGTAGTTAGTAAGCAAATAAATTGTTCCAGTCTGTATTCTGGGCATGTAGTGTTGACTGGGGAAGTAGTTTACTCAGTTGTATTTTTAATGGGGACCTGATGTTAACTGGGGAAGTAGTCTAGCAGTTAGCCTAGCTCACTTCACACACTGCAGGTATACACTGTGGATGCTGAGGACCTTTCAGCAGTACGAAAGGTGGTTGATACTGTGATCAGGAAAGGGGATGTCCCTCCGTATGTTCCTTATGAGTTCACCCAACAAGGATTGATGGATAGGATTGGTACCTACTTGTTGTATCAAGACTTCTGTAAAGGAGAAAGTCTACTACATGACAATGGTGTGTCTCTGTGTGTACTTGTATTGGACTCTTCATTGTTCTAATAGTGAACAGTGTGGCCAGCAGTCATCAGCAAGACCACACACCTGACAAAGCCATCGATGATAAGATGGAGACTTGTTATCAGTCTGAGGAGGCTAAGACTTCATGGTGGGAAGTTGATTTGGGTAGTGAACAGTTCATTAGAGAAATAAACATTAAAATCAAGGTGAGGAGTAATGGCTGCATGAACACACACACACACACACACACACACACACACACACGCACGCACGCACATTACACACACACACACACACACACACACACACACACACACACACACACACGCACATTACACTACACACTTAACCAGTGATGATATATTTCAGGGTCAAGGGCTGGTCAATACCAATTCACTGATGGTGTACTTGAGAGACTCAGACGGATTGTGAGTAGACCAACCAGTTGTATAATTTTATAATTAGTAACAACTTGTCTGTTAATGTTACAGGATAGCTAGTAGTAGGCTGGTTTAAAATGATAGTAATACAACCTCAAATAGTGTATCACTATTTGAAGGAATTTATCAGGTGTATCCATTCACTGGACTGAACTACTAGACTGGATTACTGGACTGGGCTACTGGGCTCACATAAAATTTGCTCAAACATTTTTTTGACCACAAAAACCTATATGTATTAAGGCTTTACAGCACAAGTGTGCCATGCTGAAGCTCTGTAAGATGCCTGTTTAAAGATGTTATATTAAGTATGTTTGGAAAAGTGTTATGGTTTTGGTGGGCTATGTAATGGTACAACTTTGATTTGAACTCTTGTTACATTCACTGTATTTTTTTATCAAGTACGTGTAACCTTACCTTCCTGTTTGAAGGTGTGCACATTAGGAAACTTAAATGTAAAGTTGCGTACTCGTAGCTATTTACAAACATTATAAACCAAAGAGCCGGCAAAGTTAGAGTCATTTAGGCTATAGCATAGGTGATTTCTATGTTACATAATGTAATTGCATGGTGTAAAATGTGTGCTATTTTACAAAAGAAAGCTAGAGAAAACAGACATGCATTAACAGTGTTAACAGTGCTTGAAACATTGCTAGCAGTAGGCTAATTATTTTTGATAACAAACTGTGCAGTTTTTGTGATCAATGTACAAGTTTTATGTCTTGTGATGAATGGTATCAGTTTCTAAGACACTTTTTAGTTAAGTTTGGTGATAAAACGTAAGAAAACAAATAAACAAAAAAAATGAGTCCAGTAGTCCAGTCCAGTGAATGGATACACCTGGAGTTTATCCTTGTTGTTGGCCAATAATAGTAATTGTAGACTGTGACACAATTCCATGGTACTTGTAATGAGTGTATTATTAGAGTAATTGTTGAGAAAGTGTTTAAATGTTACTTGTGTTAGTGTTGTGAAATATACATACCGAGTGTTTAGTTAAAGCATGGTATCTGTTTTTGATACTGTCTTGACACCGCAATACCATGAAATAAAAGAAACAGTCTTTAAAGCTTCACTATTTGTATGAAAAGTATACATATGAAAGAACATGGACTGGTGTACAATAATATGCTGCAATGAGCTTGCTAATAACACCTTCTGTCTTGAGTAAAAATGTTTAGAACTACTATTGTACCTGATCTAGTAGTAGAGGTCTAAAATGACATCTAACTAAGTCATACTGATAACAAGTACACGAAAAAATTTGGAATTTTCAACTAGAGTAGGGACCATAGCACATCGATAAAAAGTACCGAAACAAGTTGGGGTAGTCCATGATATTAAATCACTGTAAAACAATAAGTTATAGTTATATCCCGGTACGAGGGTGATATCATTGTTATTACATGAGTCCGAGGCGGAGCCGAGGACGAGTGTAATAACAATGATATCATCCGAGTATACGGGATATAACTGTTTTATATCCCAGTGCGCGGGAGTGCGCAGAAGTTTACGGATAGTAAATTAAGTTCCGGTTTGAGTTCCTGTCACTGTGCTCAAGATTTCGTCCGAATTGTGTGGAGATTCTACTTCGTAGCCACAAGAGAGACCTTACATACTGCCTACAAACTGTAGCGAAGGGCGGTGTTATGAAGCAGCGGTTCCAGGTACGATTCGCCTTCGTCAGAAGTTGGTACAGTGGTGTCGCGTGGTGTGCAAGAGAAAAATAAAGACCAACAAGTGGCTACCATAGTCCGAGATAGAACGATGAAGCTAGAGGAAGTTAGTTCTTCACCATAGTGACCGTTGGGAGTGATTGTTGGAGCAAAAATTGTCACGTACTATTCTTGACATTTGTTAAACTATCGTATTGGTAACTTGTAATGTTATTGTGTAAAGGATTAACAGTTTTCTTGTAAGATTTAGGTAGTTTTAAGTGCTGTATTGGTGTGTTTGTATCAATATTTCCTTATTTGGCTCTTTGTTCCATTGGTAAACAATGCCATTCGCGGTTATTATGATGTCACGAAAGAGACTGAGTGGCTCCGCAACAGGGTGATAAGTTAGTTATCACTGGGTGATAACTAATATATCGTACAGTAGCAGCGCCGCTCTGTCTAGCTGTATGGTAGTTATAACCCAGCGCGGCGCTTTGATACTCCCACGCACTGGGGTTTAAGAAGTGTTATATCCCTACTGTGCTCAAGATACCATAACGGAAATACACAGTAGGGATATAACACTTCTTATTGTTTTACTGTGATTTAATATCATGGACTACTCCAACTTGTTTCAGTACTTTTTATCGATGTGCTATGGTCTCTACTCTAGTTGAAAATTCCAAAATTTTTCGTGTACTTTGTTAACTTTTTTGTAAATAATTTTATTATGACTGGTGAACCCACGCATACCACATCTGAAAAGGCACCGCGCGCCCCAGCTATATCAATTATCATGTGAAAAGTGAAGTATCCATTACGCTTCGTTGTCAGCTATGTTCAACCCGTTACACAGCATTTCGAATCAAGAACTGTTCGAAAAGCACCTCTACAATCCACGCATACCAAAAGAAAGAAATCATGCCGCGCGCCCCAATCATATTTATTAATTATCATCTGAAAAGTGAAGTATCCATTACGCTTCACTGTCAGCTATGTTCAACCCATTACACAGCAGTACGAATCAAGAACTGTTTGAAAAGCACCTCTGCATATCAAAATAGCCACGATGAAAAATACGGACGGTTTCCGTTTTGAAGGGAAGCCATCACGTGCTCACGCCAAATTGACACCTTTCCCTGTCAGCAAAGATGAATGGGACACAAAGGAGGACACTGGTAAGTCCATGAAGAATGCATTGTACGTACTGCGGTATGCCAAAAGGCACCTGTTGGGCTGAAGCGGCGTCGAACAGTGAAAAAATCAAGCCCGTAGCCTTAGCCGTTATCGAGTTACGCTTGTCTGAAGGCATCAGTCAGTTACTCAGTCAGTAGAAAATTCCGTTGAATAAAAAAATTTTAAAATTCCGTAGCAACTTGTTGAAAGCGTTTCGGGTCGATCTGAAAGCTTGTTTGGGCTTAGTTTTACCTCACCAATACTGCCTCCTCACCAATACTGCCTCATCGTCGTAAGGGAAAATTGAGGCTGATTTTTGGGTGATATTATTTTGTGGGCCACGCCTACTCCTTTGTGGTCCCTACTATACAGTTACTATCGTACTGTATGATATAGTTATACCGTACTATCAGGTAACAATATTGTACTGTCTATGAAATATCAACTGCTCAGCACTAGCTTGTGTATTTGTTTTCTTTAGCAACAGAACTAATAGACTGATGCTGGAAGGAGGGTGAGTAGTATCTGTGACATCACCACTGTCATACACTGGGGTGTAATTGTGTCATGTAAATTGTTCTCAGCAAGTCTCATCACTAATTTTCTTAGCATCCAAAGAGTGAATTTATGAAAATTTTAGGTAATTTTTTGGATAATATGTTTTCAATTGCCTATGAGATTTGAGTTTCATTGCCAACCCTCAACTTTTACTGTGTGATAAATCACATTCATTGTTAGTTGTTTGAAGTTGTTGAGTGATGTTGACGTGTTGATCACATTTACACAAATACTCTTCCCACAGCTCCTCATTATCCTGGACTGATGTAGAGATTATGGCAAGACATGTACACATTCAGTCAGATAGTACATCTTGTGAGTACAGTGATCTTCTACTGTTGTTATTAGTGTGGATGTTCCTTAGGGTCCAGTCAGTTAACATTGTGTAGTGTGGCCATATTTGGTAGTAGCTCATTTTGGCCTAAACCTTCACTAATGAAGGTGATCCAGAGTAGAAGTGACGAGTCCTGTAAAGCTGCTTGTGCTGATCACCATATGGTCCGTCTGTCTGTGTGAAGTGTGTCTGTCCGTCTGTCTGTTTGTGTGTTGTAGCATGTCTGTCTGGTACTACTGTCTATAATTCTATTTGTGTGTCTGTCTGTCTCTTGTAGTATGTCTGTCTGTACATGTATGTGTACTGTAGTGTCTGTGTATTTGTGTAACATGTTTGTGTGTGTACTAGTGATTCATAGAGAGAACACTGGTATATAATGTGTATATTTATATCAACAGATGTGTGAGTACAGCTACTTTCCACTTATAAACACTTTCAAGGTGTGTCTTGATTTGAGAACAGTATTATTGTAACTAGCTTTATTCCTGTTGATATTTCAGGCATTAAAAGAGAACTTTCATTGTAGTGAATTTCAAGAAACCAAAAAGTTAGTAACATTTTGACCATCATTGTGTTTGCACATAGTGTCTGTACATTAGTGTAGTGTAGTGTGGTGTGGTGTAGTGTATATGGTGATGTGAATATCTGTAAGGCAAGAAACCTTCGTGAGTCACCAAATTGTGTTATTTTTGTGGAATAAATTTTTCATGATTCATAACTTTTGAAGGTGCCTAAACAGAGGTGCTTTCCTTCCCTTGTACTATTGACTCACAAACTTTCATTTGGTTTGCACTGCTTACTTGTATGCAGCTGTATGTAACAATTAATACCTGAGTTTATACCTTGGCTAGGTGACTCCATACTACAAATGTATAACTATAAGTTGTAAAATATTTAACTTTTTGTGTACAAGACACTGCCCACGAAAACCACAAAATTTAATATCCCACAAAAGTATTTTTTTGCCTTATAGTATATTCCAGTAGTGATGTGTGTGTATATTATATCATCCTTCCTGGTCAGGTACATGAGTGTGTTCCCAGCCTTCCTCAAGTCAGCTAGTGATGGATACTCTGCTGGGACATGTGTTACTACTAAAATAAACAGACTGTTAAGTTGTAGTGGACAACATCAAGGATATTTGAGACTGTGTCCTTGTAGACACTATAGGAAGGGTCAGGTAGCCCTTCCTGTTGAATTATAGCTGTAATCTTTGTATTCTAATGTTTTTAATCAGTTATAGATTTTATTTTACACTTATCACACATTAAAAATCACACGTAAACAATTTAAGAGCTTTTACATGTTTCTGCCAAAAGTATCCTCTGAGATGGTTAAGACTTTATTTTGGTAGACAGCACCATCCAAACACTTCCTAACAGATGACTTGGAAATTGTGATGATCAGACTGATATGAGGTTGTCAGAACTAAAGTTGGAATGGCTGGTAGTTACGTTAGTGGTCAACAAACACATCAACTAGTAAACCTCAACAAGCAAAGTAGCCAGAATAGTAATGTATAGCTGGAAAGTTTGATGGGAGAAAATGTTGGTGAATTTACTGTGACGAGATTTTGGTGAAAAATTTTTTGCTAGTAGCTAATAAAAAGTTGTAAGTTGTATTGGACAATTTTGTGGATTTTAGTTTAGTCAGGTTATATATTCCCTACGGGTAGGGAATATATTATAATCTATGGTTTAGTGAAGCACCAATCACCAGTCAAACTTTCTGGCTATATAGTAATGCACCTATCAATGTTAAGCCCCACTCCCCCCCTCCTGGGCTTACTAAGGGATTAGTGGAGGATTTTCGCCGATTTGATCAGAAATTTTGCCCCACTAGTGGGGCATTTGACCGTTCGAAATTTTAGGCGTTTGCTTTAGCTTGCGAGCTATGAGAATTGATCTGTTTCCTAAAGTTTATTCCAGCGACACTACATGGAGATTTGACCACTAGTTGTTGCCCAGTGGGTGGAGAATTTGATTTTTCAAAAAGTCAAATCCCCACCATTTCCCCCCCACTACGCCCGGGAGGGGGGAGGTGGGGGATAACATTGATAGGTGCATAATTGTGACACTACACAAGAGACAACCATGCTGTAGGAAATCATACTACACTGTATAGATCACCACCACAAATTGACAACAGTGGACTGAGAGATACCACAATGTTTACTTGCGCTAATCCATACATGTGATAATTGTTTATACTGTGAGGGATACCCTGGGTTGTGGGAGTAAATATAAACACGTGGACATCTTACCTAAAGAACTATCCAGGGGGTAGTCACCTCCATACCACCAATTGATGCACTTGCGGCCGGGATCAAAATTTAATCAAGGGATATTTGTGCAGTGAATCAAGCGATCAAGGCGTCCACAAAAGTGGCGATCAAGCACATTTGAAAGCTCAGGATTTACTAAGCTTTACGGTTGACGATCAAGAATCAAGACCCTTGGAAAGATGAAATCACGTGATCAAGGCAATATTTTGCGGATCAAACTTCTTGATCGCGGTCGTTATCCCTTGCTATCCACCAATGATACAGCATTTTAATAACTGCACAATACAGCGATCAACTGACGAACGATCGCTACAAATAATTACATAGATCCATCAGTAGGTCCACTCTCTAGCGTACAATCATAGATGATGTAGTATATACTTTCCATAACAGTACACTTTGTATGCCGTATCTATGATGAAACAGACATGTAACGGAAATATACTGGCTACTAGTTTATGCATATTAAAGGGCGTGGCTGTAGATTAATTTGAATCTGAGGAGTTATTGTTAGTTAGTTCATCGCAAGATCATTCTACCCAGGACACACATGGATCGAAGTGACCATGAAGGACTAAACCAGTTTACAGTTCCTAAGAATAGTAAGAATGCTAATATCCGGATATTTTGTAGTATACTGTGTCCGCACACTACAGCTACCAGTACTCCACTACTGAAGGACCTCCATAACCTAATAACTCCACGATATGCAGCTCATTGGAGAGTGGTAGGAACACAACTGGGTCTACCCATTGGAACACTTGACATCATAGAACAAGACAATGTGTATAGAAGTGTCCCCTGCTGTAATGATATGTGGAGCAAATGGCTTAAGATGGACCCCTCTGCTAGTTGGGAGAAGTTGTTTAAAGTTATTGAGTCACCTGCAGTGTCCAGTGATCAAGCTCCTGATAAAGGTGACTAGCTATATTGTGTGTGTACAACATGTGTAGGTAAACAATTGTATTAACTAGCTATTGTGTTGTCTTCACTAACTATAGTGACCTCCAAACCTAACATGGACAAGTCAACGGTCACTGATCAAGGTAGAGTGGACACATTATTGTGTGCTCCATTTTATGTGTTGTTGACAGGAATCACCATATTGTCCGATAGGGTAAGACAACTTAGTATACAAGCAAGGTTTGCTGTTGACAAAGACGCTTGGCCACCAAACCGACCAAAGGACTTTATACCAGTTTTACTAATTCACCATCAAGGTGAACACACTGTCGAACAAGCAGCTGCACTTCAGTTGGCTGAATCGGTCCAATTAGGTGGTGTTCATCCCAAGCATTACCCACAAGACAGCCATCAATCACTGAGAGAAGCACTTGATAACAGTAAGACAACTAAACAACTAGTTGATATCTTAGCTCCACTACAAGAGAGTGATGATGCGCATCTTATTTTAGTCGAGGGTTTGCCTGGCATTGGTAAATCTTTGTTATTACAAGAAATTGCATACCAGTGGTCAATAGGAAAGTTGTTACAAAAGTTTAAAATAGTTTTTCTCCTCCAGTTGCGTAGTCCAGCTGTGCAGCAGGTGTCACTTGTTGCTGATCTTTTTAAGTTGGTCTGTGAAGGAGACGAAAAAGCCCCACGTATTGCCATTGCATCTAGTGACTACTTCTTTGAGAATAAAGGTGAAGGTCTTGTTTTTCTTTTCGATGGCTTTGACGAATTCCCAAAACACCTACAGGAGGATAGTTTAATCGCTAGCATACTGAAACGTAAGGTGTTACCTCATTGTGGTTTGGTAGTGTCATCTCGTCCACATGCCTCAGTGGGACTCCGAGAAGATGCAACCATCAGAGTTGATATCTTGGGCTTTGCTGAAGACGAACGAAAGCTATACATTGAACAGTCCCTGAAGGAACAGCCACATGCAGTCAAAGAGCTCACCGAATATCTTGATGGTAATCTGACTATCAACGGCCTGTGTTTCATCCCCTTCAACATGGTAATCTTGATTTACCTGCACAAAAAAAGAATTCCCCTTCCCAGAAATTCTACACAGCTCTACAATTACTTCATCTGTCTTACCATCTGTCGACATCTTGCCAAGTCTGGTCAACCTCTTGATAACACCATCACTGGTCTAGCCAAACTCCCCGAGCCCTATAATACAATAGTTCAGCAGTTATCAAAACTATCGCTCGAGGGTCTTAATAACAACAAGCTAATCTTTACCTTAGAAGAGATGAGAGCAGCTTGTCCAGGCATCGAAGCTATCGAAGGAGGTCTAAACGGCTTCGGACTGCTGCAGGCTGTTGAGCACTTCGGGCTGGCTGGGAAAACAATGACATTTAACTTTGTTCATTTTTCCATTCAGGAGTTCTTGTCCGCTTACCATATCACTCAGCTTCCACCAGACGAAGAGCTGCGAGTGCTCGAAGCGAAGTTCTGGAGCGATATTCATTCCAACATGTTTACAATGTACACCTCGCTTACCAAGGGACAGCGATCTGCTTTTAAACAATTTCTCTCTGGAGGAGACGACATGATCGCAACAATCGCTGAAGCATACTTGAAGGATCAACTGAAGTGTCTTCGACTATTTCGCTGCTTCTATGAGGCCAACGACGAAGCCTTTTACACTTCTATACAACAAGGAAAAACTTTCGATGATAAAGTAATCAATCTTGGGATGACTAGCCTAACCGTTTATGATGTTGAGTGTGTTACACTCTTCCTTACCTGCTCACCCCACAAGGAGTGGAAGGAGCTTAACTTGTATTCCTGCCATATCCAGGATCATGGCTGTCGTGTCCTTCACCGTGATGTGATGTCATCTGACGTCAATATTAAAGAACTCAACTTGGGGTATAATGGCTTCACCAGATCTTCCTCTTCCTCCATTAATGACCTCACCATACACTGTAGAGTGGAAGTGTTGAATATTAGTGGTAACGACACCATCGGAGAGGACCCTGCTCTCTACAACATGTTGACCCATCCCTCCTCTAGGCTAGTAACACTGTACATGATAGATACCAGCTTATCATCACCATCAGCCATTACCCTATTCACTGCACTATCAAAGGGGAACAAACTGAAGGGGCTCTACATTATCAACAATCTCATCACTGATGAAGCTTGTGATGTCATTGCCACTACAATGAAGAACAATACATCACTAGTCCAGCTGTGGATGGGGTACAACAAGATCAGTGGAGAAGCTGCTCAACGTCTACTACAAGCCCTCAACAATAACAACACATTAAAAAGGCTATGGCTACTCTCTTATGGTTACACTGAAGATGTTAAGAAGAGGATTAGATCACTAGAAGAAGTAATTAACAAGAACAGAGAAAGTAGAGGATGTCAAACAAAACTGATCATTGACTGTTAGTAGCTACTTTTCTTTAGTTTTCACTTTGTACTATTTTATGACTGTAATGGCCGCAAGTGTCATTTTGTTCTGATTTTGATAAAAATTTTATTAATTAATTAAAATTATGTTAATTGGTAACGTTGAGGGGTCCATCATGAAATGTTAAGATTTGACATTATTTGAGTATCGGACAAGAATTGGGACTTGTGGAAGAGATTAGTACGGAAATGAAATCTATTGGAATATTTACAGATTTATAGAATTAAATGTTATTTCGAGAAATCCATTGTAATACTGAAAAACTATTTCTAGAAAGGCATGATCGGAATATTTTGGATTTACAATATTTATAGAATTAAAAATTATTTCTACAAATCTACCGGAATATCTACAGGTTTACAATATTTAAATGCTATTTCTAGAAATCGGAATGTTTACAATAATGAAAGAAATCATTGGAATTGCAAAACTAAATCTGTTGGAGATTTACAATTTAGAATTCCTAGAAACATACAAAATTATTTCTAATGATAAATTTGAAGTTAACATTAATTTAGTTGTGCTGGAGCCATTGCCGGTTCAATGTAAAGCTAAAAATACTGTCAACACTTCAGTGATAACTG
Source organism: Dysidea avara (assembly GCF_963678975.1). Taxonomy (NCBI): domain Eukaryota; kingdom Metazoa; phylum Porifera; class Demospongiae; order Dictyoceratida; family Dysideidae; genus Dysidea; species Dysidea avara. The sequence goes on from NC_089279.1 coordinate 35,972,824, forward strand.
CTCAGAGATGAAATAAAGCAGTTTGGATTGGCTTAACTAGTCTATGGCCACCTACAACTCTGTGGACAATTTGGCTGGTATATAGGACTTTTACAAAATCTATACAAAAAGCTAGTAGCTATAATTGCCAATAGTTAAGCCTCCATTTAAGCTTTATCTCCATCTCTGTTAGTTTAGCTACTAGCTATACAGTTCACTCACTTGTTTTCCTTGCTCCACTTCACAATAAACAACAACAAGTCACAACATAGCCTAGCTACTAGACTACACTAGAAGCTACTACTCAACTACTATCACAACACTAGTAGCTAATGCTATACTCCAACTACAGCTAACAGTCAGGTAGCCTGATGACAATTCTTCACTAATGTAGCAGCCAACAAGTCTAGCTCAGAGCTTGAAACAATGTTAAACTTTCTCTGTCAGCAAATACATAGCTAAGTCAGCCGGAGCAAAAAAAAGCCAATTGCTGTAACTTTTCTTTTAAATTTCCTTAAGCTCTCTCCTCAGCTTTCTCTGCTGGCAAATTTTAAAGCCACTAGCTAGCTATCTAGAAGCCAACAAAACTAGCTGGAGCAAAAAAAGCCAACTGCTGTAACTTTTCTTTATAAAAGCTGCCTTATTATCAGTGGGAGTAGTAAATAGAATAGCATTAGAATTCTCCTAGTCTAGAAAAAGGCTCACTGGAAAGTAGCTAAAAGCCAAATTTCAAGTCATTCTAAACTTCAAAACTTGCAAATAGCTTAGAAAGGTGAAAAGCAGAACTAATTGGGAGCTAGCATTTTCATTTTTTTATTACAGAATCGCTCCTACGAATTTTAGCAACTAGACTCTGAGCCAGACTCTTTTTCCAGCTACACCTAGCTAGTACTAACTCACTACACTTTAATAATACCTAATTACCTACACTCAGTACTGCTCTACGTACACTAACTATTCTAGAGCTACAACTTTTACAAAATTTCCTAGCAACTGACAAAGCAGCTGCCAGTTGACGGCGGTAATATTTACCGCTTTAAATTACCGCTACAGTGCATTTAATAGAACATTACATAGTTAAACAGCTACTTTCGCTACGTGAAATATTTTTTTTTGCTTCTTCATGCTCAGGGGAATTAGCGACCACAATGTAAACACTCTAATAAAACATTCAATGTTGCCTCAGGCGGAATACAAACACTTCCCTGAGGGCGTAGCCTGTCCATTCAGTAACCAGTTTGGGTATCTGAAGTATCTCATGAGATATCTTACCAGGTATATTGTGGTTAGAGCTGTTACGTGACGGTGTAGTAGCTACTTTATTTACCTGCAATTCTCTAAAACACTCTAATAGAACGTTCATCACTATTTCGGGTGTGGTACCAAGGAAGAAAATTGCAACAATTATACCTGTGTGCATGTGCAAGTTCATCATTCACAAAACTGCTGATATAAAAAGTCAGCTGTATTATTTACACCAGCAGATAGGTCAACATTGTATACCACCGTAAATTTACTGACTGTTCTATTAGAGTGTTTTGTGATATTCAACTAAAGTAGCTAATTCATGCCACATACCACCCCAAAACACATCACATGCACTCATAAAAGGTGGAGTTAACATGTTCTGTTGGTACAAATTATTTGACAATCTTCAGAATTGCTTGTAAGCAGTAACCATGAAAACATGCAACACATTGGGTGACTGTTTTATTAGAGTATTTTAGGTGGTAGTAGTGTTCACACTACACTGTGATACTTGATGGTGAACATCACCCAGACTGTACACATGTCCTTGGGACACCTTCATAGGATCTTACATGATTCTCTTGACAGCCACACACACTTGAGACTACATACATTGGGCATTTGCTCCTCCCAGTTACTAGATAAAGTTCAAGGGATACAACAGTGGAGTCGGTGAGATTTCAAATTACTAGGACAGTGTTCAATATACTACATTGTGTAAAAGTGAGCCCCACCCACATCATGGTAGTCAGTATATTTGAGTATTGTCTTTGTCCAACCTGTTGACAACCACCTTCTTTGACATTTTCTCCATTTTTCTGTTTGGTCACTCTATGCATATGCTAATTTCAGAATAGTAGTGACATTACTAGTTGTGTGGTAGGTGGAGAGATCATTAATTTGAACATCCTAAAAAATATTTTAATTAATGTATGGTGTTATCATTAAAATGGCTGCCCAATTCAGTTTCAAGGTAACTACGTAACTTTCAAGTCTTGTCTCCACTTATAGAGTAATCCACAACATGCACATTGTCACTTCTCTGTGTCTCTTAAAACTATTATTATACCTAAAACAATGAAGTGACATCCATACTAGTCCCTATTAGACTGTTCAGTGTTCTGATGACATCACTGTCGACTTCTCTAGCAACCTACAAGGACCACACTGATACAGTGGAACCCATCTTAGTGAGTGACCACCTGTTTAGTAAGGCCATATCTGTAAAATTGTTAGTACAAATTCATATGAATAGTGTTCTACTAACCCATTAGACTAGAAATACTGTAACCAAGATAAATAGAAATAGTCAGAAATATTTACTAGTTGAGATACTCATGGCTGTTCTGTCACAGTATAGTGTTGTATGACTGTTCCAATAGAATCCCTGACCGACTGCTCTATTAGAGTATCTTGAAGTAGTTTCCCATGGTCACCTTAATGCTTGCTCAATTAATGAAGCCACAAGTGTCCATCATTGTTGATGGCAACCATTACCCGGCAACTGACACACATGGATTTCTCTAGTGTAGTGTCCACCACCAGACAGTTGCTATATATTAGCAACTTGTAACAAATAATAGCAAGAGGTCATAATATAATTATTATGAACTCTTGATAATAGTGATAGCCATTTATATTATAATTTGATGTTAAAAGAACTACAGCAAAAAACAGTGTTATTTGCCATACAGAATTGTCTATGTGATATAGATGTGACTATATGCTATATACATGACCTACATGGGTGAAACACTGACTTACCAGAAGAAAGCTCTCAAAAGCACACACCTAACTCACTATACTTACCGTAGATTCCCTAAAAATTCGGCAGAAATAAATTAATTCCGTTCGTGTCTGGCCGAACAATTAGGAAAAAATGTACCAACCCAGTGCTATTGTCGAACTTTTAGGGATCTATCCCTAATACAGTCTGCACACTTCATGGTAGCGATTCCAGAATTCCGTAAAGTTTGCATAAAATATTCTCCGTGAATCTTCCATTGGAGAGTTGGCACAATCATTTCGCTGCCATACGAGCAATTGATCAAACAATTGGATCGTTTCTAGGGTTTCTGGGGGCAAGGAATACGATGGTGCAGTTAGTTTCCCGCTACAAATATGTTTGTGTGGAGTTTTATGCTAATTATAAGATTATTTTGCAATATAGCCACCACAATGTTATGTTCTTTTTGCAAGAAACGACCCAGCACATGTTAGTTACACCAAGGTGAGCATTTTTGTCCATGTAGTTTTCAATATTACCATGCTAAAAGTCAGCAAATTTGCACCACAAATGGCTCATCTCTTTGATGCACCATTTTGGTAGCTGTCAAGGAGCTGTACATTAAGAGACAAAACAATCATATAAACAGCTATAAATCAACAGTACAACTCCTTGCTTTGCATGCACATTGTATTTTTGAGTGGAGGTGACTGGTACAGAGTGGTTGCACTTCACCACGTGTGTGTTGTTTTGCCATCCGCAAGATGCTAAATGCATGCAACTATTTAGTGTCTTTCTATGGAGGTGACCTTTATTCAGAGGGTCTTACAAGTAAGGTTACACTGTGGTCCATGTAATAAGGTATTTATAACAGATTCAAAATGTTATTGCAAAGCTCGGTTATAAGCATTTGTTCAATTGTGCCATTTTTGGGCCTTTTTGCAATGGAAAAATATGGAGAAAATTTTGCCTATTTTAAAGGACAAAATTGCTTATAACTCTACCATCCTATAATGGATTTTTAAAATCTAAGTGTTTATGAGATCCTCAGGGAGTACTACTCGAGGCTATGCTAAATAAAAATTATTTCCATTAATTTTAAAATTCTCCCGGAATTGCTATTAATGGCTATGTTATTTGCGATCCGTTTACTGCTTACTTTATGAATTTCTTTCTACAGGAACCAACAGGAACGCCTTGAGGCTGAGCTGACGATACCACAACACTCACTTGGCCGCAGCGCTATATACTATGATTGCCTACATTATCCAGGAGGGATGGTCAATGTCAATACTACATCGCTTTTGAATGCAATCACCCAAACGTAATATTAAGGATTTCAACAAGTAATAAAAAATAGAAACCACAATCAATAATATTATTAAACTATCTCGTGATAAATCTCGCTATCAGATGCTGCATAAAGTGTTCCATGGCTTAACAAAGCGTTATCTGTGGGGGTATCATGTTAAAAGGAGATGTGGGGCCAGGAGAGCTGTGAACAGAAACGAAGATCGTTTTGCGGTAGCCGTGATGTCTCACGATGATATCGTTGAGTACGTTCCCTGAACAATCTCACACTTGGTACTTCATCCAGCATCGAGGTAGCATATCGTGTGAGGTCACAGGGAATCCTCAGTACTCAAGAGACCTTCGTCAACTAGTACTCCAAGTGCCAAAAAATTAGCGCGCTTATAATTAGAAACTATTCTGCGCTTGCCAAAATTTAGAGCACATTGCGTTCGGAGTGCCGAATATTTAGAGATGCCGAAATTTTAGGGAATCTACGGTAATACCTAACTACCTACACTCAGCACTGCTCTACGTACACTAACTATTCTAGAGCTGCAACTTTTACAAAATTTCCTAGCAACTGACAAACCAGCTGCCAGTTGATGGCAATAACATTTACCACTTTAAATTACCACTAAATAGAATATTAATAGTTACTGTTTGTTACCTGATAGAACATTTTATTTCTTCATGCTCAGAGGTATGGTAACCATGATGTAAAAACTCTAATAAATGTTTAGTATAGTTTTAGTTAGGGACAATAACACTACATCATGCTAGATACACTGAGAGGTGTAACCACTGACTAACCAGTTGTAGTAATATCTCATATCATATTAAGTACAGTGGAACCTCAGTTATATGAACCACTGAAAAAATCCATATCTCTGAAACTGTGTATATAAATAGCCCATAATGAACACTGGTATATTATTCAACTACCCTAATAGAACAGTCACTACTCCAATAGACCAGTAATTTGCTTAGTTCCGTTAACTGAGAATCCGGATAACTGAGGTTTCACTGTAGTAACATTATGTTGTGATGGAATTCCTAAATACCCTAATAGAACATTCACTATCAACTTGATCATAGTAGCCACAGGAAGTTACAACTAGTTGTAGTTACACATGAAGATTTCTCAGACTATCATCCACAACTATTGATAAAACATAACACCTATTAGAATTTTACTACAAGATGTGATTGACTGACTGTACATTAAAATGTATAGTACTGTATGATTACTGACTTCTAGAGTATTTCAAGTACACACTGTAATTTAGTGACCTAAAGGTAAATAATTTGATGTTGAACACTCGTACTAGAGGTAATATAGAAACACAGTTCTATCTCAAATGTTACAAATTTAACATGTTTATGACATTGTTATTTTAGAGTATTTTAGTGTAGTAGCTCACACTACACTGCAATACTTGACAGCAAACATAACCCAAACTGCACACACATCCTCAGGGTATGGATACACCTTAACCCTCACAGCATGTCTTACATGATCCCCTCGACAACCAATAATGTCTGCACACACTGGAGACCTACAGTAACACATCAACTTGACCCATATGATAACTAAACATGTTAGGACACACACACTCACTTCAGACAAGTAGCAAACATCTTGTGGACATTTCTGTGTATGAACTGGATGGGGAAGCCTTTGAAGGTGTGTCCATGAGGCACCGCCCACCGTATAGCCTGTTGAAACTCTTCATTACCAGCTGATGTCATACCAACACATCGGTCAAGCTCATAAGCAGCAAGAGCAGACATCAACAAGTAACACATCTCACCATCCCAATGTGTGGACAGGCCACTGTCCTGTTACCATAACAACATCAATCAACATAGATTGAATCTCACAGTTATGTAATCATATACATGTACACAAATTATGAGCAATGTATTTTTAAAGGATGTGTATGTATGTATGTATGTATGTATGTATGTATGTATGTATGTATGTATGTATGTATGTATGTATGTATGTATGTATGTATGTATGTATGTATGTATGTATGTATGTATGTATGTATGTATGTATGTATGTATGTATGTATGTATGTATGTATGTATGTATGTATGTATGTATGTATGTATGTATGTATGTATGTATGTATGTATGTAATACCAACAACATACCGTATAACTGGAAAGTTTTGAGGGACAAAAATTTTGTGAATTTTGCAAGTAATCATGGCATCATGAAAATATAATCATGAGATGTTTGAGGTTTATACATATAGCTATTACCTTACCAAAATCTGTTTTCTAGTCTTTTGTGAAATAAAAAATGTGAAAATCAGATTTTACACAGTTTCGCTAAAGTTTCATCCCTCAAAAATTTCCCACTATACGGTAATAATCATAGTCAGTGGCCACACAAGGGTTAGACCCCAGTCTATGAAATGTAACTGTAGCTCAACCTGTCAGCCTAAAAAGTACAATGTGATGACAGTCAAAAACATTCATGGCTGGCTAGTTACGTTTCTAGTTGATTTTGGTGAACACAAGACAAAGATGCAAAAAATCATGCCACCATGAAGTAAGCAAAAACACAACACACACAGTTACACACATTACCATTCTATACTGACTGGTCACACTCCTCAGTTCAATCTCCACTTCATCACTACACAATACTAGATCAATGGTACCAGCACACAGTGGAGGAATACTACACCAGGTTACTGCTGCTACTGTAGGCTATAGGTTCCATACTAACAGCTCTTACTAGGGGTGGGGCTTACCAGTCTGTGGGTGTGGCTGATGGACTTAATGGCTTCCTCACTCATAGCTTTCCATAGTGACTGGTTAGTGAGATCAATCTGGCACACCAGCAGAGAATCTGATACCTAACATGTCCATAGTGGTAATACATACAGTATACAGGCTAGGTGACTATTACCTGACAGTTAGCATAGAATGACTGATGGTTGAAGATACAACCAATGGTGCGGTACTAGTTGAGGTACTGGGACCCCAGCTGGGTGATCTGGATCAACAGGTTTGTGAGGAAACCTGTTTAACATGTTTTGATTTTTGATTAAAGTACAGAAATACAATGTAACCTTTCTGCTGTAAGACTTTCCCAGAAGGTGACAGCCATCTGGAGCTATTATCATCACCCACGTGTGAGCCACGCCACTGCCTTGCAGCCCACACAGGCGTATGCATTCAAGCCAAACCCCAACAGGAGTGAGCAGAGTAGTAATGCATGGTCCTCACAATCCTGTGAAGTGAATAATGTTAGCAACACCAAGATCATAATATTTGTATGGGGGAGAGTCTCTAACTGGAGTATATTCACTGCTGCAAGTAACACCTCAAGCTTGTCAAGGGGATCATGAAAATTGCTCCTTTCCAGACGACCAGGAAATACAATATAACACTTAAAGCACCGCCTATGCTTGTGTGTACGAAAAATACAGTACTCGGGGGGTGTCTTGAGGCAAATACAGCACTCGGCTTCTCTCGTGCTATTAGCCTCTCAACACACTCCCTCGTACTGTATTTTCCATACACACATGCGGTTGTGCTTTAACTCTAACTAATAATACACTACCAATCTCCATACCCTCACATTAACATCACCCCAATCATTTTATTCTGCCACAAGCAACCCTCAACACCTATAAATATAGTTTTTATCCTAGAACTGTTAAAGACTGGAATCAGTTGCCAATTAATATAATAGAATCAGTGAAACTTGGATGAATTTATTTATGCACGTAACCTTCACTACTGTAATTAGTTTGTGTGTGTGTGTGTGTGTGTGTGTGTGTGTGTGTGTGTGTGTGTGTGTGTGTGTGTGTGTGTGTGTGTGTGTGTGTGTGTGTGTGTGTGTGTGTGTGTGTGTGTATTTGATTGTACCATTTGGGGTTTTCACCCCCTGGGCAAACCAGCTGAGCTGACTGCACAGTACCTAGTCTTAAATCTTAGATTGTGGGTTCTACATATCACATGTGCTGACAGTTGACATTTATCATGTGTACGGCAAGTGCCTTCTTTGATTCTAAACCAGCACACTTGCATTACAATTCAATCTTCATAAAATATAATAAATTGGCTTGTCACCCTCATTCCACGGCAGGAAGTTGTACACCCATACATTACATGGTGACCATCTGGAAGAGATTTTAAGTAGAAGTCACTCCTCTTCAACTACCCACTCATCCTGTCGAGATACTGAGCAAACTCTCAGTCTCACCACACATCATACCATTTTCAAATAGTGATTGTCCACCAGTACAATTTTATTTACGTGATGATCCGTTCACTTCATTCCAGACAAACCAGTATAGTACACTGCATTTTGTGTAGTCTCTTTATTGTAACTGTGTGAATTAACTGTATACATCTAGCTGCCTTCATGAATGGGTTTAGTCCCTAGCTGAGAAATTAAATTCAATTTTGGGAAAAGTTGCAAGTTGCTAGCTAGTTATACTTTAAAATTTAGCATAATTGTAAGGCATTTTCAAGCCTTTAAATTGCAAAAATTCTGCAGCTCCTACCCCAAACCCTCTTGAACTTCTTGCTATAACTAACTGTACTGAGCCATAATGCAAGTTTCATGCTGTGTCTCCTGTCTGTCAGGTCTACAATTAGCTATCTAGTTATATACCATTTTATCTAGCTACATAGTATAGAAAGTCTAAGGAGCAACAGATAGGCTTGAGCATATTTAATTAGCTAGCTACCAGTGAAATATCACTGACTAAAATTGCAAATCTGAGTGTCAAATTTTCAAAACTTTCCTGTGGGGGCATACCCTCAGACCCCCCCTTAGAATGTTTGTGCTTTGCACTTCGCAGCGTGTGCTTTGCACACTGTACAGCAACCCCTGTCTCATTGGCAGCACCATGTATAGTAGCAATTTCAACATATGCAATGGCCTGGCCAACTCAATTTTCCCTCCTACGGCCCTGCACAGAGCCTCCAACAGGTAACTAGAGAAACTATTTATGATACGGTAGCTGCTTCTTGGACTACATGATGGAATGTTTATTTTTAAAAATTTAGTAGTTGAGGTACATGACTGTTGGTCATGGTGTATATCATATCTATGGTTTAATGTAGTAATAAATAAACACATCAGTAGTCATGTGATACTATTTGTTGCTTTTACTCCATCATGTGATACACTTGTAGACTTACTAGTGAACATAATGAACAGTTTGATCATGAACTGTATGTCAAGTTTTTTGGCTGGTTAGTTGATCCACCATTATACAAGCAGTTTGTGAAAGTGATGAAGGACATGGAAGAGATGTGTCAGTTTAAATGTTGTGCACGGTTACAGCTAAAGTGTTTCGAGGCATTTTCAGTTGTTTGACATCAGTGGGGCCATTGGGGAATGTATTCACTACATTTTTAGTAACTTGTTTCACCAGACTGTGAAATTCAAAATGAAGCACCCTGTTATGGGTAGTGGTTTGTTTTCCAAAAATGTGTTTGTATATTTGTCCATGTGAGCAAGCTGTTTCATGCACACCTGTAAGAAAGGCTGTATAGCCTGTTGTACATGTTAGCTACACTGACCACATGACAATATACTATCTAAACTTTATTAAAATCACACTATCTGTACATACATTTCCATCTAATGCACACCTTATAACATGATTGACATCAATATTGAGTTTGATGGAAAGACAATGAGTACCCCTGTTTACATAAAGATGGATGCCCCAGAACAACTATTACTGTCAGAAGGAGTGTACAGGCAATTAACTTGGTATATCACTTACTATGCTATCAGTGGTGCAGACAGGTGGGCCTAATAAGAATTCAGTGGCTATAGAGTGCTAAGAGTAACCAGATCAGACAGATCAAAGTTTGGGAACTAGTAGAGGAGGGGAGTGATGTAACAATGTTACCATCAACGTGGAATGGCATGTTGGTGATAGCTTCTTGGCACCTTGTCTGGGACCTTAAAATCCTATCTCAGTCTTCTACTTTGCCGCAGAAGCCACCTTTCTAAATGTAGAGCTTCTCACTATAGTGATATCTGCTCCACTATCAGTGACTCCAAATAAGGAAACTCCTCCAAGATATCCCTTTTACTTTCTGGGATTGGCTCCCTGTATACCCAATCCTCACAGACTTTACTCCATCATCTGTTCTAGGATCTGGTAACAGTGGGTCTTCCATTTTGCTACTTTGCATTGCCTTAGCACCAAGAATAACAGTAGTACCCTGCTAAATTGCTGGGCACTCTCTTGCTAATTAAGTGACCACTCTGGTTGCAAGTCCAGCATTTAGATTGCAACCCTAAACTCGACCATGGCTTGATGTAAAGGATCTCACACCTCTTTGTTTGTAGTGGTCCTGTAACTGAATTTCCTGGCAGCTAAAAGCTGGTATCCTGCTGATAATTATGTCTCCTTGCTTGCCATCCTAGTAGCAACACGCAGTTGAGTAGAGTCAATAGCACCAGACACTGCTGGAGAGTTCATTAGACTACAGGCAGAGTATTTCATGTTTCTGTGATCATATTCTCATGGTCATAGACCCTCCAAAACGTCCTCTCAAGTCTACTGATGAATTCTGATACAGTTTCCTTAGAGCACTGAGTCATGTGACAGAAATTGTACTGCAACTGTTTTTTTTTTCCATCAAGGTTCAATTTCTCACTGAGTGACTCCACTCCTTAATCACAAGCGGGGCCACGCTTTCAAGTTGTTTAATAATATATACCATCATTCACGAGATACAAAAGTCCACTTGTTTCATCAGACAATATCACCTGGACATTTGACGGTTTGTATCCCATTTCTGCCAGTTCTTCCTTTATCATCAATCTTGGTTCCGAACACATAGATGATATGAAGGCACACCCAAGCCCTCGCCTATCTCATGCAACATCAACAAAGTCTTTTGACTGGTGTTAAAAGAAATCATATATCCTTCTGGCGGCCTCCCTTTGACATAGTCGCCTCCTTCCATTCTTTTATCCACTTCCATTCACAAAGATTACATCATAATCAGTTATTTTGAATTTTGTGACATCAGTCACATACGACCTCTCAGATCTCGGTGGGACCTCCACTGTAATCTACTCAAAGTATTCTGCCCACATGACAATACACTAACTATACTTTATTAAAGTACACTATCTCTACATACATTTCCATCTAACACACACCTTACAACATAATTATATTAATATTGTTACATGTACATTTGTTGCTATTTTGCTTTGTTACAATGTGACAGTGTTTAATATGTGTGTATGTGTGTATTGGCTGTTATGTGTGTATTTGGCTGTTATGTGTGTACATGTGCTCTTGTTTATGAAGAGCAGCTATGATGACAATCAAACATCAAAACTATTATTGCACGCTTTGCAATTTAGGTCAACAAGATCCTGAAGAGATCATGAAATTAATTTTGTCCAATCAAAGGGACTCACAAACAGCCAATATTCTCCCATCATTTTTCAGGAAATTGTTTAAGTACAAAGTAATATATACTGGGGCTGGAAGGTTTTGCCTGCTAGCACCTATGTAGTGCACAGGTGTCCCAATGTTGGTTTGTTCAGTTGTTGCTGCATATCCTTCTGTTATAGGAAATGTCGGAGTCACACTACACTTTCAGACAGAGAGATTTCCCAAAGTTAGATTTTCAAGTTGATCGAGGAACAGAATTTATGGTGTGGTGCATACAGTGGGAATCTTACAGCAACTTATCAGGGCCACCAAAGGAAGAACCCGCCAAACAGATGAAAGCATTAATGTTATGTTTATCAAGAGAGACGTTATCTATTGTGTTGACCTCACTGAGGCTCAAATGAAAGAACCAGGAAGCATTATTATTGCAATGCGAGTGTATATAGATGGTCATGTGAACGAGACAGTTGAACAATGCAATTTCAGATGTCTTAAGCAACAGGAGGGAGAAATATCCTACAATTTTTTAATACCGGGTACATAACTGGTCTGGCCTGACCTGGATGGTATCGTGCTGTAACGATAGACACATAGAGAATTCCATCATGTGATTGTGAGTATAAATGTAAGAGAATTGCTGTTCATTATAAACAATGATAGCCCTAATTAAGATGTGTAAATTTTGCTCCAACTCGTGCACAAAGAAATGTTTTAGAGACCAAATCATTGAGGGCTTAAGAGACCCAGAGACGATAGAAGATCTGCTCAAGGAAAAAGACCTTATGCTGGAAGCTACCATTATGCACAATAGAAGCTGTGAAGCAGAAAGGAAGTACCATTTGGACTTAGCACATGAAGACCCAAGCACACTAGCTGCAGTATGAACATCGCATCAGCATGCCAAGGCAAAACCAAGTTGCACTGGATGTGGGGGACACTGGCATAAAGGAGGTCAACAGCAGTGTCCTACATGTAATCAGACATGCACACAAGTGGGTCATTTTGCAAGTGTGTCAAAGCATACTCACACAACAGCTAATGTTGCAATCCAAGTTCATACACACAATCCAGTCCAGTTGTTTCCTCTGACACAGCAGGTAACAGAACCAGTTCCACTAATAACAGTGTGCATAGTTATTCACACTGGAACAAAGGAAATACCTGTCTTACCTGATTCAGGAGCAGATATATTAGCAGTTGGAATGGACATCCTTGGAACGTCTAGGCAACCACCCACTTAACCTACTCCCTTCAGTGGTCATATCCAAAGCAGCAAATGGACAAGACATGCAACTAATCTGGTTCAAACAAGCAATAGTACAGTTGAAAGAGAAGCAATATAACGATGAGCTTTACTTTTGCCAGGGTGTGACAGGAGCCATTATTTCATGGAGAGCAGCAAGGAGGGAGAGAAGGAATATATGATTGGGAAAAACACTGCCGGCTGCTAGAGGTGCTTCACTGTGTTATCACCTAACTTAATAACACTCTTCCAGCATCACATGATGTTACTTATTGTACACTAGTTTTATTTTAAAGTGTTTATTAACTGACTTTTTGATAGTGCATGAAACAATTTTGGCAGTAAAAATTCATGAAAACATGATAATTATTATTATTATTATTATTGTCTATAGCCAATCTTTTGTCACCTGTCTCTGATGTTTGCAATCACCGACTGCGGTTCTAAATTTTTGCCCATTTTTGTGTTAGCAAAGAAAGTGTCACTTAATGCCCAGGGACTCAGAGTACTGTCAGAGCCAGAACATGGTTTCTGCAAGTGCCAGATACTGTACAAATCAAAGAAGATCCACCATACTCATTAACTGCTGTTGAGATTTTAGTTCTCCTAAGATTTTGAAGTTACTGGATTGTCATGTTACATGTGTTTGTCTTCACATATAATATGTTACTATCTGCAAGGTTTGAGGCTGTGGTGGCATGGAGCTACACCAACAGCAAAAGGCTTAACTAGAGGTGAACAGATATAGTATTGTGTACATGTGTTTGAGCCAGCTATAACAATGTTGTTCACCCGCAGGTGAAGAAGGAGGTGTTAGAAGAAATGGGAGGACAGACAAGTGCTGGAGCAAGTTACATTCATATAAAGCTTCAGAACATAACAGAACATTTACACTATATTGCAACACTAAATTTTTCCTATGATAATGGCAATATATAATGTGGTAATAGTGACCATTTGAAGTGAGTACTCTCAGACATGATGCAGGCAGAGGATGGGAAACTACATCTCATTTCTATTTAATGCATAACAAGGCTTCTCTGCTACAGTTGTATTGAAAGAGCTAAGAAATTACAAATTTCAACAATAATTGATTGGACAAAAGAAAGAGATGGCCAATATAGTGAGGTGTGTTAATGATACAGATGGTGCTCAACAAATGAATTGTCACAGTGCTGACTTGCGTAGACACCAGCTGAAGAGCAACAAGACCAAAAGCAGCAGCAACAAGACCAATAGCATCAGTAAGACACACCATTATATAGTGCATGTTGAATGTAATACATTGTACTGCTTGTAGATAACTGTTTACAGCAATTCTGGAGATAAGGTATATTACATGACCAAATCCTGAGATGAAACAGCTGTGAACTTGGCCCATAGAACTCAGTAGAAGCCATACATCATTTACTAAGACAGTTGTAGAAAATCTTTCAGATGAGTAGTAGATGAGGATAGCACTTGTGACAATGATAGCTCTGAAGACAGTCTGAACTGGATGACTTTTTATCATTTTTGTCCAGAGAAGATTATGGCTCCTCAGACCATTGTTCACTCTTGTTCTCTGACTCTTGTTCATCCAACACTGACAGTGATACTGGCTCAATAACAGCACCACCTGCACCTTGTCATGATACCAACAATGACGTAATGCAGCAGTTATCATCCAATACATCCACCTCCCTTGACACTGGAAACAGTATGTCATCATTCAGTCTAGCTGGTGCCAATAATGAAGCTACCATTAGTGATGGAGCTGACCAACTTGACAGACCTTCTGTCGGTTGAATGCAATGAATTAGACAGAAAATAAGCTCCCACATGAATACAATTGGTGGTCACATGAGCCTTTCTCACATGCAAGTGAAATGTCAAAACATCTTACAGTGGTAAAATTTATTGCATGAACAAAGTGTATAGATTACCTTTTCATTTGCTGAAACTGATGTATTCACTATCACTGTAGGTACCAGTTGGTGTAATCAAGAAGTGTGAAAACAAAGTGGATGAAATGTGTTCGGAGCTTCACAATTATGTACCTACAGAAAAGGCCACACAGAATTTAGTATTCCCCACGGGAGATTCCATGATACTTGATAGCAAAGTTTTCCACTAAATTCTACTAGGGAGAGATCAGCTGACTACTGCAAGTACACGTAGCTGTTTAAGCTCAAGACCATGGCTCTAGTGGAAAATGACTTTTTAGATTGTTACCAGTGATTGAGGATTGGCATGTAAAAAGTGTTATTTGAAGTAAGCATTGCAGTTCTCATTTGATATCATTTATTTAACAGAGTGCAACACCAACTTAGGATAGGCAAACTGATTATATAATTTAAAGCAAATTTTATTTCAATCTGTCTCTCCAAGTGAAGAGTAAGAGTATGGAGGATAACCTACTACCAATTGTAGTTGAGGCCCCAACAGCACCAACTGAAGTAGTGGTAGCTCCGTCTGTAGTGGTACCACCCCACCTTTACTGAAGGGAGATTGCACAAGCTGTAGCTGGAATTCAATAGCCAGATGATCTTTTCTGGGTAGGTCAACTTTGTCCACTCCACCACCTTATAAGTTCCGTATGCTTTTAATATAGTGTACACACGGATAATATGTTGTATCTCACGCTCTCCACATGCACTTAGCCATTGAGTGGTTCGCCCAGGCAGAGCATTCCTTCAGAGACTCTATGCCCTCCAATCAGTGGACACGGCTCCATACAATCGAGTACACCATAGCGTTGCAGATCACTTGGTGGTACACCTTTGTGGGACACTGGAATGGTCTCTCACTAATTGGAAATTCAGCCTCTGTTATTCCTAACAAATTCGTAGTCTCTGATGCATCAGGTTCATGGGGGTGTTGTGCCTTCTGCAACCCTCACTAGTTTAGTATGGAATGGTCCATGATTGCCAGAGTGTTTTCTATAGCCATAAAGAAGCTTATCCCAGTGGTTATTGCTGCAGCTCTTTATGGGAGCCAGTGGCAGGGCCAAGTGGTGCAGTTTCGTGTGGGCAACCTTCATGTACTTCAGAGCACCTATAGCAGTGACCCTCACCTTATGTCTTAGTTTTCTTGGTATCCTGCTTTGATTTTTGGTTCACTGCTATCCATATATCAGAGAGTTACAATATAATTGCAGATGCCTTATCTAGAAATCATATTTTTCTCTTCAAATCACAGGTTCCTCACGCCTTCCAGAATACCTCAGTCACTGGTAGATCTCCTAATGTGCAACATCACCTAGACATCCACTGTCTGGACACAGCAGTTCAGGGATATTTTACAACAGCTCTAGCTGCTTCTTTTCACAATACATACAAGGCTAGCCAGTCACATTATTTTGCTTTCTGTGAAAGTTTTAATGTCTCCCCTCTTCCATTGTTGGAAGATATCCTGTGCTACTTTATACCATGCCTGGATCAAGAAGGCATAGCTCACTCTTCAATCCGTGTATACCTGTCTGGGGTCTGTCAGCTACAAATCTCCCATGGCTTCTCCAGCCTATTAATGGATCAACAGGGGTGTAGCCAAGAATTTTTCGAAGGGGGTTCTGATTTAAAGTGGAATGTCTTAAGGGGAAGGCCTGGGTACTTCCCCTAGACCATGTTTGAACGAAAATGATACATACACAAAACGTGCCCTTAGGCAGTAACATCAAAAGGTGCTATTTATGTATCTAACTAGCTAAACCCTACACACTGCTGTTTATGCAGCTTATAGAAACTATAAAGCTATTGTAAAACCAATCTTCTCTTCCAGACAGCATACTGACAGCCAACTTCAATTTCCTAGCACACAGAAACCCTCCACACTCGAGTCCCTTAGCTGGCAATACTTCTTTCCAACTATATATTATTCTCAGCTGGTCCTCCTGTTGATGGTCAATAACTTCAGACTTGGCTTGTACTCCAATATGTTCAAGACATCAAGTGCCCACAACATGCAACAAATAAACAAACCATTCATCAGGTAAATATACATCAACAATTCATAGTTTGTGTTAACCTGACACATGTATAACATGACCACTAAAGTTTAGCAGCTGCTGCCTTGTAATATGTCTCGACCAACCATTGAACAGTCCTTTGCCATTTCACTCGTGCCATTTCAACCATGCATCACGTGCGTAATTGATCACGTGATGCAATAGATATGATTTGCAATGGTTTAGCATTAACGTGATGTGACCCTCAATAGTACAGAGGAGCGCCAGTGGGCAAGTAGCTACCAGAAAGCTCCAGGGCTGTAAGATTTGGTGTGATTTAAATTTTTTTTAAATTCTGCCTCTGAAAGGGGGGGGGGGGGGGTTTGCCCGAACCATCAGAACCCCCCCTGCCTACGTTTTTCATCAACTACCTTGCCTTCGTCAGGTTTTGAAAGGTGTCCAAATAAATCAAGCCAGGAGAGGGAGAGTATCACACAGTCATTTGCCCATAACACTCTCTATTCTAAGACAACTGAGGTCAACATGGCTTAACCTGTCACAACCATCCTAATGCCTTGTACTACTGCTTTCTTTTGGTTTCTGTCAGTCTGGGGGGATCACAGTGCCTTCTGAAGACAGCTACAATCCTGAGTCCCATATCTTTCAATGAGTGACTTAGCAGTTGACACAGTGCCAATACCTTCCATGATCTCACTAACCACTAAGCAGTTCAGAAGGGAGCCAGGATCATATTGGGGCAGATGGGTTCTGACCTCTGTCAGTGTCAGCTTTTCTTCAATACTTGCAGATGTGAGGATCTTCCCCAGGACCATTGTTCCAGTGGCAGTCAGGTTCACCACTAACCAAGAACAAGTTTGTGGACAATGTCCAGGCAGCCCTGACTAGGGCTAATCTTCCAGCTAATAATTATGCAGGTCAGTTTCCACATTAGAGCTGCTACCACAACTGCTTCTGCTGGTTTACCAGACTCAACCATTCAGACTCTGGGTCGGTGGAAAAGTTCTTCCTATTTATTATATATAAGGTTGAAGCCAAGAGACCTGGCTGTGGTTTCCACTACAATGATAAGTTGCAGCATATGAACCTAATTTAGCTGTACTCACACTTGCTGTGTTGTAATATCTTTATTGGCCACTGTATGCATATTCATCAAATTATTGGGTGTCCAAGATAATAAGATGTCAGATGCCTGGCTAAGTGTAACTGTTTTTCTTGGGTGGGAAGGCCACTTAGCCCTCTATGCTGGAGTGGGTAACCAAGGGATGAAAATACTGGCTTTCTAGGGCCAGTTTGGTTGGCAAGTTCATCCCCAAGAGAACTTCCTAGTCGGTACAGACTCTGGCCTATAAGTAGCATCAAAACTTTAATACACCATGAGCCCAGACAACTACTTCCTGGACTTGTACGATGACAGTTAGACCACCACTAGTAAATTATGTACTCAAGTGATGTCTAATTTCTGTGTTCATTAATATTTTACGATGCATAATAATTTTTTATTGTATTTCAGTGAAGTATCCAGGTGTAGCTACCCTGAAAGGATCACTACCACAGTTAAAGCAGCTTATTCATTGCACTGCTAATCTTGACCCAACCAAGAACATGAAGGGCTGTGAAGATTTCCTAGCAATGGTTTATATGCACATGTCATATCTGCAGCAAAACAAATAATGACTGAAGATTATGATTGCTACACAGATGTAATAGCTTTAGCAAGGGAGACTGTCACTAGATTTGTAAGCTTTGATACAGACATTTAAGACAGCAGTCGGGATAAGGTATGCTGTTATGCTCTCCAGGTTCTGAACCTTGGCTTACTGTGTCAATGATGCCATAAAAGAGGAGGATGGCAACAAAACTTTCAATTATTACAAGTTTTCTCTGCTTGTATGCAAAGCTGGCAAGTGTCATAACTAAACTATTAACCTCTTCTTATTGTAACATTGTTTGTTTACTGAGTGACAAGCACAGCAACTTAAATGGTCCAGAGTTGTTAACACAAAAGGCAGTAACATATCATACAACTTGCACCAAATCGCCATTTGAAGGACATATTCATACAGAGAACCCTGACAATGCCATTGATCGTGTGGCTAAATCAATTGGTACTGTTCACCATGTATATGAAATTGTTGAGCATGATATATCAATAAACTTTCATTTACCAAAAGAACTAGACTTGATGGTTAAGCAACTGGATGAACAACAAGTATTTACAGACCAAAATTGTGATCCAAGATGTTATCATTGCATTAAGTATGTATTACAACTTAAGAAACTGAGAGCTTGGATCTCTAAGAAAGTGAAAAATTACCAGCTGTAGCTAACAACACAATAATTCTGTATAACACATGTAATGTAGTGACAATTACAGACTATTCAACAGATAAACAACACACATTACAAAATGATTTATTTCTATAATTTACATAATTCACAACTACAACATGTTTTACAAATATCACAACACTTACACTTAAAAGGAGCAGTGTGTTGGTATCAAAGCTGTTCAATTCCACATTATTTCACTGCCAGTGAAATCATTACATAACTGTAATTATACACACTTTTACAGCAAGTACAACAGGAATGGTAGGATCCATGCTTGTATATCACTAGTTAGCCAGGTGAGATATAGCCTGATACATTTTTCCAGTTGTACAATGTCTGACCATTCACCAGGTTGTGATACAAGAACAGGTTGTTGTGTAGGTGTTAACCTCATACAACTGTGTCTCATATGCTTTAAGGTGGAGTTGAAGTAATAAAGTGAACCCATACAATTCCCATTAAGCACCTGTTTTCACCCACCCACCCACTTAACTTTTGTTTTAGTAGTACAAATTCCTGTATAGCACAAATTCTACAGGAGTTTGTATCTAAACAACCTAACACCATCTACACTACCAAATAAAATTCTGTGAGATAGATTGCAAGGATACACAATGCATAAATTACAGCCTTCTCCGTCTTATTTCTCTACAATGGAGCAATGCAGCACCTAGTTACAAACATTTCTTACTTTGTAGAACAATGTGATAGAGTACTTATTGTGTATAAGAGTATATACCACTTTAGCATGGGCGTTCAAAGGTACTGCGCTCGGGGTTTAGCTTGCATATTGCCCGGGCAATATCATAGGAAAGCGGTTTGCCAATGACTTTGGTACCCAGCCAGTTCAAAGAAACGATGCACTTTGACTCATTATATTGAGTAACATAGAGCTTTGTATTGTGGGACTCATTCTTGTAGGAGTGGTTGCTAAGCTGAGTATATTTGCTAAGATAGACTAGTTGGTTGTTAGTAAAGGATAATGAAGGCACAAAATAATTGTTTGGGCAATCGTGGATGTGTATTTTACCCACCGTGTATCAGCAGACCATGGAACAGCAAAGCTACTACTGCTACCTTGAAATAGGTTAGTAACTTACAGTTCTAAGTAGTTAACTTAATTTTAACATATGGATAACGTTCTGATGGCTATCAGCCCACACTATCTATTAAAACCAAGATTGATCTTCATATGCTACTGTATAAAACAAATGGTACGAATTCCCGTTAGTTCTTTCACCTATTAGGTGAGTGCACCCCAAGTGATATATATCACTTATGCCATGCTGTGGGTGTAGTATATATCAGCAAATCCCTTGCAGCCGTGGTATAACTATTAAATACAGTCTGAGAAAATACATTTTGTGGCTTCCATGTAAAAATGAGACCTTGCATAATCAATAAATTGATGGTCTGTGCATAAATTTTTTACACCATTTTACACTTGACAATGTCATGCTTCAGTATACTGCCAGAGAAGGTTGGACATGCACACACGAGCACATACATTTTGTATTGAAAGTTTAACCAAGTGCTCACCAAAGTTGTCACAAATACCATTGAAGAGATTAGTCTATTCAGCTGATCTACCCCATTCAACTCCACTACTCCAGGCAAGTAAATCGCTCTTGAAATCTACAGGGATCATGTGTGTAAGCATTTGAAGGTGGAATTGATGTGTAATACAATAGGGACATCTTATTACATGTATTATAGCATAATAATTGTCTAATAAAGCAATGTGCATGCTAACAAAGCCTCTCAGGGTATTGAAAAAGAAAAGCGGACACCGTTAACTTGGCCTCACAGAGAATCAAACAGAGAATCAGAAACTCACATACTCGCCTTGCAATAAGAATATGTCGTTCATCTTAAGAAGCACAAGGTAATGTGGTGTGGATACTGCTAAACATTTCTTCTATCACTTACTCCTCGTCAAGTGTAGACCTTTTTCATTTAGAACAGTAAGCACTCTCTGATGTCATGCAAAGCCATACAAGGGTCCTTATTTACCATGGTGATGGCCTTTTGGACTCCATTTTGAGTTCTAAAACTGGGCGAGCACAACAGTTGTTGTCAGTTATGGTGCTGCAAATGGCAAATTTGGTGGAGAACTGTGATGTTACCATGGTTTTGGTAGTGCAAATGGTGTGGCGGACAACTCCTTTGTAATGGGTTATAAGAGCTATGAAATTAATTCAGTGTGCAATTAACAGTAATAAATTTCAGAAGTGCTTATATTGTGTCCAACTTCCTTTGGTATACTGTGTTCACATTCAGCTATTGCACAATAATAGAAACAATTGTTGAGACTGCCATATACACACACACACACGTTTCTAAATCATTAGGTCAGTTATTAGTGTGAACATGAGTATTAGCTTTGTTATCAACCTCACAACCATATCCTATCTTAATATATGTGACCGAATTTTGAAAAACCGTCGATATACGCACAACAGCACTTTTGTAATAAAACGCATTTAAAAACTATGGGTAAAAAATGCAAGCTCAGAAAAACAAATTACGCAAGTTATTGTCGCTTCGCTGGTGGGCGAATCAAGCTGCCAATGGATAAATCCTGGGCATCATTGTGTTCGCCTGTTCATAGGGAGTACAAAAATCTTTGTTTCATCTCCATACACGAAACGATTCCAAAGTTACATACGAATTTACTGACGATTGTTTTTCAGTTAATTTGCCTTTGTTCTCGAACACGGAAGCATACCAGGGGAAAAAACTATGCCTTGGTGGATGCACAAATTCATGGCGAACACAATGAGCCAAGATTCAATTCTGTACGTCGTTGTATCAGTAAGTTATGATGATTTATGTAAGCACCTGTAGATTCATTTCTCGATAGCTTCTGTACATATCGAGTTATTTGCTCGTCCGGCTGTCTAGTGCTGTATTTCCAACGCTGCTTAACTTAGGAAGCTGAAACTTAGCTAGTCCATTCCTCTGTCCCTGTAGAAAACAAAGAACAAATAAAATGCATTTTGAAAATTGTGCAGATATCGACGGTTTTCTACAGAAGTGCCGGCTAGGTAGGGGAGTCCACATTCCAAATTTGAAGAAAATCGCTCCAGCCATTTCCGAGATATGAGCGGCCAAAGTTTGGGTTTTTTTCTTCATTTTTTTCTTCTTCTACTTCTTCTTTTCGCACACTTTGCAAAATCCGCCATAAAACACGAATGCGTGCTCCAATGGGCTGAAATTTGGCACACTTAAAGGGCTCATTAAGGCGAATCTCAATACCAAGTTTGGTAGGAATCCGATGAACATTCATGGAGTTATGACCGATTATTTGCGTAAAATTAGGTAGAAGGTCTGTCACGCCCACAGGGTAACCGCTTGAAGGAATGAGCTGAAAATTGCTATGTAGATGGAGTAACTATCGTAGGAGTGCCTTTTTGTGGTTTGAAAGGAATCCAGTTAAAGGCCATCGAGATATGACACAAAACCCAACCTGTGTCAAAATTACACAATCGATTTTTATGAATATAAAAACTATTAGTTTTCACGCCTACCAGGCAAACTGCTTAGAGCAGTGAGCTGTAAATCGGTGTGTAGCTGGAATAATTATCATAAAAAGTCCTTGCAGTAGTACAGAAGAATCGGAATACAAACCACTGAGTTATGATTCCAAAGCCAACTACGTGTAGCATATGCGAGATCGAGATACTCTAATAGAACAGTCACCCTAATAGAGCATACAGCTACGTTTATAATTTACTCCATTATAGAATTGTATTACATTGCAAGTTATTCTGTAGGGAGTTCAGCTACAAACAAGTCATCCTGTAGTCAGATCAGCTAGAAGAAGGTACCTAATAGAGAGTTCAGCTGTAAAGAAATCACCCTATAGAGAATTCAGCTACAAACAAATTGCCCTGTAGAGAGATCAGCTAGAAGAAGTAACCTTGTAGAGAGTTCAGTTACAAAGAAACTATCGTGTAGAGAGTTCAGCTGCAAACAAATCCCCCAGTAGAAAGTTCCACTATGAACAGATCACCCTGTAGAGAGTTCAGTTAGAAACAAGTCATCCTGTAGAGAGATCAGCTAGAAGAAGTCACTTCGTAGAGAGTTCAGCTACAAAGAAACCACCATGTAAGAGAGTTCAGCTAGAAAGAAGTCACCCTGTAGAGAGATCAGCTAGAAACAAGTCACCCTGTAGAGAGTTCAGCTAGAAGAATTACATTGTAGAGAGTTCAGCTACAAAGAAACTACCATGTAGAGAGTTCAGCTGCAAACAAATCGCCCTGTAGAGAATTCAGCTACAAACAAATCACCCTGTAGAAAGATCAGCTAGAAGAAGTTACCTTGTAGAGAGTTCAGCTACAAAACAAGTCATCCGGTAGAGAGATCAGATAGAAGGATCACCTTGTAGAGAATTCAGCTACAAAGGAATCACCCTACTTCATCTTTTCTTCTTCCTGTAGTAAAGAAAGAAAAAGATAGGTTAAAAAGCCCTAAAACCGGCCTATGGCCGGCTTTGGGGTATACAAATACAAAAAGAAGTGAAATCTAATCCAAAACAGCCAAGCTGTAAAAAAGGAGTGCGGCCCTCAGAAAGGCTATGATGAAAAAAGATGTGAAATCCAAGGTGGCGGCCAAGAAATGGCTGTGATGGTAGGTTAATGGTAAAAATTTTAATAACAACAATTCAGGTGAATTTTGGTGTCGCTTGGCCTTGGCACAAAATTCACCTGAATTGTTGTTATTAAAATTTTTACCATAACCTACCATCACAGCCATTTCTTGGCCGCCACCTTGGATTTCACATCTTTTTTCATCATAGCCTTTCTGAGGGCCACACTCCTTTTTTACAGCTTGGCTGTTTTGGATTAGATTATATCACCAAATGATATTACATTTGAGATAGCTACGATGTTATCACAATACCTTTTCTTTGGTGACAATAATATTCCATCTTTCCTAGATGTACCTGTAAGTACAGTAAATAGTTGGGACTAAATTATACTATTGATTTGTATATAACACATACCTGCTTCAACTAGTACACATGTCATCATCTTCACTAATCAGTAACTACTGTATGCTGCTCCTGTGTAAGAATTAAAAACAGCTGAATAGGCTGTTTACTGTCTAATAAAATTATGGGATAGGCAATAATACATTCTATATTACCACAAAGTGAGACACTTTGATCTGCATGTCTATTGGTACAGTGAGTGGTTAGAAGTGGTCTGGTAGGGAGGCAACATGCAGTTGTCAACATTACAAGATCAATTTCTTATCTGTGTTTTTAAAGCCAGGTGAAGCGAAGTACCAAGTTTAATTAATCTCCAGCTGCACGTCTGTATAGCATGACACCACACAGAATAGAATTTTAAGCCACACAGCAGTTTATAGCCATTCAATTCTGCCCTTTTCAGCTAGCATTGCTCTAGTGCAGTGTGAGTAAAGTACTGCAATGGTCTCGCCTACCAAGGCTACTGCCCTCCCGCTAGGTATCTCGTTGCTGCCCCCTCCTCCTTTACTCTTGTTCGCCCCTGTAGGACTGCAAATAGGGGCCAGGTATCTTCGTCAGAGTCCGAATCAGCCATGATGCGTCTTTAATAGACTACTCACCGTCCTCTCCTCCTCCTATACTTTTGTTCGCAGCACCGAGACTAGGCGATAGTCAAGTGTCTTCTCCGTTCGATTCAGCCCCTGAATCGGCCATGAATAATACTTCTAGTACGCACTACAACTCGTACAACACTTCTCCCTCGTGTGAACTCTAACGCTACGAATGCGCATGCGCATAGTTGTTGGGTAGGTAGATAATATTATGCCAAAATAAATCAACAATATAGTATAGTGTATATGAATAGCTAAAATAAAATTAGTTTCAAGGAGCCACAGCATCATTCCAGTAGTCCATCCAGTATTTGTATACCTTCCCTAGCATTATTCCATTCATGTGTGCATGTTACCAGTGTTTATATCGTCCTTCCTGGTCAGGTACATGCCCAGTGATGGATACTCTGCTGGGACGTTACTACTAAAATAAACAGACTGTTAAGTTGTAGTGGACAACATCAAGGATATTTGGAGAATGTGTACATGATAAGAAATGGATAGTGCAGAGATCATAGAAGAGCTAGACAACTTCCACACTGATCATTTTAAGCCTCTTTTACATAGTAGCTATCCTCCCCACAATCTATAATGTAACTACTACCAATCAAGCTGATCCTCCTCCTCAAACAACCACCCCTGGTAATGATTCTGTTATTGACTCATATGTTATGAATATCACTCCTTATCTGGCAAAGTCATATGTTACGAACTATTAAAAAGAGTCATCATCATTAATAATCAGTCAGTGGTAAACAAAAATTCCCAAGAAGTAATAAGCAATTACAATCCTGACATTATTTTAGGGTGTGAATCATGGCTTACAGCCAACAAATATTTCTTAATGAATACGATGTGTTTAGTGTTTCAGTAGCGATAGCATGTAGAAACACAATTTACAAAGCAGCTGCCGGTTGACAGCTGTAAAATTAATTTACCACTTTAAATTACTGCTTCAGTGCATTATAGAACATAAACTAATAGTTGACAACTACACTAGCTGTTAGTTTTGTTTCTTTGTGCTCAGAGACACATTGAACACATTCTAATTCTAATAAAACTTTAAATATCACCTGGGTCCTCAGGCAGAATACAAACATTACCCTGAAAGCATAGCTATATCCATTCATCATGCAGTTTGGGTATCTAGAGATACCAATACCTCTCACCAAGTATTGTGGCTTGACCTGTTATTTATGTACTTAAAAGTAGCTCGCTGCAATTCTATAAACACCCCAATAGAATGTTCACCAAAATTTTGGGCAAAACGAAATTACAGCTGGTGCAAGTTTCTCATCACAAAACCAGTTGTATTTGCTACAAGATATCAACATTGCATATTACCATAAATTTACTGACTGTTCTATTAGAGTGCTTTGTGATATTTCCTTAGCTAATTACATAATCAGTTAAGAGTGATCCATCCTTAGCTAATAATGTTTTTATCCAATATACTATTTTTATGCTGAGGTCTTCTCCATTCTGTAACTGTACCACATTAAATATGTAACATATTAGGTGACTGTTTTATTAGAGTATTTTAGTTAAGTGTAGTAGTATAGTGTTCACACTACAGGGTATGGATACATCTCACTCACGGCATGTCTCACATGATTCCCTCAACAACCACATAATGGACACACACACACTGGAGACCTATACAGTAACAAATCAGTTTGATCAGAAGATTAAAGTGACCTGCAACAAAAGAATCAGTTAGTTAGACAGTTTTCTAGTGTCCAGAAATGTTACATTTAAACATTAATCATTTTGCAAAACTAAAAAGGTTGTAAAGTCTACCATTTTCACCTATTCTCTAAATTAACACTGTGTATGGAGGACATACCAAGATGAGTACACTAACGCTATATAGTCATAACTTTCTTTAAGGATGTCGTACATATCAACACATGCCAACAGTAATCTTGAATTACTCCCTACCTGGTTGACTGTTCTATTAGGGATTTTGTTAAGTTTACCTGCTGGGCATATATAACAAACCTGTCACTTCAGTGCTGCTGCCTTATAGTTTTACACCAATTACACACTTGATC
The DNA here is from genome assembly GCF_963678975.1 of Dysidea avara. Lineage (NCBI taxonomy): Eukaryota > Metazoa > Porifera > Demospongiae > Dictyoceratida > Dysideidae > Dysidea > Dysidea avara. Next base: position 35,999,639 of record NC_089279.1, read on the forward strand.
CTTACAGATTATCATCTGAGGACATGTATCATATAGGGTTGGATCATGTAAACCTTCTTATATAATGCTGTAATGTTCCCAGACCATACTACAGCCAAGTAAACTATAACAAGCTCTTTGTTGGCCTTGCCACAGCAGACTACCTACAACACACATATCAGTGGTCTGGTTGTGTGTAGTATATTATCATAATGTGCACAAGGAAGCATCATGTATACCTTGCAGTTAGCTGTACTTTATTCTTGGCTAATCCAGATATCAGCTCTTTCAGTTGCCAGCTGTTTATTTTTATGTACTCACCGGCATGCACTATAGCATATCCCATTCACTAAAAAATCGCACACAATTCTTGTGTATAACCATGTATAGTATGATCTTTTGAAATTTTGTCTGCTACTTCAACACATTGCAATGCATTGTTTCACCATAATCTGCTGGATCATGTGCAACTAATTAACTTCTGTGGTCACTCAAACCTAAGAGTCTCTCATCTGATAATTTCTGATGCATGCATGGTCTTCCTGCTTACTGCTTCATCCTAAAGAGCCACCAAACATATGAACTATCATGACAATCAATTAAAAATGTGAGAATTGTAAGTGTCTGATGCAACCATACAATATGATCTGAGGTGTAGCTGTTTCTTCAACCAACACATAAAAGAGTCTGCTTATTTTTCATTTGTACATATGACCACAGTTAAAATGTGAATGTCTAATCTGGTCACCATATGCATAGGTAGTGAAAATGGAGGGGAGGAGGCTGCCCATTGCTCTCAACCTGTGTCCAAAAGATATTTCAATATCTGGTCATTATTATTATTATCTTATACCAGACATTGCAGTGTTGTATGGTCATTTTATTGCAATACTCAATAGTATTACAAGTAAAATAGACCAGTACTGTTCAATCCTAGTGGACCATAAAGTTTTACATATAGTAAAGAATTAAGTGAATGTTGGTCTGTAGTTCGCTGGGTCATAAGGTTGCTGTTGTTTTTGTAATTCTGATAAAACCCTGTTTAAGGGAAGTTGAAAACACAACAAGCAAACGTGGAGTTAAATCTTCAGCAAACAGCTTTACAGGGATGTGGTTGAGTCCTGCAGTTTTTGATGGATCAAGAGCTCAGTTATTCCAGAGGCCTGTAAGTGGAATTATTAGAGTATTTTGATCTTTTCTTGCAGTCATTTCCCAGTAAAAGTATGGGAAAACTCAATTAAAAATTCGTTTTTTGTACATTTGGATAACCTTCTTGCTGCAAAATTTCATACCCATAGCTACTTTCTGCTAGGAGATATGAATGATTACATAATCAGACCATGTAGTAATTTCATATGTGGGATACCAATTAACTTCAAATTTGGTGATTTGTTCAGGTGATGGAATGGCTAAAAGCTCAGTCTTTAGACAATGATACATGTTATTTCAACTGAAGAAAAGTAGTAAGAACACTTGATGTAACTATCAGAGATCCTATTTATAATAGATAGTAGAAATAGTCTGTCGACAAAGTCATGTCACACTGTAATTATCACTCACATAACTCAATACATTACTTTAGTTTGTAATGTCAATAGGCCATATCTCTGTAATACTTTAAGATATCAGGTTGAAATTTTAACACAAGATAGCTAAACACGGCCTCATTTTAGCTATAAAACAGAAGATTGACCAATGTGCTGGAAAAGCAGGTTTTCCAACATTGGGTCACTACGTATTAAGATTTATTCAGTGCATTATTGTGGACCTGTGTAATTTATACAATATTATTGTATAGTTAATTGCTAAGTGTGAAACTGTATTTTAGTGCTTTGCAGTGACTACAGGACTCACACCGATACTAGAGAACTGGACATGAACTGAGCTGACAGCAACTTATACTGCATTCACTGTGTCATTTGAATACTGTACACAAGCGATAATATTGAAACAAGTATAAGGTATTTTAAGTTCAATTAGGGATCACATAGGGAAACAAGGCACCTTTTCAAACACACTTTATGTAACAACTCTAAACGGGCTGTAGGACCGGTTGTCCTACAGACCTTCAACACTTGTGCTGTAAAGCCTTAATAATAAAAGCAGGTCACCTATACCTGCAGATACACTAGTGGACATTTAACTTGTATAATTGTGACAGTACAAATTCATTCAGATCAATAAAACCTCTTTTTGTACAAGCCAATACCCTGTTTGCTTTCATAGCCAAATTCCTTATGACAATCAACTGAGTCATTAAGATAGTAACCTCCAAAGCTATGCGTGGCTCAAACAAAGTGAATCACTTTATATTTAGTAGGAACCAGCTGCCACTCATGATGAACTTCAACATGTATAGTCAGGTGTTATATTAATCAGCACACATTGCTGCCTAATATAATCAGTCAGTCAAGCAGTCAGTCAGTCAGCAGAAAATTCCACTAAATACCACTAAATATAAAAAAATGTTGCAACTTTTAGAGTTGCACTGAAGGCATTTTTGGGCTTGGTTATACCCAACCAATACTGCCAAAGTGCCAGGAAGGTATTGTGAAGCTGCATGGTTTTTGGGTGATATATTTTCGTCAGAAAAATCCAAAATTAATGTCCATGATCCCTAACCAGCACTACCATTATTGGACAATGCTATGCAAGACATCTGCTTACTTTGTGACTATAGTTAGCTATCTGGAGGTTTAGCGTCCACCAAAGCCATGAGACCCTACACAGCTATACCTAACTTGTCTACCCCCTAAGGCCATGGGTGGAATGTTCTCGAGGTTGCATAAAATTTAAGATTGATGATGAATTAGGAGATTTGGAGTGGAAATAGGATGACATCAAATAAACTGTGGCATTCACCAACCTGTATCACATGATCCATGCACATACTAGCTAGGTATACATTCTACCACCTCACAATCTCCAGCCATCACTTGTATTATTACAGCCCCTACCCCCTTTGTACATATGCAGATTCTTCTCATTAAAAGAATCTTTCAACTCTCTTTTTTGCAACTCAATTAATGGAATATTTCTTGCAGAAAGTTAGCATAAATCAGATATATACATACTGATCAGGATACATACTGATCAGGTGGTGACAATAAGAATAAAGTTGCCAGATTGTTCAACTGATTTTCTTATGAGTGTACATGACATTGCTAAAACCTATATTGGGACCAAAATGAAATAATATCCATGTTACCCCTCACCAAAATATTGTTAATAGCTTGATGAGACACAGTGGCCAATTTGAAGCTTCCACAAGTAAAAAGTTTTCTATCATGAAAATTTGACTTTAGTGTCATTATGAAATCTCTCATATTCAGTCTATAATCAGGGTCTGAGGATCTGACACGTGCATAAAGGTGGCATGTGATCAGGTTGGGAGAATTTTCTATCAGACCAGTAATACCATCATCATATAGTGTAATCGCAGACAATACTACATGAACCAGTCCACCATGAGCTGATATTGACTGCAGAAATGTGTCAGTGTTGGAACTTGATACATGGATACACAACTGTTCCAAGTTGTTATTTTGTGGTAACAAGTGTGAGGAATATGCATAGCAACTTGATAAGTATTTAAGCTTTGTACAATTATTCACAATTACTGCAACATCAACATGATCTACCAAGTAGTGAACAAGTGATGGAAAATGGGACAATACTGAGAAATCTCTCTGTCCACAATTAGTGCATGAGCATACTTCTAATGCTTTCAAGTTTAAACATTTTTGAAATGAGCTAACAATCTGTGGCTCAGCTTGCCCATTTAGTTCCCAAGGTATTAATACACACAGTTGAATAGCCAGATAGGTCAGCTTCATATCAACCAAGATTTTCCACAATCGAATATGACTCTCCACTTCTAAAATATCCAACAAATTCAGTCCTCTCAGGTTTTTACATGCTAATAGCATGTACAAGCCTTGCAATCTCTCTAAACAATGACTGTTACCTTTCAAGTTAAGATGTTGTAGTTTAGGACAAGCCATGGCTACTTGTTCCAGGTGACCAGAATGAAGTGACCCACATTGTGAAGCATCAAAATGTGTCACAAAACTAAGACAAGTAATGTCACTACTAAAGTGACTACATTCAATATCAGGACTGAGCTTGGTCATCATTGCCTTATGTACTACCTGACCATGATAGGTTGTGTCAGTCAATAACATGTTCCATTCTTCTAATCCTAACAACCCACACTTGCTGGGTTTCACAAATGGCAGAGTACATGATTGACCAAACTGCAACTGAAAGTCTGGTAGTGCAGGATAAAGATCCATAGGAACTTTCAAACTACTAAAAACTTTAAAACAACCAGTGTGGTTAGTCGGTGAACGAGGATTAAAATGGAGCCAATCTCGTGCTAACCATGTTAATTGATAAGTTTGTCCAACAACAACATTCAACGTCTGTGGTACAAATCCCTGTATTACCCACTCACCCAGCAATGAACAGAATACTGTTGACGGTGATGATGAAATTCCTGCTAGTTTCACTTCTATCCTGATTGTTAGTTTCTCCAGTTTACCACAAAGCACAAGTAGTGGACGGATATCACTTGTCCATAGAATATCCAGACTCTGTAGCTTTCCCAAAGGGTATATAATCTTTTTCAATTGGTTAGGAGACAATTTTCTTGTTGGAATACAAAGTTCTACGAGATTAATACAATGTTGTAACAATGCTGTTAACTTGGCAGGTGTTGGCACGTGATCAGGAAAAGATAGTCGCTGGACGTTCTGTCCATACGACTTCAACACACTTTTCACACCACCCTCCTCGCGAATATCCAAACGTGGCCAGATAAACTCCCTCCACAACGATGGGATTTCACAAGCACTTCGCAATGTTCTTGAAACACATCGCAGCTTCACTATGTCATGGACGTTAATAGTCAAAAACGAAAAAATGTAAACAATTAACTCAGTAGGAAGAGTAACAAGACTGTTTAGAGGTTCTCCATTTGAGTTAATGCTCTGATCTCTCGTCTGATCCATATGATTGCTCGCGGTACTGGATACACCTTCACTATACGTAGCTACCACGTGCACCCTCACAATGCGAGTCTGAGAGCAACTGGACAATAATCTGAACACTGAAAGAAAGTGCTGTCTTATATACTAAATTATTCTGCGCTGCTTGGGCATGTTAGTACAAGTTTGATCGTAGAGTAAACCGCAGTGTTAACTTGAAGGTGTCCATGGCAACATTACTCTGGTTGAACAGTAAAAGAATGAACACTATGCATGCGTTCAAGGTATCAGTACACAACTAACATTACAACAGGGTGAGCTTGATCACTATGCATAGTGGTATTACAACCAACAACAGGTTTGGGCTGAAGTGGCACATAGCTAGCTAGCAGCCTGCCTCATAGGCATGGCAACAATATTTTTAGAAAGGGCCAGGGACTCTGTTCCAGGTGGTTGTAAAGCACAGTCAACATGTGAAGCATCATTTCTCTAGGATGGTCTGGGATGCAGGAAAATTTTGAAGATTTAGCCTTCTCAGGTCAATTTTAAGGGGAATTTTACACACTGCCGACTGCTCCATAAGGACAACTGACTAAATATATATAATTAGTCACACTCATAATAGTGTGACAATACATGTGCAGCTGAAAAAGCACTTGTGCATTCAAGAGTGGATGGGTGGCATGTGACAGCCAGAGTTGGGGTAGCTAGTTACTTCAGAAAAGTAACTAGTTAGCTACTAGTGACTTTTATCCCATGTAACTTAGTTACAGTTACTTTTTAAAAGGTAACTAAGTACTCTAGTTACTAGTTACTTTCGTAGTATAAATTACGACTTGTTTTTAGCTTTTTAACATGAATTTTGCTCAGATATGTATACATCATCAATGGATTCAATACATATATGCACTTAAAATAACAATTATGTGGTTATTTCAGGTCACTTTTTTAATGGCTGTAGCATATGTGGCATACAAATTGAAGGATTCTTGCTTTTAAAGCATATTTACAGTGTAACTGTATTGTAACTTAGTTACTTTTCAGACAATTACTCTCAGTTACAAGTTACTAGTTACAAAGCATGTAACTAGTTATATTACTAGTTACTGTAAAAGTAACTAGTTACGTAACTATAGTTACCCCCAACTCTGGTGACAGCTTTATTATCAAAGTCAACCACTCATCATAGTATTATTGTGAAATGCTGCATCATCTACAGTTTTGCAATTGGCGCTACATTCCTGGAATGTCAACAATCTACAAACAGTACACAACACTAATTGTCAGCCAGTAATTACTGCTTTCAAAACTCTATTAAACATTGTTTACAAAATGTATTATAGTAAAAACCTTTATCACCAAGCCTGAAATTGTGGTTTTTTTTCACTCAACTATAAGGCTTATATGTTCTACCCTAAGATATGTACTGGCCCCACTGATCACCAGTGCACAAATAGCAGCAATATAACAATATTTTCATCTCTCTTCTGTTGTCTGGTTTCTGATGAAATATTTAAATGTGTTTTATCTAATGGAAATTCTATGAGCTAAATTTTGTTGATGCAAACATACCATGATTTGAATTGTCTGTGTAATGGCTTAGCACAAAAATGTGTTTGTTGTTAACACAGAAATTCAATAAAATTGATGCTTTGCTAGTATCCATTCTACTACCTCTAAATGATAGAGGATGCCACAGAACGCATAATTTTTAGCAGCAAATGGTTTTCTATTATAAATGGTGTCCAGTGTTTATTCTAGGATTTATACTTTGGGGGGAATAAGGAAATTTGGGGGTGACCAGGTGCCTGAAAGTCTAGTTGTCCAGGTTCACTATAATGAAAACAGTTGAAATAGTTGTGAAACTGGTTAGTTATTTAAGGCTGTGTCATGAGTGTTGGTTTTGATTTTTGTGAAGACTGGGTGAAGCCAAATCTTATGGCTGGTAGAGCATGACACATAGTGATTACATAATGATGTAATATCTAGGACAGCCATGTGCACCTCATGTACACAATTATTCTATTAGTAGTGCACTGCGTTTGTTGAATCTGGTGAATAAACAATTTGTGTGAGATCACAAGATATTGTATTGACTATCATTGCATGTATAATACCGACTGCATGGGTGGTTGTTGTACAAGAACCTTATCGGCTATTTCAAACTGAATATTAGGGTATTTTTATGGATATGGATTTTTTTTAATATCAGGCTTTCTGAGATTTAATCTGGCAGTATATTTGCTGGCTGTACACGCAATTTTAAATATTTTGCAAAATTATTCTCTCTGAGAGGATATTTTAAGAAACTAGGGAAACTTGAGCTCTCATTGTGTATGTACCCTAAGAGATTTTTAAACATTAAATAATCTGATATTGAATTTAAGGTAGCTAGCATGTGCAATTTTAACCTGAGAAAATTTTACATATTATACACTCTTGAGATTGAATCTGAGAGCATTTTAAAGTTTTGTGTGCCATTTTGAACCTACGTATAGTGTAGCAGTTACTCACAATTTTAGGGGGTGAGTCTAAGATTTTAGGGGGGGAAAGTTCCCCCCCCTAACAGTCCTAGAATAAACACTGATGGTGTCATGTACACCAATATATAGTCACACTGCTTGTCTTGTGTGCTTCACACACCATGCACCATATCCTGAAAGTGTGCCTGCACCACAAGGGTATGCTGCTGGCTAAGTATGCTATGGCCACCTCAGTTTTAACAATGCACATTTACCAATTTTGGAGGATCATGTGATTTCACGTGATAAGGGTCAGGTCTCAAGGCTATACTGCTCCCCCTCCAGCCCATTTTCCCAATCTCATTGTCTTACTGTATAGCTAATGGTCATTGGTATATATACACAGAGTTAGTTACTTTTGTAATTAAGTTACATAATTAGTTACTTTTACAGTAACTAGTAATATAACTAGTTACATGGCTTTGTAACTAGTAACTTGTAACTGAGAGTAATTGTCTGAAAAGTAACTAAGTTACAATAGTAACTAGTTACAATAGTTACATTGTAAATATAGCTTTAAAAGCAAGAACCCTTCAATTTTTATGCCACATATGCTACAGCCACATTAAGTAGATAGATTCTGTGTACTGTTCTCTATGATTCAGCTTGAGTAACATACGTACAATAATTAAAAGTGACCTGAAATAACCACAGAATTGTTGCATATATGAATTGAATCCCTTGATGATGCATAACTGAGCAAAATTCACATTAAAAAGCTAAAAACAAATCATAATTTATACTACGAAAGTAACTAGAGCACTTAGTTACCTTTTAAGAAGTAACTGTAACTAAGTTACATGGGATAAAAGTAACTAGTAGCTAGTTACTTTTCTGAAGTAACTACCCCAACTTTGTATATACACAGAGGTCCACCTGGTTAATTCACTTCAGAATTGGGCAGGTATCCATGATACTCCCACTCGTTACTATCTTATGGCTATTTCTTCTTGTTTACCACCTTCCTCCAAGGTCTGGACTGACTGACATGACTCCGATATAGTCATAAGTCATCTGGTGACTGTACTATTAGAAGGTTTTGTCATAGCATTAGTTATTTATGTCATTTGGTTATAAAATCAAAGGGTGGTCAGCATTGGGTGCAGAGTTGGGGTAGTTACTTCAGAAAAGTAACTAGTTACTTGTTTCTTCTAACTTAGTTACAGTTACAGTTACTTCTTAAAAAGATAACTAAGTACTCTAGTTACTAGTTATGTATTAGTAATATTATTAAACCCAGCAGACTATCAACTCAGTCAGACATTGGAGCAGTCTCCAAGGAGATTATTTGCTACACCTTGTAGGCACAGTTGTCACAAAGTGCTTTCTCAGTTAGCCTGGCTGTGTGTGCCATCTAATGACTGTTGATAAAATTAATATACAAGACACCACTTAACATGCACATAACTATGCAACTACCATGTGATCACAACGAGCCCTGTGCGATGCTACATCAGGATCTCCTTAGTTTCACTAAATTATAGAGGTGGCTATTACAAATCTGCCCCCTAGGCAAGTGTCTTAGAAAAGGATTTCAGCCTTTTCACAGGTCCCCATAAGATGTATGAGAACTTGAGAGGAGAGAGAATTCTCCCGGATCCCAGGTTACGTGGCTGTTCAACACAGAAACTCTGTTGAATGCAGAAATATATTCTGCCTCAGCCAACTAATTAGTTTTGTTAGTATCAACGTGATGGGGATGATGATCATTACTGGATATTGTATATTAGAAGGTGTTGCAGTCTGGCATCATGATGATGCTGAAGTGTAGTTAGTGTGTTCATTGTCCTCTCTGTAAAATGTGGGATAGCTTTCACTGATAAGACAATTGCATTATTGAGTATTTACTTGTAGAGATAGTACATCTACATAATGTTGTAATGTTGGCTACATTAATAATGCCTTATTTCAAAATTATTCTTGTAACCCTGGCAACCTGTCCCATGGCTCCATAGAGACTTTGTACTAGGGCTCTGCAATATACCTATATTTGGTCATTAACATAGCCACAATACTATATACCAAAGTCCAATACCATACCGTGGATACCAAAAGATCGAAATAAAACACCAAAATTTAATATATTTAATAGTAAAATATGAATTTTGTATCATCAAAATAAACTTGTGTAATTACAGAAAATTCAAATATATATATTATATATTTTTGTTTCACCACTTACTACCAAATACTTTTTCCTATTATTGTGATCAACAGTTTTGTACAGTATCCATTTATGGATAATCAAGGTATCATTTAAAAGTATGCTGAATAAAGGTTTTTGACAATACCACAGAGCCTTATTTTGTACCCTTCCCACGATCTGTTCTTAGAGTAAAGTAAGAAATTGTCTTTAATGCTGCAACAGTAAACTAGATAATTTTAGGACAAGGCTTGTGATATACACTTAACCCATGTGTGTCTAGTTGTGGTATTGGAGCTCTGTTCCAATACACTGGCTGGTTAATTTGAGGTACTTGTTAACACTGTTGGATACCATGATTGAGCTGTCCAGGCAGTGTTAATGTTATGTATATTTATTGCAATTGCATGTGGTGTAACCTTATATGATGTATTTGTATGATGATGTAATCTTATGATGTAATTGTGTGTAATTCATTTACTATATATACTGTGTGTATGCTTGTAATATTTAGACTTTGAGATTTGTAAATGTTAAGGCTTTGTGTTAATAATCATTATTATTTTGTTCGTTGGACTTTGAATCCTAGCTAAACGTAACAGTTAACAACACAAGCTCCTGAACTTCCTTGTTCCCTTGACTGCAAGTTGTCTGTGGATCAAGTCACCAACTGGTCTGGGATGTTTTTCTTTTTTTGGTCTTCTTTGTTAAGATTCTGATCCCCTACTATACAGACTTTCAACATTCTTGCAGGTCCATACTGGGATAGTATGTAATTAATAATAATGGTATTTATTTTGTGCAAGCATATACAATTAGTAGTGATTGAACTGTTTAGTTTTGCTGTAACATATAGCAGTATACCTAGATCTAGAGCAGTTTCAGTCTAAACCCTGTTAGTTGCAAGTACACACATACAATACTAGTAATAGAATCAACCCTACCATTTAATTCAACAGTATAATTATACCTGTTACCGGGAGTAACTGGCTACAGACAGATGGCACAGCCTACTATCATTTGACTCACAAAATCATTAATTTTTTCAGCCAACAAAACTGATTAATATTTTTATTTCACCAACTCTAGTGATAGCATAATGATGTGATATCTAGGACAACCATGTGCACCTCATGTGCACAATTATTCTTTTAGTATAGTGCACTATTATAATTATATGTTGAATCTGTTGAATAAATACATGTGTTTGCCTAATAATGCCATCTGTGTATCTCCATTTCTGCGTAAGCTATAACAATTCTGTAAGCTTTAGTAAAATCTCCATAAATTGCTACATAATTGAGGAAAAACTTAAATAGTTATCATGTACACAGAATTAGTTATAAAATTTCAAACTTTGAAAATATGATAAAAATTCGATAGGTATAAGCCCCATTTTGTCAGACCGGGTCACATTTTTGAAGCACTGAATAGAAAGCCACATTCATAGTGGTCGGTTTGCTGCAGAAAACAGCAGTGATCTAATATGTGGGATAATACCAAGATTAATCAATATACTCTAATAAAGCAACCACTGTTGTACAACACCATATTATATTATATGATACTTTAATAAAGCCAGGGGCGGATCAGGGTTTGGCAAGGCGGGTGCACCAGGATAGTAGAGCAGGGGGACTGAGGGGTGCAGTCCCCCAGAAGCTATAGCTATTTGATATGTTTCAGGACTGAAAAATTTGATGTAGAGTAGTTTTATTCACAAATATCTGTTTCCTACATTGATCAAGAGTTGTGTGGGGATATAATTATTATGGACCTAAAGAATGCCATACACAAGACCATGTACATTAAAATATCCTTAGCAAGCTAAGTGTGTCCAAGCATGTGATAGTGCTGTAGATACTAGTTTGTTTCATACTCAGCAACTATGGAGGATTCTTAATAACGTTGTGTGGTGAATGCTCTATTAGAGTATTTGACTGACTGCTCTATTAGCGTATCTCGATCGTTTATGTTTTTTAAGCACATACACACATACAGCTGCAGATTACTAGGTCCACACATACACACATGTAGGTTACTAGGTCCACACATTCACACGTGCAGTGTGGTTGGGGGAAAGCATGTGCCCCCAATTGGATCCACCACTAGAGAGCTGTCACATGTGTATCATGGCTATGCTATGACAAAAAAGAAACAGACTAGTAAACTATTAATTAAAGGGATCCAATACAGTAAAAATAGTTATGTGGGAAAATCCTACAATGGCAAGGTGCCAGAGTAAAAGTGGTAATTAAGGCTCAGTCCTAATCTAGGGGGTCTGGGAACATGCTCCCCTAGGAAAATTCACATTTTGAAATGCTATCTGGAGGCAACATTTTGGCTAAATACTGAATGTAAGGTGCTAGCTAGTTACCTGACAAGTGTTCAATGTTAGGAAATGCTTGGTGGACATGCAAGAAAACACCTCTGTATTACTGTCTAACTATTAAACCTGAATTCATTACTAAAAAGGGTAAATTGTAAGGGATATTTCCAAAGTAGCCACAAAGACATACAGAGCCAAAAGTTTTTTATTTTAATCAAAAAGTGATGAGATGAGTCTCTGGCCTCATTGGTTGCACCTACTATGATGCCCTTGCATTGAACAAACTGTGATAAAGATAATAGTGTTTACTTTCATAGGTTACAAAACTTTTAATAATCCGAAGTTTGCTTAACTATTGAATGTACATGTATGAAACATTTGCATACCATTGTCCATTGTAGAGTTTTTAGATTTTCTCACATAGTTATGTCATGTTTCGGTTGCATTCAATTTCTACATTCATGATTTCAAACTGCATTACTGTCCCAAATTGTCTACTTTTTTTAAATTTAGGCTTTACAGCACAAGTCCTGAAGGTCTGTAAAACACCTGGTCCTATAGCCTGTTTAAAGTTGTTACAGAAAGTATGTTTGAAAAAAGGTGGAAAAATTAGTGCATTTAACACCTCAATAAGATCAGGGCATAATGGCTCCCACATTATACAGTGTCTAGAAAAGGGCACATGTACCCCTCCCTTATGCTAGTGCATACAATAAAAGCCTTTACTAGATATCAATCACATCATAAAACCCAGTAATTATGTCACTTGTACAAACAGTAAAATGCATGACATGTTAAACAGCTATACATAAAAAGCTAAAAATGATACAAATAATGTTACAGCGAATTTCGCCATAAACCAACAAAGTCTATGTTACCATGTACCAATAAATCATTATACTCGTTGATACAAAGCTTTCCTTTTACCAACTGGCAACTGCCACACAAGAATAATTTTCTTTGAGACTACTTCTTCTCTAGTGTTGATCTGAAATCTTCCAGATCAAAAGAAATAAACCAATCAGTTGTAGTTCCTATATAAACGTGGTAAGTTATGAGGTTAGGAGAATTTTCTAAGAGAGCAACAATACCATTTTGTGTGACACATTTTACAATCAAATTTACATGTACCAGTCCACCATGAGCAGATATCTTGTTCATAAAACTGTCAGGAAGAGCTAACTGTTCTGATTCAATGCACAACTGTTGTAAGTTGCAATTTTCTACCGACCAAGGCCACCATATATTTTCACCTATGTACCACAAATACTTTAGTTTCTCACAGATATTGACATCATTAATATCTGCTGTCAGGCAGTGGATGAGTAGTGGAAAGTAGGATAACAGCAATGGTTGTTTTTTATTTCTAGCACACTCAGCACATCTAATAAAACAGTGTGATTCCAGTGCTTTCATCTTTAAACATTTCTGGTGTAGACTGATAATGATACTCTTAGTTAGGGCATCTCCTTTGAAGTAAAGCAAACAACACAAGTCAATAGATAGATAAGTCAGCTGTAAATCAACTAAAATTTCCCACAGTCGTACACAACTCTCCACTGCTTTAACTGGAACTCGCGTGATGTTTAGACCCTCCAGTTTTTGACAACCAGTAGCAATTGCACGTAGACCTTGTAAGTTTGTCAAACAGTATGGATTTTCCCGCAGATTAAGTTGTTGTAAGTTGGGACAAGCAATAGATAGTTGCTCTAGATGATAATAGTAAAAAAATGTATATTCAGCAGCACTGAAATGTGTCAAAAATGTAATATTGACATTATTCAACGGAGTACCTTGAACACCTATCCGCAGTGATCCCTTGTGTAGCACATCACTACCAATAGTACGTTTAGTCAACAATATACGGCCACTACCCAATCCTGACAACCCATAATTACTGCCATTTACAAATAAAAGTTTTAAGCTATGTGGACCAAAGATCTGATATTGGAGCACAGGAAGTACAGGAACCAAACCAACAGCAAAACCCACGTATATATGAAGATGGCCAATATGATCACTCAATCTTGATATCCCAAAATTTCCCCAATTGTTCAAGTGCTTTTCTAATCATTTTAGAAGGTATACTAGTAACAATGTTTATTGTATGTGGCATTAGCCTTAAAGTTGTCCACACATTTAGCAAAAAATATAATACTTCGTCAAATGATGAATCCTTTACTCGTTTTCTGATTGTTAGTTCTTTGATGGTGTAACAATATATGGGATACCCTACCATTAAAAGCAGGGGTTTAATGTCATTTTTTGATGCCCACAAGATATCCAAGTACTGTAATTTTCGCATACAATGCATAATTGTCCTAAGTTGGGTAAGACTCAGCTTAACTGATGGTAAACTGAGTCGTAGGACGTTACCACAATGCTGTAATGATTCTACAGGTATGACAAGATCCGGAAATGACAACCGTTTCACGTGTCTACCACATGACTTGAACACACTCTTGATTGAACGTTCCTCACGAAAATCGAAATTTGGCCAGGTGAAATCCCTCCACAATGACGGGGTTTCCACTGCAGTTCGTAGTCGTTGTGAAACATATCGTAATTTCACCCTGTCGCGGGCACTAGTCATGAAAGAGATTACGTACACTAATAATTCTATTGGAAAATCCACTAGTGTACGAAGGCTCCTATTCAACAATCTGAAAGATCCACTGTTTTGTCTCTCCATCTCAGTTTTCACGCACGGACACTATGCAGGAAGGCCTCAAGCCAAACGTTTGTTCTACGACACAAACGGCTCGCGCTAATGTGCAAACATAATCAGATGGTGGCCCTGAAGGGTCACCACCGCCGACGTGAAAGGCCGACGTCGGACACTGAAACCCCGATACTGACCTGCAATGCCGATATTGGGCAGAAATTCCGATTTGGCGTTTTAGAGGTTGTTCTCCATCCAGCACGTGATAATCATATGACTGACAACATAATCGACACCAAGAATGCTTCAGGGCTGATTTAGAGGAGGTAGTTCTAGTACCTAAAATTCTGAAACTGCTGCTGCTGCTGCTGCTGCTGCTGCTGCTGCTGCTGCTGCTGCTGCTGCTGCTGCTGCTGCTAGCTGCTGCTGCTGCTGCTGCTGCTGCTGCTGCTGCTGCTAGCTGCTGCTAGCTGTTGCTGCTGCTGCTGCTGCTGCTAGCTGCTGCTGCTGCTGCTAGCTGTTGCTGCTAGCTGTTGCTGCTAGCTGTTGCTGTTGCTGCTAGCTGTTGCTGTTGCTGCTAGCTGTTGCTGCTGCTAGCTGTTGCTGCTGCTAGCTGTTGCTGCTGCTAGCTGTTGCTGCTGCTAGCTGTTGCTGCTGCTGCTGCTGCTAGCTGTTGCTGCTGCTGCTGTTGCTGCTAGCTGTTGCTGTTGCTGCTAGCTGTTGCTGTTGCTGCTAGCTGTTGCTGCTGCTAGCTGTTGCTGCTGCTAGCTGTTGCTGCTGCTAGCTGTTGCTGCTGCTAGCTGTTGCTGCTGCTAGCTGTTGCTGCTGCTAGCTGTTGCTGCTGCTAGCTGTTGCTGCTGCTGCTGCTGCTAGCTGTTGCTGCTGCTGCTGCTGCTGCTAGCTGTTGCTGCTAGCTGTTGCTGCTGCTGCTAGCTGTTGCTGCTAGCTGTTGCTGCTGCTAGCTGTTGCTGCTAGCTGTTGCTGCTGCTAGCTGTTGCTGTTGCTGCTGCTAGCTGTTGCTGCTGCTGCTGCTGCTAGCTGTTGCTGCTAGCTGTAGCTGTTGCTGCTAGCTGTAGCTGTTGCTGCTGCTAGCTGTTGCTGCTGCTGCTAGCTGTTGCTGCTGCTGCTAGCTGTTGCTGCTGCTGCTAGCTGTTGCTGCTGTTGCTGCTGCTGCTAGCTGTTGCTGCTGCTGCTAGCTGTTG
Organism: Dysidea avara; assembly: GCF_963678975.1. Classification (NCBI taxonomy): domain Eukaryota; kingdom Metazoa; phylum Porifera; class Demospongiae; order Dictyoceratida; family Dysideidae; genus Dysidea; species Dysidea avara. The sequence continues at coordinate 36,015,461 of NC_089279.1, forward strand.
CTGCTGCTGCTAGCTGTTGCTGCTGCTGCTAGTTGTTGCTGCTGCTGCTGCTGCTAGCTGTTGCTGCTAGCTGTTGCTGCTGTTGCTGCTGCTGCTAGCTGTTGCTGCTGCTGCTAGCTGTTGCTGCTGTTGCTGCTGCTGCTAGCTGTTGCTGCTGCTGCTAGCTGTTGCTGCTGCTGCTAGCTGTTGCTGCTCCTGCTAGCTGTTGCTGCTGTTGCTGCTGCTGCTAGCTGTTGCTGCTGCTGCTAGCTGTTGCTGCTGCTGCTAGCTGTTGCTGCTGCTGCTAGCTGTTGCTGCTGCTGCTAGCTGTTGCTGCTGCTGCTAGCTGTTGCTGCTAGCTGTAGCTGTTGCTGCTGCTGCTAGCTGTTGCTGCTAGCTGTAGCTGTTGCTGCTAGCTGTAGCTGTTGCTGCTGCTAGCTGTTGCTGCTGCTGCTAGCTGTTGCTGCTGCTGCTAGCTGTTGCTGCTGCTGCTAGCTGTTGCTGCTGCTGCTAGCTGTTGCTGCTAGCTGTAGCTGTTGCTGCTGCTAGCTGTTGCTGCTGCTAGCTGTTGCTGCTGCTAGCTGTTGCTGCTGCTAGCTGTTGCTGCTGCTAGCTGTTGCTGCTGCTAGCTGTTGCTGCTGCTGCTAGCTGTTGCTGCTAGCTGTAGCTGTTGCTGCTGCTAGCTGTTGCTGCTGCTAGCTGTAGCTGTTGCTGCTGCTAGCTGTAGCTGTAGCTGTTGCTGCTGCTAGCTGTAGCTGTTGCTGCTGCTAGCTGTAGCTGTTGCTGCTGCTAGCTGTAGCTGTTGCTGCTGCTAGCTGTAGCTGTTGCTGCTGCTAGCTGTTGCTGCTGCTAGCTGTTGCTGCTGCTAGCTGTTGCTGCTGCTAGCTGTAGCTGTTGCTGCTGCTAGCTGTTGCTGCTGCTAGCTGTAGCTGTTGCTGCTGCTAGCTGTTGCTGCTGCTAGCTGTAGCTGTTGCTGCTGCTAGCTGTTGCTGCTGCTAGCTGTAGCTGTTGCTGCTGCTAGCTGTTGCTGCTGCTAGCTGTAGCTGTTGCTGCTGCTAGCTGTAGCTGTTGCTGCTGCTAGCTGTAGCTGTTGCTGCTGCTAGCTGTTGCTGCTGCTAGCTGTTGCTGCTGCTAGCTGTAGCTGTTGCTGCTGCTAGCTGTTGCTGCTGCTAGCTGTAGCTGTTGCTGCTGCTAGCTGTTGCTGCTGCTAGCTGTTGCTGTTGCTGCTGCCAGCTGTTGCTGCTGTCAGCTGTTGCTGCTGTCAGCTGTTACTGCTGTCAGCTGTTGCTGCTGTCAGCTGCTTTAGCTGGCTGCTACTGTTTGCAATTTTGTACTACTACTGTTAGGCTCGCGCCAATTATGCCGGCATAATTTCGAGCATAATAGGCTAGCAAAAGCATCAAGCATTATAATAGGACAATTTTCCAGAATTTTAATTAAAACGCACAATGCGCGCGCCAAAATTACTGCACAACATGACCACACTGCACATTATTTAATACTGCATTTCATATCAAAGACCTCGCAGTGTTATTATTTTTACTATTTCTTGACTAATTATTCACACTTTATGGAAATAAGATCGAGATACTCTAATACAGCAGTCACTTACTCTAACACAGCAGTCAGAAAATGCAGATATACTCTAATAGAACAGAGCATAATCTTGATTTTGAGAGCATAATTTTAAGCATAATAGGCTGGATTTTTTAGCACTGTCAAAAGCATCATAGGCAATTTTCAAAGCATAATTGGCTCAAGCCTAACTATACTGTTTGTAATTTACTGGTTTTGGCTGCTGCTGCTACTTGTACTGGCAGCTGATACTATCTCTACCTACAACTGATAGTGCTGCTACTTGTACTGGCAGCTGATACTATCTCTACCTACAACTGATAGTGCTGCTACTTGTACTGGCAGCTGATACTGTCTCTACCTACAACTGATAGTGCTGCTACTTGTACTGGCAGCTGATACTGTCTCTACCTACAACTGATAGTGCTGCTACTTGTACTGGCAGCTGATACTGTCTCTACCTACAACTGATAGTGCTGCTACTTGTACTGGCAGCTGATACTGTCTCTACCTACAACTGATAGTGCTGCTACTTGTACTGGCAGCTGATAGTGTCTCTACCTACAACTGATAGTGCTGCTACTTGTACTTTGCTGTCACAGTGACTGCTCTTGATTTTGTTTCTTGTAATTGGCTATATGTTTTTGCAGCTTTATACAGCTGATAACAACTGTATGCTGCTTGATGTTAACTACTGTTTGCAGCTCTTTGTTGTGTGCAGTAATATGACATTGCCTGTAGCTGGTTTTAGCTACTTACAGCCAGCTGCTATGTTTCATCTGCTGGTTAGCCAATGTTTCACTTGCAAACTAGCTGATAGTTCACCTGAAAACTAGTTAATTAGCTATTGGTCAAACTGTAAACTAGCTAAAGTTCTACTGCAAATATTATAGCTGATGTTACACTTAATTGCTATAAGGAAACCAAGTAATCAAAATGGTGTACCTGTTAACTAGCTGAGTTACCACTAGTAAACTAGTTAATTTTTCAGCTTCATTCTAAGTAATATTAAATATCTGCTGCCTAGGAAATGTTCAACTGCTAACTAGCTAATATTTCACCTGCAAGCTAGTTAATGTTTCCCTACAACTTATAAACTAGCTAATGTTCTAGCTGCAAACTATAACTACATGATGTACCAATTGTAAACTAACTAATAATGTAGCTGCAAATTAGCTAATGTTTCACCTAAAAGCTAGTTAATATTCCATCTGCAAAAGTTAAAAAATGTTTCCCTGTATATACTATCTAATATTCTGACTGCAATTAGCTATGTTCCACCTTTAAGCTAACTAATGTTTTAAATTAGCTAAATATCAAGCTACAAACCGACTAAGTGATATTTCACTTACATGCATATTAACTTATGTTCCACCTGAAAATTAGCTAATGATTCACCTCCGAACTAAAGGCACTTCTGCTGCATATGCTGTGTCCTGCTTTGCTGCTTGTGATTTTTCAGGCTGCTGCTGTTTGCAGCTATTAATGCTTTTACTTGCTACTTTTGGCTGATATTTTTAGTTGTAACTTGCTGCTGCTTGCAACTGCTGCTTGAAACTGCCTATTACTCAATGCAGCTTGCATCTAGATGCTACTGGTCTTAGCTGCTGCTATTGATTGCAGCTTTCTGTTGATATCTTGACAATTACAACGTGCTGCTGCTGCTTATTGCTTGCTTGCTGCTTCTGTAACTGCTGCTTTTGATTCTACTGATGGCTGTTACAGGGTGTACTTGCAGTTGACCATGCACTGCTTGTGGCTAACTGCTGCTTGCAATTGGTTAATACTGTAGCTGCACCTGACTGCTACTACTGTATGTAGCTTGCAGCTGCCTGCTACTGTCTGTAGTTGGCTGCTGGTTAGTACAGGCTACTACTTCTTTTAGCTTACTGTTACTTTGAGATTGCTACTGTATGCAGCTAACTACAAACTGCTTCTGCTGGTTGTAAATTGTTGCTGCTGCCACAGCCATGTGCAGTTGCTGTTACCTCTAGCTTTCCACATGCTTTCTAATGCAATTAGTGTACTAATGTATGCAGTGATTCATCTGAGATTACAAAGTAAATTTGAGAATAATAAACTTAGTTAAATGTATGTGTCAAGTGTGATGTGTTTTTAAAATTGAATTTACAAGTGCATACATAACAAAGTGCTTACTCAATCATTTAGTTGTAATTATTTGATTACTATGTGTACATATCATATCATGTAATGTGTAACCATTAATTTAACAGGGGCAGATCCAGAGTTTGGAAAGGGAGGGTGCACTTTGCTGAAAAGCTGAAGTGTAAAAAAGGTCACAGCAATAATGGCTGTCCTTTACCAAACGTATATAGTATATAGACTCTTATCTAGCATATAGAGATCTTTATTCAGATCCAGCTTCATAGTTAAGCTACACTGCCTCATGAACACTGTGACTGCTTTATTAGAGTATCTTGATCTTGTATGCATTTTTTTTGAAAGGGGGAGGGGGACTATGGCATACCTGACAAATTATTTTAAGAAAATGAAATGAAAATGATGGAAAAGCAAATCTTTATGCATACTATAGGTATATATGTTTAATAATGTGTGAAGTTGACTGCTGCATAATATTATTCTGACTCTTGATACCTGACCCATGTGACTCACAAATATCATAGCATAAGTAAAAATGTCCAATTATCTGATTAAATGTGAATAGTTAGGAGTATGCCAGTGTCATTGGATATGAGCTCAGTTCCAACTAGTCATCACTATTTTAACAGTTATCTAGTGTTTATGTAATGTCATACATGATGTGTCTTGTGGTGGAATCACCACTACAGCAGATTTACATGTGTTCTGTTATTGATGAAAGGCTATAAAGAAGGCTGTTAACTGAGAACTCAAACATTCTACATTCCACCAGTGTGAGATGTGATGATAATATAAAGCAACTCTACCAAGGTATCTGTTAATCCAAACACATTCATTTATCTAGTATTTTAATGTGCACACTGCAGTAACTAATAAAAATTGTCATGTACCATATGTAGTAAGATAAACCTTAGAGGTGGAAAACTAACAAATTTGTTGGTAAATATTTGCTGGTTTGCAGATAGAATATTGGCTAATTTGTAGGTGGAATATGAAGATAAACATTAAGTACAGTAGTTTACAGGTTAAACATAAACTATGTTGCGGGTAGAACATGAACTAGCAAAGATAGAATATTAGCTGGAGTATTAGCTAGTTTGCATTTGGAATATTAGCTATGTAATACTGAGAAGTTCATGGCAGGAACATGAGCTAATTGCAGATGGAGTTTTCAGGTGGAGCATTATAGCCGATTTTCATCTGCTAGTTTGCATGTATGCCATTATCTTCAAATTAAACATCAGCTAATATCTGTGGTGGAGCTCTAGCCAGATTGCAGCTTGTGTAATAGCTAGATGATTGGCTAGCTTGCAGGTGAAGCATTGCTGGTTTGCAACCAAAACATCAGCTAGCTTATAGGTGAAATATCAACTAGTTTGCAGAGCTATATATAGTTTGCAGGTGAAACATCAACTAGTTTGCAGTTGAGAATTAGATAGTTTGATATTGCAAAAATATACTATGTAGCAGCTGGCTTAAGGTACTGCAAATGGCAGATAGCTACAGAGAGTAGTTAACCAAAAGCACACCAGCAAACAGCTATTATCAGCTGTAGAAAGCTGCAAGAAGTAGCCAGCTGCAAGAAACAGAATCAAGATCAGTCACAGCAACAGTGTACTACAAGTAGAACCACTGTTGTTCAGAAGACCCAATTATAGATCAAATCTTTAACAAATAGACAATTGACAGTAACAAAATAAAATAAGTCTGTTCAACTAAAGGTTGGTTCAGCCAGCTGCTCTTCTTCAAGATCTATCTTCTTCTGCTATTCTATAACAGGGAGGTACCATATTAACAAAGCTATGAACAGCAACCAACCTCAATATGCTCAAGAGGGTCTTCTGGTTAGATTCACTTCTGTTTATAGTTCTCCTTTTTGTGACCTCTTGTTTACCCACTGTTTGTTGCTTTTAAATGGCTTCTACATCTGGTCACCTGATTTTATACTTCAGAACATAAGACCTTTTCTTTTCTACAATCTCCACCTCCTCATGACAAGTAGAAATAACAATTAAGATCAGTGTTCACCATTTAGACTATTAAATTAGCTATATACATATGTAGCTAGCTATATGTGTACTGGCAGTTTTGCAATTTACTTTAATTCCAGTGAACACACTTTGACAATAGGTCTCAAATATTTCCCATTGCCAACTTCCACAGATCTTACATGGTCATCCTTTCCTTTATAGGCTTCTAGCACTTTCCCTAAGAACCATTGTCCTCAAGGCATGTTAGGCATAATCATTAAAACACAATCTCCAGGCTTTAAATCTTTCTTTATCTTTAGCCACTTTTGTCTGGGACTTGAACTTGGTATCTACGCTTTCAACCATAAAAGCCAGAAATGTTGGACCAACTCCTGAATTCGTCGCCACTATCTTTTAGGGTCATAGCCAATCTTTTAGGGTCATAGCCATCACCTCAAGTTCAAACTGACCTCTCATTTGTCCATGAAGAAAAAAAAATGGTTCAGTGTTAATGGCAAATTGTCATTCACAGACTGATCAGTTGAAGGTTTTGAATTTATCAGTGCCTTACAATAAAATGCTTATACCTGCTGTTGTATATGCACAACAAAGTAGTCAACATCGTCATCTTTCAGATAGCTACCCCTACAGTAGACAACAGTATAAATAAATATACTTGAAAACACACAGGGAAATACCTTGCATAGAGTAATTGTACATGAGTCAATATGCACACAGAACTGTAATTTGAGAAGTCAAGTCCAGTTTGCTCCATTCTCCAAATAAAGATGGCTACTTCAAGCCTATGCCACCATGCCATTGCTCAGTAATGCCACATTTCCCCATCTAAAACAGCACAACATTGAATATCCTTGTTATAGTTAACATCATCATCTCTCAGATAGCTACGTATTCCCCTACAGTAGATAACGGTATAAAAAATATACCCGAAAACACACAGGCAATACCTTGCATAGAGTAATTGTACACGAGTCGATAGACACACAGAACTGCAATGTGACAAGGTTAAGTTCAGTCTCAAAATGTTTGTCAGACAAAGATGGTTGCTACAAGTCTACACCACCATACCAATGGTTGGTTTCCACATCTGCTTGCTTGTTTATGAGTAGAAATTTCATCAGTGAGTATTCATGACCACCCTGGGAAAAATGTGCAGTTACAGTCACTACATAGCTTCCAATACCTAGTAGCTCAGTGTAGCAACCAACCAAAACCCGGTGATAAGCTGCCATGGGTTTCACCATACGTTTATAGCTAAACCCCAGTTTCACTGGCTTGTACTAATGAAATTGTGTGATGAATTTTACTAACTTAAAGATATATAACATCATACAGTATGGTAGTACTGTAAATTAGGGACCATGGAGGTTTTGGCTTTTTCTTGCCAAAAATATCACACAAAAGCCATCCTGGCACCCTGGCAGGCAGTGTTGGGAAAGTTACTTTTACAAAGTAACTAGTTACATATTACTTGCAACTGAAATATTTAGTTACAGTAATATATTACCAATAAAATAAAGTAACTATAATAATATTACATATTATATTACTTTGTGTCCACAGCCTTAAGCTGTCACATGTGAAACTACCACCTTATCACGTGACATGATAGCGTTGTTGGACAATGTGCAAATCTTGGTTATAAGTAAGAAGCTGGTGAATAAGCTTCATTCAGTAGGCTTCGTTACTTTGTTGTGGCTAGGCGTTACTCAGAGGATAACTAACGAGATTAGTAACTTCGTTACTTGTAGTAATATTATTATAAGACTCGTTACAGTAACTATATTACTAACACGTTACATTTGTAAGTAAAGTAACTTGAGTTATATTACCTGTTTTTATAGCGTATTTCGTTATATTACTTAGTTACCGCAAAAGTAATAATATTATGTAACGCGTTACTCCCAACACAGCCGGCAGGATTGGTTCGGTACCTCCTGGTATAACCAAGCCCGAAACTGCCCTCAGCAGTAGTATCAGTACAACCCTAAATGCTTCCAATAATTTTTACTGCCCGATGTCTTTAGACAAGTGTACAGTAACTCAATAATGGCTAAGGCTACCAGCTTGATTTTTTCACTGTTCGATGTTACTTTAACCAGACAGGTGTCTTTTGGCATACTGCAGTATGTACAATGCATGTTTCATGGACTTATCTGTGTCCTCCTTTGTGTCCCGGCTATTTCTTTCTGTTGACAGCCCAAGGTATCAACTTGCAGTAGTGTGATGGCTTTCCTACATTTGTAAATGGGATTGGATTGCCAGTATTGTCTGTGGTGACTGGATTGATTGCAGAGGTGCTTCTTTGTTTGTAACACTGTGAAACATGGGTACAGATTGTGCTGAAGTAGGGATTAAATGTCCACCAGCAAGAGCTCATAATATACATGCTGAGGAGAGTATCCTACTCTCTGTAGAAGGATACACCGTGAAGTTACGATGTAACAACAAGGTGCTGTGGTTTTTGATGTCCAAGCAGCCATAAAAGTGCAACAATTGTTAGCATTTTCCCACACTCACAACGCTTGAGGTAAGAAATGCTTACGAAGTTGTGTCAAACCCATGAAGGTACTCTTGTAGTTCAGTGAGAAATATTGAGAGGTCGAGTTAGTTCGGTTGCTAGCGACTTGTTAGGCACATATTTAATCAATATTATGTTCAGTTGATGACATCATTAATTATACAAAGAGAAACAGGTGAACTCAGAAGTGCTGCATCATAACTCCTTCTACAGGGGTATATTAGAGTAGGATACTCTCCTCAGCATATTATATATATTATGAACTCTTGCCACCACCTCCCTTGTTTCCCCACTATTTTTTGCATGATCCCTAATCAAACATAAAGCTCTTATTTTTTCCTTATAGTTGGACAAGTTGAAGTGTATCATACAGGTAATATACAGCATGTGACCAGCATGTGACCAGCATGTGACTATCTATAGTACGTACATAATAGTCGATACACATATAAATACAGTAAATTAAACTACACTGTTTAAACAAATTAGTCATAGTCTTGCAAGAGCAGTTGGTCTGTTATCACATGGAATGCAAATATGTGATGAATTGTTCCAAGATAGATGACATTTTCTTAGGTGATTTTTTGTCTAGTATTATGTACTCAAGGAAGGTATAAAATGTTTAAAATCCTTTCGGATAGCTTATATTGAGGGCATAGTATGCAGAAAGCAATGACAACAGTACCTCCAGTGCATTTGTTGTGAACAATATCTGCTTTTCTGCTGCAATTATAACTTCCTTTATTTCTGCACACAGGTGGCCAGTTACTATTAGACTGGGTGCTGGTTCCACAATGTTGGCAACCACGGCATTCAAATCAACAGTGACCTATGTATAATAGCACTTTAAAAGGTATGTATCTATATGTAACCAGTAATGCATTACAGTATAATACATGTTTACCAGTAATACATTACAGTATTCAGACCTGTGTGTCTGTAATTGTGACCCGCTGAGCAAAAATTGGCCATCTTCACACATTCCTTGAATTCCATTCTATTGCTTCTTTGTTATCTATAGTAACAAAAGAGTGGACAGCCAAAATTTCAGTCTTTTGTGATGGAGTTATAGCGCTAGACAGTTGGAATAGGAATAAACTCGATTTGTACAACAATACGTCAAATAAATTACAGATGCTTATTTATCAATCATAACTCAGAACTGAAAAAAACTACAAAAATGGGGTTCTGCTCAGTCTGTTCAGGCACATCAATCAAGGTATTGTATTTTCCGTATACGTCTCCATACACTGTTAAAAGTGGCTTGTTGAATTAGCACTCTGAGTGGTTATAATTGGTACCCAAACTTGTTAATTCCTGTAAATTTTTGTGGCACGGTACCAAATATAACCATCTTTGGTGTTAATGTAACAAGCCATTTTTAACAGTGTATGGACGAAGAAGAAAACCATTTCAACAATTATATATGATGGTAAACTTTTTCTTCCACATTGTAAATAAGCACCCATAACTCACATATCGTACATGAAACAAACAAAAAAAGATTTTCTTACTCCCAATGGACAGGAGATTCTGGTGGTGTATAGGTTTTATTAATTTGAGTCAGTCCAAAACGAAACAATTAAAACATGTGTAAAATATTTGTGTAGCACACGTATTTTTACCCCATTTATTTCAATGTTTTATAGCCAGTTTTTGCTCGGTGGGTCACAATTATTGCCTACTGGAGTGATGGTCATAAGCTTGTCAATTTCTGGTTTAGTCTTGTGGTCTTTTAATATAAAGGCCAGAGCTTCAAAGTCAACCTTCCAGCTGTAAAACAGTGCCATATTTGCTGCTTTGTAATATACATAGTAAACGTTTTACCATCTTCATCTTCCAAGTCTGTACCTACATCTATTTCCTTCAGTCTCTTAATGCTAGTTGGTGTAGCATTGATTTTTATTGCTTTTGTGATTTTTGGTAACCACTGATGCCACATGTCATTGTAGGTGCTTCTTAGCTGAGTGTTTCCCTGCAGTCTTCCCAGTTCAGCTATCACCTTAAAGTAAAAGAAAAGTAAATTGTATGTATATAGTTAGTGATTTTTTTATAATACCTCTGTACCTCATGAGGGTCCTTCAGCAATGGGAACTCTGCCAACAATTCTGACAGTGGTACTCCTTCTGCTCAATTTTATTTCTCCTCATAGGAAATGTTTGTGCCATCAGTTCCCCTACTAAAGCGTGGTTTCTATACTTTGCTTGTTTCTTTCCTTCATGTTTAAGGGTTTTGTTTTGTTGTTTGAATGAGTCCTCGTCTTCCTCTTCTGGAATCTTTATGTAGAAACATGTGATATTTGAAAGTATACAGTATCTTCTTACCTCAAACTTTCTTTTCATTCCTGATGCAGCAGTGACAGCTTTTTCGCTTAATTTTCTGATAATTAGTTTACCTTTCTTGTCATTGTACCTTCTCAGCATTCTTGCAACTTGGTAATGCTAGCAAGCTAGTGAATTAAATTAAGTGAAGTGAAGCATATATAATACATTCAGCTTACATGTCCATTAATCGGGTTCTTCAAGAAAGGGTACCTTTTCACGATGGCCCTCCACACATAGTCATAATCAGCATGGCTCGGATATGTTTTGTACATAACCATGACATTGGAAATTCTTGTGTAAAACTTAGCTTTTGCAGATGTACTCATTTGTCCTGCATGTATATAACAAAATAAATTATTTTATTATTTTTTTACATATACACAAAGTTATGAACCTACTAGAGAATGTCTTATAAACAGGTGGTGAGGTGACCATACGGTAAGGTTTAGTTGTAATCCCATACATTATTGGGTAAAGAAGATTAAGAAGTAAAAATAATACAAACTTCAAAGGAAATTTTAGCTCGAATTTGGAGCCTAATGTATTTTGCAGACTGGACTCACAGACTGGACTCAAGGACTAGAATAATCCAAGCATTTCTGTCTCTTGTATATAATGCTGGGCAAACCATTATTGAGCTACAACTGCTGCTACTGCTCTTCCTCTTAAGTCACACATGCACTGATTTATTAGAATATTTACAAAATACATGTATGTGAATACTGGTAGTGATAGAGACTATACTGTAACACAGTTCATTGCTCCAGTACTTAGTACTAGTGTTTCAGTTCAGTAGTGAGATAGGTAGTATTCTTAGTGTCATAACCACATAGTCTTGCACTGCCCACCTATTCAATATCAAATCAATAAGTTTTAGGCTACACTGATTATGCCAGCATAACTTGGGGGCATAATAGGTAGCCAAAACCATTGAGCTTAATGCCAGCATAATAGGCATAGATTTTGTGCATTAGTTATCAGAGAAGCTGAAAACTCTGTTTATTTAGCATGATTCAGAATAAGATAGTGTGCAAACACACTAAAAATTAGATTTATAGCTACATTGTGAAAAAAAGATTCATTAAAGATTGATATACTCAAATAGAACAGTCACCACATGTTGAAATATCCTAAAAGAACACTCACAGATGCATTAGATACTCTAATAGAGCAGGTCATGACACAATTTTATTTAAGCATATTTAGAGCACAATGGAACACAACTGGGCATTATTGGAGCATAATAGGGGAAAGTTTGGAGCATTGTTCAAAAGTACAATAAGCAATTTCAATAACATAATAGGCTCAGGCCTAGTAAGTTTATATATCTATCTGTAGTTGTGCATTCACCGTAAATTATGGCTAAACTGTGTAGGAACAGCTATGCCACCCTACTAAGCTATGGTTCGACTACTGTCATACATTTTTGTAAATAGCAGCAGTTGTAGCTCGATGATGGTGTGTCCAACATTACAAGAGATATATAATCCCTGGATTATTGTTAAGAAGCTGTGTCAGTCCATGAGTCCAGTCCGCAAAGTACATTACACTGAATCATTGGATTCTCTTTTTTTTAATTGTTACCCATTTAACCTGTGTGCAATGCCACATCTACAGCTGCTCCATAAGTCGCTGGAAATGAATCTGGTATTATTTTTTCCTCGTGATCCAGCATGATCACACACTGAGCTGCTGCAGACAGAGCTTGATCAGTTGTTTTTGACAACTGATCAAGTGACAAATGACAACTGTTCCATATTACAACTCAACTGTTAATTAATTCAACAACACTATAGTACTATTATTAACTCAACTGTTATTTAACACTATAGTACTATTATTAACTCAACTGTTATTTAACACTATAGTACTATTATTAACTCAACTGTTATTTAACACTATAGTACTATTATTAACTCAACTGTTATTTAACACTATAGTACTATTATTAACTCAACTGTTATTTAACAGTTGAAACTGTTAATTAATTCAACTGTTCCATTTGGAACTTTAATATTTCTACTAAATATTGTTTTTATGAGTATTAAATTGTTTACCTCATCTTCTGTACTAACTGGTGGATGACTGGTAGTTAGTTGCTATTAACAATAGTATTATCAATTGTTTGTGACACATGTACAGTTATTACTAGATCTTCATTACTCCTGATCTTGATCGGCTGGCTAAAAAAAACTATTTTTTACAACTAGCCCAAACCTGAGATGGGGGGGGGGGGGTGTAGTAGTAGTACATATAAACAATTTTCTTTTATTACATTATTTTGTAATTGTGCTCTATATTGTCACAATTGTTGTGTAGCAAAATGTCGGTGAAGGGAATGATTGAAGGGATTTCAGGAGAGCGTGCATGCAGGAGTATATTTACCTAGTTGAAACATAATTGTGGTGAGATTGAATCTGGAAGTAATTTGAGATAAGTGACTGAGACCTGGAACTAGAAAATAGCAAACAAACTTACAGTGACATACAAGCCAATTCTTTAGATCAAACTATAATTGTTTATATGATTTTAAGGCAATTATTTTATATTGATAGTGGACTGGGAAAATGACCATAACTAGAAATTGCAAGTTTAGTGCTGGGACAAGTGGAAAATTTTGAAAATGGTAATCTCAAGACTGGATCTTGAGGTACTTTTATTTTAGTCAGGCAAATTCCTGAAAAATATGCACAGCACATGTATCATAATTTTTGACTTTTAATATTCTTTTCTGTGGTAGAGCTTGCTATTTAGTCCGACTTTTACAACTAACAATTTACAACTAGCCAAAAGTCATTTACAACTAGCTTTTTGGCCACAACTAGCCCCTTTTTTAGCCCCTGGCTGAAACAGATGCTTCCGATCACCTAACGCTTTTATGCCAAGCTCACGAAGGTCATTATCACTGAGTAAGGGGAGTGTTCGCACTCTTACCTTGTTGTCACGAAACAATTCCGATCCACTACCTAATAAGTATAATGTCTGTATAAGTGAACATTCTGTAACCTCTCTGGGCAAACCGGAGGATTTAGTTAAATTAATTGAACTATGGGAGAGTAGGATGGTTAGAAAAGTGCATACCTCATTGTCAAATCCTTCTTTGGAAATGAATTGGCAGACATCATTAGTTGTCCATTTCTCTTTAATATGTGTAGATCAGATCTGTGGTCACATGTTAGTCCGAGGATTCACATACTTGTCTCTTTTTTTGTTGTACACATTCATCATAATCACAATGGTCTTCTCTCTCCGTCAATACAGCTAGTTACTGCAACTTTTCCAACAATAATAAGTAAAGCAAAAGCTTACACGCGTAGCTCTATAGATGACACTACCATAGGCAGTGGAGACGCAGGGGCGGATCCAGGAGCTGGCAAGGGGAGGGGCACAAACAGGCTAAGTTGTAGACTAGGTGGTTGGGGAGAGCATATTCTCTTGTTGCTGTATTTTTTAAGCAGCAATGATCACTCTTTAGTAGGTTGATTTTTGTCATTACGTCCTTTGCAAATGGTTGTGGAGTCTAAAAAGCTGTTTAAAAGGCTATGTAAGTCTTAAAAACACCAGCCATACGATAATTATTTTAGAGGCGCTTATTACGTACGAAGGTGCTGGGTGACAGTTTGACAGCTGTTTTAACTTTAGTTTCAGGTGACTTTGCAATAAATGGTGATAATATGCAGTTTTATATAAATTGATTTTGGTCTGACAACTGTGACGAGGTGTATAGTATTTCTATCAAAAGAAGTAGCTATGGCTCTTCTACTGAGGGAGAAGGGGGGGGGGGGGCATTTGCCCTAAATGCCCCATCCTGGATCCGCCATTGAGACGGGGGCCCATGGCCCCCACTTTTATGGGACACTGTTTGCAAGAAAAGATCGAGATACTCTAATAGAACAGTCAGGATCTCGATACTCTAATAGAACAGTCACAATATTCAGAGAAGCAGTGTAGCAAGCTACTTAGCTATATGCGTAGATATAAATAAGGAGATATAATTGGTGGAGAGCAGCTATAGGCTGTGACCTTTGTCTTGGTCTTCAAAATTTTACCTAAATCGTGCATATTCACACCCAGCTTTTCAAAAATTTCCTGGGGGCATGCCCCCAGACTAGACTCCCTATAGAAACTCATACTTCGTATTACACACTTATGTGGTCCTCTCTGATATTCGTATTAACCAAATGCCCTCTCTACATTCCAAAACAATTCGCTTTGCTCCCCTCCCCCTCAATCCCAGCTTCTGCTTTGTACCATAGGGCTCTGCAATATACCATTAACATAGCCACAATACTATATATTGAGGCCCCATGGATACCAAAATAAAACACCAAATATATATATATATATATACATATATAGTAGTGTTTGTACTAGTAATAGCATGGGTAGCAGTGAAATTTGGGATAAATACCACGAGTGTTGTATTGGAAATGGGGATAAATTTCACGAGGCGAAGCCGAGTGAAATTTACCATTTTCAATACAACAAGAGTGGTATTTATCCCAAATTTCACTGCTACCCATGCTATTCCCAGTTAATACCATACTCGCTGCATGTAGTCTACGCATGCTGTGCATTAGCGTTGCTATGTACGCAATTTGTCACTATGTACTAAACATGTGTCAACACTAATTGTTAACATAAATTCTAGCCAATGAAATTGCAATTACAACTTTTTCACTGCTACCAGTGAAATACGGGATAAATTTCACTGCTACTATTGAGACTTTTGTATGGGCAGTGAAACAGGTATGGTATTAAATGATGTATCATCAATAAACTTGTGTGATTATGGAACATGCATATACATATATATTAATACCATACCTGTTTCACTGCCCATACAAAAGTCTCAATAGTAGCAGTGAAATTTATCCCGTATTTCACTGGTAGCAGTGAAAAAGTTTTAATTGCAATTTCATTGGCTAGAATTTATGTTAACAATTAGTGTTGACACATGTTTAGTACATAGTGACAAATTGCGTACATAGCAACGCTAATGCACAGCATGCGTAATATGCAGCGAGTATGGTATTAACTGGGAATAGCATGGGTAGCAGTGAAATTTGGGATAAATACCACGAGTGTTGTATTGGAAATGGGGATAAATTTCACGAGGCGAAGCCAAGTGAAATTTACCATTTCCAATACAACAAGAGTGCCTATTACTAGTACATATTGCCTTGCCATGTACTACTAAATACTTTTCCCTATTATTGTGATCAACAGTTTTTGTACAGCATCCATTTATGGACAATGAAGGTATCATTTAAAAGTATGCTGAATAAAGGTTTGTGACAATACCACAGAGCCCTACTTTGTACCCTTGTTCTTAGAGTAAAGTAAGAAATTGTCTTTAATGCTGCAACAGTAAACTAGATAATTTAAGACAAGGTGTGCGGATATATACACTTAACCCATGTGTGTCTAGTTGTGGTAGTGGAGCTCTGTTCCAATACACTGGCTGGTTAATTTGAGGTACTTGATAGTAGACCTAGATCTAGAGCAGTTTGTATAGGTAATCACACACATTTGAGTACAATTAGGGAATAATTGTACGAGTAATAGTCAAAATCACACGAGGCAAAGCCGAGTGCAATATTGGCTGTTACGAGTACAATTATTCCATAATTGCACGAAAATGTGTGTGATTGCCTACTAATCACATAGTGACCACCCTTCATGGTTTGTAGTACACATCTATCCAGTTCTATGTGGCCATTAACTTCTACCAGGTGATTGCATCATTCTTCTTTGTATTACATCATTTGTTGTTGCACTTAAAAGGCTTCATACACCAGCAATTCTGATTGACTACTCAAAATGTCTACACATGTTGCACTTAAAAGGCTTCTGTTATTCCACTATTTTATTGGCTACTTTACAGTGCAATTACAGAAACAAGGCCATGTGATTTGGGATTAATTGCACTCCTACTATTGAGACTAATGTATGGCATATGTGATTACATTCAAAATACATTGCAAAACTGAACATATCTTTTTTTGAAGTGTATTATTTGATCAACATGATTTGGTAACTAATTCCTTTAACACACAGACAAACAAGCTATTGCAGTATTATCTTCGGCTGCAGGTTTTGCAAACAAGTTGCTTATCTACAGCTATATTTGTACATATGGAGCCACTCACCTTAGTCACAATAATTTTAGGAGGGAGGGTGGCATTTATTTGGAAACTGCTTGCCTCACCCATGAAATTTAATACCTTACATACTTCTCACAGTTGAACATTGGACTATATCTCCAGACAGCTATTTACCTTGTTACAGCAATTTTCATGATTGCCTTATTTACAATTTTTTTTCTTCTATTTGATTATAATTAAAATTCCAATTTAATGAAAAAATCTTGGGGGTTTAATGTCCCCTTACCCCCCTACACTGGGATGTTACCACAGCACCCTAAGTGTAGTGGTAAACACTCAGTACGTACACTAACTCTAGAGCTACAACTTTCACGAAACTTCCTAGCAACTGACATACCATCTGCCAGTTGACAGTAGTAACATTTACCACTTAAAAGTTATGTGAACACTACAATGCATTTAATAAAATATTAATAGGCATCAAATGTTTGCTACATGACAAGTTTCTTCATGCTCAGAGGAAGTGTGACCATGATATAACATTCACTATTACAATACAGTACAACCTGAAGGTGTGTATGGTAGTCAGGCAACATGTCTCCAGCTTGTGAGGTATCTCAAAATGAGTAATTGAGTTTTTCTTTTGATGGAATATGTAAACATCTTAACATGTAACACTTTCACACTTCAGATCAAAGGAACCGCCCGGGCTACATTTTGTATAGCCGGGCTACGAAATGTAGCAGGGCTACAACTAGGTGTTTTGACAGCTAGACTATTTTGACATATAAGGAAGATTAGGGGCGAATGTGGTAATTACAACTATTATGCAATACTTTGAAGTTGTATTTAAAGTTATTAAATCAATCAGTTGAAGTTACTTCATGTATTTGAGAGTACTTTTGATGTACTTGAAAGTGCTTTTGATGTGGTTTGGTATAGTTTCAAAAAAGTTTCAACTATAGCACTAGCACTTACTATTTAAGGTTTTCAAAATGTATAAGAAACCTATATCACCAAGAGATGATTCAGTTTGTCTCAATTGAGAGCCACAGTAGACTTAATTGTAAGCCACATGAAACCCACAATGTAAAGTGCATCTTGCCTATATAGGTTTTATATACATTTTAGTAGTTTTTAAAAGAAAGAAACACTTAACAACACAAATAGGCAGATCAAAGGTATTATTTCTTTGATCTACCCATGCAAAGTGGGGTAGATCATTTCTTTGATCAAAGGTATTATTTCTTTGATCTACCCATGCAAAGTGTTACATATTAGCTGTAACAAGGGGCATTCGGGCTTTGCCTGATATGTATGCCCTCTGGCCTGCGGCCCTCAGGCAGTTGGGCATACATATCAGCAAGAGTAAATAATGGAAGAGAGAGTATCCAACTGCCATATACTGCATCAAAAATGAGCATGTCAAGTAGAGAAGCCATCCCGTAGTGCTATCAAAGTAAGTGTTGAATGAAGTAATAAACACCTTCTAGCTCAGACTGTTTGACTTCAAATCATGCCTGGGCACTACAAACAGACTAACCTAGCAGGTGTTTATTACTTCATTCAACACCGTCTTTGAAAGCACTACAGGATGGCTTCTCTACTTGACATGCTCATTTTTGATGCAGTATATGGCAGTTGGATACTCTCTCTTCCATTATTTACTCTTGATATCAGGCAAAGCCCTCATGCCCGTGTTACAACTATTACATAACATACATCACGTGGAGTACAGCACTTACAGAAGCTGTACCTTGTTGTATAGTTGAATGTATGGAAGTTATGACCTCCTATATTTGGATAAAGTTTTCCCATATTAGGAATGTGTATTTTCCCACAATGGTTTTGAAATATATTTTTTCTCATGTCAAAGATACACCTACTGTAACTATTAGGTACATGGCTGTGTGTTTAAATAATACAAAACTTTTTAGACTGGAATAACTCAATCAACAGATGGTGGATATTGAGCATAAACACTAGAGGCAAATAGTCCCATCCCAAATACTATAAATTTATCATCACCTATTAATAATTAATATTGCAGTCCTCTCCATTTAGAATTACTTGTCAACTGGTTTATCTGTAACTGTAACAATACATTAATATGTAACATATTGGGTGACTGTTTTATTAGAGTATTTTAGTTAGTGTAGTAGCTCACACTACACTGCGATACTTGACAGCAAACATCACCCAAACTGCACACACATCCTCGGGGTATGGATACACCTTAACCCTCACAGCATGTCTCACATGATCCCCTCGACAACCAATAATGTCTGCACACACTGGAGACCTACAGTAACACATCAACTTGACCCATATGATAACTAAACATGTTAGGACACACACTCACTTCAGACAAGTAGCAAACATCTTGTGGACATTTCTGTGTATGAACTGGATGGGGAAGCCTTTGAAGGTGTGTCCATGAGGCACCGCCCACCGTATAGCCTGTTGAAACTCTTCATTACCAGCTGATGTCATACCAACACATCGGTCAAGCTCATAAGCAGCAAGAGCAGACGTCAACAAGTAACACAACTCATCATCCCAATGTGTGGACAGGCCACTGTCCTGTTACCATAACAACATCAATCAACATCGAACTATCAGTCTCACAGTCATGTAATAGCATACATGCACACAATTTATGAGTGATGCATTTTTTTAAGGACGGGTATGCATGCAGGGTTTAATCGGGGGGTGGGAGGGGGCACAGGCCTCCCCTAGGTTTATACCTAAAGCCTTGAGAAATGGAAAGGTTTAATTGATCCCAAAGTTGTATAATCCAATGGTCAATATTCAATGGCATCACAGTAAAATTTCACCAAAATTGAGTATATTTACACCTAAATTTTCAAAAATTTCCTGGGGGAGCATGCCCCCAGGCCCCCCTAGAATCCAAAGCGACTTACTTCGACCCCTCTAGGTTAATATTCTGGGTTGAGCCCTGGACTATGTACGTATGTATGTAATACCAACAACATAATAATTATAGTCAGTGGCCAAACAAGGGTTAGACCCCAGCCTATGCCATGTAACTGTAGCTCAACCTGTCAGCCTAAAGTACAATGTAATGACAGTCAAAAACATTCATGGCTGGCTAGTTAGGAAGGTTTGTTTCTGGTTGATTTGGTGAACGCAAGACAAAGATGCAAAAATTCATCCCACCATGGAGTAAGCAAAATTCAAATCTCTCAAACACAACACACACAGTTACACACATTACCATTCTATACTGACTGGTCATACTCCTCAGTTCAATCTCCACTTCATTACTACACAATACTGGATCAATGGTACCAGCACACAATGGAGGAATACTACACCAGGTTACTGCTGCTGCTGTAGGCTATAGGTTCCATACTAACAGCTCTTACTAGGGGTGGGGCTTACTGGTCCGTGGGTGTGGCTGATGGACTTAATGGCTTCCTCGCTCATGGCCTTCCATAGTGACTGGTTAGTGAGATCAATCTGGCACACCAGCAGAGAATCTGATGCCTAACATGTCCATAGTGGTAATACATACAGTATACAGGCTAGGTGACTATTACCTGACAGTTAGCATAGAATGACTGATGATTGAAGACACAACCGATGGTGCGGTAAGGGTGCTCTAGTTGAGGTACTGGAACCCCAGCTGGGTGATCCGGATCAACAGGTTTGTGAGGAAACCTGTTCAACATGTTTTGATTTTTGATTAAAGTACAGAAATACAATGTAACCTTTCTGCTGTAAGGCTTTCCCAGAAGGTGACAGAACCATCTGGAGCTATTGTCATCACCCACGTGTGAGCCACACACCCTGTCTTGCAGCCCACACAGACATATGCATTCAAGCCAAACCCCAACAGGAGTGAGCAGAGTAGTAATGCATGGTCCTCACAATCCTGTGAAGTGAATAATGTTAGCAACACCAAGAGTTCATAATATTTGTATGGGGGAGAGTGTCTAACTGGAGTATATTCACTGCTGCAAGTAACACCTCAGGCTTCTTTTAGAAGAAAGGCTTGACATTATCAATGCTAATAAACACCTATCAATGATATTTTTTTTGTCATCAGTAGAATCAGGCTAGAGGTATACATATGATCAAAAGTGAACTTGCAGCAGTGTGTTTGTACAGGCCATACTGGTAGTTAGACACTCTCCTCCATACAAATATTATGAACTCTTGGTAACATGTATTCATACCATACATTGTAGACATGTGTGTACATGACTATGTAAAAACATTACACTACACATGTATGGATGTATGTAAGCATTTACATTCATACATGTATACGCATGCTGGTTGACTATCAGTTATTTATTATTAAGGTTATAGCACAAGTGCTAAAAGTCTGTATACCTGCATGGCCCTACAAACAGTAAACACATGAACCCCCCCCCCCCCCCCACACACACACAACTTACCCCACATTTACGACAAAGAAAAGAATGTAAACTACTCCATTGTTCTGGTCTACAGTGACCACTACTTCCAATTGATGCCACCCTCTCATAACCTATCAAGCTCACAAACCTTGCAGCATGTCTCGGACTATCCAGCAATCTTCCCGCCCTCAGGGGCCTCACGTACATACACACCAACCGATTGGTGGAATTTTCATCCTGAGCAAACACTTTAACCAATCGTTGTGCATGTTGTTGACGGATTTGTAGGTACTCCTTCCACCATTGTTTGGCATAGACAAGAAACAGACGCTCCCTTTCTGCACATCGACTTCTCTCCACACTTAACTGGCCTCTCACCACATCTTCACTAATTGGCTGAGTCAGTTTAGGAACAAGTTCCAGACTGATGTCAAGCACCCCTGCTGGGATTTTAGCCGCCTCACTACCTACACCACCCAGTTCCAATGACTTTGACAGCTTACCCACCGGGTCTGATAAGATGTGCCTCCATTCTAAATAACTAGAGCCAACTAAATCAACTTCACCACTCCTGCAATTTGTTTTCGTTAACACTAAATGTACTGAGTCTGTGATGGAGAGGGCATCATTCGGAGTCACCATCCTGCCATTGTCATAATCAGGATGACTAGAAGAGTGTTTGGATAGTTCTAACAAGAATCCCTCCTCAATATCTGGCTCACATGAGCAAGGTACAGGCCGAGATTTGAATCGTTGTTGACGAAAATGAACGTGTAGTGTAAATGTGGAGTGAATTCTTTCTGGTGTCATATCTGACTCTTGAAGATGCTCCACAAATGCTTTCCCACCCATTACTCGCAGGAACACGTACCTCTTGTTCTGCTTCACTATAACCAACATGTAGATCAACAGTGAAATACTCTAATAGAACACTCACCTCCAACTCCTGTCTGCAGCTCGCAAGTACATTCATCTGGAGGACTATATCTACTAGTTTTGTCTACTGTATCACTACTGAGATTAAGAGAGGCCATGATCTGGTCGATGACGCCCTTCTCTCTCAACTGTGACAGTAAATGTTCCTCGTCAGTCCCACCCAACTCGCCATTACTAGTTCCCGCCTCTATGCACTCCTTAATCTTATCCTGCACGCCCAACTTGTTTATCCTGACGTGGATTTGTTGACGAAGGGATGACAGCTTTTCCGCAGGAAAGGACATAACTTTCAACCAAAACTCAACGCCACAATTGATTTTTGGCGCCAATATTAATTAACCTTTTGTCACTATGCCTCGTTTAGATCAAGACATCAAGCTGGACTTTAAGGATGTTCTGTTTCGTCCTAAACGAAGCACTCTCAAGAGCAGATCTGAGGTGTGTGCTGGCGAGCAAGTGAAATCGCCATTGTATTGTATGAGCCGCTTTCCTGCAGGTGGATTTGCACAGAGAATTCTTGTTCAGGAATTCAAAAGGAAAGTACAACGGTATCCCGGTGATTGCGTCAAACATGGACACTGTAGGCACATTTGAGATGGCCAAAGTTTTCCACAAGGTAGATGTTACACATTGAGTAGTGTTAATACATGTAATAGGAAGGAATGTGTTGTACTGTATCATTAGCATGACTTGTTCACTGTCATTCATAAACACTACACACTGGAGGAGTGGCAGAAGTTCAACAGTGAAGTCACCACTGATATCTACACTGTGAGTGTTGTCTAGTGGGTGGGGCTAACAGCAGCTACAAGGGTGTGTGTCACTTCAATAGCCACTGTGCTACGATCTGTGGTCATGGTCAAAGCAACAGGTCAATGAGCAAGACCTATATTACATGAAGGACAATGGCCAAGCTGTTTTCCCAGAATAGTCGAAGCTTTGTGGGTAGTAGTGTACAAAAATATAGCAACAATAAATGGAATGAGGTCAATGGTCAAAACAAAGTTGCGACAAAAGTCAACTGTCAAAGTCAAAAATCGATCTTGATTGGCGTTGTAGTACAGTAGCTATTGGAGTGACACCCCCTTGAGGTAGTCTTATTCAGCCAGATGTTTTGGGATTTGCAGAGTTTTAATATGTAAGGTTGGTAGCTGGATTTACTCAGGTATTAAGCATGCTAGTTGTATGAGAGGTCTAGTCTTGCCAGCCATTGGCTGGGTGAGACTAGTTCACTTCTGTTTGCAGCTGTCCTGATTATTTATATAAATTCTTGTTGGCTTGCATTTTTATAAGGCGGAAACAACAGAAAAGGGTTGGTTGAGGGTGACAGGTGAGTTGGTAATATTCAAACCTATGGTCTATGGCTCTAATCGTGACATGGATGCTTTTAAAAATATTCATGTAACCACTTAACAAATAGTAAGCAGCTGCCTTATTAGTGGACTACATATTGGTGTCACCAATCCTGCAAGTTTAAACATACAAAACTGTGTGATATTCATTTCCTTATCTGAAGTAGTCAGGCTGTACAAGACTTGTATAGGTAGAGACTATTACACTATTTCATTGACAGAATCTTGCTGTAAGTTGTGGTACTGGTGAGGCAGATAGTGAGAACCTGAAGAGAATTGTTGATCTACTACCGGACATCAAGTACTTGTGTTTGGATGTTGCCAATGGATACTCGGAGCATTTTGTAGCATTTGTGACTGACATTAGAAAACAGTTCCCCAATCAGACAATTATGGTGAGTAGATTGTCGCCACAGGAAAATAACTGATATAATATTCAAATAGTTCAGTAACTCAACTTTTGTGTCCATGGTTACAGGCTGGTAATGTGGTTACTGGGGAGATGGTGGAAGAGTTGATATTGTGTGGAGCAGACATCATCAAGGTTGGCATTGGACCAGGTAGTGGTTGACCTGTAACATTCACTTGTGAGTTTGAGTATGTTGTGACAGGTTCAGTGTGTACAACTCGTAAGAAGACTGGAGTGGGTTATCCTCAAGTTAGTGCAGTGATTGAGTGTGCTGATGCTGCTCATGGGCTGGGTGGACATATTATATCAGTAAGTCTGTCTTGTGTATATGTTCTTGTAGCAAGTGGTAAGAGTATTGGCTCAATGTGTGTGTGTGTGTGTGTTTTTAATCTTAACTCACATTGTTCCAGTCTAGCCTGTGGGGTTGAGGGGTATACCTCATCACATGAGCACCAAAGGTCCCTTACCCATGATGGAGAACATGTACAATTGGCACAGTTGCTTTCCCAGTATTACTTGCTGAAGGCAAAAAAGTTAATACATGTACCAGGTTGCCCTTACTGCCTACTGCTAGCCTACCTCACACACTAGACTACACAGTACACTTGTTGTTATTGTTCTACTAAACAGTTCATTATCCACACAGGATGGAGGCTGTACTTGTCCTGGTGATGTGGCTAAAGCTTTTGGTGAGTATAGAACATTTAATTGTGGGTGTGAGTTTTATAATGTCATCAGGTGCTGGAGCTGATTTTGTCATGATGGGAGGAATGTTAGCTGGTCATGACCAGTCTGGTGAGAACTCAATACTTTTAGTAGTGGAGAATCTTATATTGAACCCCAATGCTTGGTATATTAGTACCAATATTGTAATGTGCAGATATCCAAATGCATGTGTGCACTAGAGATGTGCAATTATCTAGATATATCCGTTTGTCAAGATACCATAAGACTTATCGACATAAGGATGATAAGTTTATTATAAACTTCTGTAAATTGCTTGTATACCAAAGAATATCTGATGGTGTAGCCACCTCCAACTCTTGGGGTCACAGTGGTAAAACTATAACCTTCGTACTTTTCAAATTGCAATTTGCTCACTTTACTGGTTACATTTTGGCAGTTAACTATTGTTTCAATTATCTAGATATGTTAAATAATCGAGATAAGTTCAAAAGGAAATATCAAGATATGTCTAAATTTGTCATCACACACCCCTAGTGTACACATGGTAGTATTTGGTCCAATTGCACACATGCATTTGTATGGAATCTCTTGCATGTGTGCCATCACATGTATACAACATGTGAGCAGTTTTAGCAACAGAGCAACTGCATGCGTGCAGCTTACAAATGCTGGCGTTTTGTTTAATATTTGTATTACTTAAATGTGTAATTCACATATACAAGATATACATTTACACTGTAATACAAAACTACAAAGTCAGTTACAGTAGCTATAAACTGTCTTTTTGGTCCCGGTATTCACTATCTTTCACAATGATGACTCTAGCTTTGTCCAAGAAGCAAAATATAGAAATGTCTTTTCTTCAAATGCTTTGCTGCTCCTTGTGTGTTTTCAATGGTACATTTCAAATCAGAGGTTAGAAGTTGTATCTCCTTGCTTTGTTACAGAGAAACCATAGCAAACAGTAGCGACAGTTTTTGGTTCATGTTTAGCCATCTGTGATGTTTCAAGGAGACTCAAGTCACCAACTTCAGCTATACTTGTAATGTCATGTATTGCTTCAACAAGTTCCTGTAGAACAAGAACACCACATCCCATGTATACATATAAGTAGAAAATTTGTTATATTTGGCAAAGTAAGCTGCCATAACTATCGCTTGGGCTTTCATGACATGATCTGAAATTTTTGAATGTGGGCCCCTGCAAGCAAGAGGAACCATCAAATTTAAATTCGTCAAATAGTCATGTTGTTCAATTCACCAAATATTTTCCCATCAAATTTCCTGCTTTTACGGTAAAGGCTAAAATAGTAGTTTAACCTCTCTTGTTTCTCTGTAAATATCCAGCAGGTTGTCAGTAGTAGCAAACAGTTTAGGTGCAATTTTAAACAATAGTTTGGCTATATCATATTGTATACTGCATGTAGGCAGAAAGCAACCAACAGAGAGTGAGCTGCTTGTGTGAAATTTGAGCTAACTGACCCCAAATCTTGTGAGAGCAAGAAAATTGCACTCATACAAAACACAAGTAAAAAGACCATAACTCACTGTTATTGTATGAGATGCACATGTACGATCAAAGAGCAAAAGGACAGCTTGACAATGCTGTTATATGAAGGAAAATTGTACGTGTGCAATATGATAGCAAAAGAACTTGCTACTTTGTTGGTATGCATGCACAATATGTGCAAGGTTGTACTACAACGATCCTAAGAGTACTACATGTGTACAATTGTAAACACTACATACAAGTTGCACACAAAATTTTTATAAGGGAGTACTTGCAAAAAGTATTGTTGTTGCTTAGGTGGTGACATGATTGAACGAGATGGGAAGAAGCTCAAACAGTTTTATGGGATGAGCTCTTCCGTTGCCATGCAGAAATATTCTGGCAAAGTTGCTGATTATCGGTAAGTTAGTCATTCTTTCACTGCTTGTATTTTACACCAAATGTCAAGTTAGTTTTTACCCTTCTACATGATGGCTTTAGGACACCAGCACAACAGTGTACCCTCAAATGTGCTATTGTGTTTCAGTCTAAAATAAAGTCTGCATGATAAGGGTTATCAGTGTGTTTTTATGCTTTAAAATTCCTGAATTAATATTGTTCTTCTTTATGAGGTGTTGTACCATAGATTTTATGTTTCACAAAGAATAAAGCTCGAATACTGGGCTAGCCTTGTGTGGTGGCACCACTTTTTGACTGTTACAATACTTCTCAATTAGAAATTGTAAGCACCTACTTTGAGCTAGCAATTATACTTTTTAGAATAGGTACTTATGCATGTCTAT
Organism: Dysidea avara; assembly: GCF_963678975.1. Taxonomy (NCBI): domain Eukaryota; kingdom Metazoa; phylum Porifera; class Demospongiae; order Dictyoceratida; family Dysideidae; genus Dysidea; species Dysidea avara. The sequence continues at coordinate 36,042,142 of NC_089279.1, forward strand.
TTGATAGTTGTCGTGACATCTATGAAAGATAGTTTGGCCATTATATAGGTCTACCTATTCAGGTGACCTATTTACACACACAGTGACCTCACTACATATTTCACTTACAGGGCATCAGAGGGAAAGGTGGTAGAAGTAGGCTACAGAGGTGATGTCAATGAAACCATACAAGACATTCTCGGTGGGTTACGCTCAACATGCACATACGTTGGAGCTGGCAAGTTGAAGGAACTGAGTAGGAGAACAACCTTCATCAGAGTGACCCAACAAATAAACAATGTGTTCTCATGACCCCCTGTGTGAACCTCTGCGTGTCTGATTGTGTATAATAATCAAATAAAAATAATGTACAAACTATATGTATCTAAAATTTGCAACTTTACCACTTTTACCATTCATGGTAGTGTCTAATCACTGCATGGACTGGACTACTGGACTGGAATACTGGAATGGACTACTGAGCTAACATTTTTACACAGTTTTAAGGGTGGGGTTACTGTACATTTGGGTGACTTGTGACAACATTTCAGCATTGAGTGGTGAATATGATCCTAAAAAGTAGCTGTGATAAGCCAAATGGGTTCAATTAAATGTATTCTATTCACTGCTTGACAGCATCTACTCTACTGTATAGCAGATACTGGTATACCCAAAAATATCTCTCTCACTCTCAGGCACACATAATTATTGTGATACAACTTCACATGAACTAGTGACTAGTCACTGGGGTCCATGGTATGTAACTGTGTGTAATGGGGGCACATTAAATTAACCTACTTTTAAACTTGTACACACTGTATGCCATTGTGCTAGGCTATGCACTTTTCTACTCCTACTAACAGCTAAATGGCATTGTAATACAATTAACAGAATGCAGACATTTCATTCCAGTAATGAAATATAACCAGTTATGTGATGGGATCTAGTTTGTGCATTCACACACACCATAATTATATGTTATAGAAAGTTGTAACACACAATAATCATGTATGCCTAACAGTGAGAGAAACATTTTTGCACATACACACATGTCAGTATATCTGCAGAGTAGATACCATATAGTCTTAAATATTTAAAAGGGAAAATTTTTGCTGACTTCGTGGTTTTGAGATATACCAGTGAACATTTTATTGGGCGTCACTATTCAGTGGACTGGACTACTGGACTGACATATTTTTTTTTTGTTTTTGCACATTATATGGTTGGATTTATTGAGTTTTGCCAGTTAATGGCTGTTTGGTAGCCTGTAGCCCACTATTAAACACTGAATATGGGTGGTGAAATGTACAAAAATTGTTTTAATAATTTTGCTACTGTTCAGGTATGCTGCTATATAGCATGGGGCTCACTTACTCCTTACCCTGTAATGCTGCTATATGACAGCAATAATTAATCAGCGATCATCTTTCTAGTTGACAAAGAGCAAGCTCAACGAGTGAGCTGTGCAGTCTTTGGTGGCCAGATGTCTATTTCAATCTCAATTTCAACACAGGAACGTAACAATTAGTGCCAGTGCTGAAAACGCTAAGCCCCTATAGATGCCACAAAAGACTACATGGCTTGCTCATTGGGCTTGCTCTAAAGATATCGTCAGCTGGAAAGATGATTGCTGATTAACTATCACTGTTACATAGTAGCATTACAGGGTAAGGAGTAAGTGCTGTATTGAGCCCTATGTTGTATAGCAGCATAACTGAACAGTAGCAAAATTATTAAGACAGTTTTTGTACATTTCACCACCCATATTCGGTGTTTAATAGTGGGTTGCAGGCTACCAAACAGCCATTAACTGGCAAAACTCAATAAATCCAACCATAGAATGTGCAAAAACCAAAAAATATGTCAGTCCAGTAGTCCAGTCCACTGAATACATTTTGGGAGTGTTAACAAATCTACAAAAAATATATTTTTAGCAACATTGCTCAACTTTGCTCCTCAAAATATTTACACTATATGGTACTGTCAAGCAGTGAATAGAATACATTTCATTGAACCCATTTGGCTTATCACAGCTACTTTTTAGGACCATATTCACCACTCAGCGCTGAAATGTTGTCACAAGTCACCCAAATGTACAGTAACCCCACGGTAGTGTCTAATCACTGGACTGACATTTTTTTGGTTTTACACACTTTTAAGGGTGGAGTTACTGTACATTTGGGTGACTTGTGACAACATTTCAGCACTGAGTGGTGAATATGGTCCTAAAAAGTAGCTGTAATAAGCCAAATGGGTTCAATTAAATGTATTCTATTCACTGCTTGACAGTATCTACACTGTATAGCAGATACTGGTATACCCAAAAATGTTTCTCTCACTCTTAGGCACACACGATCATTGTGATATATAACTTCACATGAACTGGTGACTAGCCACTGGAGTCCATGATATGTAACTGTGTGTAATGGGGGCACATTACTTTTAAACTTGTACACACTGTATGCCATTGTGCTAGGCTATGCACTTTTCTACTCCTACTAATTAACAGCTAGCTAAATGGCATTGTCACGGTAATACAATTAACAGAATGCAGACATTTCATTTCAGTAATGAAATATAGCCAGTTATGTGATGGGATCTAGTTTGTGTGTTCATACACACCATATAAAGTTGTATCACACAATAATCACGTGTGCCTAACATTGAGAGAAACATTTTTGGGTGCATACACACATGTCAGTCTATACATTAGACTGAGATACTGTCAAGGAGAGAATACATTTTAACTGAACCCATTTGGCTTATCACAGCTACTTAAAAATGTCAGTCCAGTATTCCAGTCCAGTGATTAGACACTACCCTTTGTTGATTGAATACTGATAAGTTTAAAGTATTGTAGAACTGTAGGGGAAATCCCATTACTTGATAATACGCGCTGGCGCTTCATTTTTCGACACATTACCACGGAAGGTGATAATGGCGCAGCCTTTAGTGACAGTAGAGACAGTTCGGGACTATATCGCCAGTCGAGGAGGTGTAGTGAAGAATGTTGAACTTGTGAGACACTTTAGATTGTTCTTACAACAAGAGGATCCTGAGCGGAAAGGTTTTAACACATCCGTTGCGTTGTGTTTTCGAGTTACCAATTGTCTTCATTGTATTACAGCTCTGGCGCGTAGTTTGTTCAAGGACTACGTGAACGACATTGCTGCTATTAAACTAGAAAATGTGAGTACATACCTTTCCGTGTAGTTTGTTGTGTCAATGGCGGTATACCCAATGAGGTGTCCCAGCCATATAAAGACTACTAGTACATCAGAAGCTACACATGTGGACCTCTTCCTTGTATAGTGTGTGGTGTGTTAGCTGGGTAGTGTAGCTGAGACAGTGATGGTTGCTCTTATATGTTTAATATGGAGTATATTATACACTTGGTTGAGTCACTTTCCTTCCTAGATACCCAGTCGCATAGTGGTCTGGCCATACAAAACTATACAGCTATTTATACTTCTGTAGCCAGAACCCATTTTCTTCAGTATAGCACTTATTGATTAGACAAATACCTCCTTCTGAGAAGGGCAACTTTGTCCTAGCCATTCATGGTTGTGGTTGTTTTGGTAAAGACACTGAATGCTCTCAATGACTTTTGTGACAACCATTAGAGTCTGAAATTTGTGTACATAACCTTATAAGGTATTAGCTACCATGAATAGGGTTAAGGGATGCTGAAAAAAGTGTATCATGATAATATTATCATGGAGATATTTATCATGATAATCGATATTATCATGATATTTATATGCACATTAGAAAAACTGTATGCAATATACGTATGTACAAGTTTTACTATGGCTGTATCCATAAGCACTGCATGTTGTTACATTTATAAGACAGTTTTATTGGTGGTATTGTATTTTGTAAGCAATACATCACGATACATCGTGAACTCGATATATCATGATAATATGTATAAATAGCCTTGATACATGTACAGTTATCATCCATGCTTTTATCGTGATAGCAACGATATATCATTACATTGCCCAACCTTAACTGTGACTATGTAAAATTTCAAGTTAACCTTCATGACATGTTTCAGACATATAAACAGTGTTACTATAGTCAGCACATTGACCCATCCATATTGATAGTTCCAATCTGTACGTTGAATGCTGACAAACTATTGGCCAATTTGTGTATAGTAAGTGGCCCCTATAGTTTCAATGTTTAGACTGTCAGCTTAATAAACTGGCTTGACAGCAGTTACATGAAATTCCCTTCCCACAAACTATTAACAGTATGAGCTGTCATAGCAACAGTCACTGTCAATATGGATCTGCTAGCCAGTGTGAATAAAAATTTGTCCACAAACTATTTCCCTTTCACAATACAAGATATTACTATGATATGAATCAGTTGACAAGAGATGACTTAATGGGTGTACCCCTAAGGGGTGTATCCATTCACTGGACTGGATTACTGGACTGCTCACATAAAATTTGCTTAGACATATTTTTTCCACAAACACCTTTTTTAACTACTAAAAGTGATTACATACCACACATGGGGCTAGGGCTCTCCATGTCTTGTCATATTAAAGTATATCTTTTAAAATGTACTTATTAAGGCTGTACAGCACAAGTGTGCCATGCTGAAGGTAGGATGTCTTTTTAAAGATGTTATATTTAGTATGTTTGGAAAAGTGTTCATAGTTTTGGTGGTCTATTTAATGGTATATAACTTTAATTTGAACTCTTGTTGCACTCACTGTATATATATTTCAAATATGTGTAATCTTACCTTCCTGTTTGAAAGTGTGCACATTAGGAAGCTTAAATGTAACACTGCGTACTCGTTGCTATTTACAAACATTATAAACCAAAGAGCCGGCAAAGCTAGAGTGAATGCGTAGGCTATAGGTGATTTCTATGTTACATAATGTAATTGCATGGTGTAAAATGTATATATGGTGTGCTATTTTACAAAAGAAGGTTAGAATGTTATTTTTTTGTTTTAACAGTGCTTGAAACATCACTAGCAGTAGACAAATTATTTTTGATAACGAACTGCACTAGATTTTAGTGCAGTTTTTTTTTGTGATCAATGTACAAGTTTTATGTCTCGTGGTGAATGGTGTCAGTTTCTAAGACACTTTTTAGTTAAGTCTGGTGATAAAATGTAAGAAAACAAAAAAATAAACTTCAGTCCAGTAATCCAGTCCAGTGAATGGATACACCAATGATGTAATTGTACTTTAAGCACTTGTGTGGGTGAAGATCAAACGATAAGAGTGCTATTATTTTCATAAAGCACCTACATACAGAAAATACAACACTGTTGAGCACATGCATAACATTTTAAATTGTCAAAAGCAGCCAAAACGATACTATCTGTTTATTTTATGACAAAACTTGTGATATATAGACGCTTGCCAATTATCTGATGTGACATGGTCGTAGCTACAAATGAAATGAACACTCTGAACGAAGACAACCAGAAAACACTTTAAACCAGTTAAAGCATTGCCACGCTCATCTCTCTCCCACACCCTCATGCCATATTAATCACGACGGTGCTTTAACTAATAATTATGTAGATGATGGTGGAATCATCAGTTGTAAAAATAACTTTTGTGCAAAGTGTTTGTGTGGGTGGGGGGTGTCAGTGTCGTTGTCTAGTATATCTTTGAGTTTGCTTGCTGTAGTTACATTTTCTTCAAGACAGTATTGATACATGTATGGAATGTGTGCTAAAATCATTCATTGCATATGACAGATAACATATTTATGATACTACAAGTATTATCTGTCTATAATGAATATTGCCCTGGCTTGTACACCATGACATAAACACCATACGATAAACTGTTGGCAGTCCTCTTAATGTCTGGGCTACTGTATGTGTTCAGGACTGACTAACATACAGACATGTTATTATACAGGGTGAAAAGTATTTGATATTAAAGCCACACCTCCAACAAGAAATGGGTGTTACATCTGGCACAAAACCGCCCCCTCTACCACCAGTAGAACCATCCGACAGCTCTGATGGAGGTATCCTCAGTGCTCTTAGTCCAATGTTGTTCAATCAGCCAACCCCACTTCAACAACAACCTCCCACACCAAGGGAGATGCCTCCACCAAAAGAACATTCTTACCCTCCACCTTCTAGTCAAGAACCACGTTCACCTCTTCAATCTATCCAGCAATACCCTGCACTGTCTGTTACTCCGCCATCTACTAGTTCTTTACCACGTGCTCATAGTAAGTTAATACAATTTGTTAATTAGGATTTGTATAATAGTAGTATTGTACACATTCCAATTACGCATACAATCACTATATTCATGATGTTCTCATGGTTACAGATCATCCTGTAGACACAAGGAATGTTCCAAAGCAGGGCTCAGCCCCTCCTCCTCCCACCGCACGGGATAGTACGACTGCCAGTGAAAAAGCTGACATTAAAAAGATGTCAGCATCCACTGACTCCCTTGAGAAGTCTGGCGGGCTACAATCATCTGTTACCAAACGAATAAAAGGTCAGCACCATCCATTTCATAAGGATACCTGCCTGACTGATTATTGTATCACAGCTGCAAACAGCATGGCACGACGCAGTGGCTCATTCAACTATGCAGATTATCGTAATTCAGCAGCTGGCCGTCCACCTGTTGCCCCTCCAAGTGGCAGGAACAGTCCTCGTGGTAAGGGACGCATCAACATTCCTGCTGGCCCTGGATTTGATGAACGTAGAAGTGGTAAGACCTCGGTAGAGTGAGAAGCTTACAGATACCTTATTCCTGTGCCTGTAGTATTTGAGAACCAAACTAGACGTATTACACTGACTCCACAACAAAGAAGAAAGGTAACAGCTAGTCCTTGACACTGCTATGGACATTTCACTCTTGCAGGCTGGGCAGAGCCTTCAGCTAAGCATCAAAAATTTTGGTGGATCAAAGGACTCTAATTTAGCAGTAGTGGGAACTGAGGTATAGTGACATGTTATGATGTAATATGACATCATTGTAATGTTGTTAGGGAACCAACTATGAGTGGGACGATACATCATGTAAGGACTACTGGAACCTGTTAATGTGGACACTGGAGGATACCTAGACTCCTCTTAGTTAAGGTCCCCTTAGGCTGTCCACATTATACAGGTTCCACATTATAACCCTACAATGATACTGTGTGCTTGTAGCCATCAACACATCAGGATCAGCAATGGAGTACGAGGGTCTTGATCCAACCGAACATGAATGGATCAATGCATCAACAGATGCCGATGTTGACACCATCCATCGTCTGTTGATGGTTGACCCAACCCTAGTCAACAGAAAGGTAATTAACTGATCTAATTGCTAGTTTTGGAGGGATTTCAACCTTCTGGTGGGCCTTAGTGGGATAATTATCATGTGTTGTACAGGACATGCCAGGTCTTTTTGAGTTTCAGTATTTACATTCTCACTTCCCGACCCTGCTATACAGGCTTCCAGCTTTCTTAGGGGACCATAGTAACAAGAGTTAATAATATAGGAGATTGTTAACTAGTGCACATATTGAGCTGAGCCCTCAAAAACATTTAATAACTCATGGATGGGATTACACAAGTTCTTGAAATTTGGAGTACTGCTTGACCCACTAAAATATTTCAAAATCTTGTATCAAGTGTCCACTGTGTGGAAGCCATAAATTGCATAGCCTACAACTTGTAGCACAGCCAAACCACACATCTGCTCTTGACACCTTTACTGTCACTACTAATCTGGTGCTACGTAATTTCTGCTGAGAGAAAAAAATATCCACTTCACTTTTTTAACTGAGTTCTCAGAGCTCAGCTCATTGTGTACAGATGTGATTCAGATTTGATATTTACTGTTGTAGGATTTCTTCATGGTGAGTGTTATTATGAGTGACAATTTATTGACTACTCTCTTTCTTTGATTTCTGAACTGTTGCTATGGTGACTACACACAGGGGGTAAGTGTATATTGTGTTATGTGTGCTCACAACAAGTTGTTATTTCTTTCATCGTTTACTGTGGACATGGACCAATAGTATGTAAGTTGATATGTGTAAACATGTGGTATTGTGTGTAGTGGACCATTGTATGGGGTATTTGAGACTTAATTGTGAGTGACCACTTTCCTACAGTACATTTCACAACTTGTGTTATGATTTCAATATGATTAAGATTGTACTGTATACATAACAAATTTTTTGAGGTAGGTAATATTCGCAGATAGACAAATTTCAGGATTTTCGCAGTTTTATTTTTGAGGATCACATGTCTTTTGTTGAGGATCACATGTCTTTCGTTGAGGATCACATGTCTTTTGTTGAGGATCACATGACTTTCACTGAGGTTATACTATTAGAAGCATAGAGATAATCGCTAACTTTTGAGTGTGATAATTTCGCAGAAAATCAAGCAACCATGAAATCCATGAAAAATACATCCCTCGAAAATTTATACATGTACGGTAGTTGTGCATTGTGAAAATTGCATTCTCTTGAATTAAAACTGATCATCTTTTGTTTATAAGAAGATGCAGTTTACCAAGATATCTTGTTGTGGTGTTGCCCAATTGCTACAATATTGTGTTGCTAGAAATTTACTAGTAAACGTAGTGATGGAAGATGGCCCCTATAATTGTTAATAGAATTAGTATGTAGTGTACAGCCCAAGTGTGCTTGAGAGGCATAGGCGTAAACTGGACTGTGACATACGTACATTGCCATATATAGAATTTAATATCAAATATATTGTGAGCTGCTGGTACTACACTATGGGTGTGTTGTTCATCATTATCATTACAGACGGCAGTACACTGGGCAGCATTGCATGGTCGTGTGGACATGGTCACTGGACTGATGATCAATGGAGCATTACTGGATATCAAATCTGTGAGTAATCTGTGTGATATGTTCTAGTTTTCTGTACATAGATAGAAACTACAGTACATTGATTTCCCTTCAGTTGTTGTCCAGTCAACAATATTAAAATATTCCATTTGTACTAAACTCCTTATTCTCCTCCATAACTACACAAATATGTATATAGCTCTATACAGTGTTGTTAGTTGTGTTGTCATATTCTCTCTCTATGTGTTGCCATGACGATGACAGAATGTGAGTTTGTACTATTGTGTGCATGTTGTAATGATATGTGTCTGCTTTTGTTATCGACTTGTAACATCATGACATCACTATGACATTGTCATCACTAGGGGGTGAGTTTGTATGTACTATACACAAGGTAAAAATGTTGTCATGGTAACTTACCATATAAGGGATACACTCCACTGCACCTTGCCGCACAGCGAGGTCATGATCATGTGATCGAGTGTTTAGTGAAGGATCACGGTAATGGGTGGATTTAATAAAATATTTATAATTGATGTGAATTCACAATTCTCAGGAGCTCGGACAGACATTCGGGAGAATAGTGGCCGACTGCCAATTGACATGCTCAAACTAACAGCTTCAGAGGATTCAAGACGTATGTGTGATGTAATGTTTCATGTGTTAAATGGAATATGTTAATTGGTGCAGGCATTCTGGAGACTGGATTGAAGGATTATGGCCTACGTCGTAAACCAGTTGCTGAAGGTAAGTAGTTTAAAAATTACTCTCTTAATACAGTACACTCTCTGATTAAGGACACAGTAGAAAATACCCAGTAGTCTGGCTACAGTTTTAACTCCAAACTCCAGTGGAGGTTGATCATGTGCCACCACTCACCACACGACCTCAAAGAAATGTTGAACTGTGTTTTGAACTACGTATTTCAACATTGATAAGTATATCCATACCAGTGTGTCCTAGGGAATTTGCGAGCCTCAGTGCACTACTTTTCCTAACACAATGTCCGGTTCTGTTGTATTTTATCAGCAAAAAAGCACACGTCCTGTTGCTTCCATCTAGTAAATGTATGTGATACTGTTTATGTTTTGTGTGAGGCTACAGTGTACATGCAATTTATGCCTCTAGGAAGTTTATAACATGTACTCTGTTTGTGTGTATGCAGGCACATTGTTTAATCAGAACAGTCATATGGTGAAGAACTGGTTGTTAACGGGTAAATGTTGTTTGTTCCCCTGTTACAGCAAGGAGGATAAGTGGGGCTAGGAAAGGTTCAGCACAAGGAGGGGGGCAGCTGGCAGGTGCTAAGATGTGGAGCTCCATGGGTGACATGTTGGAGGGAGAGGATGAGACAGATGACAAGAAGAAGGTAAACTTACATAGTGGCCGTTTCATTAATAAGGTCCCAAACATAGCTAAGGTGTACTTCATGACCTCATTAATAATACCACCTGACCAAGCCAAGGTTGTCTATTAATATACTTTCTTGTCATTGTCTCGGTAGAAGAAAGTTCGTAACACAAGTATTTTGAGACGGTTTAGCATGAGGAAGGAAAAAAGAAAAGCTTATTTGTCAGAAATATACGAGTCTGGAGACCAAACCGACAGGTGAGACACAAAGCACCTACATGTTGTCTTCATTAATGTGTTGTCGTAGTCCGTCTCTCGACCGGAGGAAACAGAATCGGAACAGAGTACAGTCAGAAATGATCTCTTATGCTGTGTAACATGTTATCATTATACAGAATATATTATTATCTTTTGTATATTATTATTATTATTTCTTCAATTGGTTACTGATTTCACAGTGTATGTGTACACCTCCATTGGTTACTGGTACTACAAGTGTGTATGTGCTACTGGTATACAGTCCTATGCAGAGTACAATGAGTGACCTTATTACCCAGGTGTACGTAACTACATGAATCACTTTTAGACTGCACTACAATGGCTAATTTTGGTATTTCTTAAAGCAGCAGACAGTTACAAGAATAACGTAACTAAGGAGAAGTGTCCTTGTAGCTGTTTGTAATATGATAGCAATACCAAATTCAGCACAAACTACCTGAACATGTATTAGGATAGCACACAACCACCTGCCAGTGGGGCTGTGTTCATACTTGAAATGTACCTAGTCTTGTGTGGCCAGACCACCATACAAGTCTGGCTATGTGAGACTAAGGTGTACACTAGCTGCGAATGAGACATCATCAGTGGGGTGTATCCATTCACTGGACTGGACTACTGGACTCGCATAAACTTCGCTCTAACACATGTTTTGACCACAAACACCTCTTAAGCACAAGTGCTGAAGGTCTGTAGGACACCTGGTATTACAGCCTGTTTAAAGATGTGTGTTTGAAAAAGGTACTAGTTTTGGTGGGGGTGTAACTAATCACTGGACTGGACTACTGGACTGGACTACTGGACTGGACTACTGGACTGACATACTTTTGGTTTTTACACATTCTGAGATTGGTTTTATTGAGTCTAGCTAGCCAAGGGTCTTCAAAAAACTTGCAGCCTGCTACAGGAGTAAGCAAAAACTGACTTCTCACTACTTGTTGTGTTCTACAGCATTTATACACTTCTTAGTATTGTGTTTTGGAGATTGTAATACCTAGCAGTAGCTAACCAAAAATCATTTTACTATATTTGTGCTCCCTATCTTACACTGTATCCTTGAACTAAATAGCTCAGACCCCTGGGACACAACCTATCCTTCCTAAGATAATCTATTGTAGCTAAATTTGTTCCTACATGTAATATACAAACTCATTACACAACTGTAGAGTTTTTTCTGCTATCATGATTAGTTCTTACATGTGCTGGTTGGCGTACTATAATATGTGACCAAATTTATTAGCATTGTACAAGCTTGCTACTATCTCCAATTGGTTAACTATAACTAGCATATTCCCTGTAGCATACTGATAAGTAGTATAGGTGTATGTACTGTAGAAGAACATAATAAATAGAAGTGAAATCACTAGAAGTCAGTTTTTGCTTACTCCCACTCCTCATACTCATCATTTTAGTAACAGACTGCAAGTTTTCTGAAGGCCCTTGGTTAGCAGGAATCAATAAAACCAACCTCAGAATGTGTAAAAACCCAAAATATGTCAGTCCAGTAGTCCATTCCAATGTTCCAGTCCAGTAATCCAGTCCAGTGATTAGTTACACCCGTTTTGGTGGTTTATAACTGGTTTAAACTCTTGTTACAGTTACCGTATTTTTTGCTTCCTGTTTGAAAGTGTGCACAATTCTTTGTAACACTACCCACTCATTGCTATTTACAAACAAACCAAAGAGCTAGAGTGAATGTGCAGACTGTTGAAAGGCTACAGGAGATTTCTATGTTACATAACATAATTGCATGGTAAAATTATTATTGTGTGCTATTTTACAATGCTATAGAAAAGACAGACAGATGCGTTAGTAGTGTTAACAGTGCTTGAAACATTGCTAGCAGTAGGCAAATTATTTTGATAACAAACTGCACTAAGGTTTTAGTGATCAAAGTACAAGTTTTAGTACATGTTTTGTTGGTGAATGGTATCAAATTCTAACACTTTTTGTGGTTAAGTCTGGTGATAAATGATAAAATAACAAAAAAAACTTGAGTCCAGTGTGCACCCATCATCACTGTATAAAACACAATATACAGGAGCACACACACGGGTTGGCTATGCAGATCCATAGGCTTTGATGGTGCATACAACCATTATAAATTAAAAATCACAATATACACAATTCAGTGCTATAAGTTGGCTAGTCTATCCATAGTGTCCTGTATGTCAGTATGTTGTGTGGGGGCGTGGGCCTGCTGACATCACGTGACAATGGCTTCTTTTACGTTACAATATAATCACCTTATTAACACGAGGTGTGCTAGTTGATTGGTGTTGATTATGGAGATGTACGAACTGATCATCAAGAAGATCCTGACCATGGCGCAGTGCCTGTCTCTGTACAACATCGCCGCAATTATCACGTGTTCACACGTGTGTGTACTTACCGATTTAGCGTTCTTCACTGTAGTCGGTTTACTTTTCTTATTAGATGACTTGTGTTTGACTTTGAACACTTCATCAGTTGTACTGCTAGTCTGCTCCGCTACACGTTTCTTTCTCTTACCCATTATCACCACCAAAACAAAGTAATTGTGGGTTTTAATTTTTAGCTACAGAATGAAGGTGCTAATAGGTGAGGTGTCCTTACAACACAACATTTATTAACTATTTAAAACTCCACAGGAGGCGGTACTGGTTTTATTGGTCGTGCTATCACTAGGACATTAAAGGATAGCGGCTGGGACGTGTGGAATATTTCTCGTAGTAGAGGTGGCGCCAACACTATCAGCTGGGTAGCCAAGGTGTGTGTTTAATACCTCCCCTAATGGTGTGCGTTATTAGGGAGATGTGGAGAAGAATGGAATACCAGAATGTGATGCAGTTATTAACCTGTCTGGGGAAAATGCTTTCACTCCCTTTAGAAGTTGAGTAGATGTCTGTTCTGTATGTGAGTGTTAGTATGATATGTTATGTACAATGAAAAATTTCATTTGGCCTTCAAATGTTTCAATTCAAAATTGCAAAAGTGATGACTTCTCCATAATTATTTTACTCGGAAAGCCACGATAAACCTTGCTTGTCACGTGATCATCGTTATAAGTTATGCAGAACATTAATTTTGGCAGCCATCTGATCACTGATACTTCACGGAGTGACCTAGTCTCGCCCCCATACCACGAAGGTCACAATACAAACTTTTGGCAGTGACGTATATGACTGAGGAATTCATCAGTCGCCGATCAGATTTGAGAACACCTCTGACGTCAGTTGTTTCTTAGGCTTTACACACTGTGACCATGACAGCACTCGGAAGTTGTGGACGAAATAGTTGAATTCACATGCGTAGTTTGCGTAATGCGTGACGTCATATAAATGTTGTAAAGCTTCACGTAGTAGCCACTACTTTCTATTGCGTGTCACCAGACCCTTGTGTTCTGGGGGAAGGACTAGGAGTGACCGACCCCTTAGTTGTGTATATGTGTAGTCACAGTTGAACATCCTTTAGTAAACTCTTTTGTCCCATCAAGTATTATGGCTCCATATATTTTTGCTGCTTTAGGAGGGAATCTTGATGTTACAAAAGTCATAAATATACAGACAAGTACCAGGGATTGGAATCATTGGGTTATTCGTGTTTGTTACCGGAAGTAGCAATATCTTCGAATTTATCACACAGAAAACTAGTTCTACTCTTGTGAGTACTTCCTAAAACATTAATAATTAGTTGGCTATACGCATCAGCCAGCCGGATTGAGAGACACACCTACAAACCAGGCCCTACCACTAATTAACCACCCTCTTTCGCGAGGAAGGCTTACCAACAACTAAACAAACACTCTCATGTATTGACATTTTACAGAAACATATTGTGAATGACGCATTTCACTCTCCCGCCTTTTCGAAGCAGGTAACAACGATCCGGCGAACTCGTTTGTATTGAGGTTAATGGGCTCATGTGAGGTGATTCCAATCCCAGGTACTTGTCTGTATATCTATGCAAAAGTGGACCATATATTCTTGGTCCTTTATTAAGAGATCCCACCATAGTCTAAACATTTGACTATTGATAATACTACAGGTGGGACGACCAGTACAGGAATGTTGTCATACAGTCCAGGATGAACACTACCCGTCTCCTTGCTGACAGTATAGCAGCATCATCACGACCTCCTAAAGCATGGGTAGCCACATCAGCTGAAGGTGAGACGCATTAATATGACCTGTCCTTTACTAAATGACATGTAGGGTACTATCCAGTCAGTAGGGATCAAGAGTTCACTGAGTATAGTGAGGTTGACTGTAGTAACTTGAAGGATGACTTCTTCAGACAGTTATGTGTACAATGGGAGGATAGTGGGAGACTACCTGGGGACTGTCCCACCAGACACAGCATCATTAGAGTAGGGTTGGTACTGGGGAGAGATGGTGGAATACTGAATCAACTTTGGTATCAGTACAAGATGGGCATGGGTGGTCCAGTTGGTGGAGGAGACTATCACTTCTGTTGGATACATATACAAGACATGGCCAGAATGTACCAGTTTGCTATCGAGTGTGACAATGTGTCTGGGGTACTCAACGGCACAGCACCAGGGTGTGTATTACAGAGAGAATTCGCACAAGCTTTAGGGGCAGCCATGTATCGACCAGCACTCCTACCTACCCCAGGACTTGTTATGAAGTTGTTATTGGGCAGTGAACGAGGAGAATATGTGTTGAAGGGTAAACAAGTACTACCACAACGTGTACAGGACTTGGGGTTCAAGTTTAACTATCCGGACATCACGTCATGTTTAACAGATCTAGTAAAGTGACTGTCTGAGATGATATATATTGTACGATAATGAATCATTTGGTGGTACACCACTATAATTATACATCATGTTGTAGCCCTCATTGGATCTAGTGCATTCCAAGGATTGTCCGCTCTGTTTTGTAACTTCCTCCATTGTTTTCTCAGTCCCTGTAGTGCCATCTAATACACAACACAAGAGGTAGACAGCTACATCATCATCATATGTCTCACCTCAGAGATCTCCACCTTCCTACCCCATGCTCGGACAGTTTTAGTGAGGTCACATAACAGGGCTCTCTCCTTAACATACTCCATCACCTATAAGATGGTATAGTATTGTACTGTAATATTCTGTTGTGTACATTGGTAGAGTGAGTACTGGCCCTTAAAATTAGCCAAATTGTATAAAACCATGACACTTTCCATATAAAGTAGTACTCCTCATGACATGTAATTTTTTGGTATAGTGCCATCACAGATTTAACCTGTGGTTATAACCTTTATGGCCTTTTTTTGCACAGAAATTTGGCCATTTCTGTATTGAGGCATAAAATGTTAAAACATGGTACCAAAGTAAAGATCTTGCTGACCAAAACAACTTGCAATTTATTTGAAGTTAATTCATAATTCCATTTTGAAGTTATAGTCACTTATTAGCTGCAAAATCACCTGCCACTGGGATGTAAATTACCCAGGGGAAAGTAATTACCTCTAAATTCATGGGTAATTATAATGAATGAAATCCCCTATTAACTTCCAATATAAACTATCTAATTTCACAATCCAATTCAGCTAGATTTGAGTGGTCTAGTTTTGTCAGCTATTTCCAAGCCCAGTGGCGATCCATATATGCAGTGTGGGGCCTTAATGGAACTCTGGTCAGCCTGGGGATGACTGTATATGGCTGTACAGCTCTGTGGTGTTGAATAAAGACCTGTGCTGAGAATTTCCTTTCGTTTAAAGAGACTTGAATGGCCCATAACTAGGCCTACGCCTTCCTTTTCAAATTTTTCAACAGCCTCTTGCCCTCCTTCCAGGCCCCTGCCTCCCTCCCCTTTTAGAGCTCGCCTGATACAGTCAACCTCGGTTTAGAAATAAGGCCACTTCAACTAAATTACTTGTTCTTGGACCCGACCGACCCATAAAATTTGTAAATGAAATGTTTTTGTTCATTTTAAAGATCACGTGTTCGATCGCGTGAGTTTATGGCATCAATCTGCTATGCATGGGGCAAGCTTGGTTAATACAAGAAGAGTTGTAAAAGCAGACTTTGGATGGACGTTTGATCATTTAGATGTACTAACCATAACTAATAGTTTGTCATTGAACTCAATCAAATGCCATAGTTACACATGTTTCCATGACTTCAGTTTTAAAAAAAATTATTACCACCTATTATTATTTTAATTATACCTACCTACCGACACACTTTTCAACTAGTTTCAGTCCGAGAAATAAAAGATTTAGTTGAAGTGGCCTAACCTAAAATGATGGGAAACTTAGTTGTTGGCTACTTGCACAGTGAATGCTCTGGGAGGAAATACTTTTAAATAGGCGATAAGACTGGTTTTCCCAAACTGAGTCACATATATAGAGCGAGCTTTTGCTTTGCAATCTTTATTAAAAGTTAGTGGGTCACTCAAACTTTGTACCAACAAAATAATAATAAGTGTTTGTTTACCTCTGGTACTCTGTAATCTTCTAATTTCCTACGAGCTTCTTTGTTGACTTTCTCAGCTTCTTCTCTTTCCTGTATACAGGTCAAAATGATGTAGTATACCTCTACAAAATGACCGCACCTTTGTAGCAGTTCTTGTCTCTGCCTCAATTTTTTCCAAAAGTTCTTGACGTTGTTTTAGTTCATTATCCAAATGAGCTGACTCCACTGATAGTGCATGTAATTTTTTCTGTACAAATTATTCTATACATCAGTGTTTTGTGTAGTGTTAGAGTGGACTAGCCTTGTAGGAGTTGAGAACTTGTAAGGTATTGCCGGCAGTTAGCTTTAGTTTGAGTAGTTCTTGATTCTTCTCCTCGTAGTGTTCAGAATGTCTCTTATTCTCAATCTTTAACTGCTTAAAATCTACCTCATGTCTTACTTCACCAGACTCCTCCTTCTGTAGTGATGACAACCACATTAGAATTGTACATGATTGGCACTCTGAAATGTGTGTGTTATTATTAAAAAAGCCACCTCTATTTTTTTATACATAGATTTCCTGGACATCTGAAGTTTATCATTTTGGAATAGACAGCAAGCAGGCCTTTCATTCAATTAACAATACTGGCAAGGTTGGCCCTTTGTTTACGACTTGATTGCTACATATATCCTATCCCAAAATTTGGTAATAAGGACATCTTTTTGTACCACACAGTACTAGAGCAGTGCTGGTGAATGGTAATAATATGGAGTAATACGAAGGGCTATATATAGGCTACCTACATGTACCAACACTTACCTGTTTTAAATGTAATATCAATTTCTTGCATTTTGCCCTTAGTGAAGTATTTTTCAGTCTCAACTTCTCAATCATTGTGTCCTGCCATAATCAACCATGTCATATTAGAATTAGTGATGGTAACCAACCTTGGAACGTAACTTATCATCATAGAACTTCATCACCCTCTCTGCCATGATCTTACCAATCCTCTAACATAACAGATGTACATAATATTGTCTTGTATAGTATTGGTACCTCTTACAGGGTTTACTCCACCCCTGGATACATCTCTTTCAAACTCATAAGTTTCCTTCTTCACCTCACCATGTCTGATCTCAGCCTCAGCAGTAGTAGCCTATAATACACCAAAAAAGCCATTGAAATTCTGTAATTCTGTTGAATGAATCTTTTTGACTAGCCAGTTTGCAACCTAGGCGAGTGCAGGCAGCACATCTTCTTGTGCTGTCAGTAAAATTTTGGTCTGGGATCAAGATTTTATATGTTGGCTAATACTTGTGCACCTATCAGTGTATTGCCCCACTATCCCTCACTGGGCGGGGATCTGACACACCCAAATGTCAAATTCCCCATTGTAGGTCAAAACCTAGCATGTCAATTAAATCCTCACCATAAACCTCAGGTACAATATCAAGGTTTGACGTTGTATAGCCGGAGGTAGCAACTTGGGCACTTGTCAAATGCCCCATGGTGAGGCAACAGTTTCATGTCAATTCCCCTGTAAAGTCCCACTTAGGATTTTTTTATCAATCTCCATCTGAAATTTTAAGCCATGTACACCTTTGTGAGCATTACTAAAACATGATTTTAGTGAGTGGGAACTGTACAGACCACTTGCCTTCTAGGTCAATAATCTCAGCATTAATTTTCACACATTTCTATCGCAATAAGACATTAGTTTGTGTAATTATACAACTGCTGTCTGCTTTGAACATCATGACTGATCTATTAGAATATTTGACGGTTACAATAGCTTTTGGTAGGGCCTAGACCCTGTTGTATAGGCCACCTCTGCACTGAAAGTTAATGGATTATGGTAGATGAACATAAGTACTTTGTAGCTGGTTTTGGTCGTCCTGTTTATAACTTAAGACCAATGCAGTGTAACATACCAAAAATTCAGTGAAATATTGGTCTGGAGCAGTAATTTTTCCAGACTGAAAGACCACAATTTTAAGACAAAACTTGTCAATCAGTCTGGGGGACTGAGATTTTCAGTGAAAATATCAGACTAACCAAAAATTTTCCTGCCAGCACAATTAATAAAATTACTTGGTTAGTGTTACCTTATAACTGTCTAGGAGTTGTTCATATTCTTTGTCTTTTCTAGCCATCTCTTCACGAAGTATGTCAACCTCTTTAGTAGCAATATCACATTTCTGTTCCACTGACAACTTCATTAGACCACTGTAAGGAGCAATAATACACTCTAATAGAACAGTCAACACATATACTCTCCCTTACCGTTCTGCTGTGGAGCTCACTCTAGACTTGCCTTTCTTCCTGACCTTACCAACATCATGTTGAGTAAGATGTGCATTAGCCATAGTGACTAAAACATGTGACTTAACACTGAGACAATTTATAGAGGCGCATACTTCTCTGGTGGAAGTCCTTTGGGTCAATTCGCTTTAAATATTTCTCAAATATTTGTGTCTCCTTCTGTAGTGCTTCATTGGTACGCCTGCAACATCAGTTATCAAAGAGATCCTGAAAGTAGTGACAAGACTCTGAGACTTACTCCACCTCCTCCACGTAGTTCATCAGCTCGTCATTTTCCATCTGCTCCAATGACTCCATTGGAAAAGGTGATGGACTCTTACTGTCGCTCGTAGCGTGACTAGACCTCGCTGACATGTCGCTCGTCCTCGCGCTGATCTCGCCCTGCTGTTGTGATACTATGGCAACAAGCCTCCAAAAAAATTATCGACTACCTGGTAAATTTTGTGTCTATCACGGCGTCCTGTAAACGGAGAAAAAAGCGCGTGAATTAGTTTTTGGAAGGAGAAAATCCTAGTGAATCAAGCTAGATGAAGCTTGTAAGGTCAGTCATGTTATGCTGATACTATACTCTCCACTTGTTGGTTGTGTTCGTGTGCTGATATCCTGCATCTACACGTGTTGTGTTCGTGTGTAGGTTTTTAATGAAACTTAGTCACGAGTCAGTGACGATCGAGCTGAAGAATGGCACGATTATTAATGGAACTATCAACGGTAAGGCCCGAGGGGGGAGTGCGGGTAGAACAACCCTGGATCAACTTATTCCATATAATGCGCTTTTTTTTTTGCAGGTGTGGACATGTCAATGAACACACACCTGAAAAGCGTTAAAATGACGATTAAAGGGAAAGAACCTTTAACAATGGATACACTGAGTGTTCGAGGAAACAACATCCGGCTGATTATTCTCCCAGAGAGCTTACCCCTAGACACACTACTCATCGATGATGCCCCAAAGATCCGGAAGAGAAGAGAACACAGTAAGAAATTATGTACTGATCTGTGTAGGATGTAGAGTTTTGTTTGCTGATGAACTATTGTGGTACAAGCACTGTATTGTGGCCCCGTCATTTAAACAGTGTCACTATGCAATCATAAAACAAGCATTAATACATTTGGATTGTTCCTACCCTCCTGCTGTGTTCCATAACTTAAAAGGATAGTCAGTTGATTTATGTTAGACTATTTTGTGATGGTTCACAAACTCCACTGTAAACGTGTGACGTGTTGCCATTACTATACCAGACACAAATTTGGCTTGCTTCACTTGTTTATACAGAAATGTGTTTTATGGTAGAATGTATTGTGTAGTTGACTGTTGTGGGTCTCCAAATAACGTGTTCATGTGGTCAGGAACTTAATGGTTATTTTCTGTTGACTGTCTAGATCAGCATACTAAGAGCTCAAATGATTAGAGCAGTAATATAAAAGAAAACAATCTGACTTACGAGGTTTCAAAAGCGATTTCAAACAAGGGTGCTCCGTCCACGATTTCAACTTCTGTCGTGGTCCTCGATATGTTTTGAATGAAATAGGACATAATTATTTTGGTGTTGGTACAAACTTAGTAGCAAATCAGAGAGGTTGGCCACACATAACTATTGATGTGATTTATGGGAGGTGATAAAACTTGTTTAACCCTTAAACCTGCAGAGAACTTTTGGGAAATGCGTGTTTATGCAATATGGACATGCATAGCGACACTAGGCGGGATAACTTAATTCTTATAGCCTACAACAGCACTGTGATTAAACTCTGTTCACTGGGCTACTTGGAGAAGGTCAAATGAGCTCTAACTACAGTGGCTTACTTGTTATGAATCAATGAAACAGCGAAGTGTTTTCAAATCCTAGTCACATGGTTGATTTCGATTGTGGGTTTACTCATGCGAGTTGTGTATGGCCTGATAGAAAATTTAATGGCAAATTGAACAGAACTTGTTGCAAAGTGATAGAGCAACCACCATTGAATTATGGATAATTTTATAAGGTATGTAAAGGATTTGCGTGTTTCCCTACTGAAAAGTTACATGGTTAGTTTTGGACTCACTGTTTAGCATTAGGGTAAAACCGTAGGTGTCATTTTGCTCGTTATATCACAGGTAGAATGATGTAGCCATAAGACAGGCACTTTGATAGTTACAGTGCTTTGTGCAAGGCATGCATACTTATTAAGTTTAATTTAAATCTAATTTTCTGGTTTAAGGGTAAAGTGACGTGTTATACTGAGAAGGTTTGTTGTAAAGGGTGCTGGAACACATTTGAAATGATAATAGACTCCATCCTTTATGTATGTGTTAAAGCATTGCCGTGAGTGTTATATGAAAAATAAAGCACTAGGCGTGCGGCCAAGTGCTTTATTTTTCACATAGCACAATCAAGGCAATGCTTTAAATGATTTATGGAACTTTCTAGTAGCGTAGCTTGCAGCCATACACAAGGACTTGTAATTAAAATGCATTGTATGAATTGTTAGCAGCCTGAATGCACACAAACTAGTTTAACAAAGTAACTCACTTGTAGTTCACCGTAGCTTGTTATGGTAGACACTATTTTGGCAGGTTTTGGTCACAACCCACAATCGATTCACATAGTGAATGAAGTATTGCGATGATATCTCCAGGACTTGTCCGTTTATATTAACAAACATAACAGCACATTACCTTCTCACCCATCATCCAAGATTTTGATGTGTCTATGAAAGCAAACCAGAGATAGAACTCGTATTGGCTTGGGTGATTGACCACCCAGTGCGGCAAGGGCTATCAGCCTGCACCAGCTTGGATGATTAGTCATACTGGCATGAGAGCTATAGAGCACGTGGGCAACTGTGCTTTATTGCCCACAAAGGGTGCTTTATGTATTCACCAAGTGCTTTATTTTTCAAGCAAGACAATGCTTTAAATGATTTATGGAACTTTCTAGTGGTAGCTTGCAGCCATACACTAGGACTTGCAATTAAGATACGTTGCATGAATTGTTAGCAGCCTGAATGCATACAAACTAGTTTAACAAAGTAACCCATACATACATCACCATAGTTTGGCATAGTAGATGTTTACGTATTTTAGCAGGTTTTGGTTACAACCCACAATTGATTCTATTGTGACACATGGGGAAGTATTTCCGTGATATATCCAGCACTTGTCCGCTTACATTAACAAACAT
Organism: Dysidea avara; assembly: GCF_963678975.1. Classification (NCBI taxonomy): domain Eukaryota; kingdom Metazoa; phylum Porifera; class Demospongiae; order Dictyoceratida; family Dysideidae; genus Dysidea; species Dysidea avara. The sequence continues at coordinate 36,064,444 of NC_089279.1, forward strand.
ATCAGCAACATTACCTTCTCCCACCCATCATCGAAGCATTTAGATATGTCTATAAAAGCAATCCAGTGGTAGAACTCGTATTGGCTGGGGTGATTGACCACTCAGCATGGCAAGGGCTATCAGCTTTCACCGGCTTGGATGATTAGTCGTACTTGCGTGAGCACTGCAGGCTATTATCCTACACTAGAGCACATGGGCAACTGTGCTTTATTGTACAATCAAATCATCAAAGCATTCCTTGCGCTGCAATAAAGCACTGTTTGCCAACATAAAGTGTACTCTATGAAATTTAAAGTACACTTTTTCCTTTGATCTCATCCATGCAACTCATTTTAAAGGTTGACACTTCTTTGAAAGCATTACCAACCTCTTCTGGTAGTGAAGTATCAGTTTTACAGAGCAACGTATTTTATGGACGAGTTAGAAACAAAAAAATTTTAATCATAATAATCTACTCTTGTAATTCTGGAGACTCCATTGTCGAGCTAAATCTGTAATATGTATCAGTGGAAGAGTGGCTAATATTGTTTAGTTGCTGTAGCACTGATTGCAGTGATGAGCCAGTAAGTGTTATGTGCAGACATCTAGGAAATGACTTAGGCCTTGAGGTGGTTTTATGTGTGTTTTTGTAACTAGTCACTTCTATTACTAATGTTGTATTTCTTTGATTAAATGCTGCACCTTCGGTAGTAGCCACAACTGATTCATAATTTCCACATTGAACTTTTAAGTTTTATATGCTTAAACATTGTAATACAAATTACAATTGTGTTTTGTCCACCCTGTGTAGTGCCATTGGGTCGGGGGAGAGGTCGAGGTCGCGGGAGAGGACGGGGCAGAGGAGGAGGTAGGGGACGTGGTGGACCACCAAGACGATGATGTCATCATCAGCAGACACACCCACACTATGATAACTATTATAGCTGATCATTAATTTTTTAGCAATGCATGTTATAATAGTAATAACCAATTCTGATAATATTAAAAGTTTTTACCCAAATACACTGTTGTGGTAATGTATCAACTAGTAGTTTGTTGCTCCTGTGTAGCTGAGGGGTGGGGCGGAGTGACTGAGCATCCAACAGAGTGGTGGTAATCTGTACTTAGTGGCTTGCTTATGTTACGAACTCTTGATGGTGTTTCAAGATTGCTTCAAAGTGCTCATTACTTTGTCATGTGATATTGGGGGTTGGAAGGTGCTATTCATCATTACTGAGCTGTGTTTCAGTTATTTACCCACTAGTTTTACTACATACCCTACAGCCATGCCACTGTCAGATACCATATAGAGGGAAACTTTAGTGGGGGAAAACTTTGGCGAATTTGGCGTTCTGCTACAAATTCGCCAAAGTTTTACCCGCCAATTACTCATAGCGCCTCAGATTAGCATCTTTATAGCTAAGCATTGAGTTTTTATTTATAGTATGTGTCAAACATATACTGTGTCACTTACATGACAATAGTCACCCATTGGCCAGGAAATATCTTCCATCAGAATTTGGAATGCTGACCCAGGCCTTCCAACTCTAAAAAAGAACTTCGTAAGGCTAAGGTTTATCATAGAACTGAAGTTAGCTACCTGAGGTCCATCAAATTCAGAGAACTATACAGTGACAATAGCCCACTTGCCTTCCTTGCCCTCAAGCTAGATATAGTGTCTCCTAGCTTTGCCATGGTAGTACCGCTGAAACAGACGTAACACATGTTCTAGTTTCAGCTGCACCTCAACATGTTAATTATATAATTAGCTAATCAAGTCTGTGCACCAGGTAGACCCATTAGCTCAGTAGATATACAGAGATCCTTCTATTATCAGAACTTGTTGGGCCCTCAAATAATCAAAAAAAAATTGGATAATATATATATAGAAGCCCATATAATATATTTATACAGAGCCCAGTTCAATTACTCTAATAGAACACACACTTTAGACAAAGAACAGTCACCGCCACAACAGAAAGTTTGGACAATTGATGGACAACTGTATTCACTTCAATACAAAAAGAGAATTGATTGATAAATTATTGTACAGGAGATGTGGACCACAAGTAATTCTTAAGTGATGAAAATGTTGTGTACAGTTTGTTCCCTAAAGGAGCAACAGACTCCTTTACAGGAGCTGTGACAGTCTTTGCCAAATTCTTGTTAGCAATTTGAGCTTGGATCCACTCTAGTCCTTCATATAGACCATCCTTACTTGTAGCACAAGTACCCTGAATGACTATAGGGTACAACAAACAAGTTAACAATATTATAATAAGACAATATGACACACTTACACCATGTCCTATCCCTCAGGCTATTCAGTTCCATCTTCTCAGTCACCTCTTCTACTGACATAGCATTGGGCAGGTCTTGTTTGTTAGCCATTACTAGAATTATACAGTCTTTGAGCTGATCTTCACTGAGGAATCGTTTCAATTCATCACGAGACTCACTGATCCTCTCTCTGTCATTACTATCAACTACAAATATGAGGACATCAGTGTTCTGGTAATAGTGTCTCCATAGTGGTCTCTGAAATGACAACACAGCACTAACAACATGTATAGCCTAGGTAGGTGACTTCACTCTTACTAAGTTATTCCGTCCACCGACATCCCATGTGGTAATGCTGATCCCTTTGTACTGCACAGTCTCAACGTTAAATCCTGCAGCAGTAACAACAATAACATTTGTGATCACGTGCCAAGGTCTCACCAATGGTTGGGATTGTAGTCACCACTTCACCGAGCTTAAGCGTGTACAATACTGTCGTCTTTCCAGCTGCATCTAATCCTAAACAGGTGTGCTATGAGTGCCCATTGTTACCATACTACACTAGCTCACCACACATAAGTATGCGCACTTCTTTGCTCCCATAAAACAAGGTGCGTAGTTTCTTCGACATTAATCCACCCATCCTGCTGTTTACTGATCACAATAGCAGTAAAGTTTTGAATTGTGCGAGACACAAGGGGGACGTATAAATACCCAGCCATAGCGTGATTCTTTCCACTTTTCCACGCTTCGTCTGCCAACGTGTCACATTACGTCATGTGCTTTATAAAGCCACCACGTCATATTGAGGCGCGCGTGAACCGCACAGAATTATATAAAAAGAGAGGCTCTCTTTTTATATTATGAACTCTTGTTGTTACTAAAAGTTTACCGCATTCTTGTAAGTAAATAGTACATCAGCACATGCTAAGAAGTACAAAAAAGCAAAAGATACAAATTGCCATGCAATGTCACAATTTAAGGTCACTCCAAGAAAATTTCATTGACCTCAAAAACACATGCAGGTGGGCGTTTCATTAAGTTCATTATAGATTTTTCCACTAATTTTCGAAATTTATATACATACAGGTAAGAATACAGTATAAACTAAGAACCTGAACAGTGAACACGCAGCTAGCTAAATGGGCTTTCTGAATGCTAAACTAGTTATTGCTATGCAATCACAGGATAAATAATGAATAAAATGTTCAGTTGACAGCAATAATGAATGACCATGTGGGAAGAGAATCTGCAATCTGCAGGCGGGAAATGGGAAACAATGAATTTTATTGGAGTGGCCTATAGCAAAAATTATCCTAGCTACTATTACTTACAAGTACAACAGGGACTAGGAAAAATCAGTGACTTCGATTCACATGATAAAGCCCATTACTATAAAATCATGTGGGCATTGTTTTATCCATAAGCCGGACAGTTGTAATAATTTTTTTTTTGTTTGGCAGGTACTCCACCGTTCCCTATACTAGCTTCTGGTTGTGGTACAGTCAACAGTCGATGGTTTGAAGAGCAAATATAACAAAGCTGTAGGACCAGACCTATCAACACTTGTGCAGTAAATAAAACATGGGCAAGCACCAAAGCCTATAGCTAGCTAGTCTCATTAGCCAGCCTGTATTTTTTCTTTCACTTTTCTGATCAAATGCCAAAAAAAACAAAAAAACAGGCAAAACTAGCTACAAGTGGGATAATGTCACTCCTTAAGTTTCCTTGTATTACCTCCTCTAAAGCATCTTAAATTTCTTTGAGATCCTTGGCTAACTCACCAGTTCCAGCAGGCCTCAGAAGAGAAAGAAATGTGAGAAGGCTGCAGCATGGGTAGTGCTATAAACTGAATACTTAGAATGGTCAAACTAAAAATCATGGTGGTACACATTACCTGCATGTATAGAGCACGATGGTGACAGTTTCTTATAATTATGCCCAGAAGGTGTGTCAAATTGGTCGTTGTATACACATAGTGTAAAAAAGAATTTCAAGATGAAGGCAAATAGGCTGTTCAACACCAGATGAGTGAGAGAGAGCTCTGAGATCTTGGATGTTGCAAGGATGGTAGCTTGATTAATTGATTTGTAACTGCATAGGCAGTTGCTGATAGTATCCCAGGGAGCTGATTCTGAAACATCACAGCTCCAGTAAAAATACTATGTACAAGTATAGCTTGAAGTTTTTTAGCTTCAGTTATTATTATACAAAACATTACGACAAGGGGTATTATTCCCCTGTGAGCCAAGATATGAGTTCAAACAACATGTAGGGCCTCTATATGTAACTGGTCATCATCATCACAGTCCCCATCAATCAAACCCTGATATAATTGAATTAATTGAGGGTACGTAGCTACATCTAAGTAGGCATCAAAACTGAAGCAAGGAGGTATGTAAACTAGAGAATAGTTATAAATTAATCCATAAATAAAATGCTTTGGAATGATTCACTTGTCATGTTTCTACCAACAGCATCCTGCAATCAATCTTTAATAGTATTTGCAATGTTGTGATATTTCGATCATCACAATACCAAAAATACCATTCGGTGCATATTACATAATAATATACATGAATCATTTTGAAGTATTGACTTCATCCAACATTACCTGTGATGAATCTTATATAAACTTTTTTGATTTGATGACAGGGGAGCAAATGTTCCATGTGCACTAGTACTGTGGATCTGTCATTGCATTGAACACATATATTGTGCATGGCTCTATAAATGTACACAAGTTAAGAAGGGGTACCATAATATAATTTAATCTTAGTAAAGTCAAACTACTATACTGAGAAGATTCTGCATGCATTAGACCCAGGAATTTGTATGCTTTCCCATAACGGGACTGTGTTATTATTACTCCAATATTTCACCAGTCACAGTTTCAATTCATACAATAGAAAGCAGAAAATATTTAGCAAAAGATTTATAATATACACAAGTGCAATACATATAATATATGCAGCTGTATGGATTGTTGGTCATCAGTGCACCTGTCCTACTGGTAGGTTGTGACCTCATGTGAGGGTGTTGGCTCATACTTAGGAGGGTAAGGAGCCTCATGTGAGGGTGGTAGCTCATACTCAATGGGGAAGGGAGCAAGTGGATAAGCAGTAGCAGCAGGATATGCAAGACTCAAATCATATGGTGGAGGTGGTTCATCATAACCAGTAGTACTTGTAGCAGTATTATTATTATTATTAGCATCTTTAGAAGTTCCGGCAGAAGTATAGTTGTTAGTTGTAGCATCATACACAGTACTAGAGTTAATAGTTGGTGTGAGTGTCTGCAGCCTAACAATAGGAGCTGGAGCTGGTTTAGTGTGATGAAGACATTGTTCTTTGTTTTTATAACAAATACAGCTGTAAACGCAACCAAATACAACAAAGAACATGAAGACAGTTATCCCTCCAAGGATCAGTGATATTAAATTCCTCTCATCTACACAACAATATATATATACATACCCACAATGTAATATTAACAGTGACTGTACTTACAACATTCTGTACTTACAACATTCTGTACTTACAACATTCAACACCAATATCTTTAGAATGTCTACACCGATCAGATTTCTAAACTGCAACAAAGTGTTAATCTACAACTTGATATGTTCCCTTCATTTCCACCACAGCTTGTGCGGCACACACTAACTGATAAGCTGGTTGAACTAAAACAGTATAATATAGATGTTGTTGTCAATTGAATCACATAAAACAATTACGTTTTTTAAAAAATGGAACATTTCTCACAGCGAAAATATTCACCCCTTGAAATTTGATGTAATATAGCTTTGTCATTTTGATTACACCACACGATACTATGCTGTGCAGCCAACTTTACTTGATTGTTCTATTAGAATGAATGTATGACTGTTCTAGAGTAAATCAATCTAGGACCACATCCTGTATTATTACATACGCTGTTAGGATAGTTTGAGATACATAGCTCTCACTTTTTCATCTGTGATATTAACCCTCAGTTTCTTCTAGTTTTGCAGACGAAAATTTCCTAACATTTAAAGAACACCTCCAGAGTTATTGTTATTACATTTACCAGTATATGGTTTCAATGTATGTGGCTGGATTTGTGCACACATTTTATATACCAGCAAACAAAATGATGTAACATTTGACTCCTTATACTAATTAACTTGCTCTTAGTATCAAAATTCAGCCAGACACTCTAGCTATGCTTATGGAAACTTTCAAGCAATTACCGTATTTTACCGGTTAATAGCCGCAGCTTGAATAATAGCTGCCCCCGGATAGTAGCCGCTGTACAACCTAGAATTATTGTAATAAGAGTCACTCTCAGATAAGAGCCATGGCTTGTACCTGAACATACTGTTGCAAGTGTTGTTACAGGTTGTTAAGACACATTTGAAGCAGAAACCAGGCAAAGGAGTTGTTTTAAGCCAGGAAATAGCATTTTTGAGAGAAGTTAGAATGAATGACAGTATTGACAAATGATTAAACAAGGTCAGTCACTTGTGAATCCATATATATGCAGTGGGCTAGCACTGCTGCCACACAAACCCACAGTAGCCGCCCTCGGATAGTAGCCACCTTTGCATAGTAACCAGAGGGTTTTGCTTGCTGAAAGTTATAGTAGTCATGGTTATTAACCAGTCAAATACGGTATGTCATAATAAAAAGGTATGAAGTTTCAAAGTTTAAAAAATGGGTCAAATTTTGTGTGTAAAAAGGTACCTTTACACAAACCTGGTCACGTATCACATTGATACCCAAACTCTATAAACCTAATCCTCCAATGGTTTATGATTATACTATTAATTTTTCTATTGCTGGTAAGGAACATGGTTAATTGGTTTTTAACTTCACAAAAACGTTTTAATATACTTCTCACTATCCTAAAGCTTCAAAACTTGTCGTACATTTACACCAAGTACTTAATTACAGGCAGAAATAGTACATCATAGTATGTTTTTGTTCCACAAAAGAAATAGTCAGAACAATCATCACAATGCAGTTCTCCATTTCATACCCAAAAGCAAATATAAGGCAGACATCCTGTTACTATTTCTAGCTACTCTCTAGTGTTGTGTATTCCAAGAAATTCTATTCTTTTACATATTTTATATATTAAAAAAATATAGGTCTACTTTTCCATGGTGCAGGAAACTATAAGGGTTAATTAATTGCAGAAATTTGTTTCGTGAGTTGGTAAGTGGCTAACAAGGTATACTATTTCAGAAAAAAAAATAACAAGGTACACTTCGTATACCCCCATATACCCTCAATTCAAGTTCTGATTACAGGGATTCCATTGGTATAAACATCATTATGATTAAAGTACCTGGTAAAGGCAGAGCCTGTATACCAGAAGGCCTAAGATGTTTATATTAACTTCACTAAGTATGTTTGAAAAGTAGGAGAAATAAGACAAAATCCATGACTGGACCTGGGCAGCCTTGCACCTGCAGCCATCCGATTAACGCTCGAACGCTTACAAGAGTCTGCCAGGTGGTCAGGATATTTTCTTCTTACTATTTTCATGTATTTGTATCCATAGGAACCCTAGATAGTGACTTATTATCTCTAAGTACCCCAAGTGAAACCAAATGGACATTGTTTTATTATGATTAAAGTACCTGGTAAAGGCAGAGCCTGTATACCAGAAGGCCTTATAAAGGCCTAAGATGTTTATATTAACTGCACTAAGTATGTTATCATAACCGAGCCATTCCATTTTATTAGTGCAAGATTAATTTCTACCTTGGCAATACTTGGTCAAATGTTAATATTATAATTTTTACACACTTCCTTGCTTCAATAATTTTGATGTCCATTAGATGTACTGTATAGCCTAAATATTTCAAGGGGAAATTTTTTTACTAATTTTGCAGTTTTGGGGATTACCAGCAAACATTTTATTTAGACCTCCATATAGTCTGATACATTATGGGAGTTTGCAAATTCGTGAAAATTTTATTTTTAGCAACATTGCTCAACCTCAAAATAATTTGCCCCTTGAAATATTTAGGCTATACAGTGTATGATTGCATAATGTCAAGACACAAACATTATCCTCAATTAATACCATACAAATTCTCAGTGCTACCCATCACTATATACTACTATTGAGGGACAGTGGCAATTCAAAACCTGACCTACATGGGGGAGGGGACCAAGTAGGGACTATTGTTATATGGTTGCAAATATAAAGTAGAATTTCAGTAGGGCCTGGGATGCAACCCCCAGAAGCTGCAGGATTTTTGCAATTTGAAGGCTTGAAAACATTTTTAAAATTATGCTGAAAACATGAAAAATGCTAAAAATAACAATGCCAATCTATACTGCAACCTTTCCCCAAGATTTTAAAATAAAAGTTATTGTTTTATCATCATCGTGGTCTTATGCTAACTGAAAAATAAATATGAGGGAATTATTTTACAAACAAAATCAGTAAATAAAACACACAACTGATTCAGTTTACAGTTTAAACAATGATGAAGATTTTGTTTGTTTGGGATTTGGTTCATTACCTTTTTCGACTTGATAGATGGTAGCAACTTCTTGTACACGTGCAAAGAAAGACATTAAGCTCTCAAAGTTTGTTTTTTCAGAAATGTCAGTGTTACTAGCAGCTGCTCGTAAATTTATTTACAAACTTCTGTGCGTCAGCTTTTGATTTGATGAAAATCTTTGTCCGTTTCTTTTTCTTTCGTCTCTCTCTAAGTTTGTCGGTCTTTGTTTTCTCAGTTTGTCCAACATAGTGTGATCTGTTTTTTACTTGAGGAGTTGACAACTTAGTGTCACTTTGAAATGATGGTGTCACTTCTTCAATAGCTAATGATGGTACATTTACCATCACCACCTTAATGTCTGGCTTGGCCTATAGGAACAATAGTTAATAATTGGTCTGAACACAGTTTGAGTTACTGTTAGGAGTGTCTTACTGGCTTAGGAGTGAAGTGTAAATTTGATAATGTATCTAACTTGTGGAACAGTCTGAACATCAACTCTTTAATTTCCAAATGTCTTGTATCTTCCTTATCCTCAGCCTGTACACATTACACATACACAGTTAGCACATGGCCTTATAACTACCTGTGATTGCTTCAGAAACTCTTGTCCATAAGTTTCCGCTAGACTCAGTGAACTCTTCGTCTGATCCAGTGGTTGAGCATGAGTATACTCAAGAGGTTTTTCAACTGGTTTCATTTTTCTTTCAATGTCATCCCAAGCCTATAATAAGAACTTATAACAATTGCAGTGTCCTCTTTTTTAAGGTTCGTGGATTAACAAAATTTTAGGATTTTTAGTTTTGCTATCAAGGATCACTCATTTTTACTCAGGTTACCTAGCTATTATAGCATAGAGACAATCCTGGTAACTGTTAAGTATCAAGGATCAAACTTGCACGGACAGCCAAGCAACTGCAAAATTACAAACATGTACCTCTTTACGGATTGCCACGCTAAGAATTACCAGATTACCATGCCTTATGAAAGATCACCCCATCATGGATGAATTACCTCATCAAGGATTCGTTGCTTGATAATCTCCTCCAGGTTCCTGGTGGTCTCTTCAGTGATGGTGGGTGTGATCCTGGTCATGTGATCAAATGTAAACACTTCTTCCAACAAGCTGTTGGCCGGTCTGTGTTGGGAGGTGATCTCTCCAGTGAGTTGCCATGGTTTGTCAGTTACACTCTCCCCTTCTAAATTTTTGATCAGTTTCTTCAACTACAAATACAGTACAACAAGTATCCAAGCATTTAGTTAAGATTGGACCCTTTGTAATAGGACATTAGTTACAACTGTTACCAGTGGATGGCCCTTTGATATTATGATCTCTTATCTACTATTGTCATTTGTCTTCACCTAGTTTCATTACAAGAGTAAGCTGCATACATTTACTAAATACAATTCAGACATGAAAAATGTTTTTAAAATGCTTGTTCTAGTGCAAAAACATTGGCAGTGAACACACGAGCCAAGAAAGCTGGAGTGCCACACCATGGGTATATTTACAGCATGTATGGTGTGATGATCTCTCCTCGAAAGCACATAATTTTTGCATCATAACCATCTTTAATTTATCACCCCACACATAGGAGGCGGAAGGGTGCTATAGTTGGGGGTGCCCAAAATCTATGGTGGTAGTGGTAGGCGTGTGAAACACACCAAGCATGCTTTGAATTCTAAGGGGTCTACAGGTATCCCCCAAGGAAATTAGGTGTCAGGAGATTGAATTTGGGGGGCATTTCAGTGGTTTTAGCTGATATTCAAATTTAATACATGCTTGACTGTTGTATTAGGGTGACTGTTCTATTGGGGTGGCTGCTTTATTAGAATATCTCGATCATCATTGACAAGTTTCTGGAAGTTCACGTGATGACTATTGCACAATACAGCTTTGAATTGGGGATGTCACCCCCAGTAAAATAGTTGGGGGTCTGCCGCCTATCCCACATACCAAAATCACCTTATGCATTGTCCTTTTTTGCAAGTAAAATTCACTGTAAGATAGGTATGCAGTAAATATTGGATCAGCTAAAAAATATCCGATATTGGTTATTGGAATGGTAAAATCTATTATCGATGCAATACTGGATTGACGTGAAATTCAGCTTACATTAAGGATGTTCTGAGGGTGAATTGACTACACAGCTTTTCAAATGAAGACAGTACAGGAAACGTCTCTGCCATCAATCCAGTCACTATGGAAAACACTGATGATAAACATGATAGCTAGATAGCACAGCAACAGAGAAGCCATAGTGCACCACCACAAATCAACACTTTGCAGGTGTTGTCAGCAAAAGAAATGGGACACAAAGAAGTAAGTCCATGATTTGTGCATTGCACGTACTGCAATATGCAATGCCCCTATCAAGGTGAGGTAACATCTAGCAGGGAAAAGTCAAGCCCATAACCTTTACCATTATTGAGTTACACTTGTCTGAAGGAATTAGTAAGTCAACACAAAATTCTACTAAAAATTTATATTTTGTAGCACCTTATTGGAAACATTTTGGGCAGCACTGAAGATACTTTTGGGCTTGATTATACTTCACCAATACTGCCAACTGAGGTGCCATGAAAGTTTGGTTTCTGGTCAATATTTTTTCTGCAAGTGTGCAAATCTCCATGATGCCTAATATACAGTACTACCATACTATATGATTATGGACTTTCAGTATTACAATGCAATGGGTTAATTCTTGTAGTGAGAACATACCTTTTGTTGTTGTTTTACATGTGTAGATTGAGGTCTAGTGTAAATAGTAGCTGAATTCTCATCATCAAAATCATAATCATCAAGGTCATCATTATTGTCTAGGTCAAGATCATCAAGGTCATGATCAACAACATAATCACAGTTGCCAAAGTCATCATTATAGAAGGAAAAAAATCATCATATATTATTTTATCATCTGATAAAATAATATATGATGATTTTATATATTATATTATCAGATTTTATATATTATATTATTTGATTTTATATTTTATATATTATATCATCTTATCAAACAGTACGATAGTACTGTTTAAGTAGGGATCGGGGTAGATTTGGCGCGCGCCTCAAATTTCGATCCCTCAAAAATCATCCTAGAAATATCTCACACAGCAAATAAACCTTTTACTAAAGAGTCTTCAAGTTTCTAACTTTATTTCTAGCGTTATATATCAGGAAACGACTAGAAAAGTGCTGGAATTTTATTTCTAAAAAATCGCTAAAACAGAAATTTTCATCTGCCTGCCAGCCTGCCTGCCTGACCACATTCGCAAGGCTACAGGCCAAACGAAGCAGCGAAGGATCACCATTCTATGCCACAATATTTAACTCGCTGCTGGGATGTGCCTTTTCGGGTTCCGACGAGTGTCTGCCTTCTGCGCTTTGCCTTTCCTTTTATCTTCAATTACGGATCGTCTTCTTCTTTTCCAGTCACGGAGGCGTTAATAATTCGTATCGACACTTTCCTTAGAGCAGCCGTATTCGGACGCCACAAAACTTATAACGGATTCCGTACTGCAAGGGCAAGTAGATGCCTGTATAGCAACACTTGCAAAGCGATCAAACAGCCTAGTGAAGTAAGAACACACTGCCACGCCCTTATCAATCAGAGCGCGCGCTCGTACTTAACGATCAGTGGACCACGCCCATTATTAATGGTCCAGCTGTAACTAATTGTAGAAAACAGGAGATAGAAACCCTGCGTGCCTTTCAATTTAGTAATTGAGCAGCTTGCATAAAGCAAGCAGCAAGATCGAGATACTCTAATAGAGCAGTCAGTGCCAAAGATCAATAATAGCTATATACCTATACCAAAAAAAGTTAGCAAACTAGTGAATTTAAAAATTGTTAATTTAGAAATGGAAGTAGGGATCAAGCGATAAAAACTACTGAAACAAGTGATTTGAATGATGGCAACTATTACAACATAGCTTTGTGGGGAAATCCCTACTTTGGCATTGAACATATATGGTTACGTGGTGAGATGCCAATGTAAGGATTTCCCCACAAAGCTATGTTGTAATAGTTGCCATCATTCAAATCACTTGTTTCAGTAGTTTTTATCGCTTGATCCCTACTTCCATTTCTAAATTAACAATTTTTAAATTCATATATATATATTTGTTCCCTAAAATAATCAACCTCATCAACTGACAGAAATAGCTGCTGGCTCTGGCGATTCTCATATTTGTGACCTTCCTCTTGTAAAAACTGGGATACATTGAAAAATCTATCATCACTTGTTGGTGGTAATTTTCTAGAGTAATCGTCACCACTACAGTGACCACTTTCTGATCGTTGCTCCATTTTGCTCTGATCATTTACTGCTTGTGGTAGTACAGCTGAACAACTTGGTGTCATTTTAGCAATTTCTTTACTGCTCTTGTTAGCAGCATATTTCACTGTTGGCTTGTTTACTAATTGAAATTGTTCCCATATCTGATCTAAATCCAATCCTTTATGCACTTGTCAATTTCATGCCCTACCCCTCCACCCCCGGGCGTCCCCACACCCCAGGTGGGGATTTGACATTGCTTCTTGTCCCCACCCCTGGAGCAATTGACAGTTGTCCAATTCACTGACCGATTTTGGGTAGTTGCACTTCTAAACAATAGAATCGCACTTGCTATAATTTTACTAGCTACAGGGCAGGTTTATTACTAGTCGCATGCATGAAATATGCGCTTAGTCATCCTTGAGGTGTTGTCAAATCCCCTACTATTGGAGTGGGGACATAGTGGAGATTTGACAGCCGATTTTGCCCCAGTAGTGGGGAATTTGACACCACGATTTGTCAAATCCCCTGTATTCCGGGGGGTGGGGCATGAAATTGACAAGTGCATTAGTGTGAAGGGCGCGTCCTGGATTGCCATAACTGAATAATTCCTGACTTAGCGCCAAACAATTGGTTTTTAAGCTCATAAGGTATCGCTCGGGACGCGACAAATTAACTTCGAATTTTTGCAATAATCCATCCATGCTACCACGTGTGCATAACACGTGACAGCATTGTCTAATTAACGCGCTCTTGGGAAGTACGGAAACGTGGACTGGATTATGGGGAGTGGTACTAATACACTCTCCCAAAACCCTTGTCAACAGGTGCTATTGCCAATATCTCGATATACTCGCTGGTTTAGAACTTTCACACCCTGCATTGCAGCATTGGTAGCTAGCTAGCTAGCTAGACAGTTTAGCTACCATAGCTAATTAGCTATCAGTGTATAATGGCTGGATTCGCAGTTGTGTTATGCACCTATCAATGTTAAGCCCCACTATCCCCCTTCCGGGCTTACTAGGGGATTAGTGGGAGATTTTGACCTGATTTGATCTGAAACTCTGCCCCACTAGTGGGGCATTTGACCGCTCGAAATTTTAGGCGTTTGTTTTATCTTGCAAGCTAAAGGAATTGAGCTGTTTCCTAAAGTACGTAACAGCCATACTACATGGAGATTTGACCACTAGTCGTTCCCCCATGGGTGGAGAATTTGATTTTTCAAAAAGTCAAATCCCCATCATTCCCCCCACTACGCCCGGGAGGGGGTAGGTGGGGGATAACATTGATAGGTGCATTAAATGTTCAAGATAATGTCATTAGGTGAATCGATCCGTCTGTAAAGAAAACAGTCATCTGCGCCCGAAAAGGCGACATGAAGAGGACATTTAAGTGTCGTGTCAGTCCGGTCTATACTAATCATCGAGTATATTGTTAGGGCCTGCCTTGTGGAAGCAAGGTCGGATTTAGGGGGCTGCATGGGATGCTGAAGCACCCCTTCCCCTCCAGAATTTTAGTGCTAGCTAGAGATCCATATGATATAGGTGCAATTGCATTTTAAGTACACACTGGTAATGAAAACTGCCGCATGAGCAAGAAGGAAAAAACTAGGGACCAACAATAGTTTGTAAAAATTATAAGAGGTACTACGAAATACTCTAATAGAGCAGTCAAATAGTACATTCATTAAAGCTTTTCTAAACTATAAAGAACAAAAGCCAATGTTTTTGCTGAAATTAAACCTATGTTCTTCTGCACTGCTATATATCTCATCATTGTGCCAAGCATCCTGCCTTACCAGTTGCTTAGAAGTTATAAAATTTGACCATGAACCATGCACATGAAATAAATTTTTCTTTCTGGGAATAAATTCTTTTAGTTAAATATGTGGTCTCAGTTGTAGCTACAAATTTGATATTTGGATTGATATACTTCCGTGACAACTAAAAATATTAATCAGGCATGTGACCAAGTACATTTTTGCTAATTTTTTAAATCCATCAGTCTGATTCTCAGGCTTAAATTTCTTTTTCTGCAATGCTTAACAGAGGCAGATGATGCAGGAAATATTTTGCCACAATGGAAAGGTAAGGATATAATGCTTTGTGAAAAAAAGTTTACAGGATTGGTTTTAACTGGTATAGGGGGCTTCCAAGCAGTATTGCTCAGCATGTTTCAGTTGCTACGTATATACATAAGTTGAGTTGTCTTCTTCACGAGCAGTACTAGTGTTGTCTAACAGAGCAAGTGCTAACACTAATTCAACAAACCCTATAGCCTTACTAGTTACTACCTCATTCAGGTTTAGGGCAGAAAGTTTTTGCCAACCATTCTCTTCGACTATAAATTTAAACAACACAGAATTCCAATTAAGCAGCTGTTTGTGGCATATATTAGGGTAGTAAAAGTACTAAAGAACTCCAAAAAGTTGAAAACTACACCAAGCAAGTATCTATAAAGTTAACAAACCTACAATGTCTGGGGCTACACCTTTATACTTGATCAAGCTACGACAACAAAATGTGTCCACTGTAGCTGTATATCCCTTCTACTTGTATATTGCATTTGAAAGAGTACGTAAAGGTTTATAATAATAGTTTTGTATTAACATAAATGGCAATAGTTGTACAACTTTGCCAAAGTTGTACAACTTTGCCTTAATTCAAAGGAGATGTTAATACAATAACTATATTATACTAGCCTTTCCTGATGAAATAAAATTGAAACTAACTCTTTGAGCGGTGTCATGGTTTAGCGTTATTACGTATTAGCATCAAGTTGGGGAAATATCTTACAGCTTCTGGAGATTACACTCCTATACCCCTTGAAATTCAACATTGGACTCAAACCATACTGCTTATGATGCTTATGCTCATATTCGGTTTATTAAATTCACTCAAAACTATTACTAAATTCAATCTCAGTAGAGTAAATTTACAACATTTTTCTGTGAGGGTGCCCCCAGACCCCCAGATATAGAGAATACTCCACACGCTGAATGTATTGTACACTATACTGCCACTTTTCTTAGTCCCCGTGCCCCTAGCTTAACACCCCTCCCCCTTGAAATCCTAGTCTTGGGAACACTCGGCTAACAACCCTTACAGGTGCTGAGGAATAACAAACAACACATTGTGCATGGCCAGGCAGGAAATCAGCAATCCTGACACTTCCACATATTCCATAATGCTTTAACTTCAGTAGAAAACCTTAAAGTTTTACTAAACCCCACATTGTAGAAACAAAGGTGTTCTAAAACACCTTTTTGGGTGTCCTAACTACTATGTCTGTGGGGCTCCCTTGCGGGGTTTTATTACACTTCATCAGGGTGCTACAAAACTCCCACTAGGGTGTTAAATAACACCGAATACAAAGAAGTCTGACCCTTTGAAGGGAGGGTACTGGGATAGGTGTAACAGGTTGCTAACAGGATTACCATTTCTAATGTCAAAGAAAGTCTACCTATTAAAATAGAATCATAACACATGTACAATACATAACACAGCTACATGCTTTTATTTATACCTTGCTTATAATGGTTAGCATTTTGTATTAATAATAATCTAACAACCAAGCATCTCTTTTGATTGTGGGTTTCCACCGATTTTGACAAAAGCACCCTAATGGTGCAGAGAAACACCCCTAAAGGTGTGAGTGTAATATAACACCCTATATGTTGGGTGTAATTAAACACCTCCATCAGTATAGTATCAATCAATTGTAGTTCTGCTGAACAGTTTTCACAAAATCCAAATTGAGCATCTGACAACATATGATGGCTAGATAGGTGCTTCATAAGATCTTGCTGCAAACACAGGTAAGTGAAATAGGAGTTTGTTTGGTTTGATCCTTGACCTTTTTTGAACAATGAAGTTACCAATACTATCTTCCAATCTTGAGACACAATTCCTTGGTGCAATGAGGCAGCAAATAATAAAGCTAAGATAGGAGAGATTTCAGTTGACAGTGATTTTAATAGTTCAGGTAGGGAAGCTTGTCTGCACCATGTATGTCTAATTCATAAAGTAAGTGACACCAGTTTGACTGATTTCAAATTCAGGCATGGCTAGCTGATTGAGGGCTATATACAGGTCCCAGATAGGGGCATGGATGCTCACTGCTTATAAAATAGTGGCAGAAAACTATTTATTTAGTATTAGCCTTCTCTAGTAGAGCGGCGTAGCTAGCAAAACTGCACAACTGAGTAAATTGTGCACTTTGTGCAGAAAACATGAAACTTTGTATAGTATCTACCTCCCATGAAGTGTATTTTGAGATGTGGAGCCATCACAGATTTGACCTTTGGTATCCTCTACAGCTCATTTTATGCTCAAAAATAGTGATCTTTGTCTATATATCACCCATACAACACTCAATTTGTTCAAACTAGGTGCCAAATTGAAGACCTTTATCCACGAAACAAATTGATACTTGTTGCAAGTTCATAGCATATTCCATTTCAAAGTTATGGTCATTTTTACCAGCAGCAAATTCATATAAATCCAACCACCCACGCAAATACACTCATCTACATTCTTGTTTGCCATTCAATTTTTGTATATTTTTTAGCTCACCATGAGCACTGCAGGTTGCATATACAACCAAAAAGTGGAGAGAGATATCCAGGGGTGGGGCATGTACCCTCCTCTTTTGTGGTAGTTAAATAAAAGTAGTTCATAATTATATGTATGTTGCCTTATCAACAGTTTTAACTACAATGGAGATTCAGTAATAGTTCATTGGGGGCGGGGTGATTTTTTATCCCCTTTGACAAATAAACTCCTTAATCTATAAATCAAAATCTCAGTGAATACGTCAACAACAACTGTAATATTCAATGAAATACATGACATGTGTATTTTTTCTTGTACAACAGCCCAGAACTGTACCTGAGAATACAAGCATGAGATTACTTCTCATCATTGTCAGGTACTGTAGGTCATTCTCAGGTACTTTAGAGGTTGTACCTGAGAATGCATCAGTGGGAGTCTAAAATATCCTGGGTGCATGGCATACCCCTTTAGATGCCATGTGTTTAAACTAGTTATGAACACAAAGATCTTTATACCATCGTCCCCCATTACTCTCATTGTGACTCCCCTTTAGCCATTTCCTAGATGAAGGTCTAATTGATAGTACTGTTTCTAAAACCTGTATACTAAAGTTTTATTGCTGTAAAGCTTTGAAAAATACTTTTTTTTGAAGTCTGTTAGCTTTTTAGCTATATACTTGCAAACATGGAACACATTTTGCTATATGGAACCAAACCTCAGACTCCAGTCACTCCACAACATCTTGGGTGTGTGTGTCTCTAAAGGCAAATATTTATTTAAGGGGATACAAGATGTAGGTATAGTTCAGTGCCATAATCTCCCTATAGTCAGTTCACAAAATTATCTATCAATACGGTGTGTTAGATACGTATAAGGCTTTTAAGGCTTTTCAGTAAACGTGACTGATAGTAGCATGTATAACCTCAAGAGTTTTATGCATTAAAATATTATACAGAAGCAAAATTATAGCCATACAACCTCAAATTTGAGTTTAATCTAATGACGAAACTAGCTACATATATTATGACGTTTGTTGATTTATCTCACAGTATTGTACATAACCCCTACGCCTCACTCCTGGTATCTCTCCATGTTTTGGTTGTATATGTAACCTGCAGTGCTCATGGTTAGAATAAAAAATAAATAATTGAATGGCAAATAAAGAATGTAGATTAAGGGTGTAATTGCATGGGAGGTTGACTTTAACTATGAATTTGCTGCCGGTAAAAATTACCATAACTTTGAAATGGAATAGGCTATGAACTTGCAATAAGTATCAACTTGTTTCTTGGATAAAAATCTTCAATTTGGCACCTAGTTTGAACAAATTGAGTGTTTTAAGGGTGATATATAGACAAAGGTCACTATTTTTGAGCACAAAATAAACTGTAGAGGACAACAAAGGTCAAATCTGCGATGGATCCATATCTCAAAATATATTTCATGGTAGGTAGATACTATGTGTAAAGTTTCATACTCTCTGCACAAACTGTACAAATATTTCACTAAGCCGCTCTACTAATAATGCACACCATCCTTCTGTAATGTTGACACTCCACAGTAGTCAGTTTTAAGTGACTTTATAAACAATTCTTTTCCCACTTTCATGGGATTCACTGATAATAACAGACATGTATTTATTGTAGGAATTATGACATACATTTCTTTAATTCCTTAAAATGGACCCAGTCAGAATATTGGTTTGATGACTTGTAACTCCTTGGCTTCTGCTGGCGCTGCCTTAACTTTCTGCTAATTTATGGTTTGTGACTATTAGCTTAGTTGGAACAAACATTTCCAGCAAGTCCAGTAGTTGGTACGGAAGCTACACCACATCTGCATGTTTGATGAGTGATACAATACTGTAATCTTATAAGCAGCATTTTGATGCTCATTTCTTGTAAATTTGCTCTCAATTTCCTTTGTTGTTTTTAATATAATTATTATATGTTACTTTTAAAGTCATGTTGACCAACACTATGTCATGGTCACTAATATCAGCCTTTATACCAGGTAAGGGTTTGCATGTTTGAATCAGTGATGGCTGCATGATCAGTGAATAACAGGTCAAAAGTTACTGAGAGTACGTACAGCATCGTACACTTTTCAATGTTGAGTTTCATAATATACAGTGTATTCCCATGTCTCTAATTGAAGAAAGTCATTTTGTAGTATATTTTAATGTCAGTAGGTGAGTCTGTATAGATGAATAATGCAATCATCGGTAATCAGCTGACATGAACTGAGACACACTGGACAATCTCATTTATGTAAATAAAAGTGGTCTCAACACAGTACCTTGAAAGACACGTACACTATAAGTATTTCTATTTCCATGGAATATTTATTACTGTAATAAATTATCATGGCCAATTAAATTTCCCAGTGTATGATAGGTGAGATTTAGTTTTTGATCGTTTCCTAAAACATCAGACAGACAAAGTTTGATACATACAAGATAGGTGATGCAGCATTTTGGGCTTTGACAAATATTTCATAGAAGTGGATGTTTGCATCCAAGAGATGGTCAAACTCCTTCATATAACCAGCTTTACATAATAGATACAGACAAAGCCAATAACTACCGTATGACACAGCCTGCCAATAAACCATGTCGTGATGATGCGATGCATGTAATTCATGATGTGATGAATAATCAAAGCCCATATTTATTGGCCTACAGGAACATGGCAGATGTGGAGAAAAGTGAATTATCCAGGACTGTAATTAATGAATGCCAACAATCGACAATCACAATGCAATTCAGAATTGGTAAAGATCGGCGAAGGTACAACATGCCACATCATGATGAAGTTGCGGTGGTGTTTGTTGGGGAGGATGGTGCACCTCCAATGGATCGTGACATCATTGTATATCCAAGAAATCAACCTTTACAGAACATATCTTACATGTCAGCCAACTGTGACCCAATGATATATCCACTACTGTTTCCATGTGGTGATCCTGGTTGGCACTGTGGGTTAACACATGTTGAGCAATATTCCACAGTAAAACGCAACAGAGTCACAATGTTGCAATTTTACACATACAGATTGGCTATAAGGAAAGACTTCAATCCAATTCACCATAGCAAGAAACTATTTCAACAATACTTGGTTGATGCCTATGTGAAGGTAGAGAGTCAGCGTCTTGACTATATACGGCGCAATCAACAACAGCTTAGGGTTGAAAAGTACCGAGGCTTAATGGACCAGATGAATAGCAATGCCAATGATATGAGCTTACCACCTGGCAAGGTAGTGATCTTACCTTCTACTTTTCAGGGAAGTCCACGCTCCTTGCTACAGAACTATCAGGATGCAATGGCTTTAATTTCTAAATATGGAAAGCCAGATTTGTTTTTAACATTTACATGCAACCCAAAGTGGCAGGAAATCACTGAGAACTTGCATGATGGTGAAATGCCAATTAATCGCCCAGATTTGTTGGCCAGAGTTTTTAAATTGAAATTGAAGGAGTTGTTGGAAGACATCACCGTACACCATGTACTTGGCAAAGTGGTAGCCAAAATTCATGTCATTGAATTTCAGAAACGTGGACTACCACATTGTCACTTACTGATTCACCTTCATCCTGATGATAAATTACGCAACTCTGAGGATATCGATCATATCATTTCTGCAGAAATACCTGATCAGAATGCGAATCATAAACTTTATGACATAGTGCAATCATGCATGATACATGGTCCATGTGGATATCTAAGGCCTGGATCGGTATGTATGGAGGACAACACGTGCACTAAAGGTTATCCTAAAGAGTTTTGTGAACATACAATTGAATCAGTAGATGGATATCCCAAATATCAACGCAGAGATAATGGTAGATCACTGAATGTGATGAATGTTACCGTGGATAATCGGTGGGTTGTTCCATACAATCCATGGCTGTTATTGAAGTATGGAGCTCATATTAACCTAGAGGCATGTATGTCGATTAAATCAGTGAAGTATCTGTACAAATATGTCTATAAGGGGCATGATTGCATTCAGCTGGAATTTGAGGAGAAGTTTAATCATGATGAAATACATACATTTGTTGATGCCAGATATATAAGCGCACCAGAGGCAGCTTGGAGATTATTTGAATTTCCAATGCACCAACAATCTCATACAATTGTATGTCTTGCTGTGCACCTACCTGATGAACAAAGTGTATATTTTTATCATGGTGAGGAGGAACATGCACTGCTGAATGCAAGTCATAATGATACACACTTAACAGCTTGGTTCAAGCTAAATCAAGTTGATTCTGATGCAAATAGTTTACTATACACTGAGATTCCATCACATTATATATTTGACTGTAAATCAAGGAAATGGAAGAAACGTCAGAGAGGAGGTGACAAAGTAATAAGTAGAATTTATGCAGTATCACCCAATGAGACAGAGAGGTACTATTTGCGCAATGTGCTATTACATACCCCCGGTGCCAATAGTTATGCAGATTTACTTAAAGTTGGTGATAGGAAATGTAATTCATTCAAGGAAACTTGCCATTGTTTGGGTTTGCTAAAGGATGATGCACAATGGCACAATACCTTGGCTGAAGCTGCTACCTTTCAGATGCCATATCAGCTTAGGAGAATGCTGGCCATTATATTAACACATGGTGATCCTGCCGAACCATTGCAGCTATGGGAAGACCATAAGGCAGATATAATTGAAGATTATTTGAGAAGACTATCATTTAATGATGCAGTCCAATGTGGCCTACGTGATTTAAATTCATTGCTTATTCAGACAGGCAAATCATTAATTGATTATGGTATTCCTTTACCAGTTGAGCATGAAGTTGAATGTGATGCACAACCAGATTATGACCTCAATCAAGTTGCAATCTGGCGTTCTCAACTGAATGTACTACAGAGAGATTTAGCTAATGCTGTGTTGGATTCTGTCATGTCACCTAATGAATTTAATCCTAGACTGTTTTATTTGGATGGACCAGGTGGAAGTGGAAAAACCTTTACGTATAACTATTTAGTTGCAGAGTTGCGTAGTAGGGGATGCAAGGTTGCTACTGCTGCCTGGACTGGTATTGCAGCCACCCTAGTGATTGGGGGACATACAGTTCACAGTCTGTTTAAGCTGCCTGTACCACTGCTTGATACCAGCTCCTGCAATATCTCACCTACATCGAACTATGCAGCTATGCTAAGAGAAGTATCTCTTTTTGTTGTTGATGAATCCTCCATGGTACCAGTCTATGCCTTTGATGCCATTGATAGGCTATTAAGAGACATTACAGGCAACAGTAAGGCTTTTGGTGGCAAAGTATTTTTGTGGGGAGGTGACTTTCGTCAGGTGCTTCCAGTTGTATGTCATGGACATCCATCTGCCATTGTTGAAAACTGCATTAAAAGTTCCACACTTTGGCCATGTGTAGCCAAATATCAACTCACAACCAACATGAGGGTGCATCAGGATGAAGCTGAATTTTGTGAATGGCTATTAAATCTTGGTGATGGAAAGTTACCAATTAGAGACAGTCCACCCTTTAATGGATGCATTCAAATTCCAGGCCATTGTGTAACGGATTCTGTAGTGAAATCAGTCTTTGGAGATGAATTAATCCACGACCGAGTGATACTTTGCCCTACAAATGATGAATCACTTAAACTCAATGAGACTATATTAAATCTACTTCCTGGTCAGCCACGCATGTACTTTAGTTATGATGATATAGTGTCTGATGATGACAATGAACGTGCACAATATCCTATTGAGTTTCTCAACAGCTTGACACCATCAGGTATACCACCACATCGCCTTACACTGAAGGTTGGCGCAGTTGTAATACTATTGCGTAATATGAATGTCCATTAAGGTTTGTGCAATGGGACACAGTTACAAGTATGTCACATGCATGATCACAGTATTGATGCAGAGGTGCTGACAGGCATGAAAGTGGGCTACAGAGTGCTAATACCACGTATACAACTTGCACCATCTGACAGTGGCATGCCATTTGTGTTATCACGGTGTCAATTTCCTTTAAGGCTGGCATACTCAATGACCATAAACAAGGCTCAAGGACAGACATTTGCAAAAGTTGGATTGCATATGGAGCAGCCATGTTTTGCACATGGACAATTATATGTTGCATTGTCAAGGGCACGAAGATTTGCAGATGTCAAGGTTGAAATTTTAGGCTCTACCAGGCAAGGGACACATAATGGAGATACATTTACTGCCAATGTAGTGTATAGACAAATATTAAACTGATTACATTAATTAAATTGATTGTATATATATATGTTAATTGATGCAAATATTATACTGTTGGTATGTAATGATGTGATTACTCCTTGATCATTAGTACTGTTGAATTTAAGTGTATTCACACAATGGGAGATATAAAATTATCTTAGTATCACGCGCATTTTGCGAGGGTACCACTAGTTCTATACTAATAAGCTAAACACTGCATATACCTAGCTGTGCATGCAGGGCCGCCCACAGGGGGGGGGGGGGGGGAGGGGGGGGTGGGGCAACTGGGGCATTTTGCCCCGGGCCCCAGCCTGAAAGGGGCCCCAGGAGGCCCCATGAAGGGCCCCCTGAATACCTGTTTAAAAGATCGATATACTCTAATAGAGCAGTCAGATCTAAATACTCTAATAGAGCAGTCACAGTATTCTTCAGAGGAGCAGTGTAGCAAGCTTATAGATAAGGAGATATGGTTGGTGATGGTAGTTATTATCATTGCCAGCAGGTTGTGACCTTATTTTTTTTTTTTTGGTCTTCACCTTACAACAAGGGCCCCCACTTTAACTCTTTGCCCTGGGCCCCTTAATTTCTCTGGGCGGCCCTGAGTGCATGAGATTTAGTTAGAAATGTATTCACATAATTTGCTAGCTGGCTAACTACTAGCAGCTATATCTTTGCTCAATTCCAGTTTAAAGCTTTAACTATGTAGCTTACTGCTTTAATATCAATCATTAGGGAATGTTGCAAAAAAGAATGCAAAGTCAAGTGTAGCTACTGTGTCACTGCTCTAAGTATTTCAACTGCTAGTTAGCTACACTATCTTATTTATACATGTTATTTCATTTATTTTATTAACTTTGCAAGCACAGGGGGAAGGGAAATCAAATTACATCATTTCTTATACAATTGGTACAAGTTCATTGATTATACATGGATGAATAACTTCTTAAATTGGCCGATCCATGGAAGTAATTTCTCTGGTGTAGTTTGGCAGATGCTACAGGTGTTCGGTACACAGGAGTAGCTATACATAGTTTGGTCCCATAAATTACTAGTGTATTAATTTACAAATTGAAGTAGGGATCCAACCAATAGGAACCCACTGATCATGATACTAAGCATTATAGGTACCTGAAAGTATTGAACATAACATAATAGGCAGAACACTTGTGCCATACTATAAATCATCATTAATGTGTCCTTGGTCATTGTGATAAACAGCAATTAATTAGGAGTCCACAAGTTTTATTCTGTGAATGGTATCCCACTATTGGGACCTGCAGTTGTGAGAAGCCTGTGAATGCAGGAAGTCAACAACCATGTAATTGTTGCTAAAGTATGAAGAATGCAGAAAAATACCCCATCAAAGGAGCCACAACAGCTGAGATCTGAGATCTTCTCTGCATTCAACCTGTACTTAAGCATCCAACTTATTGCCAGAAAATGGAAAGAGAATACTATCCCACTAGGGACCTGTGAGAATTAAGGCTTTAAAAGGATGATGTCGATTTCTTGAACAAAAGATGCATGACCTTTGTGCCAGTGATAGTTGAAGTCTAAGTTTAGCAAATAGAAATTTTCATTGGTGTGTTGTGCAGGTGATCGACAAAAATTTAAGATAAAAAATGGGATATTTTGTTCTGTTTTCATAACCAAAATGTTCATTTTTATTCTTGCTGTTAGCAGATTTGTCACTTTATAGATGTAGGGGTCTGAGGGTGTAGCCCCTAGCTGCTGACATAATTTTGAACGCTAAAATGCTTCAAAATTTACTAGATTCATAGTTTCATGGGTATTATTGCTATTTTCAATACATGCTTGCCTTGCTTGGTTCCAGTAAGTCAGTCAACTCATAAATGTCAAATACACATCCATATTCTCCAATTTCAAGTAAAAAACTGATTTAGCTGCTAACTTTTTGAAGTAAATCTTATAGTTATATCATTCTTTAATGTCCATTTAAAAATTTGCATTTTATTATGAATGTTCTATTAGAGTAGTTTAACTGCTCCGTCTGATTGCTCTATTAAAGTATCGTTCTCCCTTTTACTATGCATTTTGAGGAATACATGTAAATTACCTATTATACTGTATAATAGGTAATTTACGTGTAATTACTGTAGCTACCCTGTCATGCTCTTATTTACTCTGTACATTTGTGCTACCAAACTAAGATGGTGGTGTTCAAACCCACAAATTAATATTTCAGAGGGGGTTTCTGGTACACCCATAAATATGACTCTGAGGCATATCAGCTGCAACAGCAAGCAAATCAATAGATCTGGAAGGAGTACCTACATATTAAACCATTTGAGGATGCAGTGATCATATGGATCAAAGTATTAAACTACCAGGAGTTCTATCTCCAAAAGTTTTCGGCTGGACTTGCTACTTATCAGTGTCGCAAATCAATGGAGGCACAGCTGACCCTAGTCCTGTTACATTAACAGACTCTCTTGAGTCTCAACGCATGGCAGCACAGTGATGTGGTTAAAAGAACTCTAATTATAACTACCGTAATTTGCTTTTTTTTCGTTGTAAAATAATTTTCGTATGCAAAAACTTGTACGAAAATTTCTTGCACGAAATTTTTTATAAAAGATCGAACTACTCTAATAGAACAGTCATTCACGTAAATCATACGAAAATATTTTTACAACGAAAATTTATCACGAAAATTTTTTGCACGAAAATAAAGCAAATTACGGTGGCGCTATATTGCTAGTTAAGATGAATGCTGTCCTCATACTTTATAATTTAAATACCTAGCAAAGCTGAGTGCTCTAATAGAATATTTGACAGTAAATTAAAGTACCCATATAGTTGCTTTACATTCCTGCAGCTACATCATTGTGTATGTAGTGGCATGTATGGGTTTTCTACATGCACATGATGATCCTCGTGATGATCCTCGTGATGATCATTATTTGGAGTTAAAAACTGGTGCACAAATCATCATATAAAATTCAGCATTGCACTAACAATCAAATCAAAATAGGCCTAGGATTACATATAGCACAATTAAAATCTGTAGTCAGTCATTCAGTAAAATTTCCCTGCTTAACAGGGTAATCAGGAACAGCATTACCATTTGCTGTTAGCAGATTATCTGGCAAAAAATCGGTAGGGTAGGGAGCAGGTGGACTATCAGGAACAACAGGAATCTGAGTAATGGTAGCTGGTAGTTGAGTGGTGGGTGAGGTATCTGTTGGTGGTGGATAAGTATCAGTAGCAGAGTATGGAGGTGGTGGCTCAACAATAGTAGCAGTATCGTTAGCACGGTTATATGATGTGGTTGCTATCCTGGTATGTTGTACATGTCCTTTGTAATAACAGCCACAACTTGGTATACAACAGCAGAGTAAGATAGCAATACAGCAACAAACACATCCAATGAAGAAGAGAACTCCAAAGACAATACCAACAACAGCACCAACAGGTAGATCGTCAGCTAAAGGACACAACATTACAATGTATATATACACACTTTAGTACTATAGTGGCCACTTACTACAAGCAATGGCAATGTCTTCATAGTGGCTACAGTAATAGAATGCTCCACAATGTGACAATAAACAGTGTGTTAGCTTGTCCTCATGTCCATTACATTGTGTATAGCAAATAGCAACACGCAGGTTAGCTGGATTGACACTACAATGGAAACATTACATACTGGGTTGGTGTGACCATTACAGCACATGTACAACATGTGTACAACATGTAGGTATAGTAGTACACATGGAATGATGTCATTGGAAACAAGTTGTGTAGTAAACAGCTCAGTTGATGTTGTTTTCCATCATAGCTAAAAGTTTTTACAAAATTTACTATGAAAGTTTTGAAAATGATAATTTTGTGTCCCATCATACAGGTTATACCTGCACACTAGTAAAGAAAGACAGAAAAGTGTTTGACGATGTATGATCATGGTATTAATCTAACAGTTATGTGCAATCATTCACAACTTGACATTGAACTACACGCAGCAAAGATAATTATTCTAAAGTACCAAAAAAGCTGTCTGCATCAATTGACAACCTTTTAGCAAGATTTATTGTCATGGCATGATGGCTACAAATCAACATACGTAGCTATTGATTGTCCCTATTGTGTTAAATTGTACTAATTACAATTACTGTGGGGAAGGAGGCAGGCTGCCTTTATTTGACGTAAGGATTTTTCGTCTTAATGCACCTAGCTACCATAATACCACTCTTCCCTCCATCTACAGGCGGCATGAACAGGTTAAAAAGAGAGAGTATGGTGATTGGGTTTGTATAGTCAAAGAGACATCCTTTATCCCACTATAGTCTTTAACTACAGGGGGTATGGGAAGAGAGGCAACCGTTTTTATTGCAGACTTGCTGATCTATTGTCCAGCAGGAACACACTAACTCATAAATTGGCATGGGTTCGACACACACTATCTTTTTCATTGTTAAGATCTGCAACAATGTGGATCCGTACCATTTCTTATCGCTCTGCCAACGCTTCTCTAGAGATGGGCCTGGCTTCAGGTCCTAAGGACTTTTAAATTATCAGCTTTTGTCCAGTGCTTATGCTATCTGTGCTAGGGGTAGCTGTGAAAAAAATCATGATTACTGTATACATTATTGCAATTCCAACCTGTCTAAAAAGGAATGCTTGAATAGTCAAAGTATGTATCTTATGCACTTTTTTAAAGTTCTAGGTACTAAAGGCACATGACAGGTGTTTACCAACCTTGTTGACACTGTTACAGCTAAAGTATAATGTAGCCGAACAAGTTGACAACAACTATCTGGCTACCCTATGCATTCTATTAATAGATTTGTGACAAATTAATTTACTGCATTAATGTGTATATTAGCTACAATAGCTACATAAAGGCTGCACAATACACACAACACCAGTTCACTGACTCACTTGTTGCTGTAATCATATTTGTTTACACTACCGAGCCGCTTATATCCTAACTGACGGCAAGCCACATCTCCAGCATCATTATCAAATCCATCATCACACACTGTACCCCACGAACCATCTGACCTCTTAAACTCCAGTCTGCCAGAGTCCCCATCGCCATTAATCCTCAGATCACCATACACTGCAGATCATGTCTCATTTGAGCTAGCCTCGAAATTATAATCTGGTAATTGTGCTAACCTGCTAGGGCGGGAGCCACAAGAGCCAACAGTACGATGAAGTGAACCACAACCATCTTAACACCAATCGATATAGCTATCGGTAGTGTTAAAATCAGGTTATAAACAGTTTAATCAACACGTTGCACTATGACGTTGATTTTCGCCCTCGTGATCATCGATTTACAGTGCTTCAATTTTTTGCGAAATTTGCAACTTTGCTATTATAGTTTCAGGGGCGGATCCAGGGGGGGTTCCAGGGGGGTTTCCAAGGGTTCCATGGAACCCCCCTTTTGAAAGAGCCTCTCTTACTCGAGATACTCTAGTAGAGCAGTCACAGTAGTCTTTTGAGGAGCAGTGTAGCAAGTTATGTATCTAGATATAAATAAGGAAATATCATAGTATAGTTGGTAAGGGTATCTATGGTGAGGGGTAGCTGTTCTCAGTAGGTGATGACTTTTTTTTTTTGGTCTTCAACTTACAGCTAGGCTGAAGTTGCAATTCCAAAAATGGAACCCCCCTTTTTAATAGTCTGGATCCGCCCCTGAGTTTAGTTAGTGTACAATATACACTGTACTACGATCTGCGACCGCGGTCAAAGCTAAAGGTCAATGAACAAGGCCAATTTTTCACGAAGAACTACGGTCAAACTGTTTTCAACTGTTTTTCACCCAACATGATCAGTTGAAACCCACATTCCTTGTCAACACATTTGCACTAAGGAATAGCTAAGTCACTTCTACAGAAAGTGCATACTGGCTACATAGTTTACTCGTGCATGGATGTTCACTATATATGGTTAAGCATTATTTTGAATTAAGGTTTGCTTATTCAGTTATTGCACTGTAGCTATTTGATATATTTTGGCAGTTTATCACCTCAATTTGTTATGACTATCAAGGGCAGATCCAAGGGTGGAGGGAGTTGGATGAAATTTTGGTAAAAAGTTTCCAAATTTTCTGTTACATGTACGCTATACACTGAAATTTAAGGGATCTGCATGGGGCCACTATCCCCCAGAAAATTTAGTATTCTGTGATTGAACCTATAGTAATAATTTTCACCAAAAAGCCTTAAGCTGACATTTAAAACATATGTTAGGAATTTATTGATATACAGTAGACTGCTTGTGCCTGCTTCTGCTGATGCAGTATTAGGAGCAAGCCAAACAACAAAGAGGTGGAGTTTGAAGGACATGCATATGAATGCCATTCTGGGGGTCTGCATGGGGGAATTCTCCCTGGTTCAGAGATATAGGTTGCTATAATAAGAGCAGGGTACAATTTTGAAAACATTTCAAGAATTTTCTTGCAATTGAAGGTATTGAGAATAGCTTAACTCCATGTATCAACAAGTAGATTTGCACTATAAAGTTTGTGATTTGATCATTAAATATTTAAGGTGTCAAATGCAGCCATATGGGTAAGTTTCTACAAATATGCCTGCATAATAGGCTAAATGTTATGCCAGTATAATGCTAGATGGTATTCCTATTTCTGGTCTTTTAAAAATTGGATGAGGGCTGGAGGGTTTAGACATATGCCTTTATTTACATGCAAATTTTACTTCAGCTAATAAATCTTGTATCAATAAAATACTGAGGATGCAGGTAATTATTCTAGGGCTGTTAGGGGGAACTCCCCCCCCCCCCCTAAAATCTCAAGATTGAAGTAACACCTAACAGTGAAAGAATCAAGCCAGTACCATTATTAAATTATGCCTGTCTGAATGCATAAGTCAGCCAGTCAGTGATCAAACAGCAGAAAAGATTCCACCTAAAATTTCTCACAATTTAATGGATGCATTTTGGGTCACACTGAACACACTTTGGGCTTGATTTTACCTACAATATACTGCCATGGAGCCATGAAGGTATTGTGAAGCTGGTTTTAGGGTGATATTTTTGACCAGAAAAGCCCAAATTCTCATGATCCATATTTTGTACTGTATGATAACTGAAATAAAACTCTTGAAATCTAAACGTGACATCTAAAACTATAACTAATATGTAGATGGTAACCTAAAACCTTAACTAAACTATATAGTATAGCGGCATAGTCCCCAAAATTGGCAATATTGTGCACTTTTCATAAAGCCATGAAACTTTCCACATAAATAATACTCCTCATGACATGTAATTTTAGATATAGTGCCATTACTGAGTTGACCTTTGATGACCATTTTTGTACAGAAAATTGATCATTTTTGTCTTTAACTCCCTGAGGCAGTAATTAACTTGCTAAAACATGGTACCAAACAAAAGATCTTGCTGATAGAAACAACTTGGTTTTTATTTGAAGTCAATAGGCGATTTCATTACAAAGTTATGATCATTTTTACTAGCTGCAAAATTTGATAAATTTACCTGCCCTCGAGGTGTGAATTACCTGTGGGCAGATAATTATGCATACATTTATCAAATTTTGCAGCTAATACAAATACTCATAATATAAGAATGAAATCGCCTATTGACTTCAAATAAAAACCAAGTTGTTTCTATCAGCAAGATCTTTTGTTTGGTATCATGTTTCAACAAGTTATTTACTGCCTCAGGAAGTTAAAGACAAAAATGATCAATTTTCTGTACAAAGATGGCAGTAAAGGTCACCAAAAGTCAAATCAGTGATGGCACTAAATCTAAAAATACATGTATTGAGGAGTACTATTTATGTGGAATGTTTCATGGCTTTATGAAAAAGTGCACAATTTTTTGGTTGTGCCGCTATAGCTACTAATAAAGAATCTAATATCTAAAACTACTAAAATACATTAATGATGGTAACTAAAACCAATTCAGCTACACCTACTAAAAGTCTAAAAGTAAAATGCAATACTAAAGCAACACTATTAAGTACACATACTGCAAGATCTGAAGTGTGAATGACGCGTTAATGATACAGATGGTATACAATGATGGGCAACACATTTTGTGACTGCATGTACGTATGATAGCATGACGGACTGCAACATGTGCAGTAGGAAACCTCACAAGATAGACTAAATAAATTCTGCATGTGCTAACAATTTGGTTGACATCAACCCACCTGAAGGATATTATTACAAGATCATGGTCACCCGTTACAATTTAGGTGGTTGCAAATATATGTTAATTCATACAAGCTAGTATTCATTTTATCCTAGTGTCATTTACCAGCCTTGAAATATTTAAAAGCAAATTGAATTTTCTTTCTGTTTTGTACTGTATACTTGGTCTTGAGCTTGTACAGTAATAACAATAATATATAAGCAAATAAATACAATGTATAGGTGCATTTGCACTAGTGTAGACTTCACCACTTTACCATGGCATATAAAGGCTACTACTACCACTAATGAACACAAATATACACACAAATAGTACATTGCTACTACTATAGCTGTCTAAAATATCGATATCTACAGGCCCGTAGCCTGTGGGGGGTTCTGAAGAACCGCCCTCTTGGAAAAAAGGTCCCCAATTTTAGTAAAAAGGTCTACAATTTTAGCAAAAAGGTCCATAATTTAACCAAAAAGGTCCACAATTTTAGTATACAAGTCCAAATTTTCAGGAGCAAAAGTCCATTAGCTACAGTTTACTAGATATCACTAATAAAAAGCTAAATTAAATGCTCCTAGTAACTCATTCAATGCTTGCATTAAATGCAATGCAAGATAGAGATACTCTAATAGAGCAGTCAACCACTCTAATAGAACAATAGCTCTAATAGAACAGTCACAATTACATTTTCTTTAAAAGCTACTTAATTTGCATTCTAAACTGAGCTTTCATTAAAATATATATAAGATTTTGGTAGACAAGTCCCTCCATGCAGAGCCCATGAATATAGCATACTTCATGCCTCGCTCCATGCAATGTGTCAATTTCATTGTTTAAGACACCCTTTGTTCTGCTCCACTGCCCCTGTTGATCTTGGCAGAGTATTTAATCTTTCCCATTCTTATTCACTGTGACATTCCAACATATTTTTATTAAGACACATGCATGTGCAGATGGTATAATTACAGTAGCAGTAGAGATATTTTCCCAGATATCATCCATACAGCTGGTCTTCAGCTTAACTTAAAAATTGTTATTATATTGACTGAAATGCCACCTTTTAGTATCCATTTTCAAAACATTTCCTGGGGGAACATGCCCCCAGACCTCCCTAGTTTCAGCATGCTTCACATGCTGGGTGCGTACACCATAACATGATCTAAATCATTTCATTTAAAAAGGTCCACTTTTCTTCTAAAAGAACCTACCCAGATAAAAGTCTGGCTACTGCCCTGATCTATACTATAAGTGAAAATTTTGGAAATTCCTGAAAGCATTTTGGGCAAACGTTTGACTATATTTAGACTCAGGCCTAGGTATATAAAGTAACAGCCTACTGAGATTGAATCTGGTACTGAAAAAGTGACATATATGTCACTTGGCTCTCAGTGCCATAAGCATTGTGTATCAACTTAAAAGACATCATAATACTAGCTGTCATGTAAGGGCACAGCCTGTAGCTTTTTTCATCTTAAAGAACAGGAAATTGTATCATGATCAATACTAAACAAATTTTGCTATTGTGTTTATATATATATATATATATATTCCGTAGTGAATGCACTTTACAATGTCATAGTTCAAACCATATATTATTGTAAATGTCCATATACAATTATAATGAAGAGAGGGCTTGTGTGGAAAGTGTCAGCCAGAGGGGGAAGGATGACTCACAGTGTGCGGAATACATGTACACCCAGCTATATATGCATATAGCATGCTCCAGTTAATTGGGACATCCTCCCCCAGGAAATAACTATCACAAAACTAATATTTAAACCAAATATGAAAAGGTTGAGACCTGGAAGAAATTCTATAACAAACTATTTTGGTGGGTGCAAGATCAGTTTGAAACAATTTAACAGAACTATACATGTACTGTACCCATGCTATTGCATGGATTTTATGACAATATGGACTGTCAAACAGAATAAACTAGCTAGGGCTGAAATGCAGGGGCGGATCTGGGATTTCAGAAGGGGGAGTGCTAACATGGACACTTATATATGTGGCAAGAAAGTTGATACAACTAGTGTGAGAAGCACACTCAACATGTGGAGCATGCTCTATCTAGGGGGGTCTGGGGGCATGCCCCCACAGAAAATTTTTGCAAATTTTGCCTACTGAGATTGAATTTGGTAGTAATTTTGAGTGAAAAATGATGTCACCCTTTAATGTGATACTATTATTCCCCTACAGTTTGTCAGCATAACTAAAGAGCACAGCCAGTAGCTAAATTCAATCTTAAAGAACTAGTAGTGGAAACATATGGGTATCAGCTGCACATGATCAATTCTAGTGTTCTGAAGTATAGCATAATTTACAGTCTCATGGCTCAAACTACACTAGTTGTCCAAACAGTAGAGAGGGTAAGTGTGAGTGGAGAGGATAAGTAGACTCACCAGTGTGTGGAGTGCATGTGCACTCAGCATGTATAGAATTCTCCAGCTAGGGGGCTCTGGTGGCATGCTCTCCTGGAAATTTTTGGAAAATGGCTATCACAAGATTGAATTTAGAAGCTATTTTTAACCATAGATAGTATATTCAACATACTGTAGAATATACTATCTATGTTTTAACCAAATGTGGGTACAAGATGAATGAGTTCAGTTGAAAGTAAAAACAAAACTATACACTGTTTCTTATTATTGGATTTTAAGAAAATATAGTGGCTTGTCAAAGAGAATAAAGAATGTATAGTTAATTGAATGTTAGGTCAAGGGGAATATATGAACACAGGATTGGATCTATTTCATATATATAACCACTGTTCTGTGGTGCAGGTTGCTATTTCAGTCTACCTTATATAATGATGGATCCATCCATCACCATAATTGTTTTACAACTATTCTACAAATACAACTAGTTTTTGGCCACAACTAGCCCCTTTTTAACACACAATCATGACAACGTAAATGCTGCAGTATCATTTAAAGTTGAGTTTCAAGGAATTTGATAGTGCAAACTCCAGAAGCTGCCAGATTTAGAATGGGATTTGATCAAGTAAGGGAAACAAAACGAACAGCTCTCAGATGTTGCGGCCTTATGAACTTTAAAAATGCTAAGAAACTCACTATTATAATAAAAGTGACTATTGTTTTACTTGCAAGAGAAGCATTTCAACCTAAGAATCAAGTTTGTAGCAGAGCCTAAAAACTGACAGAAAAAGCTGTTTTCAGAATAGATTTCAATTAATAATACAATTTAGTACATCAAAAGTATAAACCTTTCTAAAGTGATAGGTATATAGCAGGATGTTTGGTACAATGGTGAGGGTAGCAGTGCACAGGTCTAGAAGAATAGGTTTAATTTCAGCTTGCACTCTGGTAACTTCTATAGTTTTAATAATGGATGTTCTATTAGAGTAGTTGACTGTTCTATTAGAGTATTTCGATTTTAGCAGCTTATAAAGTAACACTTACACCAAAAGTATAATTTTGAACCCCTCTTAGTAATTCTTGGATAAGATTAGCTATTCCCCTTGCTCTTTCCATCTTTTCATTGCCCATAGCTACATGTGTATAAAATGTAACTGCATATGTACTACAGGTTCTAAAAGCTTCCTGGCTTGCTCATTGTAAAATTTTGGAGGGGGGGGGGGGGTGCTTCGGCCCCCCAAGCACCCCCCTAAATCCGCCCTTGGAAACTATCATGGTTTTTTAGCATTTGAGTACTCTCTAAGCTAACAATCAAGTATTCACCAATACTAGCTACTTGTAGTCATACCCATTTGACAATGTTTTATAAATAATTGAAGCTTTTTAATTATAGCTTATACTAATAATTTATAGCTTATTCAGGTAACAACAATGATATGATACACACACTGTATTATGTGTACAGTACTGATGGTAGTGTTTCTGAAATTATACCAATTAAACTCTATAACCTTCATTATGTCACTCCCTGATGGCAAATGCATCATGTGAGCTGGGTCATGTGAACTTAACAAGTACTTGAGTACCAATGTCACTATCTGAGTACACCAAAATTCTTAATGAGTACTGAAATGTTTGCAGTATGTTTCACCCCTAGAATAAACAGTGTTGTATGATTAGACTGAATTGTATAAGGTCATATAGTGGATCAAAAAAAAAAAATTTTTTTGAAAACGCAGGACATGCATAGTGTACATAACTTCAGCTTCACACATAAAATTATAGCTACTTTTCAATAGTGTAAGCTGCTATTTCAATCAACTATGACCCCCATCACTATATTTTACAACTGCATGGTTCAAAGTTGTTTAAATGGTTTGACTCTTTTGGCTGAAAGCTATCACATAGCTACACATTTTCTCTAGCTAAAGTCTATGATTCAGAAATGCAGAACAATTTATCGGGTACAGTATAGTGTTAGTACATAATAACACACTCAAAATCTGACTATAAAATAAGTGCTAAAGATAGAATTTTGTGTTTTAGACTTCAAGAAGTGGATGTACCACCTACATAAGTTGAACAGTTGAACATATCCTGAAATGTGGATATGTGCACCTTGGCTATCAGGATATTTGCCTATATGGTCCCATTTGCATTAAACACACATGCAATTAAGCCTTGAGATCAGGACAACTTTCCAATAAGGACACTTTAGT
This sequence comes from Dysidea avara, assembly GCF_963678975.1. Classification (NCBI taxonomy): domain Eukaryota; kingdom Metazoa; phylum Porifera; class Demospongiae; order Dictyoceratida; family Dysideidae; genus Dysidea; species Dysidea avara. Next base: position 36,101,019 of record NC_089279.1, read on the forward strand.
GGAGTCCTAAGGTGTCCAGAATACTTGTATTACTGTCCATTATAGATAGCCTCTAGCTATATTTTATACAGTGAAAGAAAGAACAGCTAGGCTCACATATATGTATGACTGTGCCTATATACTTTCACCGATATTTACATTCAGTAAATAGATCATGACATGCCCTTTGTACTGAAGTTATGTCTGTTAGCATTGGTCACTTCTGTTCATAATGTATACCTTTTGCTATTTTGACTGAAACGGCCATCAAACCAAGTTCTTTAAGTTATTCCCCTACACTTGCATGTTGCTCTAGCCTTTAGGTAACCTTGCAATTTAGCATGCAAGAGAGACACTACACTACATTTCATAGAACACTGTATATATGTAATCCATGTGCAACATTACTGTACACTGTACAAACAGAATACATGAGTTGGTATGTATTTGTATAAAGCCAAGTTTGTATACTACATCTGTTACTAACCAAACACACTGTGTACCACACTATATATACCAGTGCTGTTGAATAAAGGAAAACATTAGTGGAGCAAATAGGTTTCAGCAAGAAAGACTTTTAAGTCAAATTTTGTTAATGTCAAACACTTTTTAAATAAACAATTACAGCAGATCATGCTTATATTGTGATGAATGTTCTAAATGGCTAGATTTGTGTATTCCACACACATCCAAATTGCAATTGCATCAATCTTTCAAAGTAGCTACAAAATTAATATGAATGTTTTTCATCCAGTGCTCTATGTTATGCATGCCGACAAGTTTTCAATCAATAGCTTAATTTCAATCTAAAAGTTATGAACTGTTGAATTTTGTGTGTGCATGCACAAATTGGTTACAGATAGACTGACATGTTTGAACCTTTTTATATATCATTAAAAAAGTGCAGATTGGGACAGTGCTGGCGATTGGTTCCAACAAATCCATAAAGAGTCGAGCTGTGAACAGGGTGCTGTGGTGCTTCAGCTGTATTGTGAGGAGTTGAGTTTTGTGTAAACTAATCAATGGTAAAAATATGTAACTGAAATCTTATCACTTTTAATGATTTCTTGTTTGCTGGTTTTGATTAACTTGTAAAGTCTGTCAAAACTTGCCTATTCTGTCACAGCTTGGCTATTTTAGCATGGAACTACTTTACATGTGCCCTATTCAAGGTCCAACAAGGCAGACAGTCAAGCTGATGTTGAACAAAGAACTTACACAGTTTACTTGTATCTGAATACCATTTAGTTAATGAGATTACGTTAATTTAACTACTACAAATTTACTTATTTGCTAAGCATAAAAGTATAGTGAACCTGTTTCCATTCTGGTCACTTTTGGGCCTGTCTTATTAAGGAGGTGGTTGCATTAAGCATGTTAATGTTGTTGTATACACAAATAACACAATTAAGGAGACTGTTACAATGGTCAGTTTAAATCAGTTGACCATATTATACAGTGATCCAATTAGACAGGTTTTGCTATTAAAAAGTATTGCACAATCACAAATGCAATAAAATACCTACAGTAAAGCAATCACAGAATGTGATCAAAAGAATCAGATGAAACTTGGTGCACGACTTTGTCTCATGAACTGCCTTTGTGCCAATTTTAAAAAAATTTGGTCAATATTTTAATAATTTCTCTGATTATTTAATATGGAATGACTGAAATACTAGAATCTCCTGAATTAATATCCCAATACTGACAGATCTAGAGGTCCAGCATATGGCAGGATGGTTGGCACAATGGTGAGATAGCAGTGCATAGGTTAAAAAATTTCAGCTTGAACACTATAAGAGTATACAATGGGGAGGGCAATAATAACTTTACAGTGCAAGGAATGGTACAATCGCAGTAAAGAGATAATTATCGATAACATTAGATTTTATATATTGCACTGATGGTCTGCTAGCAGCCGGAAAAAATTGAATTACATTAATACTTAATTAAAACTAGGGGTAGGAACAATGTTACACCAATTATAACAAGGACAAAGGGAATGATATGTGCATGAATTACTTGGATTTAAGTGTTCTGTAAAATGGTTCCACAAGTACTCATAAATTATTGATTTGGTTGTGTTGAAATGTAGTTCAGTGTTGATAGGGGGAAAAGCATTCCAAAGTCTAGGGAGGCGATTGAAATAGAAATCACAAATTTTAATATTTGATGAAATAATAGTGAAGCAACTTGTGAGCTGTAGCTGATCTTGTCCTACTATTAGAGAAGGCTACATAATTTTATAGTTTTATAGAAACAAATCATCCTGTGGAGAGTTCAACTACAAACAAGCCACCCTGTAGAAAGATCACTAGAAACTGTATAGAGTTCAGCTACAAACAGCTAGTTCAATAGTTGTAATGATGAATGTTCTATTAGAGTTTTAGCAGCTTAAAGTTAAGTCTTACTTATAGTAGTAGTAATGAACTATAGAAGACGTGGGGGTGAAAAGTAATGCAGGTAGGGATGAGAAGTGATTAATCAAGTTTTCTTGACCTTAATAGAGGGAGTCAAATCTTCAGCCAATATCAGCAATGGCTAGCTCAATTCTCTGGTACTGGGTACATTGGCCAATAGGAACCGGGGCCCAGAATTTCTCAGCGATACTGCACAGCTGTTGTAATACTGTATATACATGATACACTCCACCATACATACACACAATAAATTATAGGATATATAAATAACATACTTATAGTAAATAACAGTTAGCAACAATTACAGCGAAATTTAGGTTTTTCAATCAAGCTATCTGTGTCACACGGGGACTCAGAGTTAGTGGAAAGAATCTTTTCATATGGTGTGTGACAGCAGTGATACCACGGACATGTCTGTACTGTACAGCAGAGTAGTAAAGTTATGACTAATGCTACCAGACAAAATGTCACAAAAGCACAGACAATGCTGATCCACATCATATATTCGGTTTCTCCGTCATCATCTAGTATAAATCTGATGATAAAACATCACAAGGTGAATGGTTATTACTCACAGCAGGTAACACCGAAGTCACGTGAATGATTACAACAGTATGGCTTATCATTGCCATTACAGAATGTAATAGTACAGTTTAGCAAGCTCTTTTCATTTCCATTACAGGATATGTATGAGATCATGATGGGAATACTTGTGGAGGAAAACCTATCATGAACATACACAGTCAGGTATATAAGATTACGATTACTGACAAGTGTGGAACTATATCTACTCAGGCCTAATATGATTGCAATTACAGTTACCTTATTATTGTCATTTGCAAAACAGACAGGATGTGGAATTAGCTATATAGGGTATACAGCTATAGCTGGCTACTAATAACGCTACATCATTTTTCACTGGACTTAGTTGAAGGTATGATGGTGGGCAGTAAATATTGTAGCCCAGTGGCTAAAAAAACAACTATTTTTACAACTAGCCTGCCTAACTTGAGACCGGGGCTTTCACATACTGAGTAGTTTTGTGCTGTATATTGCAATGATTATCCAAACAGTTAAAGTAAAGAGAGAGCTTGTGTGACAAAGTGCCAGTAAAGAGGAATGCTGTAGGAACTTCTGGGGATCTAGGGCACACTCCTGGGAACATTTTGAAATGTAAGTATGCCAAGATTGAAGCTGGAAGCTATTTTAGAGAAATGATTGAGATCTGGAAGTAATTAGCAAGCTGAAGGGACAAAATATAAACAAACAACTGTGTATATAATATAATTACGTACAAGCAAGCAAGCAAGCCTTGTTTTAGGTTTTTTATTTTATATATAATGGACTGTAAGAAAGAGAATTAAAAGTAGTTGGATTGTAAGAGTAGACCACGAAATGGAAAGTTTTGAAAATGGTCATCTCAAGTTTGGATCTTGAGGCACTTTTAGTCAAATCCCTGTGGTAAATTATAACACAGTCAAGATGTACAACACATAAGCAATTAAGTATACATAACTAGTTTATACTTTTCTGTGGTACAGCTGGCTATTTTTGTCTACCAACTAGCTATAGCCCAATCACCATTTACAACTAGATCATTACAACTAGCTTTTTGGCCATCCTTTTTTTAGCCCCTGTGTTGTACCCTGATAACATGTTTCTATTGGATACAAGTGACACCGTAAACTATGACATTATAGTGTATGCCATATTTGGTGTTTGTATGTATGTATGTATGTATGTATGTACAGTGTGTGAGTGTGTGTGCGTATGTGTCATTACTGAACATGACCCTCTCCCCTTGTATGTAATAAATAAAACAATGTTGTGCATTGCATGTACTTTGTTAAATGGAATGGACAAATAATTGCCTTAGAAGTACAGCATGCCTCCCTCCAAAAATACAGGCAAAACTTTAAAAAAAGATTGAGATATTCTAATAGAGCAGTCAGTCAAATACTCTAATAGAACAGTCACCATACTGTATTAATAATCCTCCACAGTCACTGAGTATATATGCAGTACCATCCCATTGGGCACATTTAACCTGCTAGGAATTTTGTAGATAGCTACAGATTTTTGCAATTGAATTCATCATCTTTGTAATTGACTTTGTCTCGTTTGCAGTAGAGTTCCTCGCATTTGCAGTAGAATTTGTCCCATTTGCAATTGAATTCATCATTTTGCATTAGAATTCATCACACAAGAATTCATCATAATTACATTGACTCCAATAAACCAGCCGCTCATCACAAGATGGATCATGAAGAATACCACTTGAGACACTACAGAGTAACTGGAGCTGGTTATACGTGAAGCCATTGAGTTTGTTTGTTCACGAGTGACCACACCCATCACCAATGGCATAGCACAACTGTGTAGCACAATTCTGTAGCACAATTGCGAATGCTATTGAAGAAGCTGTAGCTATAGAAGAATTATTGCCTTACAACAGAAACAAAGGCACAGTTAGTATCTGGCCGATTATGCCAGCATAATTTAAAGTATCAAGCTTTATGCCAGAATAACAGAGACAATTTTCAAAAAAATGTGTAACAATTCATATTAAAAACAGATAATACAACTAACTTATTATTGTTTCTTTGCAGAAATAAATTCGGGATACTCTAATAGAACAGTCTCTTACTCTATTTTATTTATTTATCCTTATTTGCTTTACAGCATACATACAACAAGATATCCGGTGATTGGCAAGTTCTAAAGTACGCTGAAGATCCACTGGAGTAAGTAACATTACCTTTCAGGCTGCTCAAAAACATAATAGGTAAACATTCGAGCATGCATGCACGTCTAGACTGAATAACAGTTGATTGTTTCAGTTTAATGTCAAGGTTTAACCCAAGACTCTCTTAGGCAATAAAGCTACAGTTGTACAATCTTGGTTCTATGGGACTTATGGAGGCAGCCATGCATATGCATTAGAAACCTAACACACTCAGAAAGATTACCTTTTATTTAACATATAACCATCATCATATTTCATTTGTCTACATGCTACATGTGCTGTTTTCTTATGAACATCACTATCCCCAGAAAAATCACATATTGTTCCCCACGTGTTGTTCACACCCTGAATTTCCAGTCTACCAGACATTACATCCTTGTCACCATCACCAATACGTAAGTCACCATATTCTAAACAGCAACCACAAAAAATTAAATCATATAATTACAACACTATTACTTGTATACAGCTATTGTAGTTCTATAAGTCATAGCAGCAAGACCCCACATGCATGATGCATATTATATCAAAGATACCCACAGTTGCAGCACATTTATAAACTTTGCATTTCAAATACAATTTTTTCTGCTTTAGCTTATAACCTTATGCAATATAATTGGTACATTTTCTGGTATGGTATAGCAAGCTAATATCTATGTAGCTACCTAAGTGTATATACTTTCAGAAGCACTTTAAATTCTTGATTCTAGCTAATGGCACATATTCGTTTATTAAAAATGCATAATTAAGAAATACGGCACAGAGGGCATTGCATAATTAGTGTTTTGTTGTCAAGGTGTAGTTGACAGTGTTTTTTGTGTAGTTAATAGTGTTTTGCTTGTACTGGACAGCAGTTTTGAACAAGGTTATAATTAGAACACCAGCTGACTAATTGGGCAAGTAGCAGCTCACGCTTAGCTTAACCAACCAGCAGCTCACGCTGTGGTTAAGCTTGTTTGCATGTTAGTGGTTTTATCATTCACTAAACATATTGCGTAACAATACAGGAATTTAGTTTTAAGGTTTGTGTACTAGCTGGTCATAAGTTGTTTGACAAGTGATACTGAAGAATTACCATCAAACAACTTGTTACCATGGGTCAATGAAAAAGATGTGCCTGGTGCTAGTTTTTGTGGAAGAGACCCATCCACTTTAACCATTTCACAACTCAAGCACTGGTTACAACGCCGGCAAGCCTCTCTTAAGGGAAAAAAACCTGATCTTGTTGCTAGGTTAGATGAAAACTACTTGGTATATAGCTAACACATTGTGTCACAAATCACAGGGTAACAGCTTACATCAGAAATGGGTGGGATAAGGATGTTGTGAACCCTGGAAGTTGTCAAGGTGCTACTGTTAGTTTTTCATCACTGCTTCCAGAAGATATAGCTGGAAGAGGCTTAAAGATATTTATTCAGGAAGAATGCCAGAAGATGTTTTTGTGTTCACCAATGCACAAATGATCAGTTATTTCGTGGAGAGAACTCTTGCAGATGGTGAACCAGCCAATGATGTGAAAGCATTGAATAATTCTGCTATGAGTCTGTTTAGGTGTGGGCACATCCAAGATATCCTGATATCTCAGGCTAACGGTTTTTTGAACTTACATACCAAGTGCATGCCAGAGATGAAAAAGGACAAGATGTACAAGCTGTTCTTGCATTTAGATCCTGATATACTTGCTATATAGTAGGTGCTGAGTGTGGATGTCCTGCTGGTAAAGGACCACATGCTAGCTGTAAACATATTGGTGCTCTGTGTTATGCTCTAGAAGAGTTTAGCAGGTTTGGTAAGATCCCTGGTTTCTTAACCTGTACAGACCAGCTTCAGTGTTGGGGTATACCACGAGAAAAGAAGTTGGATATCATACCGGTTTCAGGTCTTTCATTAAGAAAGTGCGAGCTAATGAAGGAAAATTGCAATAAAAAATCCAGGAGTGTATTTGATCCTCGACCACTAGAGTACTGCACAATGGACAGAAAAGCTCTTGAAGAGTTTAGATGTGGTTTGCTGTCATTTGGTGAACCAAGCGCTTTCCTAGACATCCTTCTTCCACCTGAAAAGAAAATTAAGCATGACCACACATATTCGTTACCACCTCAAAGTGAACATGAAACAACTGGGCACTATTACCATCCATTGAAGAGAGTTCTACTTTTGAAGATGATGAATTGCCTATAGTTCAAAGTGATGAAATGACCCTACAATGCCTTCTTGTTAAGCTTAACCTAAGAGTTACTCCTCATGAAAGACAAAGGGTAGAATTGGAAACAAGGAGTCAATCTTTGTAACCAGAATGGCACTACTTACGCTACAAGCGGATAACAGGCTCTAAATGTGGAAGAATCCTGATTCAGAAGAAAAAAACAGTTGCACTGATTACATATTGTCTCTACCCCAAACCATTAGATCCCTTACCTGCACCAATGCTTTGGGGACAGCATCATGAGTCCATTGCTATACAAAAGTACATTGCATCCAAAAATCAAGTGACTGTTAAAAAATGTAGCTTTATTATCCATCCAAGACATGGTTGGCTTGGGGCATCACCTGATGATCATGTAGTTGACAGGCTGTGTAGTGAAGCAGAAGGAATTTTAGAAATAAAATGCCCATTCTCCAAGTGGGATGTTACACCATTAGAGGCTTGCCAAGATATCAACTTCTATTGCGAAGCTAAAAATTCTGCAGTTACCTTAAAGAAAAACCATGCCTACTATCATCAAGTTCAACTACAGTTGTATGTTGGGTCAGATCTATACAAATGGTGTGATTTTTGTGTGTATACCACCAAAGGAATGTCAATAGAGCGAATTCTACCAGATCCAGCATTGCAATGTGACAGCATTTCAAAACTTGAGTCATTCTTTGACAATTATTTACTACTAGAAATTGTATGCCCTAAATACAAGCCTAACTATGTTATATAATGTTCACCCTGTATGTATGTACTGCAATAGAGTTAGAGTGATTTATTTGGGTGTACACAGTGGGACATCCATTATTCAATCACAAATAAGTGGATTGGGGAATTGTATTCATTCATGCACATGCAGAACTCTACTTTAATAGAACATACAATAGTTGTCAAAATACTCTAATAGAACAGTCATTCGTACTATGCATAATTGAGAGTTTAGACAATCAAAGACCTACTGTATGTATGTGTAATGGTGAATACCACCTGTAGTGGATAGCTACTTACTATTGTATGTTATTATGTATAATTTTTGTTTGATATATACATTGATTACTTACACAGTGGTGGATTAAAGTTGGTGAGTACTGCGCAAACAAAAAACACTTGATTTGCTGTGTCTCTAAAAGATGTTGGAAGAGCCCTATCAAATATGTGAAAATTTTTTAATTGTTCCATGGCTCATTCCACGTGAATGCGCAATGAAGCAATTCGCCTAGTCTCAACCAGCTCTGAATTACTTAGCTGTTCCTTTCCTTTCATAAAGGGAGGAATGTTTAATTTGACCCCAATTAAAGCCAAATCTTCTGCAATATCAAAGCCCCTATCAGCCATAATACTATCATTGCTTTCCAACAGTTGCAACAAACCAGACTTTCTGGTGAGTTCCTTGTCTGAGATACTTCCAGGATAAAGATCTGACACAAATGTCACTGCTCCAGATGGTGATATTCCTATCAAACCCTTGTAAGTATTATGGCTTTTATACTTGGAATATGTCAGTTGTTGTAATTCTGTGATGGCAGGTTGTTCAACAAAGATTTCTGTGGCATCCACAATAATTCTTGTGCAGGGATATTTCTCTTTAAAGGGTTTAGGCATATTAAGTGACACAAGCTCTTTTGGAGGCCAGAGTGGAATGTTTTTAAACTGAAAAAATAGAAAATTAATCCAGGTGTTGAAGATCCTGGAAACAGTAGGCTGTGATATACCAAACCGATTTGCTAAGTCTTGTTCAAATAAACCCAATTTTACACGTACTAATACAAGAAAAAATTCATTAAGTGGTGAAAGTGCTCGTAGTCTTCCTTTATTTGTCTTCTTATCATTCTCAGTAGATGTGCTACCCCAGTAGTTCAGTTTGTTAACACATGGACCCAAGAAATTAAAACAAACTATTAACAAGTGTAATGATGAAAATCCAGTGTAGAAATTAACTTTACTGTTATCATCCTGAATATTCTCCAGCTGAAAAAAAAGTTTTTGTGTAATGTTTGGCAAGCTTTCTCTGATTCTTGTAGTTTTCTGTTTGTTTCTGATAAGGTTTCCTCTAGTGTTTGAAGGTCTTGGCATGTTAGATCAGTGTTCACTCCAATGTCACTATATTTAACTTGTTTGGGTTTTACTGCATTCTTCTTTTTTGTAATTAATGGGTGGCAAACAATTGGTCTGCGTGGTGGTGGTACTGTGACTCTGGTTGGCAATTCTGGTAACTTCAAAGTTGGATATTCATTCTTGTGCAAGTGTCTTCTTTTTGCATTTTTAAAATGGTCACTGCAAATTCTGGTGGAAGTGTTAATGGGTAAGTCAGATCTACCTATTTTATGTACCCATACTTTCAGCCATTTTTTATTGTGCAGTGGTAAACCAAAATAGCTGATGTTGGTCTCACGGGTTGACCTGTTGCAGGAATAGCACAGGAATTAACCATAATTCTCTATAGGTATCCAGGAGCAGTATTATAAACTATATCTTCAGAAGAGTACTATGTCTTGCTACACAATAGCTACGCCAGTTAATATGTTCAGTGTGAGCCACTACACAAGTGACTTGCCAACAAATTAGTCGCTATGCCACTTGCCAACAAATTAGTCAGCTGGTGTTTTAATTACAACCTTGTTCAAAATTGCTGTCCAGTACAAGCAAAACACTACTAACTACACAAAAACACTGTCAACTACACCTTGACAACAAAACACTACTAACTACACAAAAACACTGTCAACTACACTTTGACAACAAAACACTACTAACTACACAAAAACACTGTCAACTACACCTTGACTGACAGCAAAACACTAATTACGCGATTTAACGCCCATGCCCTCTGTGCCATATTTTCTAATTACGCATTTTTAATAAATGAATATGTGCCATTGTAAAATATGTGCCATTGTATGCTGTGACGTCAGAGCTATACGGAAGAAATTTTGGGATCTTTACTATGCCATTCTGCAGATCAAGTCACCATTATTCCATTCAGCCCTCCATTGTTTTCTTTTCTTCTGAGCTTTATTGTGTATTCACTTTTTTTTTGCACAATCCTGTTTTGTCCTTGTAGTCAAGTGGTTTCATTGTTTTAGTAATGTCTTGTCTTGTGTTACTGTATGTATGTGTTTGTGGGGAACTCGTTTGCAGGCTTGACCTTGCAGATTCAAGCTGTTCAACTGTGTCCAAGGGACATGACATTTTAAACATAGTAACTTAGCTATACTTTTCTCATTATGCATCTATCAATGTCAACCCCCCCCTCCATACACACCGGGGTCCCCATATACGTGACCTACTGGGGATATGACATCTATACATCTTGCCCCACCCCTGGGGCTTTTTCATGGCGGCAGTTCGTTGAACCACTAGCTAAATACTGAAAATTCCCCGGCTCAGTATAGAAACTCCACTTTCGAGGTGGACATAGTGGACATAGTGTGGTTGTGACAAGCTACTTATCCCATAATATTCTTATAGAAGTCCTCTTCGGATATAACAGTATTCTCAATAACACAACTGGCATAGCCATCTATTGAATCACTTACCTGCGACTCCAGAGGACAAGGTCGTCATTATGAAAATAGCAGCAACGATACACTGTATACTTCTCTTGGTGAGATCCTACAATGTGTGCTTCTAACTGCCTTTGTGTAAAAACAAACAACTGAGGTGTTACCAAATCTCCATATATAGTATCTATGCCGGGACTGCGTGAGAGATTTCCAGGAAACTTAACGTGGGTGCCAGGGAATTTTGAGTTATGATGTAATCTTAATGGCCGCGCCGCGAGACTCCGCACTGCAACACTGGAGCTACCATGACTCTTAGACATGATGGCCGTACATATAGTGCAGATCATGGCCATATTTTAATGTAGCACTCACCTTTGGTGCTTCAGTAATGTTTTATTGTTGATGCTCCAGAAAGACCAACACAGAACATGAAAGGTGTCTGCATCTGAATGGGATTGTATACAATTTTGCATATATGGAACTAGTAGTTTTCCATGCAATACCATGAAATCCACTACCATCACACATGAAAGAGCCAAGTTGTTATCAAGTGCAATAATGAGTGCACATGTACTTAAGAAAATAATTATTTTGATTCGGGTGGTTGATGAGAAACAAGTATCTCATTGCAGTGGCCCTAATTTGATCAGGTAACTACAGGCAACCAATTTAATTTCATCTTTTTAAAGACTGTATCAGTCAGTATTTCCCTGTAGTGATCCCTGGGCAGTTCATTTATTGTGAGTTGGCTAAAGCTGACTTGGTGATTTTGAAGACTGGGTGCCACATGATGGCATCACTCTTATCATTCCAAGATCGTTCCCCTGCAGAGGTGTTGTGCTCCTCTCAGAGTGAGCTATCTTTCAGTACACTTGAGCAGGTCAAATGCATCATTAAGCAGATCAAATGTATCATTAAAATTGATCAAGTCGTTGATGTATTGAGTACTGCCCTTGCTGATATCAATGCAACACTGTCTAGTGCTATTTTTACAGGCCCCAAACCACTTGGTCTGTTGTAGTCCTGCTACATTAACTCAAGAAGTCATCAAAGAGGAGAAGGTGTTGCTTTAATTTTAAGAGTTAATTAATGCAGTCAATGGAAGTTATGGGGATCTATGTAAATTGATCTCTGCAACACTGGCCTGTGCATGGTGATGTGTTCTCTTGTTATGCTCCAAGTTTTGCTGCAAGTTGAGAATGATTTCTGCAATCTTATTCAGGATGCTCTCTCCACAGTACCATGCAATGAATGAGCCCTACATTTATTTGTTGGGAGACTTTAATGCTCGTGTTGGATCAATAATCAATGATGGTATTAGAAGAACATAATACAAGAAAACATGGCAACATCCTAAATCACAGAAGTTGTACTGCATAAATTATGTGATTTAAAAATAAAGACTATCAAAGGAGATGTCTGGCTGCATTTGTGATGCATGCAGCTGGTTGAAATAGTGATCATTGAGGGCAAACACTATTGTTGAATGTTGACAAGAAGAGGAGAAGACCACATCCTAAAACTACTAGGAAAGAAATGACAAAATTGTGGATGTACAAGGAGAGTTGACAACTAGAGATAGATATTTAATGGCTGTGGATGAGCAGTTCTGTGGAGGTACACTAGAATGAACATAATGCTATTAATGAGAAATAAAGTAATTATGAAGTCGGAAAAATGAAGCAGAATTGGGATACTCAAGTGGTAAACAACCTGACTGGTTTTGAGACAGTGCTGCTGAGTCTTGAGGAGAGGAAGGATTTATAGTTTATGGTTGAGCACAAAAACAAGAGAGAGATAAACACAAATTTGCTATTGCTCACAGTGTTGCATAACAAGCTATACAATTTAGCTAAGGAGAAATGGTTTTTGCGTAAGGCTGAGGAAGCAGACAGAGGAAGATGTAATGGGAAAATTTACGGAAGTGCATTAGAGATATTGAGAGGATGAGAAGAGGGCTGGTTCCAGTGAGATCTAGTATGATGAAGATGAAGGAAATGCATGTTCTTCTGGTGAAGCAGAACAGGGAAGATGGAGGAGACACTTCACCAAGATTTTATGTTCAGAGTGAGTTTTCTGTAAATAAGGTGAGACAGAAACCAATTAGAACTGAAATGGAGGAATTACCATCTGTGGAAAAATTGTGTAGAGCTATCAGTAAAATTAGGAATGGAAAGGCTGCTGGTGAATCAGCTATACTACCAGAAATGGTGAAGGCTGCTTGTAGTCAAGTTAAATAGGTTATGTGAATTAATCCATGATGTGTGGAGAGATGGTGATGTAACTAATAACTATTGGTTCCCGTTCCTAAGAAGAGTCTGTGACAATTGGAGCGGTGTTAAGATATTTGGTAAGTGTATCAATTAAGAAGAGGATATAATACCTGCGTGCTGTCTGTGTTAATGTACAGGTGCAGAATGCTGGATCCTCTCTGAAGAGACACAATAGAAACTGAGTTCTTTCCATCATGTATATGTAGGTGTATTAGAATTATCTTAGGAATCTTCAACTGACGGTAGTCATCTGAACACAACAGACAGTAGTGGTCTGAACACATCATGATGAAAGAGATGGCGAGATATGGATTTTTGTGGACTGAACAGGTTATAGAGTAGCTTTACCATTTGGCAAGAATGGCAGACAAGAGAATATCCAAGACAATTCTTTTAGTTATTAATTTTTCTAAGCCCCGCCCTAGATGTGGTTGAAAGAAGATGGTTGAGAGATGTAGTGCATACCATTATTGGTATTGGAGTGAATGAGTGGTATGAAATGAAGTAGCTTTAGGAGGTCCAGGTCAGAGTGGAGAGCATTATACGTATCATATATATATATAGCAGAAGCATGCAGAAGCTTGTCAGCAAAAAATCCAGGGTCCATCATCAGCTAGCAAGGCAGCTCAGGGCTTTGCTGTGTATGCGTGTGCATGTGTTGATGTCGGTCAGCACCTCCAAAAGATATCACTTAAAATACACCAACCCCTGTGGCAAGCCTCCTAGGGGATACTGAACTCTGCACTGAGGACAGTCATGGATTGGTGGACATTGTCATTATGCCAGATCAAATGTATGTTCCTATTTACACTGTACTTATTAAGGCTTTACAGTGCAAGTGCTGAAGGTCTGTAAGACACCAGCCTGTTTAAAGTTGTTACATAAAGTGTATTTGAAAAGGTGGAAAAACCCATGGCTGGACCTGGGCAGCCTCGAACCTGCAGCCATCCGATTAACGTTTGAATGTTTACAGGAGTCTGCCAGGCAGTCAGGATGCTTTCTCCTTGCCCATTGTAAGTATATATATATATCTATAGGAACTCTAGAGAGTGACTTATTATCCCTTGTGGAACCAAATGGACATTAGTTTATTTATTAAGGCTCCTACTGGGGTTTAATGGGTACGCTGGTTTCCATGTGATGGTGTGCACTAGTGGTGCAACTGTCCACTTTTCTTCTGTCTGATCCTTCCAATTAGGAAAGCCATGTTTGTGGGTAGCAGAGAAGGAAAGAAGGGAGGAAAACAGGTGTGTGTGTGTGTGCGTGCGTGTGTGTGTGTGCATGTTGGTGGGAGGAGGGGGGAATTGCTAAGAGGTTCAAACAGTCTCCTGTAGAGCCAACATATTCAATTAAAAACTACAAAAACCAGATACGCAAATAAAATTTGCCAGCCTATAGATATGTGAATTCACCTAAGAAGCATAGATTAGAGGTTTAGTATTTAAAGTTTGAATTGTAATTTCCTGTGTATAATGCAGTATTTATGGTTATGACCCATATAAAATTTATTAGAAATACAAAATAATTAAATTGCAAGGTGACAAATCAGATGGCTGATAACTTAACAGCAGCATAATATGCAATTAAGGGGCAGTGAAGCAGGCCAAAGAGTGAGGGGGCTAGGCCAACTGTAAACTGAAGACCAAAAAGAAAAAAGGTAACTACCTGCTGACAATAGCTTCCCTCCACCGACTATATCTCCTTATTTATAACTACACAGATGTAGCTTGCTACACTGTTTCTCTGAATACTGTGACTGTTCTATTAGTCTAAGAGTATATCGATCTTTTCTTGCAAACAACGTCCCATGATGGGGGGGAAAATGATGCAATTTTTTTCGCTGCTACACTACATTGCCTAAAATTTGATTATAGCTGGATGTTGGAGGTTAGTAGATAATATAACAACAGACTATTTTGAAAATTATTACTGTTCTATAACAGTAGACTATACATGTACTTTACTTGACTGTTCTATTAGAATGTATTATGTGAAAAGCCAGGCTTCCACACACATCCAGATTTGTGGGATGATGACTCAATGTAGAATTTTGACCAGTCATTGCAAATACAATGAGAGGATTTTGTGAAATTTGAAGGTCAATAGTATACCGAGTGGTCAAATTACAAAAGGTTAAAGTTGAAGAATTGGGTGTATGTGGAAGCCTGGTTTTGTCAAATCTGCTCACATATGACTGTTCTATTAGAAAAAATCGATCTGGAACCAGATCCTGTTTTCTTACATATTACACTATTGGGATAGTATGAGATAGCTCTCACATTTTCACCTGTGATATTAACTGCAGAAAAACTGTATGTTTTTTGCATTATATTTTTAAAACTACTGCAACCTGGCAAGCAGCTAGCAAGGTATACTATTTTCTAGCAAGGTATACTTCATATAACCCTGAATATCCTCAGTTTGAACTCTGTTCCCGGTGTACAGGAAGCACATTGTAAGCAAACTCAACACTGCATGTAACCATGCAACACATAACTAGCTACACATAGTTGACAGCAACACTGAGCATTCTGCACAGATGATGCTGGGCAATACTCTTGCAGAATTGTTAGTGGCATAACCCCTGGTAGTGACGTATGTGTCTGTAGCAGGATCTGCCATACCCATAGAAACATGTTACTAAGCAATCAGTAACATGGTACTAAGGAATTAAATCATGTGACGGAATCAGCAGGATATGGACAAATATATTTCCCATAATAATAACTCACATTATGTATACATCTTGTGTAGCTAGTGTGTTTACAATAATAAAATATTAT
Source organism: Dysidea avara (assembly GCF_963678975.1). Classification (NCBI taxonomy): domain Eukaryota; kingdom Metazoa; phylum Porifera; class Demospongiae; order Dictyoceratida; family Dysideidae; genus Dysidea; species Dysidea avara. The sequence continues at coordinate 36,116,920 of NC_089279.1, forward strand.
AATAAGAATTGTTTGACTACAGTATAGGCTGCTTGTATCCTTTTGATGACTACAAGACTATTGTAATCCAATAACGATTATAGGAATAGCTAAGAAGGTTTATAGTGTTTATTTCAGCTGTGTACTGTATAAAGATTGGCAACCACAACCACCTGCATTCATGTGTTACACAGTTGTCAAGGTGTTTGCTAGTATTTTCAGGTGTAGGTTATTGGATTGCAATAGTCTTGTAGTCATCAAAAGGATACAAGCAGCCTATACTGTAGCCAAACAATTCTTATTATAATATTTTATTATTGTAAACACACTAGCTACACAAGATGTATACATAATGTGCCAACATTGTCACTAAAACCCTTCTCATACAGCAGATATATATTCCCCAGTACCGTGTACACTTCCTCACACAACACATTCACTTTAACGTTTGTAGTATATAGTTTGCTGTCCATCTTATTTTGCCAAGTACCTCCACCTATAGCTAATGCTAATATTAATGTATATATTATAGCCCTTGCAGTTATTGGCCTAGTTGCACACTTCATATCACAACCAACTATAGTTTTATGCTACTGTGGTCACTTTCAATATATGCATGATAGGTACATTTCCTAGAAATGTATATATATATATATGCCTATATGGCTTTCCACCAATAAGGAAATAACTATAGTAATTTTGCCAGTCTGGCTGTGAATAATCCAAACATGGCTTACATGGGAGTACACTGGAATGTGCATTGCTATGGCAAACAGAAAGAACTGATCTGATGCAACATTAAAAGTACCTTTACTATATTACTTTTTCAGCACTCTGTAACTTGCTGTGTAGTATGTTCTTCAGCTTCTTGTTTGTTGCCTGTTTCAGCAATCCACTGACTATTTCTTTTGTAACTTTAATTTTTGTTTAAGATTTACCTAGTTAATATACAACAGATCATAACACTGTAAGCTTTATAATAATGGTGCTAATTCACGGATATATACAGATATTTATGTCAAGTAGTGCAGTTCATACAGTGACATAGACTCTGAGACAATGTACCATCTACAGTTAGACTGTCTGCATCACCACCACTACTACTGCTATGCCGTCGTTCTAATTCTATGCGACTATAAGAATGTCTTCTTTTACGAACTAGCATACAACAGACACATCCAGTGACAGCAATAACCAGCACTACTAATAATACAACTCCTCCAGCACTACCAGCAATGATAATCCATAGCTTGTCATCATCTTGATCAGTTGTAGCTATACAATTTGATAATAATACCTTAAATGGTAGTAACACTATAGCCACTTACAGCAAGAGATACCAATATCACGTGAATGTGTTGTACAGTATCGTGTACTAGGGACACGACATAATTCAAGAGTACAATTGTATAGCACTTTCTCATCTCCATCACATCCTGTATAACATACCGCAATAGACAAGTTGGTTGGGGGGAAGCTATATTAAATAATAAGTATTGTGTAGTTACACATGTTAACATACACCTGTGCATAGTATATGTTCAACAAACATGTACAATTTGAGCTACTCATCCACTCCACATATAACACTGTGTTATGGATCTATTTTAATTCAATAGGGATCAGCATTTATATCAGTTAAACTGATTATGTAAATTAACATTACAAAATTAATACATGATGTAATCACACCTCAACATTCAACTGGTGTCCAATTAAGTACTGAGTTGCACGGCATAACCATTATATAAAAGCAGTTTAATACTATAACGATTACTTTTGTGTTCTTGTATGTAAGTATGGGAAGTGAGACAGATGCCAACGCATGCCATATTCCCAGTGAAAGTAAAATGGGATCTTAATTAGGGCATTTGACACATTTTGAATAGGTTATTATTTAGAAAATGGATTTTTCATGAAGAGTTTGCCTATAAGTTACATATATTTAATTTGGTACAATACAATCCAACAAATAATTTCAAGTAACACCCACTCCAAAATATGCACTTTAAGGCACCATTCTATTTTCACTACCCCATAGCATATAGCTATATCACTACAAATTACATTGAAAATTTTTGCAATAATCAGAATAACTGAGCTACACATATACATCTTACTGTTGATCAGTAAGTAGATTGCCAGTGTGGTATCCCAGCTGTCTACAAGCCACTTGTACAGCATTGCTATTATCATCAAATCCATAGTTGCACACAGTACCCCATGTGCCATCCTTGTCCTGAAACTCCAGTCTACCAGACTTCACACCACAGTTGCCATTGTCATTACAGATACGCATGTCACCATAGTCTAGTGTTGTGACACAACTTATGGTAAGATCATGCACGTAGTAATAGGAAGACATACATAACCACTATTCTGAGGGTTTACCAGTCACCAACACTGGGATGGTTATAGACAGTCAGTGGACTAAACTGATGAACTATATATATATATATATAGAATGGACTACACGGTTGCCGAGATATCGATGCATGCAGCCTTTCCTGCATGCTTTCTGTTTGCTGCTTATATAGTGATAACCAACTGAGCTATAATGTTATGTGCTTATCCTAGTATGGACTGATGGCAAGTACCATTAAAAGAAAGGTCAATCCTGAATTGTGAATTAATGATAATTGTGTTTCAAACAAAAGCATCTGATTAGCTAAAGGATTTCATGGCAATACTGAGGCCAGGATAAGTTACTTCATGATCTCACTTGCATATCTATACAATTTTCGAGCAATGCTCCTTCATTCTCACTTGGATTTCCATCAGATTTGTACAATTTAATCTACAACTGAAGGCAAATTATTTGATCCGGGTTGGGTGGCGATTTGTTAAACTATAGAAATACCCTTTTAAATTGCTATTGTAAATAAGGAAGCTACGAAACACTCTAAAGCTCTACCTTCATAACATGATGACAGCTTTCCGTATGTGCCTTTGTTAGATCCTGCGATTGCATGCAAGACTGGAGAAATCTAGGCCATAAAATTTCAAACACAAACTCCTCCTAGGTTTCCCCTCTAATCTCTCCAAACTCACTAAAAAAATTAATATCCTCATATTTATTTATTAGCAAAACTCTTAGGGGTTACATGCTAATATACATAATCATTATGTAAATAAGTAAAACCTAACTGTTTCTATGCCAATTTCATGTAGATCAGGGTAGGGTAGAGAATTCCATTCAATAGTCATCTAGGGGAAAAATTAGTAATTTCTGTACTGGGTTGGCAGTGAGAGAATGTTGATGATTAGCTCTAGCGTTCAGAACTAAAGATGGTGACAGCAGGTAGTGGTAGGGAACAATAACTAAGTTGTTTACTAATTCAAATAAAAGGATTATTTCTATACATTGATCCTGTAGGGTTGGCCAATTTAACTGGTGTAGGATTGCAGTGCTGATGCTGTTGCAATGGTCTCTTTGCCATGGGTTGTTTGTAACAAACTGTGCTGGCAGCCCTATATGTTGATTGATTACATTGTGATGGTCAATTTCAGATACAGTAAAATATTTCTTGACTAGATTGCTAGTGTCTTGTGCATGGTGGTATCATAATACAATGTCTTACACAAATTTGATGACTCAACAGATTGAACTGTTAGCTACGTACATAGTGCAGATTGTGTACATGAGGTGCATATGGTATGACGTATGTCATCATTGCAGCACTCAAGCATCAAGTTCTACCATCCATAGGAGCTCCAAAAAAAAAACAAATCAACACTCATGACACAGCCTTGACTAAGCTGTCACTTCATATAGTTGGAAATGTGGAAAAGGATAGCTCATGCAGTGAGTAGCTATATATTTTGGAACTTGCAATTACAAAAAGAAGTGATATCCGCACAAACAGCCAAGCTGTGAAAATAGGTGTGGCCATAAAAAGCCTGGGTGAAAGCAGCCAACAAATGATATTTAACTTTTTATTAAGGCTGTTTTTGTGCGGATAGCTATACATCAGACTTTCACATGGTTTGAGTCACCCCAAAATTCCCAATAGCTATAAGTGGCCAGACCGCTGTTTTTTTTTTTGTCAGGCACATGCACTACCCCACAATACTAGTTACAGGTCTCGACATACAGTGACAACAATATACAATGTGTAGCCTACTTGCAATAGCTGTGGAAGCGATGAGCATCACTAAAATAAGCTGCGTGCCTCGCTGAGTGCCAGTGCTGGTGCACGTGAATATCAATTTCATTCCAACGGACACGGTCTGCATTCAGTCATCTACTGTTGATCAGCTATTGCCAATCAACTTTTCCAGTTGTTGTTGTTGTATAGCGAGTTCAGCACTCCCGTGATGCACCCATACTAGTGATGATTATAATTTGAGGTTGGGGATTCCCAAACGAAAATCCCCCTCATGAAGTCACACAGTGTAGCTACCACATGCAAGCCTGTACATTATAGCTACATTTGTCAATTACGAGGGGTAGCTAATATACTATCTATGCTAACGTCTTGGGACTCTCGTACACTATCTGAGAAATTCAATTATAAATACATATAAATACAAGAAATATTACAGAAATATGTTTTGAAATACCGGGACTCTCGTATATACACCGTGTTGCGTATTTTGCGTGGGAGCTACGCATCACGATATGCAGACCACTGAACTATACGAAGCCCACTGATGTACTTGCTCTGCATTACAAATTACAAATGCAGAGGGTGTTGGGTCAGCTAATAATCTGATATGGCCGGTGGTATCAATGATTTGTCAAAGCAACTGTGCATCTGTACGAATCTGTTACTATAGTCAAAACATGTTACTAAGGAATAGTAAAGCAATCCCAGTAATTCTATCACAGGATAGCTATACAGACCACAATATGTTTACCTACATATTTCCTAGAAATGCATTTCTATGTTTTCATGAAACCATAATTGAAATAACCACCTGGGTATTATCAAGACACACGGTAGTGTGTCGTGCGGCCCAAGAAGCCGGCGCGTAACACCCGTGAGTATGCGGCCCAAGAAGCCGGCGCGTAACACCCGTGAGTATATTGACAGGAAGAAAGAAAACGCAATTTTCGCACCTCCGTAGCTCTGTGCTTCCTTGATGAAACAAGACGATTTTTGCTGTGGACATGCCCCCCAACTGCAGCACTCTACATTCCAAATTTGAGCGAAATCGCTTAGCGCGTTCCCGAGATATGCGACTTCAAAAATTGGTTGAGTTTCTTCGTTTTTTTTTTCTTCTTATTTTTCTTTTTCTTGTCGCACACTTACAAAAACTGCTATAAAACTCGAACGCGTTATCCGATTGCCTTGAAATTTGGCACACAGAAGGGGGGTATAAAGGCGCATCTCGGTACCAACTTTGGCTGGAATACCATAAACAGACAAAGCGTTATGAGCGATTATGCACGAAAAATAACACCAATATGTTGTCACGCCTACAGGGTAAACCGCGTATGGGAAGAAGCTGAAAATCGGTGGGTGAATAGGTTAACTATTGAACCTCAAACCTTTTGTGGTTTGAAAGAAATCGAGCTAAAAACCAGGAAGATACAGCGAAAAAATCAACAGTGTGTAACAATTACGCAATCGAGATTAGCTAATTTTTAATATTTTTATTTTATTATTATTATTATTATTATGCTTGCCACGCCTACCAGGTAAACCGCTTGGGGTAATGCTTTCAAAATCGCTGTACAGATGGAGTTATCATCTTAGAAAGGCTCTTCAATGGTGTAGAAGAATCAGACTTAAAGCCACGGAGTTATAACACGAAATCCAACTTGGTGTAGCAAGTGCGAGATCAAGATACTCTAATAGAGCAGTCATCCTAATAGAGCAGTCACCCTGAACAGAATTCAAGAGATCAGTTAGAAATAAGTAACCTGTATAGAGATCAGCTACAAACAAATCACCCTGTAGAGAGTTCAGCTACAAACAATTCACCCTGTTAAAACATCAGTTAGAAGAAGATTTCTTGTAGAGAGTTCAGATACAAACAAATCACCCTGTTGAAAGATCCGCTAGAAGATGTCACCTTGTAGATACTTCAGTTACAAAGAAACCACCATGTAGAGAATTCAGCTACAAACTAGTGACCCTGTAGATACATCAGCTAGAAGAAGTTACCTTGTAGAGAGTTCAGCTACAAAGAAACCATTCTGTAAAGAGCTCAGCTGCAAACAAATCACCTATACAGAATTCAGCTACAAACAAATCACCCTGTAGAGAGATCAGCTAGAAGAAGTTACCTTGTAGATAGTTCAGCTACAAACAAATCATCCTGTAGAGAGATCAGCTAGAAGAAGTTACCTTGTAGATAGTTCAGCTACAAACAATTCACCCTGTACAGAGCTCAGTTAAAAGAGGTTTCCTTGTAAAAAGTTCAGCTACAAACAAATCACCCTGTAGAGAGATAAGTAAGAAGAAGTTACCTTGTAGATCGTTCTGCTACAAACAATTCACCCTGTAAAGAGATCAGCTAGAAGAAGTTACCTTGTAGAGAGTTCAGCTACAAAGAAACCATCATGTAGAGAATTCAGCCGCAAACAAATCATGTATAGAGTTCAGCTACAAACAAATCTCCCTGTAGAGAGATCAGCTAGAAGAAGTTTCCTTGTAGAGAGTTCTGCTACAAAGAAATCACCCTGTAGAAAGATCAGCTAGAAGAAATCACCTCGTAGAGAGTTCAGCTTCAAAGAAACAATCATGTGAGAGTTCAGGTACAAACAAATTGTCCTGTAGAGAGATCAGCTAGAAGAAGTTACCTTGTAGAGAGTTCAGCTACAAAGAAACCATCATGTAGATAGTTCAGGTACAAACAAATCACCCTGTAGAAAGATCAGCTATAGAAGAAATCACCTTGTAGAGAGTTCAGCTACAAAGAATCTATCGTGTAGAGAGTTTAACTACAAACAAATCACCCTGTAGAAAGATCAGCTATAAAAGAAATCACCTTGTAGAGAGTTCAGCTACAAAGAAACCATCATGTAGAGAGTTCAGCTACAAACAAATCGGCCTGTAGAGAGATCAGCTAGAAGAAATTACCTTGTAGAGAGTTCAGCTACAAAGAAACAATCATGTAGAGAGTTCAGCTGCAAACAAATCACCTGTAGAGAGTTCAGCTAGAAACAAGTCACCCTGTAGAGAGATCAGCTAGAAGAAGTAACATTGTAGAGCTACAAAGAAGCTACCATGTAGAGTTCAGCTGCAAACAAATCACCCTGTAGAGAACTCAGCTACAAACAAATCGCCCTGTAGAAAGATTAGCTAGAAGAAGTTACCTTATAGGGAGTTCAGCTATGAACAGATCACCCTGTAGAGAGTTCAGCTACAAACAAATCACCCTGTAGAGAGTTAAGTTACAAAGAAACCACCATGTAGAGAGTTCAGCTGCAAAAAAAATCAATCACTCTGTAGAGAGTTCAGCTAGAAGAAGTCACCTTGTAGAGAGTTAAGCTGCAAATAAATCACCCTGTAGAGAATTCAGCTACAAACAAATCACCCTGTAGAAAGATCAGCTAGAAGAAGTTACCTTGTAGAGAGTTCAGCTACAAAGAAACCACCATGTAGAGAGTTCAGCTGCAAACAAATCACCTGTAGAGAGTTCAGCTAGAAACAAGTCACCCTGTAGAGAGATCAGCTAAAAACAAGTCACCCTGTAGAGAGTTCAGCTAGAAGAAGTCACATTGTAGAGAGTTCAGCTACAAAGAAACTACCACGTAGAGAATCCAGCTGCAAACAAATCATCCTGTAGAGAGTTCAGCTAGAAGAAGTCACCTTTTAGAGAGTTCAGCTACAAAGCAACCACCATGTAAAGAGTTCAGCTGCAAAAAACTCAATCACCTTGTAGAAAGATCGGCTAGAAGAAGTTACCTTGTAGAGAGTTCAGCTACAAAGAAACCACCATGTAGAGAGTTCAGCTGCAAACAAATCACCTGTAGAGAGTTCAGCTAGAAACAAGTCACCCTGTAGAGAGTTCAGCTAGAAGAAGTCACATTGTAGAGAGTTCAGCTACAATGAAACTCCCATGTAGAGAGTTCAGCTGCAAACAAATCACCCTGTAGAGAACTCAGCTACAAACAAATATGCAGTGAAAAAGATCAGCTAGAAGAAGTTACCTTGTAGAGAGTTCAGCTACAACGAAACCACCATGTAGAGAGTTCAGCTACAAACAAATCACCTGTAGAGAGTTCAGCTAGAAACAAGTCACCCTGTAGAGAGATCAGCTAGAAACAAGTCACCTTGTAGAGAGTTCAGCTAGATGAAGTCACATTGTAGAGTGTTCAGCTACAAAGAAACCACCATTTAGAGAGTTCAGCTGCAAACAAATCACCCAGTAGAAAGTTCAGCTATGAACAGATCACCCTGTTGATAGTTCAGTTAGAAACAAGGAATCCTGTAGAGAGATCACCTAGAAGTATCGCCTTGTAGAGTTCAGCTACAAACAAATCACCTGTAGAGAGTTCAGCTACAAACAAATCACCCTGTAGAGAGATCAGCTAGAAGAAGTTACCTTGTAGGGATTTCAGCTACAAACAAATCACCCTGTAGAGAGTTCAGCTACAAAGAAACTATTCTGTAAAGAGCTCAGCTGCAAACAAATCACTTGTACAGAATTCAGCTACAAACAAATCGCCCTGTAGAGAGATCAGCTAGAAGAAATTACCTTGTAGATAGTTCAGCTACAAACAAATCACCCTGTAGAAAGATCAGTTAGAAGAAGTTACCTTGGAGAAAGTTCAGCTACAAAGAAACCATTTTGTAAAGAGCTCAGCTGCAAACAAATCACCTGTACAGAATTCAGCTACAAACAAATCGCCCTGTAGAGAGATCAGCTAGAAGAAGTTACCTTGTAGATAGTTCAGCTACAAACAAATCTCCCTGTAGAGAGATCAGCTAGAAGAAATTACCTTGTAGAGAGTTCAGCTACAAAGAAACCACCATGTAGAGAGTTCAGCTGCAAAGAAATCACCCTGTAGAAAATTCTGCCAGAAACAAATTGCCCTGTAGAAAGATCAGTTAGAAGAAGTTACCTTTTAGAGAGTTCAGCTACAAAGAAACCATTCTGTAAAGAGCTCAGCTGCAAACAAATCACCTATACAAAATTCAGCTACAAACACATCACCCTGTAGAGAGATCAGCTAGAAGAAGTTACCTTGTAGATCGTTCAGCTACAAACAATTCACCCTGTAGAGAGAGCAATTAGAAGAAGTCACCTTGTAGAGTGTTCAGTTACAAAGAAACCACCATGGAGATTTCTGTAATCAATATATGTGACCGGATTTGCGAAAAGGGGTCTTCCACACACATCCAATTCCGTAAATGTTGGAGACCATAACTCAGTGTTCAAGTAACATATTAACCTGAACATTTCACCATGTATTCAGCTATAGTGGTGCTCACCACTGCCCAAATATCAAGGCAATAGCTCTTTCCAATCTGAAGTTATCAATTGTCAAAGTTGGCAAATTGGACCCCTTTTCGCAAATCCGGTCACATATGTATTATACAGTATATATAATTTGTACATTTACTGATAAAATATTTAAAGTACATCTACTTCATCTTTTCTTCTTCCTGTTGTAAAGAAAAAAACATAGGTTTAAAAAGTCCCAAAGCTGGCCATAGGCCGGCTTTGGGGTATACAAATACAAAAAGAAATGAAATCTAATCCAAAACAGCCAAGCTGTAAAAAAAGTGTGCGGCCCTCAGAAAGGCTATGGTGAAAAAAGATGTGAAATCCAAGGTGGCGGCCAAGAAATGGCTGTGATGGTAGGTTAGTGGTAAAAATTTTAATAATGACAATTTAGGTGAATTTTTGTGAAGCGGCACAAAAATTCACCTGAATTGTCATTATTAAAATTTTTACCACTAACCTACCATCACAGCCATTTCTTGGCCGCCACCTTGGATTTCACATCTTTTTTCACCATAGCCTTTCTGAGGGCCGCACACTTTTTTTACAGCTTGGCTGTTTTGGATTAGATTATCATTACTGTATTATACAGTGTATAATGTACAGACCTCAATCACTAGTATAGTGTACATGATTAGTTAACAAACTAAACGTTAATTAAGTAGCTAGCTAGTAGAGTTTTAAAAGTATCAACATTATCAGTTTCCACAAGGTGATCGGATAGGGGATTCCATAATCGGATTGTCCTTGGAAAAAACAAATACATGAAAGAATCAATCCTTGAGGGTAAGTGCAGGAATTTCTTGTTGCTACTATGAGTGATACTGGGAACATTATGAAGGATATGATCACAAGGGATATCTACATACTGATTTATAATGTTATGAAACATACCCAAAATCGAGTCATCTCTTCTTCTCTCCAATGATTGCCAATCAAGTTGATTTAGCATAATACCAGGAGCATATCAAATCCTACATTGATTCTAAGAGGCAGTCAAGGAAAACGTGGAACAGTAGTATCTAGTCACCTGAAGGAAACCTAAAAGTGTACATGTTGGACAGATCACTTTACTTGATGTGTTCCAGCGATACTGACTGATTGTTGCTGACTACATGCTTTACTTTGCATGTTTTACAGCACTGGAATTCTTAAATCATGACTTTACTAAATATGGAACATCAATAATATATGTGGCTATAACCCCTGCATATTTGTATGCCATGCACACTCAATACAGTTATACAGTAGGACAGGGGCGATGGAGCAGGCCAAAGAGTGAGGGGGCCAGGCAAGCTGTAAGTTGAAGACCAAAAAAAAAGGTCACAGCCTGTTGACAATAGCTGCTCTCCACCAATTACATCTCCTTATTTATAACTACACATACGTAGCTAAGGAATTTGCTACACTGCTCTGAATATTGTGACTGCTCTATTAGAGTATCCAGATCCTGACTGTTCTATTAGAGTATCTTTGATCTTTTCTTGCAAACAGTATCCCAAAAAGTGAGGGGGGCCCCTTGCCTATGCAGTAGAACCTTTATCATCTGAACACTTGTGCCAGTTCAACCATAAAAGTGTTCATGTTCAGATAAGTAAATTTGTTCAGATAAATGAAGCCAATTAATTTATATACAGCATTCTGTTGAAATACAACATATACACTGTCCAGCACTTGACAGCCAGTCTGCTGGTGGTGATGGCAAGGGCGGAAAAAATAGAACATACATTTACTCTAATAGAACGTTCACCCAATGACGAAATACTCTAATAGAACAGTCACTAATACTGTTCAGAAAATCAACGGTGAGGTCCTACTGTACTCTTAATGGATGTAAATCACTGGTACAGTTATGTGCACATAAGAAAATGTTTACTATGTGGCCAGTCAGCAACATGAATTGTCATTAATAAAAAACCAAGAGATCTTCAGAGAGGTCAAAAAACTATAAAAAGAAATTCAGATAAGCTACTACCAAGAATTCATAATATATAGACAGGATATTATGAACTCTTGCTACCACAAGTCAATAATAAACTATGTTACAGTGAAACTGAGACCTACTAAAAGTGAAAGAGAGAGATGGCTACTCAGTTTCACTGAAATTGGTTCTCATTAACAAGTTTTGTGTTCATGTTTTGCAGCACAAATTATACAAAAACTGTAACTGTTATGATTGCCCTAAAACCTCATAATTATTTTGTTTGTCTTGTAAACTCTATAATAGCCAATACATGATATTGTAGATGATCAATGCTAGTCCACCCACCACTTGTGAACGTCATCATCTTTATCCTCATTATTTTGCTGAACATGTACTGTGATCTAGTATAGCCTGTCACCCAATAAGGGTTATCATAATAGGCAAAATGAATAAGCCAAATTGGATTTCAGTCGATTGAAACAAATTAACCAATTCTCCAAATTTTGTCCCTCACATGCAAATTTTCAAGGAACATAATTGTTGCACTGATCTTAAATTAAAGCTTTACAAAATAACCAAACCACAAAATGTAGTCATTCAAACCATATAGGGCTGCTAACTGGAATTGGCCATGTTGCCAAGGTAACACACCATTTGATGGAGCATATCCCATAGAGGGCTAGGGTCACAGATAGAAAGAAAATTTTACCTAAATATAGTACCGAGGATGAAGACTGATTCTCAGACAAGTGAAACAAGTATACACAAAGAGTAAGGATGACATGCATGATAATTTCAACATGATCATGGCTGACCACAGACCACAAAACTTCCACTTTGATATCCCAGCTGTCTGTATAACCTTCTTTGTAAAATCCATGTTTACACACAGCACCTCATGTTCCAGTAGCTAACTGAAACTCCGTGCAGTCTACCAGACTTCCTTGTAGAGTTTCACACTACTTTTATCATCATTACAGATACATAATTAACTGTAATCTAGGAAACATGGTAACTGTAGTTACTGAGCTAAGCCAAATATACTGACACAATTTACTCTATACAGTCTCTACTTAACTACTCCTTCCTACTTGCAACAGTGACTCTGCCAAGATAGCTAAGCGATTATCATCAATATGTGCTGCACTGTAACAAATTTCACAACAATTTGCCACTTGTTAGCAGTTTACATGATAGTAAAGTACATGATATTTATAATCTCATGTAACCGAACTACTTTTGTTTGTCCTTTTGTGAGGGACTGTCGGTGCCATACACAAAACAAAAAAACATGCAGGAAAAAATTAATTTACTGATTTATGTGACTGCAAATTAATTTCACAGTATTCATCTTGAGGTTCATCCTTATCCTGTTACCAGCCGATACATTTTCCTTTTTCAAAGTTAGCTACCACCCTGGGCCTTTCCTGGGATTTAACTACCACCCCTTTCCACCACCTCTAGTACTGAGATGTCAGAAGTGCTATATGAATACCGAAATCAACTTATAAATTAGCCACTTAAACCTCAGATAGTGTAAGGTAAAGTGCTCATAGAGAAAGTGAACAGCCCTGATGTGATATAGTTCCTCACAAGCACATACATATATAGTAGTGGAATGTAACTACAGTGGAACCTCTCTTAACAAACTCCCCAGATTAAGGACACAATAGAAAAAAAAGCCTCCATAATAAGGACAAGAATTTTGGTCCCAATATAAATTATAGGTCTGGCTAATACATTCAAGTTTTAATATAATTTCATTGCATTTAATTATTGGTTGAATTCTTGCTATTAGGTGTCCTCCCAGGTGCCAGTTTTATGTCAGAACTTAACTTGAGATAAAGGTTCAAACTCATTTGTAAGAAAGCAGAACCATTATACAAGAAAATTTGAAGAATTTTAATCATACATGCATCGTTGTATCACTTTGAATGTATTTATTGTACAAAAGGTATTTATTTTTATTTATTTGTGTGATGTAGGGTGACTGTATGTGAAAAAGCAGTTCTCAAGAATGTATGCACATTACAATGACGTGGACCAGCCTAGTAGCTATGTCAATGTTTTTATAAGATTATGCATGCTTATCCACTCAAAGTTCTAAATGCAAATATATATATATATTTCAAAGGACAGTGACTCAGAAGTAATCCTTGGGATTTTTGAAGTTTTCAGAAATTGGTCAACTTTATTCAGGAAATTAAAATTGCTTTTGCATTGATTTGCAAAGGTATCAAAGATTTAGATCAAAATACTCTAATAGAGCAGTCAACTACATGCACATTTTATAATTTTAAAAAGTTACTTAGTTTACCTGTACCAACACAGTGAAAATAACCAAAAATCATAAAAATTTTGAATGTCCTCCAGAATGTCATCCATGTCTGTTGTATGCTTCAAACTTTACATAGACACTCCCTTGCATTTAGGGGGACTAGTTAGTCATCCTACCATAGATTTATAAGAAGGTAAAGTATGAGCCTATTTCAACTGGACTACCATAAAATACATGAAATACATATTTACATTGATTACCATATTGCTGTATATAGTCACTCAGCATCTTGTAATATTAATACTGTAGCTACTATAAAACTGAATTGTATTTGTCAGTACTACAGAGTTGTGGAACTCCAAAATTGATCTCAATGTTATTAGACTTGACACTGGTCGGGTGTTAACCTTTAGGTATAAGTAATCATAAAAGAATTGTATTATATACACATACATGTTGTAGGGTTAACATTGTATAGCTAGGCACATACATCCTATCATGCATGCATGAAGCGCAGCTACACTGTTAAAAATAAAGAGTAACCACCACTCTGAAGAGTTCCCAGTGTAGGGAGGATTTAACACCCCATGGAGAGTAACCAACACTCTGAAGAGAATAACCATTACTCTGAAGAGTAAGTGACACCACCTTCAGAGCATGTGTTACTCCCCAGTTACTCCTTTAGAGTAATGGTTACTCTCCAGGGGTGTTAAATCCTCCCTACACTGGGAACTCCTTGAGAGTTGTGGTTACTCTTCATTTTAACAGTGTATAGAAATTTGTTGGAAAGCATGCAGCTGTATGTATTGTATAGATTTGAACTCATTAACTGGTTGTATAGAATCTTTGGAGTTGTTCCAAGTGCATATCGGTCATTATTAAGCATGTCAGTAAACCTGAAGCAACATAAATGTATATATCCAGTATTATCCACATGAACTATCAGTGAAATCACTCCCATCATATACCACACATGCTGCTACAGTAGAACATAATGTGTTACTAGAAGATACAAAGTGATTACAAATTATTTCTTGATAAACACAATTTTGCACTGCTCCAACCTCTATTAATGTGATTCATCGAATGTGTATGCATGTCTTGCACAACAGGTGACTGATAGCTCTCCTGCACTATACACAATGAAAATGTTGCTAGCATCACAGTGTGGAAAGTTAGTCAAGGAATGTTCAGTGTTCTTGAATTTGATACAGTCATGGTGAAGCACGAGAGGTAGTCAACACAGAGATCCAAACCAAAGACCACAATCTATTTAATAGACATGCTGACATTATGATGTTATGGCAGCATCATATACACAAATGCAAAACATGTTGATATATCTAGACTATAGTACGTTCGCGTTGAGCTGAACCCTCAAAAACGATTAATAACTTACGATTGCTACATCGCATGGGGCTCCTGTATTGCTCGATACGTAGCGCTTCTCGATCCGCTAAAAATATATTAAAAGCGCTTCATTCGAATGTAAGACACTCCCGTTATGACACTGTAAAGTTTCGCCATACATTATCAATGGGGAAGCCTCTAAAGCGCGGCCCTTTGATGGTCATGTTGACACATGTTTGTGGCGAAGCCAGACGTCACATACCCGCCCTCAACACGCATGATTTCACCATCCCTTATGTAAGAGGCTGTAATACACTTTTACAAGAAAAATAAAACAGACTTTGTGTGTGCAAAACAGAGTTGCATAAGTAGAAGAGCTGGGGCCACTGTTGCACTGTATTTAGAAGATAAGTGGCCTGCTTATATTGAGGTAAAAACTTCTTCAGCCTCAAAAGAGAAAAAAACCAAATTATAACAGCTCAAAATCCGTTATGTAGCATTGGTGTTCCTGCAAGTGAGCCAAACAACATGTATTTTACTTCACATTCACCACAGCTGACTATCATCTTCTGTTCCCATTTAGTCAATTTGTCATTTTAATACTTTTCTCATCACTTCGCCACACATGTACACAGTTTTTCCAGCCAGCATTTTGTTTTTGAAGTTACATTCCCAAAAAACTCTAAAAGTTTCAACAAATGAAATAATACTGTTTGTATTAATTTGGGCTGATAGTACCTGTAGTGACTTCCAAACACTCCTGCACTGATTAAATATACAAGGGATGGTATGTTCAACTTCTGATAGCACAATAAAGCAATGATAGTTTTTATTAAAGTGCACACACTTACACGTACTTCATCTGTATTTTCATGTACTTCACAGAGTTTAATCCCAGCTACCTGATGACTCCTGGGGAACAAAATCAAGTTGTAACACCAATGCTGCAAATATCAAACAATCTTACATCAGATGAAGTAAGCCCAGAAGAAGACTTGGACCCGCTGCTGCTAGTGGACAATTCATTAATACCACCATCACCATCTTCACTATCACTGCCGATTTGGATGAGGAATTGCTCTAGAAGTTCTTCATTACCCAAGTCTCATCCAAATACACAACTGGTCTTCCTTCAGTTCTGTTGCACCTCGTTCGTCTTTAATATTTATGATACTGATGGACTGTGCAGGGCTGCTCATAGCATACCCTGCACATACGTGTAGTGAAATTAAAGCACGAACAGTTTCAATGCTAACCTTTTGTCATTAATTGTCTTGTACTTAAATCCCATATCACTCAACACTCTTTAAAGCAATGTTCTACCCCCAGAGAAAACACCATCATTCTTAAGTTTGGCCTAAGACGGAGTAAGTGACAAAGTTCCAGGTTTCAAAACTTAACTTACCAAAATCTTTGAGAGCGATAGATTTCCTCCCTTCCGTACAATGAATGGATCTTGTCTGATAGTATCTGGGTCAAAACTGTCTGTATCAAAATGGACTCGTGAACATTTGTACCTGACGATTACAGAATTGAGCGGGCTTGTGCAAAGTGCATTTTGTACCTTTTTCTTGGCGTAAATAAACCGCCTTTATTGCGGTGCTCCATTCTAATGGATGTCCTTGAAATCCCTGCGTGGCGTAATGTATGCCAAAACCCAGCAAAGAAGGCATGATACAAAATACCGGTGGCCTTCGAGATTCTCTCCGTGATGTTGATAGAAATTTTACATTTCTTCGCTTCTTGCTTAAAGTACTCCCATAGTTTCATAAGTAGATACTTCGTTTGGCTGTTTAACGTCTTTCCAAAAGGGTTTCGCTCCGCACTCGCTGACGGTACACTGGACGCCATATTCTCAACAATTAAGTGCGCGCCCGTAACATGGGCTTACGAATAAATGCGTCATAAACATTATGTTTAAAGCCTTTGATCTTGTATGGCTTCTTAATCAACAACCCAGGATTCAGCTCAACGCGAATGTACTATAGTGTACTTACAATAATAATAGTAACATTTTGACAATGGTAGCTAAATAGAGTACAATATCATTATAGTATAGCTTGAACAGGCATTTGATTGAATCCAGCTATTTACTGATTGATAACATCATGGGCAGCCTGGGATCATACAGCAGATACACAGTATCACCATGACAACAATAATAACTAGTATCACTGCCGGACTACCAATAATCACTACAAAATTATCATCATCATTGCCTCTATCATCAGCATTATTAACTGTAGGATAATTATGAGATACTGTGATTAACATAATTATTATCATATACTTACTGCAAGAGGCGCCAACATCCTCGGTGTGGTCACAAGATGGTGCACCTACAGGGGATCAATTTACAACACTTTGTCATCTTATCATCATCTTTATCACAATTTTTGCATGATGTATAACATATCTCAACTGATAAGTTAGCCGGAGGAAATATGTACAACAATATCACTACTATATATAACTGCTAGCACCACTTAAATAGATGTACGTAAGTTATAGTTACTCAATGGCCACCATTTTGCATAATTATTAGTTGCAGTTGTTTACTATTAGCATTCTCTTATTCTGCATGCAAAACAAAATTCTTTGTTCAACTAACAAAGTCATACCTATCACTGCATAAAGGGGATGTTGCTGAAAGTGTCCAAATTGATAATGTTACATCAAAGGCAATTAAACATCACTTTGATCTGCTACAAAAAACATTAACGGAAAATAACCTGAATGAGTCTCCAGCCAACATTTACAATATGGATGAGACTGGAATGGCTTACGAGCATCGTCCATTAAAAGTTGTCACTTTAAAAGGACAAAAAAAGATCAAGTGTCGCACATCTGGCAATAAGACTCAAACAACAGTGGTGGCCTGCATAAATGCTGTTGGCCAAGCTATCCCACCTTATGTAATATATAATGCGAAAACACTTAATCCAAGATGGATGGAAAATGGAGTTGCTGGTGCAAGGTATGCACGCAGCGAGAATGGGTGGATTGACACCGAACTTTTCAAAATATGGCTTAAATATCATTTCTTACAATATGCTGTGTCCAATAGGCCACTACTGCTAATCTTAGATGGGCACAAGACACACTACAACCTTGAAGTTTGTGAGTATGCAAAAGAACAAGGTGTCATCATGTTCTGTCTGCCACCCCATTCTACACATGTGTCACAGCCCCTCGATACATGTGTATTTAAGCCACTGAAATCTGAATGGAACAAGGTGGCACACAATTTTCAAGCCAAAAATCCAGGGGCAAGAATATCTAAATACAATTTCCCTTCCCTGTTAAAAGAAGCATGGGAGAAAGCAATGATTTCCAGTAACATTTGTGTGGGATTCAGAAACTCTGGAATATACCCATTTGACCCAGACAAAATACGGCCAACAATTGAAAATATGGAGAGTGAGACAGGTAACAAAATTTTTAATAAAATACACCTATCATTCTATTGCATGTAAATATATGTAGACACTGATCACGATGACAGCAATGATGAAATTGGAGGTAGGAACATGGAGCTTCATGAATTTGATCCGACACTGAGATGAAGCTCTATTCAGGAGAAGGCATGAAGAAGGCTACAACATTTACAATGAGGACTATGCAAGGTGGCTATTGAAAGAGCACCCTACAGAAGCGCCAAGTGAATGGGTAAAAAAGCTACAGGACTTGGAAGAAGGTAATAATCATTGTACAAAAACATTGCCTTTAAAAGCTTTGCTGGTTATAGGTGAAATATCACAAGTCACTCGTAACGACCCACCTAGTCAGCAATTAAGTGAAGAAGGGCACAGTAGTGATCTGTACATAAGGTGTTATGAGGAGGGCACAGTAGTGATCTGTACATAAGGTGTTATGAGGAGGGATATGATGTCTATGATGAAGGGCACAGTAGTGATCTGTACATAAGGTGTTATGAGGAGGGTACAGTAGTGATCTGTACATAAGGTGTTATGAGGAGGGTACAGTAGTGATCTGTACATAAGGTGTTATGAGGAGGGCACAGTAGTGATCTGTACATAAGGTGTTATGAGGAGGGTACAGTAGTGATCTGTACATAAGGTGTTATGAGGAGGGATATGATGTCTATGATGAAGGCTATGCTAGGTGGTTAATGGAAAACTACCCAAATGAAATGCCAAGTGAATGGCTGGCCAAAACTTCCACAACATCCAATGCCACCCAGGAGCCAACTTAAACCTCCACAAATTCAAACACAGAGATACTTCTGAACTACAACAATGTATACGGTGCATTAAATAGGGCAAGGAAGAGGCCAACCTCTTATGCTTCAATTCCAGGGCCATCTCAAAAAGGGAACTATATTTATGAATATTTGCACCAAACTGTACCCGTGCCAAAGCAGAAAAAGAAGCAAATAAGAATTAGTGGAGCTAGAGTCCTCACCAACGATGAATGTGCATAAAACACTTAAGAGAAAAGGAAGTAGAGAAACAGAAAAAAGAACAGGAACTCAAAGAAAAAAAGGATGCAAGGGAAAGAAAAAAGCTTGAGAAGACTCGTCCTGCTACAAAGGCCACTGGTACAGAAAGCGACAAATCCACGGGGAGCAGCAAACAACTTTAATTTCCAAGTGAAAAGAAAAAGACTCCAGTAAAATCAACATGTGGGTTTCAGTCTACAGTAGCTACCTATCACTCTTCAATTCTAATGTGTTTTCTCACATAACTTAATGAAAACTTTGGTGCAGCTTTGTCTTATACACTAATAAAACATGTATGCAGTTACAATGAGTTGTGGAAGAAATGATGGATAATTCTGGGCAATTGGAACAAAACCATACTTATGTTAAGTTTATCCCTTAGATTACTGCACACACAAAGGTGCTAGTCTCAGATATATAGTTTAATTTTGAAAATGCTCCAACACATATGGCAATATCCAAAAGCCAAAAATATAGACTTGTTTTCAAAAATAGCACACATGCACAATTATCAATATTAAATTTTTTTATCTTCAAATCCAATCACAGAAATTATGATTTCTGAGCCAGTTTTCCAGAAATTTATAATCTCAGAAAGCCCATGCAGGCTAATACGAAAATAACCCTCATGCATATTCAATCTTAATAGCTATCAAAATTTTTTAGATTGCCAGTGCCTTGTGGTACTACAATATGGTGCCCCACACAAAATGATCATTCTATTTATTTTTGACTTCACAGCATACAGAACACTGATAGCTACATACTTACAATGGATCGGTGGCTACAGGTATGCTGAAGGTCCACTGGCAACCTTTGCCAGTGGCCTAAGATAAAGTTCAACTGTTTGCGGCATACAGGTACACATTACCATTAGATTATGGACAAAAAGCATACAGCCATCCATATAGCCCCAATAACAAACTAACTCAACATGCACCCATGACACAGAAGATGTAATTTTAAACTGGTTCATATAGTTGGGAATTTGGAAAAGGTATTTATTTATTTATTATTAATTATTCGGCAGGTAGCACAGCTGATTTGCCTAGGATGTACAATCACACAATATTACAGTACATTACTGTGTTATGAAATATACAATACTATATTACACAGGTTACAGATATGTTACAATTACGAATTATACACTATATTACATAGATTACAGATACTAATTATAAACAATCAATAAATTATGTAATTGGCTAGAAAAACTATTTACAGTGCTTGCTTCGATGGCAGAAATAGGTAAAGAGTTCCAATCACACACAGTTTTTGGAAAATAGCTATTACGATAGTAATTAGTTCTGGCAGTTGGTATGTTAAAATGAATGAAATCTTGTTAAGTGTGGGTACCGGATGGTGGTGGTAGTTGTTATATAGGTAGGTATTTCCAATGTAATTAAATCATGTAGACCTTTATACAGTATTGTGAGTTTTGAGATGGTTCTGTAAATATGTAATTCTGGCCACTGCAGTTCAGAAAGCATGGTTGATACACTGTTCTCTCAGTTATAGTTTGATTTCACCCATCTTGCTACAATTCTTTGTACTCTTTCAATGGCATTGGTGTCTTTTGATACTAGTAGGTACAGATTCCAAACAGCAGATGTATACTCCAATTTTGGGCGAACTAATCCAAGGTAAGCAGCAGATTTTACAGACTCATCACAGTTATTAAGATTATGCCGCACAAAGTTTAGTGACTTTGTTGCATTATTGTTGCTATATTGTTAATATGCATTGAGAATGACATTTGAGAATGGAATAAGACTCCAAGATATAAGTGTTGGCTTGTGCAATTTTAGCATTGTATTGTCAATGTTGTAATGATATTCAGGTTGAGCGGTAGATCTTAAACAGGTAAGTATGACACACTTATTGATGTTTAGGCTCATTCTTTGCCAGTGTTTAGTCTATAATTTAAATCCTGCTGTAAGTGCATGGTGATGATCCTGTTCAGATTGAATAAGTCGGTATTGTACACAGTCATCTGCAAATAATCTGATGCAAGAAAAAATATTAGAAGTAATGTTATTGACGTATAATAGAAACATTACTGGGCTAAGCACTGTTCCTTGAGGAACACCAGAATCAACATGAACGTAAGTGGAACTGTGACTTTTGATGACAATCCGTTGTGTTCTTTTGGTAAGCCAGGTGGAGGACTTTCACAACTGAAATCTGAGTCACCCCCTGATTCCTCAGTGGCCAGACCGCTTTTTTGTCACATGCATGTGATGACCGTTTATCAGTTTATCTACCCCACAGTAGACTTAAATGCCTTGACATACACTGACAACAATATACAATCTGTAGCCTGCTTTGGCATATCACTAAAATAACTGTGTGCTAGTGCGGGTGCACATGGTTATCAATTTCATTTCCAACGAACGTGGTCAAGCCTACACTCAGTCTTCCATTGTTCAACTTATTGATAATCAATTTCAGTCAGAACAAAAACATACAGATGTATAATGTTAAGCAATTTACATCTTTATTTTGTGCTAGTTTGTAAAGTGTTTTGTTTTGTTGTATGTGTGTGCTCATTTTGTCACAGGGCACAGCTGAAGAACAGCCTCTTTTGGCTGATACTGTTTTCCCTGTATAAATAATTACAAATACAAATACAGCTACCTCAGTTGTTAGTGTGTAGTGATGTACCCAAACTAGTGAGGTTGGGGATTCCTATGGGAACTCCCCTTTATAAAGTATAGTGCAAAAGTTAATGCAAGCCTGTATATACATTATAGCCACAATGTATCCTTAATCAATTATGCATCATGACATGCACACCACTAAACGTATCATATAAATAGGCCTATGTGCTCACTCATAGTATAAGCTACTTAATTGCGTGTGTGATTTGGATGAATAGGCTATATACGCCTCTATCCAAAATTCACAATAACAATTTAAGGTTTGTTCTATGCAGAGGGTGTTGGAAAATACCCCTTGTCAGCCTTGAGGGTTATTATCAGATCAGCTCACTCCCTCCATACAGCTACCTTACCAAAACAGTATCCAGCTCATCAACATCGGTTTATCACTCCTGTCAGCTCCACTGCAATGTACCAGAAGAGTTTACCAAGACAATTTTATGCATGCATGTATGTGTTAATGTTTTTCACTTACTTGTAATTACCTGGGTCAATTATCAGCTATGCTGTCTTGACCCAGTATATAATCATAATCATATGATCTGTCCGGTGGTATTAATGATTTGTCATAGCAATTGTGCATCTGTATTAGGATCTGTTGCCATATAGTAACATGCTACTAAGGAGTAATATAGCAACTATCAGACCACAAAAATATATTTACCTACCTATTTCCTAGAAGTGCATTTCTATGTTTTCATAAAAATAACCACCTGGGAAATGCCAGGAGTGTATCAAATCTTTCCTAGGAGGCAGTCAAGGAAATGTGCAGAAATACCTAGTTACCTGAAGGATATTTAAGGTTATTGGAAGTGTGTGTGTTGGGCAGGTCATTTTACTTGATGTAGTTTATATGGAACATCAATAGTTCGTATGTGTGGAAATTTAAAAAAAGATTTCAAGTACCGATTCAGTCAGCAAACTCCTGATTTTATTCCATGCTGGCACTCTGGAGTCACTGAGGTTATAGGCATATGGTCGAATAAGCATACCGGTTTTGGAGAGGTTTTCAGAATAATTACCAAGGGTGGATACAGACTTTTAAAAAGGGTGGTTCCATTCTGGAACATGGTAATTGTACCTTCAGTCTAGCTATAGCTATACCTATAGTAGTAATATTTCATAACAAAATAATCACTCTCCAGCAATGTTTTTATAAGCCTTTAGAAAAGCATTAAGAAGTACATAGTACCAACCAATCATAGTACCTAAAACATTAATCATTTTAAGAGGCTCTTATTGTGTATGAATAGGCTGCCTGACATGGGTGGTGCCAGAATGGCATCAAACATTAACTACCAGTATACAGATAGCAAACACACTAGGCTGTTAGTCTAGTTTCACCTGCCCACGCCCACTCCGTAAACTGATTTCAGGTGTGTACCTTGTTGTCAGATGGGGTTTCAGCTGAAACTAATGTGATCCCTTGTATCCACCACTTTGTGCATGGTACTGGTGGTAATTTAAGCAAGATAAATTGTTTACTTCATGTATATAGCTAATTTTACATACATGAATACAAGAGACTTTCACCTAGTTTGGTGTAGCCAACCCGCGCGCTACGCCAGACTAACTTTCACCATGACAATAACTTTGTAGGCTTGAGGCAATTACCTGGCCACACTTTGTTGCTATACACACACTGTGCTTTTGCTATAATACTGTAGGATAGAGGAATATTAGGTCAATGTGACAAGAAACATCTACATAGATAACACTGCATTTTTAAACTACTGCATGTTTTTGGCTTGTCTGTGGTGTTCTTAAGTCTGTTTATTTTTAGTACACACTTGATTTTGTGCACACACAAATCACTGTGAGGGACACACCACACTCTATTGAATTGAAAGGATATGCAGTTTTTGGTGGCCTAATGCCTCTGTTGTTTTATTTTTGGTCATTACAACACTAGTCTTGTAAATACAGAAACCAGTTTCACCCATATTTTAATAGGAATGAAGAGCTATATGTGACCGAATTTGCTTCGTTAGGAGATATGGCGATTTTAAGTAATCATTGTGTAATAACTTCCCAGTGCCTACAGCTGTGCAAACACAAGTATGCATCTATTTACTAGCTATCACTGAGTGGGTGTATACATTTCTGATACCCAAAATTAGCCCTGTTTTGGGCAGCTTTTCTCGAGCGGGTAATAATATCACAGGTGGTAGTAATAGGGTGGGAGGGTGGGAGGGTGGGGGGCGGTGGGTGGACTTAACATAAGGGGTATAAAATGAAGCAAGAAGACGATTGGAATCCAGAGGCCAAGTTTGGGCACTCCATGGTCCTCAAATCACTCCAAATTGACTGAGAACACTATTATAAGGGGTATAAAATGAAGCAAGAAGACGATTGGAATCCAGAGGCCAAGTTTGGGCACTCCATGGTCCTCAAATCACTCCAAATTGACTGAGAACACTATTATAAGGGGTATAAAATGAAGCAAGAAGACGATTGGAATCCAGAGGCCAAGTTTGGGCACTCCATGGCCCTCAAATCACTCCAAATTGACTGAGAACACTATTATAAGGGGTATAAAATGAAGCAAGAAGACGATTGGAATCCAGAAACCAAGTTTGGGCACTCCATGGCCCTCAAATCACTCCAAATTGACTGAGAACACTATTATAAGGGGTATAAAATGAAGCAAGAAGACGATTGGAATCCAGAGGCCAAGTTTGGGCACTCCATGGTCCTCAAATCACTCCAAATTGACTGAGAACACTATTATAAGGGGTATAAAATGAAGCAAGAAGACGATTGGAATCCAGAGGCCAAGTTTGGGCACTCCATGGTCCTCAAATCACTCCAAATTGACTGAGAACACTATTATAAGGGGTATAAAATGAAGCAAGAAGACGATTGGAATCCAGAGGCCAAGTTTGGGCACTCCATGGCCCTCAAATCACTCCAAATTGACTGAGAACACTATTATAAGGGGTATAAAATGAAGCAAGAAGACGATTGGAATCCAGAAACCAAGTTTGGGCACTCCATGGCCCTCAAATCACTCCAAATTGACTGAGAACACTATTATAAGGGGTATAAAATGAAGCAAGAAGACGATTGGAATCCAGAGGCCAAGTTTGGGCACTCCATGGTCCTCAAATCACTCCAAATTGACTGAGAACACTATTATAAGGGGTATAAAATGAAGCAAGAAGACGATTGGAATCCAGAGGCCAAGTTTGGGCACTCCATGGCCCTCAAATCACTCCAAATTGACTGAGAACACTATTATAAGGGGTATAAAATGAAGCAAGAAGACGATTGGAATCCAGAGGCCAAGTTTGGGCACTCCATGGTCCTCAAATCACTCCAAATTGACTGAGAACACTATTATAAGGGGTATAAAATGAAGCAAGAAGACGATTGGAATCCAGAGGCCAAGTTTGGGCACTCCATGGTCCTCAAATCACTCCAAATTGACTGAGAACACTATTATAAGGGGTATAAAATGAAGCAAGAAGACGATTGGAATCCAGAGGCCAAGTTTGGGCACTCCATGGCCCTCAAATCACTCCAAATTGACTGAGAACACTATTATAAGGGGTATAAAATGAAGCAAGAAGACGATTGGAATCCAGAGGCCAAGTTTGGGCACTCCATGGTCCTCAAATCACTCCAAATTGACTGAGAACACTATTATAAGGGGTATAAAATGAAGCAAGAAGACGATTGGAATCCAGAGGCCAAGTTTGGGCACTCCATGGCCCTCAAATCACTCCAAATTGACTGAGAACACTATTATAAGGGGTATAAAATGAAGCAAGAAGACGATTGGAATCCAGAGGCCAAGTTTGGGCACTCCATGGTCCTCAAATCACTCCAAATTGACTGAGAACACTATTATAAGGGGTATAAAATGAAGCAAGAAGACGATTGGAATCCAGAGGCCAAGTTTGGGCACTCCATGGCCCTCAAATCACTCCAAATTGACTGAGAACACTATTATAAGGGGTATAAAATGAAGCAAGAAGACGATTGGAATCCAGAGGCCAAGTTTGGGCACTCCATGGTCCTCAAATCACTCCAAATTGACTGAGAACACTATTATAAGGGGTATAAAATGAAGCAAGAAGACGATTGGAATCCAGAGGCCAAGTTTGGGCACTCCATGGTCCTCAAATCACTCCAAATTGACTGAGAACACTATTATAAGGGGTATAAAATGAAGCAAGAAGACGATTGGAATCCAGAGGCCAAGTTTGGGCACTCCATGGCCCTCAAATCACTCCAAATTGACTGAGAACACTATTATAAGGGGTATAAAATGAAGCAAGAAGACGATTGGAATCCAGAAACCAAGTTTGGGCACTCCATGGCCCTCAAATCACTCCAAATTGACTGAGAACACTATTATAAGGGGTATAAAATGAAGCAAGAAGACGATTGGAATCCAGAGGCCAAGTTTGGGCACTCCATGGTCCTCAAATCACTCCAAATTGACTGAGAACACTATTATAAGGGCGTATAAAATGAAGCAAGAAGACGATTGGAATCCAGAGGCCAAGTTTGGGCACTCCATGGCCCTCAAATCACTCCAAATTGACTGAGAACACTATTATAAGGGGTATAAAATGAAGCAAGAAGACGATTGGAATCCAGAGGCCAAGTTTGGGCACTCCATGGTCCTCAAATCACTCCAAATTGACTGAGAACACTATTATAAGGGGTATAAAATGAAGCAAGAAGACGATTGGAATCCAGAGGCCAAGTTTGGGCACTCCATGGTCCTCAAATCACTCCAAATTGACTGAGAACACTATTATAAGGGGTATAAAATGAAGCAAGAAGACGATTGGAATCCAGAGGCCAAGTTTGGGCACTCCATGGCCCTCAAATCACTCCAAATTGACTGAGAACACTATTATAAGGGGTATAAAATGAAGCAAGAAGACGATTGGAATCCAGAGGCCAAGTTTGGGCACTCCATGGTCCTCAAATCACTCCAAATTGACTGAGAACACTATTATAAGGGGTATAAAATGAAGCAAGAAGACGATTGGAATCCAGAGGCCAAGTTTGGGCACTCCATGGCCCTCAAATCACTCCAAATTGACTGAGAACACTATTATAAGGGGTATAAAATGAAGCAAGAAGACGATTGGAATCCAGAGGCCAAGTTTGGGCACTCCATGGTCCTCAAATCACTCCAAATTGACTGAGAACACTATTATAAGGGGTATAAAATGAAGCAAGAAGACGATTGGAATCCAGAGGCCAAGTTTGGGCACTCCATGGCCCTCAAATCACTCCAAATTGACTGAGAACACTATTATAAGGGGTATAAAATGAAGCAAGAAGACGATTGGAATCCAGAGGCCAAGTTTGGGCACTCCATGGTCCTCAAATCACTCCAAATTGACTGAGAACACTATTATAAGGGGTATAAAATGAAGCAAGAAGACGATTGGAATCCAGAGGCCAAGTTTGGGCACTCCATGGTCCTCAAATCACTCCAAATTGACTGAGAACACTATTATAAGGGGTATAAAATGAAGCAAGAAGACGATTGGAATCCAGAGGCCAAGTTTGGGCACTCCATGGCCCCTCAAATCACTCCAAATTGACTGAGAACACTATTATAAGGGGTATAAAATGAAGCAAGAAGACGATTGGAATCCAGAGGCCAAGTTTGGGCACTCCATGGCCCTCAAATCACTCCAAATTGACTGAGAACACTATTGGCGAGCTCTCTGTGAAGTCCCAGCTCACTACACACCAATGACACCATTATCACAAAACCATGGCCATTCAATGGCACCAATCTCCCATTCGTGGCTTTGACAGGGTCGGAAGAAAGCTGCCACAGAAACCAGACTTGCCAGTCCTGAAGGAAGTACAGTGTGGAATATGATAGTGCATGTATTAGGCCAGCATTCCATTTCTGGTAAAAACGTAAGTTTGATTTTGTGTGTGTGGAAGCCTTGTTATGTGAAATCCGATCACATATAGCCCTAAATTTCATATAAAGTTCACCTGCCTGTAAAGCCAGTAATACAGGGTGCGGCTATAGAGTGCTCAAACTGGCTGCCACAGGTGTGGACAGGCATAGATACATATACACACAAGTTTTCAAAAAAATATTGCCATGTGCATACCCACATAGACAAATGGTAAAAAACCATGAATTTTTCCAGCACTTATACATCTCACAGTAGTGGCATGATATAGGACCATGATTATAACACACTTTTAACATACACCAGTATACATGGTGTACATGGATTAGATTCATGGCAGGTTAGAATGGGTTCATTAGCAAACCAGCTCATCACAAAGTACAAAGTACATGAGGTGTGCATAAGTGAACAAATGTGTACATGAGTGTACATGGATGAACTAGGGTGTACATGAGTGTACATGCATGGATGTACATACAAGAGTGACATGGATGTAGCTACAAGGGTGTACATGCTGGATGTAGATGCAAGGGTGTACACGGATGTACATGACTGTATATGTACAATTACAAAAGTGTACATGGAGATATGAGGGTGTACATTGTATTGCAAGGGTGCACATGAGTGCAAGGATGTACATGAGAGCACATGATGTATGTATATCGGTGTATTATGAGTTCTACAAGATGCTTATACTACTATGATACAGAGTGATGTATAGTACTTTGTGTGGGAATATCAAAGTGGAGAAAAATGCTTTATTAGTCATAAAGTAGCAAGGGTTGATAAAACACTTATACAGTAGATGTATTTTCAATGTATATTCTTTGCAATTCTTCACGCCCGATGCACTACTGCATGCTCATGTCCCAAGTGGATGTCCAGTCTTTTTATCTCAGCAAAGGAATACTAATTGACATGACATGGTACTCCATTCTTTAGTCACCAGCTTTAAGGAAGTTTTGTCAATCTATGCTAGACCTACCCAACTTGTGAGATCACCTCCAGCTACAATCCCCTAGCTGCTGATGCACTGGTAACACCATTTAGACTAGATATTGTCATTCACAACGCCATCACTTCTAGCTTAACATAATTTGTGACTCCACTCCATGAATTTTCAGCCCTATATCGATCCATATATCGAGATTGTAAATCAATTGTCAGCATATGCATGCAGTACTGCAAACGCATACACATTTCACACAGCAGACATAGCTACATTTAACAGACACTATAAAACTTATTTTTATAGTTACGACATTCAGCAATTTAATTGCAGCTTATGATCAGATGTAATGCTGCATCCGAGTGTATGAGAGTCGCAATATTTAAGTATTTCAACACGTATTTCTGCATTATTTCAATAAATATTTCATGTATTAATAATTGGATTTCTCAGATAGTGTACGAGAGTCCCAAGACGTTAGCTACCCCTTGGCTGCATCATAATATATTATACCACTTTAGAGACTCCCACTTTAACAAGACACATTACCTATATGCCACAATGAGTTTGGGCCAGGAACAGAATATGGAAGTCAACCAGAAAGATTTCCCCTTCATCTAAGAGAAGTATTGATTGGATCAGTAGCATGCATACTTTGACTAATTCTATCTCATGTTACATGAAACCCATTAGAACGCATATACCCCGGCAATAATCAGTGCTTCCCCAACAGCTGGCATTTCTGCACATAGTCTGATAATGTGATCTCTTAGCTGATCATCTGTAAGAGTCTGTTGTGGTTCATCAACCATATTTAGAACGAAGTTTCCTAGAACGAAGTCAGTGAGTTAGCCTATTTAGCTAAGCCAAATTATATTAATATATTTACCTATACTGTACAACTTCAGAAATGAAGAAAAATGTACAGACGAATCACAAAAATAATAATTTAATACAGTAAGTAAATTATAATTTAATTATACTTCAAGTGACTAGCTAGGTTAGGTAAATCATTCCAAAGTGAAATTGTTGCTGGAAAAAATGAGGACTGATATGAGGTCTTTGATGCTTGCAATGATAGGAGGTTAAAAGGATGATAATTTCTTGTACTGGAATATGTTGCAAAGTTAGTATACAAATCAAATGGGATATCAATTTCATTGTGGATAATTTTTTACATCATGGATAATCTTAATTTTGATCGTCTGCTTTCAAGTGATTCCCAGTCCAGCTGGTCCATAAGGTTAGTTACGCTAACAGTAGGGTCACGATCACATGTGTATGTATTGGTCACAAACCGGGCTGCTCTTCGTTGTATCTGCTCTAACTGGGATATTAAGGTAGACTGCCAGGGTGCCCACACTGTTGCAGCATATTCGAGTTGGGAATGAATAAATACTGTGTATGCTAATTTCTTAGCATGGATTGAGGTACATGAGATATTACGTTTGAGAAATTCCAAGGTTTTGTTGGCTTTAGCTGTTATGTAGTTGACACGCATGTTCCATTTTAGGTCTGATTTGATGATGACACCTAAGTACTTGCAACTATCAACTTGGGACAAGGGAGAGTTAGTTATCCATGTAATAGGTTCTTGAGATAGTGTAAAGCTTACTTAGGGTTACACTCATGCTGTGACATTTATCTACATTGAGTTTCATTTGCCATATCGAGGCCCATTCCATAAAGGAATTAATATCGCTTTGGAGTAAAATAGCATCTTCTGTACATTTAATTTGTCTGTATAATATGCAGTCATCAGCAAAATTTAATAGTCTTATTGTGGAGTGTTTGATGACTTCTGGTAGATCATTTATGTATATTGAAAACAGTATGGGACCTAGGACTGTGCCTTGTGGAACTCCGGAAGTAACTGGAATTGGAGAAGAAATTGAGCCATCTATGATTACTTGTTGATGACGATTTGTTAGAAAAGATTTAATCCACTGATAAATATTGTTGTCTATGCCATACCATTTCAACTTATAAAGTAAACGCTGATGAGGAACCTTGTCAAAGGCTTTGGCAAAGTCTGTATAAATAATGTCGGACTGAATACCATTGTTGTGGTTCAACATCAGATCATGTACAAATGCAATTAATTGTGATTCACAAGATCTATTTCTTCTGAAACCATGTTGCGAGTCAGAGAGAATATTGTTAAGACTGTAGATGGTGCATTATTTGTGCCGCTAAAATATGTTCAAAGATTTTGCTACTGATTGAAGTTAATGACACTGGTCTGTAATTGGAGGCAGAGCTCTTATCCCCCTTCTTGTGTACTGGGACAATATTAGCAATTCCAATCTTGCGGGACTAGACTAGCGGAATCCAGAGTGATTTGGAATATAGGGGCAAGTTCACTGTGTGCCTCTTTGAGGACCCTTACACTGATGTGATCAGGACCAGAGGCTTTGTGAACATCTAGGCCAACGGCTAGTACTGAAATTGTCAATCAGCCAGCTGCCGGTGGTGACTTAAAAGTATCGCCGGAGCGTGCGAATTTTTTTTTTGGGCACACTTTTGACTTAGAAAATTTTCACGCATTACTTTTCCGTATAATGTTGCGCATGTAACACCGGATACTAACTTCGTCAAGACTTGGAGTCCCAGGCCTGCCAACCTGGAAAGTAAAAAAATCTTGAGATTTCTGTACCTTTATTGTAGTATTGCAGTGTGTAGTAAAAAAAACTGGTATATGCTATGCTGAGACCAAAAAAAAAAAAAAAAAAAAAAAAAAAAAAAAAAAGGTCTCGACTTTTCTCAAAAACCGTGAGATTCGATCTGCTGCCCTTGAGCAGGGTAGTGAAACCGTGAGACTCACGGTAAACCCGTGAGAGTTGGCAGGCCTGGAGTCCATAGACAGAGACTTGGTTCACAGGGCCTCAATGTCGTGTTCTCCGCCAGGTTGACAGCAGAAAAGAAGGACGAAATGGCTATTATGGCTTTAGGGGAAAGGTGGTTTTTCACAGCCTGCCTCAACTGATTTGTCAATGGCGTCTCGTATTTTAAGGCACAGCACAGAGCTACCCGGCAGTATCTGATTCAGTGGAGCTGTTTAACATGTGAGTATGAAGCAGCTTGTGTATTCACTAAATAAATGGATTGAAGATTAATGTACTATCTTGTCTCATTAATGATGCCGGGGGTTCACTGAACAGGAATCATTCAGTATGAATTCTGGTACTAGATAACTGAACCATAGGGGTTTTAGTATCCATAACTGAACAAGGAATAGTCACTACCTAACAGTATGGACCTGTAAAACCCTCTGTCACCGGGATCAAGATGTTTGATTAGGCCAGGCAAACTTGATTAATTGTTTCTCGGCAACCCTGCTTGCATCTCTTTTTACCCCACCGCATCTAATTTCATTATTGCTGTTTAGGGATCTGCAATACATATCGATACGGCAATATATCGATACTGCAAATACGTATCACGATACAATACTGTACTCAGGAAATATCGATATATCGAAGTTTTCTAGTAGAACAGGTAGTGATTGCTCTATTGCTGCAACAGTGATCTAAATACTCGAACAGAAAGCCTACCTGTGCTATAAAATGCAACGTTACAAGAAGCCATACAAAAATGCGTTTATAAGTGCTGCTGTTACTGTGTTATGGCTAAAGTATTCTTCTAAAAACAGTAGCTGTTACACTTTTAGTATAAACAAGAGTACATTTTGTACTCTTGGTATAAAGAATTAGCAGTAAACATCTGCTATATATACTAGCCATCTTGACAACTCAGCAAAATGCAGAGAAATCTGGACAAGCCTTGGTAGCTAATTGTCTGGGTGGTGTAATAGAGGCAGGTATCCAGGTAGAGATGTGCTTTTAACAGCAACTCTGTTTTCCATACTAAAAATCATACA
This sequence comes from Dysidea avara, assembly GCF_963678975.1. Lineage (NCBI taxonomy): Eukaryota > Metazoa > Porifera > Demospongiae > Dictyoceratida > Dysideidae > Dysidea > Dysidea avara. The sequence goes on from NC_089279.1 coordinate 36,149,713, forward strand.
AGGAAACACTAGCTATTTGTCACATCATGATCAGTATAATTATTACTGTAGTTTAGTAGCATTCACTGAATAAAGAAATTGTATACACAGTGAATGTAGAATCAGTGTTGGCTGTTTAAGGTACAGATAAATTGGATATCGTTACAACTATTAGCTAATATGCCAGTCATAACTAGCAGGAGCTCATCAAGTCCTGTAACTAGCCATGACCACTTTATTATAGTATCATGATACAGTATCGTATCGAACAGTTTATTGATGGTGATACGCGATACACAAAATGCACTGTATCGCAGAACACTATTGCTGTTATCAATCACGTGCATTCGTATTTTGATGCTAAGAAGGCTGGCTATCATTTTACAGCACAGCAAATGTTACTTGCACCTCAGTTACGGTGGTAAAACGTAAGTACTAGTTCTTAAAAGGCTTTAGCTAACCTTTATAGTAACAAACAGCTTGATTTGGAATATTTTCTTTAATAATGAATAATGAAAAATGACCTCCTGCCCGCATGGAAATCCAAATTTTTGTGGATGAGAAACAAGTAATCAAGTTTGCCTGGCCTAATTGTAATATCATTTGAATATGGGCCTTGATCGCTTGACTTAGTAGTATGGAAGCATATTGTTTTGTTGGACGTCTTGATTCCTTACAAACTAACATCTTGATTGCTTGGTTAAATTTTAATACTGTTTGCAGGTGGTTTTACAGAAGTTATTGGTGTAGTGACTATACCTGAACAAGCAGTTGTATTTTTGATTGTGTGTTGTCTTATTACTTGTTCAGAAAGAAATACAAAGGCATGATATGTGGATTGCTAAAATGTGGTAAAATCAGTAATTTTTGTGGTTTAGACATCGATCGCCATACAACTTGTATAGGAACTACTTAATATTTATTTTCCGTGGATAAGATGCCCACGAAATCCACGAAAATGTGTATCCCATGAAAATTTCTTGCCCTACAGTATCTCAATTATATCAGGGGTTAATGTAGGGGGGCCGAACCCCAACCCCACCCCCCCCGGTTTAGCTATTGCCTCCCTAGGTTTATACCTAAAGCCTTGAGAAATGGAAAGGTTTAGTTGATCCCAAATTTGTATAATCGAATGGTCAATATTCAATGGCATCACAGTAAATTTCACCAAAATTGAGTATATTTACATCCATAATTTTCAAAATTTTCCTGGGGAGCATACCCCCAGACCCCCCCTAGAATTTGAAGTGGCTTAATTGCCCTTCCCAGCTTAAAAATCTGGGTTGAGTCCTGCGTATGTAAATAGGAAGTAACGTTTCCCAGCGTTTGTCACTTAGCCCTACAAAGATGGTAACTGATTTTATGTTATGTTATAGGTATTACATTATTATTACTTCATGTATGTAATGATGTGGTCATCACTTTGTGTGATGATCTGTGATCACGTGTGTATTAAGTGTGGTGTTCTTAATTTGTTGGTGGATTCACTTCAACAACTTCAAGATCACAAAGTGTTTTCACAAAACCAACATCTAAATAAGAGCGAGTCCATATACGTAGCTGTATTCTCACAGTGATCACATGTAGCTTAGATGACTTCAATGATTTTGAGACAGGAACAAAGATGGTATTTATTCAGTAGTTTGACTTTACTAGACTGTGAGTTAAGATGGCAACAATTGGTCTATTATGTGAACTTCTGTTTTCATCAAAAAATTCTAACTGTGGAGTGCGGGTGGGCAGGTCACCACCACTATCCATTATCACACTACATGTCAACAGCTAGGCTATGCCTGATTTTGAAAAGGATTCTGGTGTATTCTGGTGTATTTCCAATGTGTAATCTCAACTGATAGCATTTCCATTGTCTGTTTGACACCAACTTCTTGCTTGTAAAATTCTGCAAGCACTACAACTATAGAGGGCTTACTGCACAAATCTAAGCATTTTTTGACACTCTGCAGAGCATTGTGTAGCTTTGTACAAACATGGCCATTTGAAAAACTGACCTGTGCATGTTCATTTTTTTTAAAATTCAGACAAAACAATGGATAAATCTGCAATAACAGGTAATTTGTGGTAAAGCGAAAATTACCCACTAGTACAGCAAGTCATATAGTGTGCAGGAATCATGTATGCATGTCTACAGAGGCACAGATGTAATTACACAAATTGTTGACCTTTTAAACGAGTGACTATAGGGGTTACTTTACAGGCTATCATAACAGCAAGAGTGAATAATAATAGATAAATAATTCTACGTATATGACTCAATCATGGTGAAACTCCGCTGGATTGTAGGCACCCTGTTTTTGGAGGACATCTGTCTAGGTCCTATATATATATATATATATATCAACAGCTGTAGTACAGTGAAACCTCACTTAGCAACCACCTCGTTACAGTGGGCCACAATCATGAAACCCAGATCTATTTCCTATAACATCTCATTGATTTATTTTTTGTTAACATGGCCACCTCATTAGTAGTAGGCCAGCGGCTACTTTCTTTAGGACCAAACTGATGACACTAATGTAAAATTCAAAGTGGCCAGTACTTGAGCAGGCATTAAGCCCAACATTAAACAGAAAGCCAAAATGACTAAAATTTTACTTTCACACATACTACACTTGATCAATAAAGGAAGCTTTCTTTATATCTACTTGTCATGATACATAGTTGATCATGAGTGACTGTTCTTCTATTACAGTTCGCAAACTTTTATGCAAAACCTGCTTACTCAAGGTCCAATCTAGCTATCAAAGCTGCACTTATTATTTGGGAATTGTACGTAACGCTTAATTCAACATATATATTCCACTTGTAGTCATCTCTGACTTATGCCTAAACTGTATGTTTCATTTCTACCCAGTAGTAGTGAAATAACCATTATGATAGTGTAAATCACAGTACTAAAGGTCACCTCATCAATAGGGTCACTTATTTAGTACATCTTATACAAACGACCAAACAAATTCCTGATTTTAAAGGGATTTCACTATAAACAAATATTTTTGCTTCTGTGCTGTTTCTTGTACAGGAGCAGTAATATTATGAGTCAAGCACGCTTGGAACTTTTAATGACCTAGTGCATGAATAGTATATGTATACTTTAACAAGTTGAACCTCTATGTAATGGACAATTTGAGACCAACTTTACTGATAGCTACAAGGAGGCTGTCCTTTATATTGCATTCTATAGGAATAACAGAAATGTTTCATTGTAAGGTTAAATTTATAGTGGAGAGTGCAGGTTCTATAGTACTTCTGTGATATTCCATTTAGCACTTCTTCAGACGCATAATATAATGCAAAGGACGGTTGTAAATGGTTCAGTACTGCTGATCCAGTTGACCCACCAACCCAAATAGAAATTTGAGGTGGGCATCAAGAGCTATAATTATAGTCTTTTTGGCACAATGTCCACACTTCCAAGCTTTGTTAGTTCGTTCTACATTCATAGCATCATTATATTATAGGATATTACCTACACAATTGTCTGCAAGAGAAATAAATGAGTAGCTACAAATACCTAACAATATTTTAACACTCATAGTCAATGATTGGTGAGTGGGTGTGGCTCCATGAAAGTCTAACCCAGCTAGGCAGCTGCAGCAACCCACAATTCCCATAAGTGGTCATTGCACCCTTGCTTGACGTCATACAGACTAGTTGCCTGCAATTCCCATAAGTGTGCAGCATGCAATGTGGGTGTAGCACCACACACATATCACTAAAGATCCCAAACCACATTCTTTAATGTGGGTGTGGCTCCACATTACAGTAAGTTTCTTGACAAGGTGACCTCCAAGGAAAATACCAATAGATAACACTAGTAGCTCTTCAAGTTCAAACATGCCTATAATGAAAAAGTGTACTTTGAAATTTCAAATGCCAAAATTAATGTTCGTAGACTATGGTACCTGAGAACTGATACCAATTGTGCATAGCTGTAGTAGAGTAAACCTCATAACTTTCTTTTCTATCTCCTACATTGTTTTTGGGTACAATTAGTTGGACAACAAGAGATATATACGGAGACACCACAAAGCATCCACTATAGCTGACACAACAATGCACTATAATTAATAGCATGGAATGTGAATAACTTCCTGTATAGCCATCAAACACACAAAAGGACAAGACATTGTCAAAAAAAAGTACAATCAGATAAGTAACTAAAATACTTCTGTTTATACAATTACAAGTTCATTAAACAAGTTTACCACATTAATTAAACACTTGTAGCAAATAACTTACTCTACACTTACTACATAGCCTTTAGGTGTGGATTTTTATATTCAGTCCCAGTACTAGCTATATATCTTACTGAGTAAAAGTTACTCAATTACACACTACTCATTCACCACTGGATAATGCAGAGATTGGAAATACTCTGTATCAACCTTCTAAATTATGATTTTGTGACAGTCTAGCATTAGATACAGACATAGACAAGGTGGAACTGAGCTAGCATAGTGTGCAATGAGGTGGGCATACGTACAACACAGCAAAAGTACAATTGGCTGCACTGGAGTAATAAGACTAAACCAAATTCTATATAATAAAAATTATAACAATAGACCATAGCCCATCAACAAATATTTGTGCTTTCCAATACATCACAACATACCAGTGTCATTATAGTATACATAAAAAGTACTTTAATCATGTCTTATGCTATATCTATACACTTGAGTGTTTAGTCTAGTAAAGCCAAACTATTGTCTTTGTTCCTGTCTCAAAGTCATCTTAGCTGCACGTGATCACCGTGAGAATACAGCTATATGGACTTTAGATGTTGGTTTTGTGGAAACGCTTTGCGATCTTGAAGTGAATCCACCTACAAATTAAGAACACCACACTCAATACACATGTGATCACAGATCATCACACAAAGTGATTACCACATCATTACATACATGAAGTAATAATAATGTAATACCTATAACACAACATAAAAATCAGCTGCCATCTCTGTAGGGCTAAGCGGCAAATGCTGGGAAACGTTACTTCCTATTGTGACAGCGCTACATTTGATTGAAACAGGTATCAGTATGTAAGAAGTTGAAGTTAGTTTTTACGACAATAGAATAAGAAACACACATCATGCCTTTGTATTTCTTTCTGAACAATTAGTAGTAATAAGACAACACTCAATCAAAAATACAACTGCTTGTTCAGGTATAGTCACTACACCAATAACTCCTGTAAAACCACAGTATTAAAATTTAACCAAGCAATCAAGACGTCCACCAAAACAATATGCTTCCACACTCACTAAGTCAAGCAATCGAGGCCCATATTCAAATGATATCACAATTAATCAAACATCTTGATCCCGGTGACAGAGGGTTTTACAAGTCCATACTGTTAGGTAGTAACTATTCCTTGTTCAGTTATAGATACTAAAAATCCTATGGTTCAGTTATCTAGTGCCAGAATTCATACTGAATGATTCCTGTTCAGTGAACCCCCAGCATCATTAATGAGACAAGATAGTACATTAATCTTCAGTCCATTTATTTAGTGAACACACAAGCTGCTTCATACTCACATGTTAAACAGCTTCACTGAATCAGATACTGCCGGGTAGCTCTGTGCTGTGCCTTAAAATGCGAGACGCCATTGCAGTTGAGGCAGGCTGTGAAAAACCACCTTTCCCCTAAAGCCATTTCGTCCTTCTTTTCTGCTGTCAACCTGGCGGAGAACACGACATTGAGGCACTGTGAACCAAGTCTCTGTCTATGGACTCCAAGTCTTGACGAAGTTAGTATCCGGTGTTACATGCGCAACATTATCCGGAAAAAGGAATGCGTGAAAATTTTCTAAGTCGAAAGTGTGCCCAAAAAAAAAATTCGCCCGGAGCGTTCTATTGCAAAAAACCTTCCCTAGTGGAATAACTCGCCATGCAGCAAGTGTGTTATATACTTTTACTTACTTTATACCAGCGCTACTGACTCAAAACTGCACCAGCGAAAAATTTCACCCTCCTATACGGTATAAACTCTAATCGATAAGCGCCGTGACAGAGAAAATCCCAGGCCGTTGGCATAGATTATAGAGAGATAATCTATGCCGTTGGTGACCCCTCGCTAGTAATCAAAACTGACTCTGAGCATCCTGAAAACCCCAAGGAAACTCTGGCTTTGAAGTGCTGCTCATATCGTGTCAGCTACGTCTACGGCGCGTTGATCGCGTCCCGACTTCGTGATCGTTGGTCCTAAAGCAGCCAAGCTATGAAATTTGTCATAGCCGCCATTATTATACTTGCTAAGGGCCTCGCTGTTACAAGTAGGCAGGATAGTAAATTGTGTTGGTATCAATGTTTTTGGCTTATAAATCAGTTTAGCTATACTCAGTGGTGCAGATAATAGATGTAGTGTGCAGATAATAGATGTAGTGTGCAGATACTGTGTTTCCTATATATATATGTAGATTGTGGTCACATACGTATCTGTGATGATGATGACTGTAGTGTGAAGTCTGGTAGACTGGAGTTTCAGTTAGAAAGTGGCACATGGGGTACTGTGAGTGAATATGGATTTCACAAGGAAGCAGCTGGTGTGGCTTGCAGACAGCTGGAATACCAAAGTGGTGATGTGCTTGAAAAACCACAGTAAGTTTTGGGCAAATGGAAACTGGAAGTGGAAATGGTCAAATCATCATATAAATGTATACAACCCTTGTTTAGTGGTCATCTCTTAAAGACTACCTTCGTACAAAGACCACATTGTACAAAGACCGCTTTGTGGTCACCTCTGATAAAGACACCTCTTTACATGGTAATATTTGGTAAGCCTCAAACTCATGTCAGTGTTTCATTACTCATAACAATGTCATCTCTTTGTCCACACTTCACTCAAGTCATATACCATCATCGCTTAATTTTTACCGGCATAAATAATACTATGGTACCAGAATGTGTCATCATACAAAAATATTCCATTCAAGTAAAATGTAGTTAGTACACTACAACCTACTGTATCAACAAAGAACCTATAGTCTTTCTAGGTGTTTTGATATAATGGTCTGACATAAGATGTTTGGAAAATGTGAAGAGGTGGTCTTTGTAAAGAGGTGATCTTTGTGCCTTAGCCGTCTTTGAGATCTAATTATATTGTGGTCTTTGTACAGAGGTGGTCTTTATAAGAAGGTGGTCTTTAAGAGGTGGCCACTAAACAAGGGTTTTACTCTAGGGTATGATGATTTGACAAAAACCGTTTCCAGTTTCCAATTCCACTGCTTCCAATTGCCCTTGCCCATAAGTTTTGTGGTCTGCTGTCATGCAGTTATGGTCGTGTTGAAATGGTTTTAGTCACCTTTTCTTAATGTGGGAGTGCAGGTAGGCTCGGTGACACACGCTGACAAACATTTTATTTACTTGCTACACTTGTCCAAGGATCACTCTTTATTCCCACCATATAGACTAAATCTTTGTCCATGACTCTAATTCCTAGGAATATCCCCCATGAAATAGTGTCAAGTCTGAGGTTAGTAGCATCCAGTTGGCATCCCTTTGAGGGCTGTATTTTGGGGGTTGGTTATATTGTCCTTTAATTAAAAATCCTCATGATCAATGTAAAAGTTACGTCTCTTGAAAACTTTTGTGTAAGGGACAAAATTTTGGAGAATTGTTTAAATTTGCTTGCTATTTTGATAAACCTTATTAGGTGACAGCTATACTAGATCAATAGGTAAACCACCATAATTTATTTTCTTAAACAAAAAATTGTCATGCACCATATTTAAGTGTAACACTATAGTGAGGTGCACATGCATATATATTATCAGTGCATGGTGGGTCCAGTCTTTTTAAAAGGAGTCCAGTTTTGTAGCTACCAAGTTGTGATCACTGCCCAGCAATATTTCATGAGGTAAATCATATAATTCAGGCCTCTGGCAAAGCAACTGACATCAGAGTAACAAAATCAAGCACATATGAAAGTACTGGGGGTGGTACTGAGATTTCCTTGATTTAGTATCTAGTAACTTTTAGGATGATAAACTGAATAATATCATATTTCAAGCATGCAGTATTTAATGTTATCAAGGCTCTTCTTAGTTCCTAAAGGGGAGGTCCATGCAACCTGCCTCTGATAGGAACACTGGAAGTCATCAGTGCCGGTTTTTTATTGTAATCTTGTTACAGCTTCCCCTCAACCAACCTTCCTGTTGTGATATACCATACAAACTGCCAAGGAAATGAGAAGAATCTATCCGATTGTATCCTAGAATTTTGCAGTGAATCGTATTGTCACCATACAATTGATGTTGGCATCTCCTGCTGTAAGTGGTTGTAGTGTTGTAATGTGTTATCAGACAGTACATGTGTAGCTAATGAGGATAAAGATGATGATGTTTACAAGCGGTGGGTATTTGTTATTAGTTCAGCAGGAGGACTAGCATTGATCATTTGTGTGATTGTTACTACAATATCATCATGTATTGGCTATAAAGTTTACAAGAGACGAAAAAAATATGAGGTTCTAGATCCATCAGAAGGCAATCGTAACAGTTTAAATAGTGACCATAATTCTGACAGTTGTTGTTGTATTACATAATATTATGTATGTAACTGCTACACTGCATGAACGCAAATCTTGTAGTTGGGAATTTTAGTGAACCCTCACTTAGCAGTCATCTCTCTAATAAACCGCTTTATTATAAAGTGGCAAGCATTTAGTAGGTCTCACTGTAATGAGGTTTTCACTGTGAACATACGTATCCCATAGTCATTACAACAGTTGTAATTCACTTACTTGAATTTCTTTTTATATCTAAAATTTTGTGACCTATATATCTGTGATATATGCTTGCTTTTGTATTAATAGTACATGTTGCTGACCACAGTCAATGTGTATATAACCATACCAGTGATTTACATCTTCCCATATAATTGCTATAAAGGCATTGAGTGTGCATGCATAATACATGCATGTAAGGGTTGCTTAATATTTTTGATGTAGCTACATGTATACTGGTATAATTGATATTAGCAAGTGTAATAACAATCATCAGTCAGGTGATTATTTAAATTATGGCCTTATGAAATCATAGAAATGCATTTCTAGGAAATAGTAAGGTTAATATAGTTGTGGTCTATAGTTTATCCTGTGATCATCCAACAGATACTAATACAAATGTAAAATTATATTGTGACATCAACACAGCTGGTCATATATATACCAGATAATAATCCAATGCAAGGCTGACCAGGGATATTAAACTTTATAGTGTGAAAACAGAACACCAAAGGTCTGTTGGTAGCAACCAACAGCCATATCATAAAGTAAAATTATTACTAACAACTTAACTAATCATAAAGTTCAGTGGTTTGCATCATGTCCTGATCCGTAATTGATTAAGGTTTTTCTTTTAATGGCCGCTAGCCAGAGCTAGCACTGTACCCCCAATACCAGTGATTGTAATGCATGTATGCCTGGCAGTCTGACTGTAAACTCATAATCATATCAAATCAAATCAAAGAAGCAACGTGATGTAAGCTATAATGTGCAAGCTGGTATTATTGTGCATTATCAGAGGAGGGTGGTCATGCGTCATCAAACATCTCGTGATCTCAAAGAAAAGTTTAACAGTATCGATATAATGTGTGAAATAATATCAATAACCAGAGCTCTGCTCCAACCAAAACATTGGCACCATGTGTTTTATTATTATTATTATTTGCGTGTGCTGTGCAGAAATCAATGTGATTATAACGCACAGGTGTGATTGTGATAATTATCTAAGAGGGTACAAAACTGATCGTGTGTGGGGGAGTTGACTATATGAAGGAGGATTGAGTTCCACAGTTTGATTGTCGAGGGGAAAAGGAAAATTTAAAACTATCAATTCTAGTATCTAGTTGATTGAAGTAGCCATTTCTCAAGAAGGGTGCGGATAGGAGTCAAACAATCATTTGGAATACACACCAGGTTGTTAGTGATTTTATACATCATCTGTAATTTGGCTCTGTTCCTCCTGCTTTTAAGGGTAGATTTTCTAACATTTATTATTATTATTAATGCTTTACAGTGACCAGCACTGAAGGTCTGACAACAACTTGTGCTGCAGCCTTAGGATTACCTAACCTAGTTACAAGGACTCAGACTTAAACAATAACTTATAGCAAACAAGGTGTTACAGAAAAGGGGCCAAAGTAAGGAAAAAATCCCTCCAACCCCAGGATTCGAACTGCAGGTCACCCTTAATGAAACACTTGAGAATCTAGAGTAGTCCTTGTAACATAACCTTGCTGCCGATCGTTGAACCACTTCCAGAAGATTTGTGTTGGTAGATGTGTGGGGGTCCCATACAGGAGAAGCGTACTCTATTACTGGTCTCACCATATAGCTTTATAACAGTTAAGTTTGGTATTAACAGGACAGTGGTATAAGTTGCGATGTAAGAAGGCATTGACTTTGGTGGCTTTGCTTGCTATGTGCTTATATTTTCATTCTAAGAAAGGGTCTGATCAAATATTACTCCGAGATATTTGGCATGGGTGACTTCCTTTATTGAGTGGTTGTCAATATAATAGATGTTAGGTATGATGTTCTTTTTGTTAGAAATCCCTTAAAAATTCACACTTCTTAGGATTAAATATCATCTGCCATTTGTGTGACCATTGTGTGAGAAGATCAAATCTCTCTGTAATACATAACAGTCTTCTATGGAATGTATATGTATGTTGCGGTAAAGAATGACATCATCAGCATATAGTCTGATCTTGCTTTGTATACTTGTAAAGGGATGCCATTTATAAATAATAGAAATAACAAGGGGGCTAAAACAGTGCCCTGTGGAACACTAGAAAGAACATCAGAAGAAAAGCTTTGCGTTTATTATCAAGGATTACTCTTTGTGAACGGTTACTCATGTGTGGTCATGCACACGTAGCAATACGTCATAGTGCTAGTGCGTGGGAGTGTCGGAGTCGCTGCGTAGCTGCACGTTTTGCTGGAATTCATTATCAGTAACTGTCTAACTACTACTACGTTCGTTGGAAATGCAATTTATTACCACGTGCACCCGCACTGGCACTCAGCGAGGCACGCAGCTTATTTTAGTGATGCTCATCGCTTCCACAGCTATTGCAAGTAGGCTACAAATTGTATTGTGTATATCGGCAAGGTGTAAGGGAATGTAGACAAACAGGGAAACGGTGTGACCGTGACGGTATAGTCTCGCGACTCACGTGGCCATGCATGCAGACCGCTTTTTATATTGTTTTCATCAGCCCAGTTGGGTAAGGAAGAAACCGAGTGACAAAGGAACCATATAGCCTGGCCACGCAGTGTCTCAGGAATTTGGGGTCAGGTGAGCTGGGGTCGGACAGGTGTAACTATAATACTTTAATCATATAGCTAGATAGTAGAATTAATTATTTTTTTAGAAATTTTTACATCAAGATCCACCTGACCCAGAGCATTACTCGCATCACTTTTTATCTCACTATACATGATTATAACACCATCAACGATTAACAGGGCCGCCCACAGGAAGGAGGGAGAGAGAACTGGGGCATTTGCCCCGGGCCCCAGTCTCAGTGAAAGGGGCACCGGGAGGCCCCACGAAGGGCCCCTTGAATACCTGTTTAAAAGATCGATATACTCTAATAGAGCAGTCAGATCTAGATACTCTAATAGAGCAGTCACAATATTCTTCAGAGGAGCAGTGTAGCAAGTTTATAAATAAGGAGATATGGTTGGTGAGGGGTAGCTATTGTCATTTTCAGCATGTAATGCCCCCCTTTTTTGGTTTTTGACTTAAGTTGTGATTTAGAATGGAAATCTCCTTGCCTCTGCCATGGGGCCCCACTTAAACTCTGCCCTGGGCTCCTTAATTTCTCCGGGCAGCCCTGACGCTTAATTCCACCTTTAACATCATCCAACTATTATCAGAAAAGCTTCTTCCCTCACACCATTATTGACTGGAATAATTTACCGAATGGAATTATTGAATGCTCTACCCTAGATGAATTCTCGTATCACCTAAGTTTTTTTATGATCATGCAGCGGCTCTGGACTGAACATTCAGACAATCATAAAATTTTACAATGTATCGTGCTTATTATTTGGGGTCAGCGTTGAAACCGGGTCGCCAGGTCCGACCTAGTCTCGCGTGGCCAGACCGCTTTTTTCCGTGTATTGGGTGGGGAAAAAAGGGTCTGGTGCAACTCCAATAGCTGTTTACTTCTGAGCCGTCCCCAGATGCTGGGGACGCTAATTGAATAACATTGGTCACAAAGGAAGTGCCATGACGTTAAACCAATGAAGTATTCCTACACTCCTGCTCCGGTTGTGAGTCTTGTTATATGATGAGGATGAACTTTCAAGACGCTATAAAAGAGACATCGGAGCAAATTAAGATTCGTTTAAAGGATAAACAGATCCCTAGTTTACTTACTGACGACAACTCGGATCTGTTTATCCTTTAAACGAATCTTAATTTGCTCCGATGTCTCTTTTATAGCGTCTTGAAAGTTCATCCTCATCATAGGCGTACACTGTGAAAAAAGCTCAGAATAATAAGGTCTATAACAGTCTTATTATGTTAGTATTGGAATGAAATAGTACAGCATATATTATTAGATTAGGACTTTACTATAACAAGCTTATTGAATACATTTAAGACAGTCATATATTAGAGATTAAATCACTAGTATAGTGCAGTGTATTATCAGACTATACTAAGCCTATTTCAACCATATATTGGCTACTATACTACTGTACTTTTTTACTTTCCTATAATCTGTGGCTACCTTAATTAAATAATTCCTATAATTATATTTGTAATGAATTTAATTCTGTAAATATGTTAAAACCACAATAAGTACAGCTAGTAAATCAATGTCTCCTTGGCCATGGCAGTATCAAATCAATTTCGTCATTTATCAGTCTTTATCCAACTGCAGCAGGTAAGACAGTAAATACAATTCACAAGTTCCATTACAAATTACCTGTATTATCATCACTATGTAGAACTCTGTGACAATCTGATAGTCGTCTCCCACAGCTCTAATACAAAGATGGTAAATATAATGTGTATTCTGGATAATCGTTGGACTTACAGTTTGCAACAATAAGAATCTCATAAAACTGAGACCTTGTCTGGAAACCTAGTATTACCATGTAGAACGGCGGCTAGGTCCCACAACTCTATTAAAGATGGTAAATATAATGCGTATACTGAACAATCACTGTACTTACAGTTTGTAACAATCTTTTAAAACTGAGACCGACAATCCATGTACATCTAAGACAAGTCTAATAAGACCAGGTCTCACAACCCTAAATGGAGGCAAACATAATTCATATTCTGGATTATTTGGTGCACTTACAGGTGTTATCAGTGAGTCTAACCAGACATAAAACAGCCACTTAGTATGTGACTTTGTTGGGCTAACGTGTTACGTAAGCTCACAAGAAGCATCTGATACACTGATAACCAAGTCCAAGAATCTTGTAATCACTAAGTACAACTGAAACAAGACTAAATATAATATAATTTGCATACTCTCAGTGAACTTACTTTTGTTAGCAATACGAGCATGGTCAGTGAAATAAGGACAAACAAGACAGAACAGGTTCTTGAAAACACTCAACTCATTTACAGTACCAGACAAGGTAGCAGCTGTCAGTTGTTGATAAAAAGTAGTGAAAAACATAAAGAAATGAGACCGGTTCCCAGAAGAAATGAGACCAGTTTCCACAAACCTAAACGAAGGTAAATATAAATTGTATACTGGACACTCTCAGTGTACTTACTTACAGATGTTAGCAATAAGAAGAATCTCCTAGAACTGAGACCAAGTCTGTAATTCTACCCTATTGAAAAGAGAATGAATAAAAACACAATCAGGCTTAATGCACTTACAGCTGTAAGTAATTAGAAGATGACGTTGATCAACTCCGTGAAAACAGAACAAAACTGTCCGCATATGGTCACTACCAGATTATTTAAAGGAAGCAGCTGCCATTGAAGGAAACTAACACTACAGATGTTGTACACTGACAGCCTGTAGAACTAAGAGGTTCGACAAGAAACTGTACCTCTGAAGAGATAATATACAAAATCGTAAGAGCAGACCATGTATCCTCTTACCGTTGATGGCTGATGAACTGTGTCCACTCGTCATCCGCCATAAGCTGAGATAACAGGATATAAAACATGTAATACGTACACAGCAACACCAAAGTTGAATCGTTTGCAGGCCATTGTCATACAATACACAATAAACAATTTAATACGGCTAAACCTATCGTACAAGCTATCATTTTAGTCTAATACTTACTCATCTAGAGCTGTTTTTGATTGCTGTCATCGAAGGAATTGTCCACTTGGCCGCGCCACTTCACCACTACAGCCAGCAGGGACGTACAGTTGTGGTCCACAACTATCATCGTGGCTCATTGGACGATAGCGCCGATCGCGCACACTCTCTCCGCGAGATACACCGTCGTATCACTCACATTTACAACCTCTGATACAACAATAGCGACAAAGATGGCGACTTAATTGCACCTAATACGCATGCGCACACCACTGACCCCTTCAATTTTAAACAGGCATTACTACGAACTTTTGCAGGTGTGCTAACTGTGCAAGAAAATCTAGATTTGTATGGCTCTTAGATTGAATAATTAATTTTAGTGGTATTATATGCTTTGCTATATGAAAATGTGTGCGTATGAAATTATCACAACAAACTGAAGCTATAGCTAGTTAGCTAGCTATAGTGATTAACAGAAGTGTAGCTACTTATTGTAAAATCATCATGACTTTGTTTGGTACAGTAAAAAAAACTTAAGTCACATGAGATGCTTATAATGAGATGGTGAAGCTAAAAATGAGACAATAATGAGACCTGATGGTGAAGCTAAAAAGTTATCACATTTAGTTAAGTAAACAAAGCCATACAAAGAATGTGTATTAAACTAAAATATAATCTGTTTCCCATAATATAAGATGGGGTTTATACTAAAGTATAAGATAGTTAGTATAATGCAAGACTATACTGAGATTATTTGTATAGTTTAAACCATTAGATATACCATCTTATATTCCTCTTTTTTCACAGTGGTAGGAAGCATCTTCAAGTTGGGGGGGCCATGAGCTATATAAAGTACTGGGGGTCACAGTAATTGTATATTGTTATACTTATTGAGATGGACTGCATGCTGTTGATTGAGGATCAGTCAGCTGCGAAGCAGCTGCAGTCTAGGGGGGTCTGGGGGCATGCCCCCCCCCCCAGGAAAATTTTGAAATTTATATGCACATGGATAGGATCTGGAGCAATTTTCAGTCAAACAAATTAGACTTATTTGTATATGTATTCAACTCAGTTATAGGGGGTCTAAGGCCATGTGCCCCCGGGATGTACATGTCTTTTGGAAATTTACTTGCATATGACTGAATTTTTCATAGTCTTTGTAGTAACATGGTTAATCGTTTTACTGTACCTCATGCAGACAGTTAAAAATAAATTTTTTTCAGTGATAGTTTCATTTACTATTGTTAAACATTTCCAAAATATTTTCTTCTTTTATCATTAGCTGATATAAATGTCTTAGCAATGTCTTTCTCATCAACACTATCTGTACGCTCTTTATGTATAAATGTAATGAATGTGTGGTTTAATCTAGATTGAGACATCGTGCTACGCAAGAAGGTCTTCAATCGTCTCAGTGCAGAAAAACTTCTCTCTGCAGTTGAAGTTGTCACAGGTAGAGTGTAGAAGATTTTTAAAAGCTTTATTACTTCTGAGAACATTACTTTCCCAGGTTCATTGATGATATCACAGATAGTTCTTACATTGGTCACTTTTTTTATTGGCACCTTACTGTTAGTATTATGTGTTGTAATCAAATCAGGCAACATTGTCAGTTGAATTTTCAATCGAGATAAATCAAGGTCACTGTTGTATATATCAAATTCTTCTGGTAATTCTAAAGCACAAAATTTGCCATTTGCAGAGTCTAGTAAGGTTTTCTCTAAGACTGACATTACAGGTAATCCTCGTTTTTGTTGAAATCTTCGCTTAAGTTCATTAACAAGCAGATCTAATATTTCAAAATACTGTTGCTTGAAATAGCTTTTAGGGTCAGAAAACAGTACAGGAGCTTCTCCATCATCAATCCGATGAGGGGGTCTTCTATATCTGGGTAAAACAGGGTCAGAAGTTAATTCTTTAGCCTCTTCTACTGTTTTAGAGTAAAAGTCAACAAAAGTACTATCAGACCTTAGCCTTGTCAAATATTTTACAGCTAACTCAGTAGCATTGACAGCTTCTTGGATAGTGGTGTCCTTACCTTGTAATGTTAAAGAGAGCTGTTCTGTTCCTGAAAAAATTAAATGAGCTAGTTTCAGTCCAAAAAAGGTACTAAATTTATCCATCTGAGCAAGGTAACCTCCAGCTTTTCGACCATAGTCATCATGAGTTTCAGCATTTATCTGTTCTAAAGCAGCTAATAAGTTGGAATAATTACTTAAAACAGCAGATACAGCTGCAGTACGAACAGTCCATCGTGTAGGACATAATGGTTTTAATGAAACAGAACAAGCTCCAAGCTCTTTTTGTACATCCGAAAAAAGTGTTGATCTTTTTGGAGAGAATCTGATTAGCTGGGATATCTCCATAACTAAATCTAGAGCATCCCTAACTACAACACATTTCCTACCTACTGTTTGCAAACACAAATTTGTGCAGTGTGCAAAGCAATGTAGGTATAAAGCTGCTGGAACATCCTTTTCAATTCTAGCAGCAACACCATTTAAGTGACCACTCATGTTGCTGGCACCATCATATGCTTGGCCACGACACTGAGCAATTGGTAAAACATGCTTACCCAAACAACTTTTCAGCTCCCTAGTGATTGTTTCAGCATCAGTTTTTGGGAGTTGAATCAATTCGATTGGGTCTTCATATATACAAAAATCATCATCTACCCATCTGATGCATACAGTTAACTGCTCTTTGTTACTGACATCCGTAGCTTCATCGGCAATGATTGAAAACCAGTGCACTTTTCTAATGTCTGCTATAATGTTTGTTAGCACACTATCAGCTATCAATTTGATTTGATCATTCACTATATCAGGTGACATATACTTGCGTTCTCTGATCCAATTGTTTAATTCACTGCAATCATTGCTTCTGAGGTTCAATAATTGAACAAGATTGCTCTGAATTTCATCATGCCCCCTAATTGCAAGGCCTTACCTCAATAAGAACTTCAGTGATGATAGCTGCTTAATTAGCATTTGTCGATGGTTCCTCTGTGAAACCATAATTTGCTCATTGTTGAGGGTGTCAACACCCTTTTGGTTTATCAGCTGAATTTTTAAAATAGATTCTTTGTGCAAATCAGACTGAGAATGTTGTGAAAATCTTTCAAGAGCCTTCTTCCAGTTATTAAAACCGTTACTAACAAAAGCATCATCTCCTTTTTTAGCAAAGCACAATAGATTGCTTTCTGCACAGTATCGACACAAAACACAAAATGCTTTGCATTTGGTGGTGCATAATGTCAACCATGAGTAGGTAGAATACCAGTTGGGTGAAAAGTTACGACAGCGCTTCCCTTGTTGCTGCTGAAACTTGTTAAGCACAGATGGATTAGTGGGTTGAAATGGAGTTAATGACAGCTCACAACATTTAGCTGAGCATTTTTCCACAGAAGTAGGCATGCTGTTCATTTGAACATCTCTGCTGGTGGTGGTGCAGCTGCTGGTGGTAGTGGTGGTGGTGCTGGTGCTGCTGCTGGTGGTAGTGGTGGTGCTGCTGGTGGTGGTAGTAGTGGTGGTGCTGCTACTTTGCTGAGCAGTAAATTGATCAGCAATGTTTCTATCACTAGGAATGGAACTCTTCCCCCTGACACTTGATGAAGGCTCATTATTTGTGCTGCCACTGGAACGTTTGCTAGCAAAACAAAGTGTTCCCTGCTTAAATTTTTTGGCAGCTGGTGGCTTGATAGAGCACACCTGTTTATATAATTTAATAATAATAAGCCATCAGATATACACCAAACAGTTACCTCTTGCTCTTCTAGGTGCTCTTCTGTTGATTCCATCACAAATTCCATAAATTTACTCACTATTTATAGCAATTCCAAATAATGCATAAAATAATTTTAGGGGTGCTTGTTGCCACGTAACGAAAATGAGACGAGGCCATTGCAGAATAAGGCAACCAAGGAAAATCGTGAGTGCTAGTTATGTACGCATATTTCGATTATATTGTATTGCTAACCAGCTAGTCCCTTCATATTGATAGTGAAAATTTGTTTCTTTTTCAACCATGGTCTTGTATTTCAACTTCCCAATTGTTGGGGGGGCCATGGCCCCCCCGCTTCCTACGCCTATGCTCATCGTATAACAAGACTCACAACCGGAGCAGGAGTGTAGGAATACTTCATTGGTTTACTGACGTCATGGCACCTCCTTTGTGACCAATGTTATTCAATTAGCGTCCCCAGCGTCTGGGGACGGCTCAGAAGTAAACAGCTATTGGAGTTGCACCAGACCCTTTTTTCCCCACCCAATATACGGAAAAAAGTGGTCTGGCCACGCGAGACTAGGTCCGACCCGGTTTACAGATTATCCCGGATTGGATCACGTGAGAAACGAAACTTATTAACGCTAATCGCGCAGCTTTTTCGTGAGCCACACCCACGTATCGCGTTACAAACATACGCTCAGCCACGCCCATTTATTAGCAAGTGCAGTCTGTAGCATAAAACTGTGTAGGCAAGCTTACATAGAGCCACGCCCACTAATCGATTATTGTACGAGTTGTACATAGTCTAGTCTTGCAGCAGGATAAGTACTTTTGTGAGCCATACCCACTTTAATATATGTGACTGAATTTTGGAAAACCACCCATATGGGCGCGCATGAAATAATTAGAATTTCCATGATTAGTGGGTTGTTAATAAGAGCAGGGTGCAGTTTTGAAAATATTTCAAGAGTTTTCTTGTAATTTAAGGTATTGAGAATGGCTTAAAACCATCAACAAGTAGATTTACACTACTATAAAGTTTGTGATTTGATCATTAAATATTTTAGGTATCAAATGCGCCCATATGGGTGATTTTCCAAAATTTGGTCACATATCGGAAAATTGTAATACTAGGTATGCATGAAGCCACACCCAATTGCTGTCTGTAAACTCACAGTAGCTACGTGGAACCAAACCCACTGACTGATTTAAATTATAAACTTACCGGCTTAGTTATCACATAACTACTTGTATACTCAACACGAATCGAACGCTCAAAACGTAGTTTCGCTCGCTCAAGACTACCCAAAACATAGCTCTTATCACACGCCTCGGCTTTAATTAATCCAGGTCACATCCTGGTCAAGTCCGGATCCTATAGTCAGTAGGTCATCCGGGTCAGCAGTAGTGTCCCTGTTTCAACGCTGTTTGGGGTTGTGCAGTTGCACCCCCTGTGTTGTACAATAAAATTATGGGACAACTTGATGATTTTTATTTACTTATTATTGTGAGGCTATCATATTATCCAAGCTCCATCTCTTGACTTATTAAATAATTATATAAATTTGTAACTGAGTAGCTACATGTGTACGGTTCAGTATACTCATGATTGAGTTTGTACATTAGCAATATATACAGTTTGAGTTGTATCAGCCATATGGCTGTCTTTCACAGTAATCAAATCCACATCCAACTAGAATATATAATAATATGTATTGTAGCAGTGTTGGGACAGTTACTTTTTAAATGTAACTTGTTACATATATAACATTATTATTTACAACTGAACTATTTAGTTACAGTTACATATTACCCATAAAATAAAGTAACTATAATAATATTACATATTATATTACTTTGTGTCCACAGCCTTAAGCTGTCATGTGTGAAACTACCACTTTATCACGTGACATGGTTGCATTGTTGGACAATGTGCAAATCTTGGTTATAAGCAAGAAGCTGGTGAATAAGCTTCATTCAGTAGGCTTCATTACTTTGTAGTGACTAGGTGTTACTCAGTGGATTACTAACGAGATTAGTAACTTTGTTACTTAAAGTAATAATATTATATAATAGCTATTAGACTCGTTACAGTATAACTTCACTACTTATAATTAGGTAACGCGTTACATTTGCAAGTAAAGTTACTTGAGTTATATTACCTGTTTTTACAGCATATTTCATTACATTACTTCATTACCACAAAAGTAATAATTATTATGTAACGCGTTACCTATATGCATTACCCCCAACACTGTATTGTAGTATCTATGCTTTAATTAGGCATTTAATTGGCCAGCCCTGGCAATTTTTAAATTTTGGTATAGAGCTTGATGCTTGGGTGATGACATACATATAGAATCTGTCAAATGATCGATTTGTGTGGTCTTTAAGAGGTGGCAAATAAGAGAGGGCTTTACCCATAGCGCATAATAATTATGACGGTTTAACCATTTCTAGGGTCCACAATCTGAATAATCAACTTTTAAAAATCAATCCCCCTGCCATTGTGGAATGTTCATTGTAGTATCCCATTGCTAGATCCAGAGGCACCATTGCTGTCTTGACAGAAATATTGTTTTTAGTATATTGTGATATACAAAATTTATTTTAAAAATTTCGTGCTCAACAAGGACCGAGCAAAAGTTGCTACTTAGCCAGATCATATCTAGAGTTGTTGTATAGTTTAAAAGTATGCACAGTAACTGCAAACCATTTGCTTGGTACCCAGCACAGCTAGGGCTGCTTTCTTTAAAAAAAAAGGCAAAGAAATACGAACTTTTGATTTCAAACTGCCCTACCACCCAGGGCAAGGGAAGCTTTTTTTCCCCCGGGGTGACCAGCAACCCTTGCCACAGCATCAGATGGTAAGATGCTGGACAAAGATGTTTAGACTAATGTGAAGGAAGCACCTAACCTTCAGATGTTGTAGGGTCAAGTGCTCCAATTACTACTGGGCTGCCACGGATGGATCTAGCTCCACGTACATAGGCAGGTTATAGCAGACCGCAGTAAGGAAAAACTAATGTAGCACCACAGCCAAGACATCACCAAGCTACAGGGCCGTTCCCTCTTCCCAGAGCAGGAGAGCAGGGAAGCAATTCACTTATAAACAGTAGTCCATTCCCCCAAAGGTGGAAACACCAAAGGGGTGAATGAACCCATTCCTACCTCACGGACTCTTTGCTCACACCTTCACCATTTCTCCCACTCAAATTGGTGAATCGTTTGCTTATTACTGTACGTACTTTTTAACTACAATAACTCTAAATAATATCTAGCTAATTTTATTCTGTCCTTTGTGTGGAGCTTGAAATGTTAAAATAAATGTTGCATCTTGCGAAATACAAACATCAATGTTTCTGTGAAGACAACAATCATGCCTCCAGTTTCATGGTGGATCTAGCAATGGGATACTACAATGAACATCTCACAATGATAGGGGATTGATTTGTAAAAGTTGATTTTTCAGATTGCTGACCCTGGTGTGTTTTTCATTCTACTGTTTCCCCATTCACTCCATCAATATATTTTCTATGGTCTGGTTTCTTATGAGATCAGAAATTGTGAGTGACAGCCAATAGTACACAAAGCTATCCAAAATGTCCTTAGTTTAATCTCCAAAAGTTTACTAAAATTTCCCTGCTGCCTTATAAAGTGGCAGATTTACGTAGTCTAATTTTTCCGGATGTTCCATGGTTGCATATACAACGATCAAAAACTCCCACACTGTGATACATAATGTAGCTATTCAATATCTGAGAAGCTAATTTTACATAGAATAGGCTTGTATTCAAAATAGTACTCATACACAAAATATCCTAAACAGAAATTAAAATTTCTGAGCCAGCTTTCTTTCAGTTCAAATAGCAACAGAAATTTAATCTCAGAAAGCCAAGTTATATAGTTTTAAAAGTATTCTTGGCTTTGAAAATGGCCTAATAACTATGAAAATACCATCATATTCAGCCTCATGATAGTCTATTAAATTTTTCTCAACTCAGCAGACCTTTTAGATTGCTAGTTATCACACAGTTACAGTTAATACAATTGCCACCTGTGTACAAAGACCACAATGTAATTAGGTCCCAAAGATAGCTAAGGCATGCATACTTATTGACCTATTAATAACCATCTCTTTACAAAGACAACCTCTCTACAAAGACTAACTCTTTACAAAAACCACACTTCTTTACTAAGACCAACTCTGTACATTGAATATGATATAAGTCCAGCCTAGGCTAATAGGCACTTGAGGTCATCTTATGAGAGTACATTTTTCTTTGATACAGATTATAGTGCAATACACTTCACTCGCATGCACAAACCTCCTCATTTTTGTATGACACATTCTGTTAACTGATTTATGGTATGAGTATAGTCTGATGACTTGAGTGAAGTGTGGACAGAGATGACATTGACCTTTTATGAGATCTGGAACCTATATACACACTTGACATAGTATAATTAGGTGATCTTGTTGCGGTTTTGTGCAAAAAAAAATTATATAATTCTGAAACTTTCCACACAAATTCCACTCCTTATGACATTTATCAAACAGTACGGTGGTACTATTTAAGTAGGAATTCTCCCCGATAATGATGCACGCCACCTAAAATTCCACCTTTAAAAATCATCCTAGAGACATCATACACCATGAAAATCACCTATACGGAATAATATTAGTCCATCTAACATGAATACAGCATTAAAAACAAGAAAACACTTACCGGTGACTGGATATAGAATTTTTTTTAAATCTCCAAAATTTGAAATTTTGTCTCACTCACTCACTCACTCACAGACCACGGTCGCAAGCCTAGAGCCCAAACGAATAGTGCACAGTCACCATTTTATGCCACAACAGCAAACTCACCAGTGGGATGTGCTTTTTGGGATTCTGATGAGTGTACGTCCTGTGCGCCTTGTCTTTCCTTTTATCTTCAACCAGTCTTCTTCTTCAAGCATCAAAACCATACTGAGGCATTAATTTTCCATATCAACACTTTTCTGTAGACACCACAAATTATTTCAGAAAATGCTTATGCTGCTGAAAGAGTGGGGCGCTTATAATTTCAAGTGTTGAATGTGAAACATTAAGGCTGCTGAGTTGTCACTTCGACTTTTGCCAATGCATGGACTGCAATCGACGAAGAAATTTGTTACTTAATAGATGTACTGATACTCGATGGCTTGTTCTCTGAACACACTGACTCAGCCACTCAGTGCTGGATGGCGAGATCAGCGGGTGATTGGATAGTATTCGAGTGGAAATTGTATTAATTCATCCTGTTAGTCAAGACTAAGCTCCAGACAACTGAAAGGGGCTGTTCGTTCGAACAACTTCCAGCCCGGGTGGATAGAATGCAGACTATTATACTGACACAGGTCATAGATGAGCGCCACTGCTACTATGATCAAAGGTAAGCTATGCATCCTACTACTGGCCTATGTGCTTCCAATTTTGGCACAGTATGCACTTTAATAAGTTGTACAGGAACTTAGTAGATAGCTCACAAGTTACACTGTACCCTTACTACAACAAAAACTAAACGAACTACTATTTTTATGTCTTAGATCAACACCTTTAATTTGAAACAATGTTTAACAGCATAATACGGCCCTCAAAAAGGCTATGTTGAAAAAGGATGTGAAATCCAAGGTGGCGGCCAAGAAATGGCTGCGATGGTAGGTTAATGGTAAATATTTTAATAACAACAATTCAGGTGAATTTTGTGCCAAGACCAAGAGGCACCAAAATTCTCCTGAATTGTCGTTATTAAAATTTTTACCATTAACCTACCATCACAGCCATTTCTTGGCCACCACCTTGGATTTTACATCTTTTTTCACCATAGCCTTTTTGAGGGCCGCACTCTTTTTTTATAGCTTGGCTGTTTTTGATTAGATTTCACTTCTTTTTGTATTTGTATACCCCAAAGCCGGCCTATGGCTGGCTTTGGGACTTCTTTAACCTATCTTTTTTTTCTTTACCATAGGAAGAAGAAAAGATGAAGCAGATGTTAAATACTTTAAATATTTCTGATTTTATCAGTAAATGTACAAATTATATATATTAATACATATATTTATTACAGAACTCTCCATGGTGGTTTCTTTGTAACTGAACACTCTACAAGGTGACTTCTAATTCTAGCTGCTCTCTCTACAGGGTCAATTGTTTGTAGTGAACGATCCACAAGGTAACTTCTTCTAGCTGATCTCTCTACATGGTGATTTGTTTGTAGCTGAACTATCTACAAGGTAACTTCTTCTAGCTGATCTCTCTACAATGTGATTTGTATATAGCTGAACTCTCTACATGGTGGTTTCTTTGTAGCTGAACTCTCTACAAGGTGACTTCTTCTAGCTGATCTTTCTACAGGGTGATTTGTTTGTAGCTGATTATTTTACAGGGTGATTTGTTTGCAGCTGAACTCTCTACATGCATGGTGGTTTCTTTGTAGTTGAACTCTCTACAAGGTGACTTCTTCTAGCTGATCTTTCTACAGGATGATTTGTTTGTAGCTGAACTATCTACAAGGTAGCTGATCTCTCTACAGGGTGATTTGTTTGTAGCTGAACTATCTACAAGATAGCTGATCTCTCTACAGGGTAATTTGTTTGTAGCTGAGCTCTTTACAGAATGGTTTCTTTGTAGCTGAACTCTCTACAAGGTAACTTCTTCTAGCTAATGTCTCTACAGGGTCACTAGTTTGTAGCTGAATTCTCTACATGGTGGTTTCTTTGTAACTGAACTCTTTACAAGGTAACTTCGTAACTGAACTCTTTACAAGGTAACTTCTTCTAGCTGATGTCTCTACAAGGTCACTAGTTTGTAGCTGAACTCTCTACATGGTGGTTTCTTTGTAACTGAACTCTCTACAAGGTGACTTCTTCTAGCTGATCTTTCTACTGGGTGATTTGTTTGTAGCTGAACTCTCTGCAGCTGAACTCTCTACATGATGGTTTCTTTGTAGCTGAACTCTCTACAAGGTAACTTCTTCTAGCTGATCTCTCTACAGAGCGATTTGTTTGTAGCTGAACTCTCTACATGGTGACTTGTTTGTAGCTGATCTCTATACAGGTTACTTGTTTCTAGCTGATCTCTTGAATTCTCTTCAGGGTGACTGCTCTATTAGGATGACTGCTCTATTAGAGTATCTCGATCTCGCACTTGCTACACCAAGTTGGATTTCGTGTTATAACTCCGTGGCTTTAAGTCTGGTTCTTCTACACCATTGAAGAGCCTTTCTAAGTAGAGGTGTACCGATATGAGTTTTTGGCATGTACCGATATCCGATATTGATGCCACCAGAAGAAGCCAATAACCTATAGCCGATCCGATATTTGCATTATAGTTAAAAGTGTACATTTACCTACCCTACAATAACATGTGCATGCTATACTCTGCCTGTGGTGGTATACAGCTTGGGTTTCTATTGTGCAATCCAGACAATTAGGCACTCACAAACATTTTTATGTATACTCCCATGAAGCCTTAAACGGATATTTCTGCATTACTCTGTATTCTAATGGCTTGTGAGAAAGCTGGTACATTGGTTATCCTTTGACCCTTCTTTTATTGCAAGGTACTTTATAGTTGCTTCATTTGTAAAGACTGTGATAAGCTTTTCAGCAACAAACACTAGACTCGCGTGTATTTATATGGCTTCTCGTAGCATAGCGTTTGTTTCAGAGAGAACAATAAGCCACTGGCACTAAACAGTCACATGGATAACGTAGAAAACCAATGCATAATCCATTTATGTACAAACTATTGCTACTATCTAAAAATCGGTAGCGATATCGGTCCTCCTACTGTTCTGTACCGATACCGATATTGGTAAAAAATGCCATATCGATGGCCGATATTTTAGCCGATCCGATTATCGGTACACCTCTATTTCTAAGATGATTTTTAAATTTTTTTTTAGATGATTGCTCCATCTATACAGCGATTTTCAAAGCATTACCCCAAGCGGTTTATCTGATAGGCGTGGCAAGCAGTCGTTTTTTATTAGCTAATCTCGATTGCATAATTGTTACACACTGTTGGTTTTATCGTTGTATCTTCCTGGTTTTTAGCTCGATTTCTTTCAAACCACAAAAGGTTTGAGGTTCAATAGTTAACCTATTTACCCACCGATTTTCAGCTTCTTCCCATACGTGGTTTACCCTGTAGGCGTGACAATATATTAGTGTTATTTTTCGTGAATAATCGCTCATAACTCTTTTCCTGTTTATCGTATTCCAGCCAAAGTTGGTACAGAGATGCATCTTTATACCCCCCTTCTGTGTGCCAAATTTCAAGGCAATCGGATATGGCGTTCGCATTTTTGTAAGTGTGCGAAAAGAGTTAAAGATCAGTCATTTAATATCGAACAATTTGCTCTCAGCTTACCAATTTGGATTTGTACCTGGCAGATCGTGTACTACTCAATTACTTCATGTACTTGATTATTTCACTAAACACTTAGACGAAGGTTACTCTGTTGATGTGATATATCTAGATTTTCAAAAAGCCTTTGACACAGTTCCCCCACTATACTGCCACACCTGTTTCCATATCACAGATTTAGCTCCATGGCTATAAGAGGAGTTGATTCATTAGGTAACAATGGTATATAGCTATAGCTACAATGAAAACTTGGTAGTTACAAATGAAGATTATAATATTATGTGTGATACGCAGTGCATATACAGTGGAACCTCATGCAGTTATCCAAACCCCTTGGGACCATGCAGGGGTAGTCCATAAGTCTGAAAAGTCTGAAACTGTGTATAAATAGCCTTTTAAAATATATGCATTTTCAACTATCCTAATAGAACAGACACTACTCTAATAGAGCAGTCATTTCTGTAGTTCGGTTAAGCAAGAATCTGGGTAAGTAGGGTCCGAATAACTGAGCTTTCACTGAATTGCAATCAGCCTTGATACAATGGAAAAGTAAATGATATAAAGTATCATTATTTTCCACTAAAAACAGCTGAAAACACTATCAGATCCACCTTTTGAGTCTAAGTTTCAAAAATTTAATGGAGGTACCCCCAGACCCTCTAGGTTGGTGTGCTTTGCACACTAATGTAGCCTTTATTTCAAACAGCTATGGATACTAGATGAATCTTATCACTTGGTATCTGCATTAAAATACCCCTTATATATATATAAGTGCTATCCCTGTGAAAAGGCTTGGTATCATCTAATGTCTGGCTATCCCTGTCTGGCTTAGCCATACCTTTCAAAAAATTCCTAGATCTGCCCTGAGATGGTTCCACAGTCTGACAATTCCGCTGAAATAAAAGTGCTGATATATGGAAGAAGGTGAATTAGAATGAACTACGGTAACTTGCAAGAGTTTCCAGATCTTGTATACCTGTACCTTACAGCTATTTCATTAGCTTACTGCTAATTTTATACTAATGAATGTTAATGATCAGATAGCTGTTTAGGGCACTTTACTGAAACATTAGTCATTGAGTTCATAATGTGTAGTAGTATGTGTACATTAGTGGTAGCAATTGTAGCTGCTCAAGTCGAGTTTTTAAAATCGTAGTTAAAAGATTTAATATTATGAATTTCATTGTCCTGCATTGAATGCATTCGAATGTGTATTATGTCCTTGATTAACTGTGGACTCCATAGTTGAGAACAATAAAGCAACTGAGATCTGACTAAGAAATGTATAATTGTTTTTCACTAGGATCATAGTGTTTGTCCCTAAAAGTACGATGGAGAAGTCCCAGGGTTTGTTAGGCTTTTCCTGCAATGATTTTATAGCTATAGTGTTCTGACCATTGCAGATTGTCAGTAAAAGTAATCATATCAAGGTCTTTTTGTGCGATGCTTTGTTTGGAGAGTTGAAGCTCTTGGCCAGAATTGTACATGAATAGCTAAATTCAGCTTCGTTGTAAAGAATATTAGTGTTGCAGCTCCAGAGTGAGATGATGTTAAGTCCTTGGTTTATATGAATTGATAATCTGTAGTCATTTAGTATCATCAGCAAACAGAAAAGGAATTGAAGAGCGAATACTCTCTGGAAAATCATTGATAATAATGGTGGCCCCTCGGATACTACCTTGTGGTACTCCTGAGAGAACATTGCACAGCATTTTGACACACTGAGATTGGTACTTTAAGTAGGATTTGAGCCATTGCCACAAATTAGTTAAGTGCTCAGTAGTTAAGGTAGCCCAAAATCTTTTAGAATATCAAAACTTACTAGAATATCAAAATTTTCTAGCTGGGTTTCCTCAGAACTTTTATATTATTTCAGAAACCCCTTACAAAAATCCTAGATCAGCCAATGAGTTTGCAACATCTATTTTAGTTTTAAGGCATCTCGATTTTTTTGCAACAATTAATATTTCAGTTTCTGGAAACCTCACAATCGCCCCTGACTGGCCTGGGCAGGGTCAGTAGCTAATACTGTATACATGTGCCATCTTTAAATCACATGCGGCTGGGGCGAGCTGGGGATGGCAGTCCATCAAACCCAGGTAGCTAAAATAGAAAGGAGAGCTATCCCATACACGTATGGGTGTCCCATATGCGTATGGGGCAAGTGATTAGTCTCACATGGCCAGATCACTTTTTCTCGGCACGGCGCTTATCGATTGCATAATAAGCGCCTGTGCTTATAATGCAATCGATAAACGCCGTGCCGAGAAAAAGTGGTCTGGCCATGCGAGACTAGGCAAGTGATCTGCCCCATACGCATATGGGGTACCCCATACGCGTATTATTATTATTATTATTATTATTAATGGACAAAAATTGCTTGGCAGTACAAGACTGTCAAGCTAGGCCACAGGCCTTTGAGAGTGCCCATATCTTGTTGTTCTCCATAAATCATCGAGATTCTTCTTAAATAGTGCCGCCACGGTTGGTGCAGAAATAACATCTGCTGGAAGAGAATTCCACAAATTAACTACTCTGTTGGTGAAAAAATTATGCCTCACTAGCAGCCGAGATCGAAATTTAAAGAGTTTACGGTGGTGACCTCTGGTGGTATCCGTATTACTCAAAGTGAGAAATGAGGTAAGGTTGATGTCATAGTAACCATTCAATATCTTGTAGGTCTCAATTAGATCTCCCCTTTGACATCTACAATACAGTGAATGGGATGCCCCATACGTGTACGGGGCAAAATACACGTACGGTTCATAACATAGCAACTTTGTTTGATCATATAGATCTATGGTTTGATTCACTTTATTGGTAGAACTGAATAGTCGATGCCAGAGTGTATAGAGGAGATATCACCTACAACATATACCGAGGTGTGGCTCAGCTGAGGGGGCTTGGCCACGAGGTAAGTCAGTCTGCATGCTTGCAATGGATTGCTATAACTTGCACCAGCACTGCAACTCTTTGTTAACCAAAAAGTATGTAACTGAAAATGAGTAAAACTGGTCCAGCCAGAACAAAATAATGTATAGCTG
The DNA here is from genome assembly GCF_963678975.1 of Dysidea avara. Taxonomy (NCBI): domain Eukaryota; kingdom Metazoa; phylum Porifera; class Demospongiae; order Dictyoceratida; family Dysideidae; genus Dysidea; species Dysidea avara. Next base: position 36,179,141 of record NC_089279.1, read on the forward strand.
TATACACCAAATCTGAAAAAATAAAAGAGCTTAATCCGGCTAAGCACCTACCAAGCTTCCATACATCCAGTGGTAGCTATAAGTTCTCGGGTAAGCCTGCTTCATCCGGACCAGTTTGGTGAACAAAGATGATAGCTACATACTGCATGTAGTTTGGTGGACTACATCCCAAAACTCACACTAGACCTGAAAATTGGTTTGGAAGCCCCTGGTTTTACCCGGACTGATTTTGGTCAGGCCGGACCAGTTTTGGATACCAAGAATGGTCCGAGCAGACCAGTTTTGGCTGACCAAAACTGGTCTGGCCGGACCAACTTTTGATCCAGACCAAATTTGGCGTTATATGCCCCAGGGAAATAAATACATAAATGGTAAAGTTTCAATGTAAAAATGGCTGTAAAGGTCACCAAAGGTCAGATTTGCAGTGGTACTATATCAAAAAATAAATGTCGACAAACTTCATATTAGGCATACTGCAAAAAAAATGGGCATTTCACGTATTTTGTGATGCAATTATGAAACTTTCTACACAAATTACACCCTTATGCCTTGCCCAATGTAATAAAGCTTTATTAATGAGGTCCTGAAGTATGCATCATAGAATTTAATTATATATACTTGACAGACTCACTATTACATGTGGTCTTTGTAAAGAGGTAGTCATGTCCTCTAAGCAAAGGTTTTACTTAGCATATTCATTTTGATATTCCAGTTTCAGTTTCTGGTTTCCATTTCCACTGTTTCCAATTGCCCGGAGTGAATGACAATTATTTTCATAACATCATGGCCATAAGCCATGCATGCTGCCACAACTCATTGACTCATTGAAACTGTATTACTGGTTTATTGGCATATATGAAAAGGCTGTACCAAAGTTTTCATTATTTTGTAGCATGATCACTTATGTTATGTGGGAAATACTATAGCTGTATTACAATTTCTTGCGTACGCATATTACAAAGGAGGGATAAGTAGACTAAAATCTACATGTTAATTTTAATTTCTGGCCTCAGTATTGTATAATGTACCTATGAAATTCTTTAGCCAACTGTGTATTGCACAGCTGTAGCCATAAGATGCTTTTGCTTGACATGCAGTTATCATGTGATTCATGATCAGGACTTGTTCTTTAATGGTACATGCCATTACCTCTTGATACATAGCTTATAGTCGATTATCACTATAAGGAACAAACCTAAAGTCCAATACATGTCACATGCAGGAAGGGTTGCATACATGGGTGTCTTGGCAACTGTGTATAGTCCATTCCATCAGTTTAGTCCATTGGTTGTCTATAATCATACCAGTGTTGGTGACTGGTAAACCTTCAGAATATAGTGGCTATGCATGTCTTCCTATTACTGTATGATCTTGCCATAACTTGTCACAACACTATGATATTAGATTATGGTGACTTGCGTATCTGTAATGATGATGGTGGCTGTGGTGTAAAGTCTGGTAGACTAGAGTTTCAGGACGAGGATGGCACATGGGGTACCGTGTGCAGCTATGGATTTGATGATAATAGCAATGCTGTACAAGTGGTATGTAGACAGCTGGGATATCACACTGGAAATCTACTTAGTGATCAACAGTGAGTTGTAACTATGGTCTGAAATTTTTTTGATGTCAGCAAGCAATATAACGTACCACTTTTACCTTTTAATTCAAAGAGAAGAGGTGTATAAATGCCATATAGCACTGCTAAAAACTGTGTGCTCATGCAGCCGGGAATACATCAACAAGAAACAGAGTCATATCAAATAGATATCCCTTATATTTTTGATATACTACATCCATTTCTCATTAATGCATTCCAGATATTCCCAGATTTCTTTGATGAAACTTGTTATCTCCTCTGCTTTAATATTTAACACTTTGCTGAACCAATTGTGGGTTTTAGTTTTGTGAATAATGTATAGTTGAACTTGTAGACTTGGAAATGAAGGTAGTTTGTTGTTTTATTGTCATAGGTTGGTTTATGTAATGCTGTTTTGATTGATAGCAAACACCTAGTGAGATGGATAATGCTGTTTAAGCACCACTTGACAGGACGTGGTGCTTAAATGGATTAGCTATTAGTGTTGTCAATATATGACTAACTAGCTTACAACTCAGGAATTACACACAATGGCAAATTTAGGAAGGCGCTTGACCCTCCGTCCAAAAATTTTTAGTATAGCTACATGTCAATTGTGCTATAGCTATATGTCATGAAAATCTCATCCAGTGATGTTTTATCTTTCTGTTTGTAACTTTTAGCTACACAAATACTACCAATGTTTATCTTGATCTTATAAATGCTGTAGTCCCAAGGCTCCCAAAGGCCAGCCTACATGCTTATTAAAACCCACAATTAAATATGTGAGTGTTGCATAAAGTACACAGCTAGCAGTGTGTATTAGTGACAGTGTATAACCAAACAAGATTTCTCTTTCCAGTAACTTTCCTTTGATTGTTGTCTGAATTACAAGTACATGCACAAAAAGTGAAGTACTGCATTAAACTGCTATTTATACAATGGTCATACCATGGAACCAACTTGAGTACCAGCTGAATGTTGGGGTGTGTGTTTGTAATGTTAATATATAACATAGTCAACTAAGTGATATAAATACTGCTCCCTAAAATAGATCTATAATATATATACACACATATAGAGTGGATTACATGATAAGCAGTTCAGAGAGCATATATAGCCTTTTTCTATAAGCATGCACTATATGTACAACTCATGATAAATGGTAGTTTGTATTATAACCTGCAACATGTGTGAAAGATACTTATTATTTTATTATTAGCTTCCCTCCAACCAACTTGTCCATTGCGGTATGTTATACAGGATGTGATGGAGATGAGAAAGTGCTATACAATTGTACTCTTGAATCGTGCCATGTTCCTAGTACACGATACTGTACAACACATTCACGTGATATTGGTATCTCTTGCTGTAAGTGGCTATAGTGCTACTACCATTTAAGGTATTATTATCAAATTGTATAGCTATAACTGATCAAGATGATGACAAGCTATGGATTATCATTGCTGGTAGTGCTGGAGGAGCTATATTATTAGTGCTGTTCATTGCTGTCAGTGGGTGCATCTGCTGTATATTAGTTCGTAAGAAAAGACATTCCTATATACGTATAGAGCAACAAAGCAGTGGTGGTGATGAAGACACTCTAACTGTAGATGGTACAATGTCTCTATGTCACTGTATGAACTGCACCTCCTGACATAAATTTATAGCAACACATAATTGTGTTATTGTTTCTGCATATAGCTAGCTACCTGTGTGTTCTATATGGTGGATAACATCTGTCAGCACTATTTGGGGCGAGCCTGAGCGAGCCCCACACTATTTAGTAATCTGATTACTGCTTAGCCATAATTGGTATGTGTAATGCACTTGTCAATTTCATGCCCCACCCCCCACCCCCGGGGAGGGTGGGGAATACAGGGGATTTGACAAATCGTGGTGTCAAATTCCCCACTACTGGGGCAAAATCGGCTGTCAAATCCCCACTATGTCCCCACTCTCATAGTAGGGGATTTGACAACACCTCAAGGTTGACTAAGTGTATATTTCATGCATGTGGCTAGTATAAATAGCCTGGTATACACCTGTAGCTAGTAAAATTATAGCGAGTGCGACTTTATTGTTTAGAAATGCAACTACCAAAAATCGGTCAGTGAATTGGACAACTGTCAATTGCCCCAGGGGTGGGGGCAAGAAGCAATGTCAAATCCCCACCTGGGGTGTGGGGACGCCCGGGGGTGGGGGAGTGGGGCATGAAATTGACAAGTGCATAATGGGGACGTATAGCCATATTTGGTATGTGTAATGGTTCATATCACGAGAGTTATTGGTGTAGATTACTGTTATGCCATGTGAGTGATGGATATCGATACAGACGAACGTCTTCGACATAGGAGGGAGCAGTACAGGCTCAGAAGGGATGCAGAAACTCCTGAAGAGGCAGAAAGTAGAAGGCATAGAAATAACGGTGAATATATCCGGTGTCGAAGAGTGGAGCAGAGAAGACTTGAAAGAACCAGAAACTGATGTACACATTAGCACACCCCAACCTTCTCTGCAAATTGCGACGCCTTTCAATCAGGAACTTCCTTCGTTTAATGATCCTGCCATCATTAGAAAGATGTGTGAATTTCATAACAGCCTGCTAAGTTTACCATCTTCATGTTGTTCAGTCTCAGTGTATGGAACGTTTTCCCTCTATATCTGTTGATGTCATGAATATTTGCAGAAGATGCACTAATGATAAGCACATGCCTAAATTATATTCTGCAGACAACAACATGAATCCAGCAGCAAAGAGGTAGTGCACACTGGCATGCTTTGTCTTTGAGAAACAGAATTCCTCAGTATTTTTCACTGCCATCAATACTTCAAAAATATACACTCAGGCTTGCCCCACGATGCTGTTAGCATCTGTCTAGTATTAGTGTAACAATCAGTTGTATTATACCTGTATAGTTGTGCTTTACTGTGTTGTATGTTCTTGTTTGTTGCCTGTTTCAGCAATGCCCTAGCTATTTCCTTGAATTTCTATTTACCTAGTTACAGAGTGGTGAAGAAGTAATATTGTAGCTAAAGGTGCTTTTAATGTCATAGCAATGCACATTCCAGTGTACTCCCATGTATATACCATGTTTGGATTTTTCACATCCAGGCTGGCAAAAGTACTATTTCCTGTAGTGGGTGTGGGAGGACAAACATATATGTGTTTCTAGGAAATGTGTAGCTATCATGATACTTGTACATAATACCATAATGTGTGCAACTTAAGCCAAGTATTGCAAGGACTATGTATAGTTAGATCATACAGTACGTTGGTAGTGTATATTAGGGATCATGGAGGTTTGCACTTTCTCACAAAAAAAATATTGACAGCCTCACAATACCTTCATGGTATTGGTTAGTAGAAACTTCTGCTAAACAATTTTTTTAAAAGTTCTGTAGGAATTTGTTGGAAGCACTTTTGGCCACTCTATAAAGACACTTTTGGGCCTAACTGATTAACTGCCTGCCTGCCTGCCTTATGCTTTCAGACAAGCATAGTCAATAATGGCTAACTTAACGCTATGAATGGGCTTGATTTTTTCACTGTTAGATGTTGCTTCAGCTTGACAGGTGCCTGGCATACCACAGTATGCACACTGTGTGCATCATGGACTTACCTTTATCCTCCTTTCTGTCGCATTTCTTCTTGCTGACAGCACATATAATAGAATGCTGTCAACTATAGCTAGTTATGTGTTGTATGGCTGATTGCTTACAATGTGCTTCCTTCATCCTGGGAACAATGACAATTCCCTCTTTCAAAGTCTGGGAGGCAGTACACACACACTATAGTCATTATTAATCACTGTTGGTATATACATAGCTAAAGTGCTCGCCTGGTATGTAGCTACACAAGGTTCCAGTTTCAATTCTCTGCATAGTTTGCATGTTCATTATGTATCAGCTATGTGATCAGCCTATAAATAGTATAGAGCTTCCTACAACTGATCATGACCATCCAAAAGACTATAATTTTTGTTATTAAAGTTATGATTGTAAATTAACTTTTAGCTTACTCTAAAAATCAAATCAAAATAGTCAAAATATATACAACCACAAAACACATAATGTACATGCAGTATATCATCTGCTATACATAAATGTCATATGTATACGATTATTGTACACTTTGTGATTTCACTTGCACATTTATATTAACAGTATTAGTATAGGATTTGCTGTATATACAGTTATATAGCTGCTTGTTATACATATATGCATAAATGTTTACAAATTGTATCTGTAAAATCAATTAGTTTATTAGTGTACGTAGGGAGTCATTTAATATACTGTTATGATCACCCTCGGTGTTGTTATTACTTGTACTCCCATTAAGTGTTGTGGTTTTACCACTAAGTTTTTGATATTTTGAGTGCATACAATGGTAACATGGACAAACTGAAATCTTAAGACAGAGAACTGTTGTAATTGCAGCAATTCCAATTCCGGCTAATACTATTCCTCCAATTACACTAAGTACAATCACTGTGGTGTGGTCCTCCTCATCATCATCATTGTTAACTACACACAATTCAATGATAACACATTATAGCTACTATTGTAGTTACTCACAGCAAGAAACACTGACATCATCAGAGTGATCGGTACAATATGGAGTGATCTGATTACCACAAAGTGTTATATTACAATTGATCAGTTCATCCTCATCACCATCACATGATGTATAACATATTGCAATGGTCAGGTTGTCAGGAGGATAACTGCAATAACATCACCAGAGATGTGAATTGTGTGACAGTACAAATATATAACCAAAAGCCCCTACTAGTTTTGTGCCATTATTTGGTGGTGCAAGACTAGTGAGTTGTGTCAACTGAAGGCTACTGATGTCATCAGCTACAATCACACTAAACTTTGTGTAGTATCCACTGATAGCTACTTGCATCAGTATGGAATTTAAGCTGATATTTTCTGTTTTAATAGTAATCGGTAGCTATTGATATTCTGAACTTTGATTGAAACCACTTGTGTCAGCTATCATCGTCATTGTGCTATGCTAGCAAAATTTTGGGTATGATCGGGGTGCATAAATTTCATGCCTCCTTCAGAAGTTCACAAACCGAGTCATCACTGGAGATTTATATACTCTAATAGAGCAGTCATCAATCACATTTACTCTTAACTAGGCATGCGTACATTATGCCGGAATAATTTTGGAATAATCGGTGGCAAAAAGAATCAGAATAATTCTGGAATAATAGGGTGATCTTCAGAAATAATTAATTAGAATTCACACATTTTTCGTGTAGTATCGCAGAAAAATTCGCAAAGGAACATACACAATCATTGCAAGCACAAAATCGGGCAAAAAGATCGAGATACTCTAATAGAGCAGTCACTTACCTTAATAGAACAGTGTAGTTGTGACTGCTCTATTAGAGTATCTCGATCTTTGGGTATAGTTTTTATGCTTGCAAGTGGTTATATTTTCAGCAGCAGAAGAATATCCATTTAACTTTTACAATTCCAGGAATTACTCCAGGAATATTTGGGAATAATAGGTGAATAAAAAAAGAATTGCCAGAAGAATAATAGGTAATTTAAAAAGCATAATGTACTCAAGCCTACTCTTAACAGAACATCAACAATAAACCCATTCAACACAGACTTGCATATGCTATACATGCTAAGAAACACAATACTTTTGGTAATACATTGAACATAATTGGCTAAAAATAAAAAGAATTACTGGAAGGAATTATAGGAAGGAAAAGCTAAGTAGACTGAACCTTGAATACCATCTGGATGTGATTAATATTGCACTAGAGCAATACAATTAACAGTGTATGGCAAGAAAGTAGCTGCTAAGTATTAGTTTCAAAGATCGCATAGTATTACTGATATTGTATTAAAGATGATATATCCCCTGAGGGAGTTAATGCAGCACTGAAAGACAAATAGTTCAGTTGAGATAAGGACTGGTGTGTTTCTAACAAGGTACCATAAGACTGTTCTCTTGCATTACAGCGATTTTGCTGATCATTTAGGCCTGTCAGAAATTCACAAAGCTCCATAAGTGTTTTTTAACACCACAGGATATTTTGCCAGATATTTTGTGCCACATCTTCATAATGGCTACATTGAATCACTCACAGTTTGGCACATTCTAAAAATTATTCCTATATATCATATTGGAATAGTGCTTGTTGCTATACAGTATGCAAGCCCTCATCATAAAGAGAGGTAACTCCATGAATATTTTGTACTTACACTCATAACTTACGATGAATGCAACGAAATTTGTGATGTAGTTAGTGCATGTTTACCTAAAATAAAGCAACCAATGAACACACTACACATAATTATTATTGTAAGTGATATCCGGTAAGCTGTGAAAAAAGCATAACCCTCCAAAAAAAGGCAAAGTGGGTCAAGAAATTAAAAGCGGTGGCCAAGAAATGGCTACAATGATACTTTTTAAACAACTTGGCTGTTTTGGCACAGATATCACTTCTTTTTCCCCAAAGCCAGCCTATGGTTGGCTTTGAGGCTTCCTTTTAATTTGTTTTACTTACTACAGCTAGCTAGAAATTGTCAATGACTGCTGCTTTTGTGTGAATCTATGTATTTATTGTACATTTGAAACTGAATGATTATCATGTAGCTATTAGGATGGCCTGTTAACTACACAACTGAACCCTGTACAGGGTGTTGTTGTATGTACAGCTGAACTATGTATCTACAGTAATATCTACAGGGTGATTGTATACGGCTGAATGCTTTACAGGGTGACAGCTTGTTTATAACTGGCTCTACATGGTGACTTGAATAAAAAAGAGAATAATAGACAAACTTTGAAGGTGCATATGTTAGTGATAGCTGGGTGGATTTGACTCAAATTTGGGATGGGAGGTGCCGGCCCTACCCTGAGGCAGAAAAAAATGTTTAATTACCATTCAAGCACTATAGATATGTGAAAATGGTGTTTTTTAAAATGAACTTGTCATGCACTTGCACCAGCTGTACTTGGCCGCACAACACACTACTGTGTATCTATATTTTGTAGTGCTCTAATTGAGCACACAGCTTTTCTGAGCATTTCTAATTTTCTATACAATAAATCACTAATAGATCTATGAGATTGTTAATCTAGTGTATGAATTGAATTATAAGGTAGAAATGACAGGTGAGAAACTGACAGCAGTGGCAGAGTGGTAAAAGATTTGGGCATGTAGGTGTGGAGGTCCCTGAGAAACTTTTTCTACATGTTTATTTATTTCTCTGTGACTGTTCTATTAGAGTATCTTGATCATGCTTGTTTCACATGTTTGGGTTTTGCTTTATATCTCCTTAGCTGATACGCTCAAATCACAAACTATGATAGTTACTGCATGTATAGACCAATCTTCAAGCTAAATGGATTACCCTATAAGTGTGACAACAATTCACCTTTCTAAATTGTGCATATCTTCCTGGTTCATAATTTGATGATCTGTATAACAATTGGATGGTAAATGTGCTACATTATGCTCCTATAACCCTTCAAATTTGAAGTCAATGGAGTAAAGCATGCATGAGTTATTGTGGTTTTTCTAAAGTGTGCAAAAAGAAAAAGACTTGAAAGTATGTAAGAAGATTAAGAAGAAAAATATAAAGGAAACAAGTAATGATGGCTGGGCAGATTTGATTCAAATTTGAAATATAGGAGGTGCTCCCTCATTTTGATTCAGGCACTATCAAGCTTTAGATGCATGAAAATGGTGTTTTCTTGCATTGGTTTCTGTAAAATACATGTCATGCATCCATACTAGCTGTACTTGGATGCATGGCACACTATAGTGTGTCCTGATTAACAACCATTACAGGGACAGATCCAGGGTTTGGCAAGGGGGGGTGAACTGGTGGTCCGGTCCCCTAGAAGCTATAACTATTTGATGTGTTTCAGGACTGAAAGTTTTGATGTAGAGTAGTTTTATACACAAATATCTAAATCATGTTGCTTTCTACATTGATCAAGAGTTGTGTAGAGATAAGTACGTGCAGTCATGAGTAGTTCAGCTAGTTATAGCTGTATATAATTATTATGGACCTAAAGAATGACATACACAAGACCATATGCATTAAAATATCCTTAGCAAGCTAAGTGTGTCCATTCATGCATTAAATAGTGCTGTAGATGCTAGTTTGTTTATACTCATCAACTGGATTCTCAATAACGTTGTGTGATGAATGTTCTATTAGAGTATTTGACTGACTGCTCTATTAAAGTATCTCGATTGTTTTTTTTTGGGGGGGGGGGCACGTTCCTCCCCCCCTGGATCTGCCACTGCATTATATGTAATTAAAATTGCTGCTTCTAGACAAATAATATTTACGCTTCAGATGAGCTACTAATGGAGTGGTCACTCAAGTCAAGAAGTTCTAATCAGACAGTCTCCAGCACAATCTCGATTTTACAAAGCATAAACCATTCAATCTCAAAGGCCTTAAATTTTCTGGCCATGGAGGAGGAGACAATGCCTCCAGACCCTCCAAGAAGGCTCATGTTTTGTATTCCAGTGTGTGCTTGCACAACACTCTGCAGTGACTCTTAGCAAGCAGAATGTTGATTTCTACATCTCTACTGCTTCCTTGCACCCCATCATGGATATAAATATGTTCTTGGTTCCTTTAAAGTACAATATATTTAGCCATGTTTTTTTAGAATTGTGATGAATGTTCTATTAGAGTAGTTTGGTTAGAATGCTATTATTAGAGTACCGTATAGCAGGAGATTTTCGAAAAATTCAAAAATAACAATGTGTTTTCGAAAATATTTTTTCGAAAATAGTACATCCCGGCTTTTAATTGACAATCAAAAAATTTAGCTAGGTATACGTATATATAAATGATTTTTGCGAGTGCACGCATGCATAGTTTCTACTAATATCAGTTAGCTATAGGCCTAATGTATTATAGCTAGGCACTGGGCCAGACACAATAGTATGTTCACGTTGAGCTGAATCCTGAAAAACAGCTAAAAATTAAAAATGGATTTTTCCTCAAGAGAGTTAATATTTCAGCTAACCAGATGATTATTGGTAACAGCAAAGGTGACAACAACAGACACATACAGTTTGGCTCCATTACAAGTTCGGGAAAGGCTGTAATGGACAATGTGCTTATATGGCTTCCCCCATAGGAAATGTATTGTGGAAATTTTGATTGGTCGTAAATATTATGTCAAACATTTGAACAAAAAGATTTTGAAACATTTTCAGTGGGTCAAGCAGTACTACAAATGAGCCAAATTTCAAGATCATGTGTAATTGCATCCATGAGATATTAAATGTTTTTGAGGATTCAGCTCAACGTGAACATACTAAAGTAGCTAGCCATATAGCTATAGCCACCACACACGCGCATGTGAGCAAGAATGACACCACGAGTCTTGAAGTCTATAAGAACTCCAGAGACCAGAAATTACTAGGAAAGACTATAATTATCAGCAAACATCTAGCTATATGGGCTGAAAAACGCCATGTACGTACTTAGCTATGGCTCAATACTACTGAGGCAAAATCTGCCAAACAACATGGTTCAACTTACAAAGGAAGACCCTAGGATAGCTAGATGAGATTCTATCAAAGCCAGATTGGGCGTTTATCTAGCTATACTGAACAATCAAAGCCAGCAGCAAATTCTAGCTATGTAGTATGTACTAATGTGATCAACGCAACCACTGTTAGCTCCCTCCATGAATTAATTATCTATGGTGCGGCGGCGCAGTAAAGAGGCATTGTTTTGAAAATATTTTTTCGAATTTCCAATCAAGTACTCTTTTTCGAAAATTTAACCTTTCGAAAATTTCCCACTATATGGTATCTGAATCTTTAAAAATTTCTCCTTGTAGTTGAACACAGGTTATCCTAGTGTGTTCTCCCATTTTAAATTTCACTTTTGAACAATCAATGTAAGTTTCCTATTATACACTGTAGCTCTAGCTACCACCCCAACTGCTTCGTTCTCAATTTTCTAGCTACATGTTTGTGCTGCCAAACTAGTCCGGTGTTCCTGCTGCAAGCCCATAAGTTCATGATCAGAACCCCAGGAAGCCTTCTAAATACCTCCCTGAAAGTGAACTTTCAAGTGCCACAAAATTAACATGCTCACAAAATTTTTCAGCTAAACTCACTTTTGATGGTTGAGCACGTGACCGCTGTCATATTCCAGTTGTCTACAAGCTACGCCTGCTGCATGGTGACTGAAACCATAGCTGCACACGGTGCCCCACGTGCCATCTCTTTCCTGAAACTCCAGTCTACCCGCGGACTTCGCACCATCACTAATACGCAGGTCACCATAATCTGAAATAAGCGATTGTAGCCCTCAAAACAAATTCAGGTTGGGTACGCATATACCTGTAACAGCTGGGGACACGATGGTCAACAAGAGGATAGCGGCAATAACCTGTGCCTCAGATCCCATACTGAAGAAATCACAGCTTTCGATAAAACAATCTCATCCTTCATTTATACATCCGACAGGTATAATTACGTCACTTCCCAACGTTGGCTAGCCACGCCCACTAAGTACCTCGCCCAAATTAGTTACATATCACACCTTGTTCTTACAACACACACATGGAATACATAGTGATTGTTTGCACAAAATTCACACCAATACGTTGATAAATTTCAGTTAATATTTGTTGGTAGGTGGAGGATATCCTGAAGGTGGTGCTGGGGAATACCCCTGAGTAGCTGCACTGTATGAAGGAGGAGTATACGTGAGGACTTGTGGTTGTTGTGTGACCACAACTGTACGTCTGTAGTAGGATCTGTTTCTATAGTAACACGGACAGCTTGGTAGGCAACAGCAGAAGCAAACAGTGATCATAAAGGCAATGAACGAGAAGAAAAAGATTGTTCCCAGTACAATTCCCACTATGGCTGCAGCACTAAGCTCATCAGCTACAAACACAATAAGAACATGTTATATCATACAGTATGGTAGTACCACATAGTAGGGACCATAAACGTTTACACTTATTTATGAAAATAATATTGACTAGATAAATACCTTTAAACATTGTAGCAGTATTGTTTAGGTTAGAGTTCCTTCAGTGCAGTAAATAATGCTTGCTTTTTTTCTAATTTAGTAACTACTGCCTTCAGACAAGTGTAACTCAACAACAACTAATGCTACTGGCTTGCTGCTAGAGACTTGCTCACTGCAGTAGGTACAATGCATACACCGTGGACTGACCTTTGTCCTCACCTTTCTTTTTGTTGACAGTGCAACTCCATACCACAGAATATATGGTACCGCTCAAATGCAACGTCATCTCACACGAGTGTGAGAGATTAAAAACTCCCTAATTAAAGGGCATAGGGCCCGTTTTTGCTCATACGGATCCATCCCAACTGAAATGGGATGAATACTTGCAAGCGAATATGTGCCACACCCTTTAATTAGCCATTTTTAAAATCACTTGCACTCGTGTGAGACGACGTCACATTTGAGCGGTATATACCATAATATATTGGGGAAAAAATGAAATTACCCTGCACTTGGAATTGCCCCACCTTCATGAATACAACATTAAGGGAAAGAATGGCACCAGGTGGATGAGGCTTAATTGTACAACCAAACACACACCTCTGTGTACTACTTATGAACATAACAGTAATTTTATAGTTTTTGACTATAGAAAGATATGTGAACTAGCTAGCCTATAACCAAACTGCTTACTTCAACTGTTAGAGGTGTTACGTACAATGCTTGTTTTTCGTACATAACAGGATGCATGGAGTCATCGTGAATACATACACAATGCCTCAGTGACTTACTGCAGCTAACGCCAACATCTTGAGAGTGGTCACAACTTGGTATGGTCCCACATGGGGTCAGTTGGCAATACCTCAGTCTGTCCTCATCACCGTCACAAGATGTACGGCAAATGTTAATTGGTAATCCTCTCGAAGGATAACTGTAACATCATAAATATTTAACAAGTGCTCTACACTGTAGTGCGTGCATAAGTATGCCAGATTTGCTGAGATTTGTATGTAATTCATTATAGGAAGGGGCTTTTCATCCAATTCCATACATAATTTAAAAACACTTAGACAAAAAGGTTGTCAAAACCCAAAAACTTTGCAAAACTTTTGGGGCTCAAACCTTGACTACTGGCATGTAAGGCCAGTGTGGTACTGACTGTGCTAGCTACCCACCTCTTTTTGTGATTTGATTCTATATAAATGTGATTCTATAAGTAACCTTTATAGTCATTATAGTAAGAACCTATACACCGGAGTGAAGAAGAAATCAAAGCTAAACCCAACCCTAACCCAAACCATAGGTGTGCCTGTTAAGCATAATGGATGTCCTTCACTGTCTGTATAAAGGTAAGTTTTGGATAGTTTGAGGGTTGGCCCAGGATGCTCAATTCGCTTGCTTCGAACTAGTGATGTGCGATATATCGAAAAAATATCGATTTCGCGATAATTTTGTCAATATCATTATCGTATCGATACTGCTTTAGCAGAGTAATATTTTGCGATAATTATCGAAATATCGAAGAATATTTCGATAAATCTACAGCATTTAGTGTGCGATTGCACAATCATGCTAGAAATGAAGGTTAGTTCTGTACTATCTAGCCACTTTAAAAACCTGTCTACCAGTTTTCTAGGCTTATTAGTTTTATGCAATAGTTTTAGTGTGTAAATTGTATTTCAAGCATATTTATAAATATCGGCCGCCCACGCAATTACACCACCCACACAATTAAAAATTATCGAAAATCGTATCGAAATTTCGATATTTACCCCCAATATCGTATCGAAATAAAAATCTTGATATCACACACCACTACTTCGAACTCACCAAAAACTTTCCTTCATACAATTGTAGTTATGATGAGCGAGTGCCAGACGAATAGTCTGACTAAGTCAGCATCCGGAACCGGACTACATTCATTTTATACATACAATGCCACAAAGTAATCAAACAAATAAGCCACACAGTGTTCTAGTCATCCTTGAACCATAAAAAAAACTGAACACAACAGAACTTCTACTTCATGCCTCATAGGGTAAACAATGTGTAAAATGTAACACTTGTACTAACCCAGTTGCTCACTACAAACCACAATACATGGTGAGCTGACTGGCACAAATACATAGAATGCATCATGTGATCTATATATTGAACTAATTCAACATTGACACCTCAGATTTATTCCAAACATGTTTAGGGACGAATTGTATGTCCACGTCATACGTGTCCCTTATAAACCTTCTCAACACAACACACTACTTTCCTAGCTAACAAACAACCCTTAACATCTGGTGCTATAAGTGGTAGTGTAATCACACATCAAGGACTATGATGTGTCATCAATTTTCTCTGCGACACTATATTTTGTTAGTATATATCACCTGATCACCTATCAAAAACAGTCACATCACCTTGGCAGTATTGGTTAGGTATAACCAAGCCCAAAAGTGCCTTTAGTACAATCCTAAAAGGCAAAAAAATAATAATTCAATAGAATTTTCTATTGACTGCCTGCCTTCCTGCCTGCTCGCCCGCCCGCCTGATGCCTTCAGGCAAGTGTAACTCGATAACGGATATGTATGGGCTTGATTATTTCACTGTTTGACGTCGCTTCATCCGGAGACGTGCCTTTTGGCAAACCGCAGTACATACAATTCCCGCACCATGGACTTACCTTTGTCCTCTTCTGTGCCCCTTTGCTGACAGCCCAAGGTGCCGATTCGCGGTAGCGCGATGCATGGCACAGTGCGTTTGTAAAAATGGGAATCATCCGTACTTCGCGAGGTATTTTCCATGGTGACTGGATTGATTACAGAGATGATTCTAACACTGTTCTTCATTTGTAACGCTGTGTAATGGGCTAAACATATCTGAAAGTGAAGCATAATGGCCACTGCACTTTCGAAGCAGGTAATTGATAGCTGGGGCGTGTGTTCAGATGAAAATATTAATTCTGGTGCCATCCTTTCTTTTGATGTGGTATGCGTGGGTTCACCAGTCATAATGTTACAAAGAAGTAAACAAACAAGTGTAAGAGGAAAAATTAGGAATTTTAAGTTCGATTAGGGATCATAGAAAAAATGATCCCTAATTGAATCCTTACACTTGTTATTAAAAGCTCATCATATCCTCGTTTGTATGAAAGCACTTTTTGATAAGCAATATTGGCTAATTACTCCATCTTGAAAATAAAATGCTCAGGCCAATGGGAACTGCGTCAACTAACTGACTATACAGATGGTAACAGTATGAATCAAGTGAGATATGACAAGATGAATGTAGTTAGCAGTAGCACATACAATAATGAACTGCACTAAATGATGTCTGTACCTGTAACCTTTGTCACAGTGATGGCTAACATCAATTTAATTGTAAGCCAATGGTTGAGGGCTTGTTACAGAATATAGTACAATATTGCACACGAGTTATATTTCAATACACACGAAGTTATACCACATACAACCACTACCAGAGTGAAAATATACATACCTATTACACCACCTATTACATGCCAAGGCCAAATCCAGGGGTAAGGGTATTTAAAGGGTTCTATGTAACCCCCTTTAGGAAGATTCAAGTTAATGTAACTTGATGAGCTGCTGAAAAGTATTTTTCTTAAATTCAGTAAAAACAACCTGAAATACTGCGACAAAACCTGAAACCACTAACCCAGCACCTTCACACACTCTACTCAAGATGAGTGACTGTTAGAGATAGGATACTACATGAATTTAAAATGGTACCGTAAAGAACCATCAAAAACCGTTGACAAGGAGATTATGAAAGGAATTCTAATTGCATGAAATGCCTGATGTCAGAGGTGCTCTTGGGGGTGTCATGTAGGTATGCATTGTAGGTAGATCTGCGACCGTGGTCAAAGTCTTGACCAGCCTAAAATTTCACTTTGACCACTATAAGAGTATTTTTCAATCTTTGACCAGTGACTTAGCAACAATATTTCAGTACTTTTCGATTGTGGGTTGGAAATTTTCACCCTTGACTGTTGACTTTGGCACAGATTTGGTGGCCTTGTCCTTTGACTTGGACCGCGCTCACAGATCTACCTACAGTAAGTGTCTGTGTCACCCCCCTGTAACCATAGATCCTTTACACCCCCGGGATTGGAATCTTCTGTTTTTAACACTTCCATCCGCACCTTCATCAACACCTTTCTACAAAGAGATCTATGAATTGATGCATCAGTAACTCGATTTTAGCGTATTAATTCTCTGTTTAGTGGACAGTACAGGCAATGAGTTTACTTGAGTTTGATTAACAAAGGATGGATAAGTACACAAAACAAATTGTAAGTTAAGAAGATGTTGTTTCAGGCGGGTAGAGCTAGCCAAAATTTGTCACCACCATTCAAGCGGCAAGATTTGAACACGGAGACATGGACTAATGACTGTGCTGGTTCGATTCCTTATCCCAAGTTATACTTACGGACTGAATTTGACGCTCATAGAGTGAACAATTCCAGAGTTACAGCTAGCCAAAGTTTTAATCGCTTGGGTCTGTCAGCGAGTTTTGTCACTGTTTTTGCATCCACAATCACCTTTCCGCCTTATTCGAAGTAAAGAACAAGATTACTGTATCAAACAACATGAAATTCACCTACACATTGTTCAGACTTTCTCCTCCCAGTTAACACCAATTAATTAACGGTGCAGACAGTCCAGCATGTAAGTACAGAGAGTATGCAGAGATTCCTATCAAAGGATCTATGCTGTAACTGACGATTTGTCACTCAGTTGCAGTGTTTCTATTGTGTGTGTGTGTGTGTGTCACGTACCAGACACTTGCAGTCTGGGGCAAGACTAAGAATCACGTAGAGGGATAAAGCAAACTTTAAAACTGTCAGATTTTCTTTCACGGTAATGTGTAAAACACAATAGAGCACTCACTTTTGGTTACGCAGTACATCTTCCGCTCGCAGGTACCCCAGTTGTCTGCAGGCTACGTCTCCAGCATCTTCACCAAATCCATTGCCACACACGGTGCCCCACACGCCATCAGCGTCCTGGAATTCTAGTCTCCCGGAGTCACCACCGTCAGTGATACGCAAGGAACCATAATCTGTAGAAGTCAGTTAATAACAGACGGGTAGTAAAGACAGCTACTCTTACTTGCTAAAGATGGAGAAGCAATGACTATCAAAGTAACAGCAACAAGTAGGATGTTCATGGCTCTTGACGTTCTTCCCTTTGCGGAGTCTTTAGGTCTAGTCTTGTGATTTCCGTAGTCACGCCTAATCTGATCTGGGGCGCACGCCTACAGACTGTGAAACCTTTAAAGTTTTGCGACCAAATTAATTGATATTTTGACCTGCACCTTGTTAGCTAAAAGGTTAAGGTTTATGCTGACTTACAAAACTTTGAGTACAGCTTGTCTCTTCCATTGGCCTACTGCTATCATGGTGACATCATATCAATCTGGCTGACATGTACCAAGAGTTCATATACTGAGGTATATTATGAACTCTTGCCATTACCCATTATTTTTGTACTAGCTGCCCTGCAGCAAACTACTGATAGTAATTTTTAAGAAACATTTCAGTATTGATGTAAGCCCCATACGCTGTGTATATAGTTTGGTGATAACATGCACTCCTCAATTAAATTCCAAATAATGTGTCCTGATGAATAAGCATGCCACTGATGCCAGTTTATGCTGGCCTCTTCAAGAGATCAAGGCTGATATAACCTGTGGCAGTATATATAACCAGCTGGTTTATGATCTTGGTATGGAGGAGGAGCAGTTGCTATAATGGTGACAACTTGTGGTTGTTCAACTAGTACAGTATATTATGCTGTAATCTACACTTTTAGTGTACACTTTTAGTAAGAATATATTCTTGAATGAAACCAACCATACACGCACATACACACACGTACATACACACACGTACATACAAACATTATCATATCATGTATGATACAAAGGAGATAGCTATGACCAGCTGTGAGGAAATAACGCAATGATGTGACAATCCACTGCATTAAAAAAATACAACATTCACAAGTGATACTGAAGCCATGCATGGTTGTTACATGGACACATCTGGCACTTCCCAATAATTGTTAAAAGCTGTTTCCAGCTCAGTCCGTGAGTCCAATCTGTGAGTCCAGTCAGCGAAATACATTATGCCCTTCGGCTTGTTTGTATAATGGTTGTGAATGTGTTGACAGTGTCACCACTGTCAGTGTTGGGACAGTTACTTGTAAAAGTAACTAGTTACACTACACATTACTTGATGATACTGAGTTGCACTGTAGTCATTCAGATTTGTGTGTTGTAGAACAGTCTGATTTAAATGCTGTGGCTTGTTGGCTATGTAGTTCACAGCTGAGTTTAAATCTAGCTTAATGCTGATAGGAAGTCGACAAAGAATTGCTAATAAATCACTTAATGTGTCAATTGGGAGGTACCTTACCGGCTCAGGTAAATTCTGTTTGATATTTAGGAGTTTTAATTGACAATACATTGTCCTGGACTTTACACATCTCCAATGTGGTCTCCAGAGTCAGGTCTCGTATTGCCTCTATTATTCGTTATGGGTCACTGCCACCAGCGGTACTTTGTCTTCTGTATACTGCTTTTGTGTTGCCATTACTTGATTACTGTGATGTTGTTTGGTGTCCTACTACTGCCAAGCTGACTGCAATGATTGAAAGAGTACATTCTAAGTTTGTTAAGAGGTTACCACCATCTAATAGATTGTCTTTTACTTTAACTGAGCGATGACGGTACCACACAACTATTCAAGTTTTAAAGTTGATATGTAAATATTCCCCATCATATCTGCAAGGTATTTTTGAATATTCTAAAGATGTTACGGGTCGTGTTGGTCGCAATCTGAATCGTCTTTTCGTTCCCAGAGTTTCAAACAATTATGGAAAGAGAAGTTTTTATTTTCGTGGGTCTGTTCTGTGGAAACAATTTAAAATCTGCTGTTTTAGAGGCTGCTTCTTTGTCTTGGTTTAAAAAGTTGTATTTTCATTAACTTGTTTTGTATGTGTGTGTATGTCTGTTGTATTTATTATTGCAATTGTTTAGTGTATGTGTGTTTGTGTGGTTTTGTATTTAGCTTTATTGTATTTTACTTATAATCTTTACTCCACTGAAAATCAGTATTCAGTTACTGAGTGGATCCCCTGTTAAAAAATTACAATTACATTTACAATTACAACGGAACTATTTACATATTACCCAAAAAGTAAAGTAACTATAATAATATTACATATTATATTACTTTGTGTCCACAGCCTTAAGCTGTCATGTGTGAAACTACCACCTTATCACGTGACATGATTGCGTTGTTGCCACTTGTTGGGCAATGTGCAATACACAGCACACACAATTTGTACACACCTTAGTATAAGGAGGTGGAGTTTCATCATATAGTAATGTTCTGTTTGTGGTAATGTAGCATAACTAGTTGTTGGAATATGATGAGCTGCAGGCAGGAGAAACATGCCGGTAGGTACAAGTCTGGTAGTGACAGCATTTGGTTGTTCAAACACTGCAGTTTGTGTCCTCGGGCAGCGAAATCCACGTAGTATAATCTGTTTCTTGTAGTAGCAGGGCCATGTGTGTATGAAGCAACCCACAACAGACATGACTAGGGCAATGGTGAAAGATAAGGCAGTCCAATTGAAATAAAAACAATGACTATTAACTATAGGAAATACAGAAAATACACAAAATTAATGGGTAGCTATTGTACAAACACTACAAGCATTTTATGTATTGCTTGTTTTTCATCTCTACAGGTACAACAAAAACAAGCAAACAACAAATAGCTAATAATTAATGTAACAATTTTACTCAGTAATAATCCTCGCAGTTTGCCAATGGAAGGTACAACTGTCACTCATAGCTATACACTTCAGTCACTCATAGCTATACACTTCAGTCACTCATAGCTATACACTTCAGTCACTCATAGCTATACACTTCAGTCACTCATAGCTATACACTTCAGTCACTCATAGCTATACACTTCAGTCACTCATAGCTATACACTTCAGTCACTCATAGCTATACACTTCAGTCACTCATAGCTATACACTTCAGTCACTCATAGCTATACACTTCAGTCACTCATAGCTATACACTTCAGTCACTCATAGCTATACACTTCAGTCACTCATAGCTATACACTTCAGTCACTCATAGCTATACACTTCAGTATGAAGCTGCTTTGAAACTATCATGTCCACCCTTTGAATAGAGATGGTTTGCCTTTCCTATAGACAATATCATTAGGGAATCAAATTTGTAATGTAAGACATGCAGGCAGCCTATTCATCTGGAGAATTATTATTAACCTCCTTCATATTTTGGTACATTCCTTGGGATAGTCTTTTCGCCTATGTGGGTGTGCACTCCCAATTTTACACAAGTACCCACAGCTAGTACATGCCTATATAAATTATAATTATGTAGCAGGTCCTGTCACGCTGCAATGTGGAGCATGCAGGCTACTCTCAACAATACACTATACCACACGTATGCATGCATACATGCACATAGGAGGATGCATGTTTACAATTATTCTGACTAGTCACACCATCACTCCCCCCACCAGGACCAGAAAACACAAATACACAGCAATCTAAAAGGAACACTACATCACAAGGTGACTTGACAATACTTCCCAAGTCAGAAAGAGACCAGAGTTACTACTGTGACTAGACCACTGTGACTATTTGTCGCTGCTGTAAGCATTAGGGCCGCCCAGAGAAATTAAGGGGCCCAGGGCAAAGAGTTAAAGTGTGGCCCCAGGGGCAAGGAGGGTTCCACTATGAATCACAACTTCAGCTAGTCTAGCTGTAAGTCGAAGACTAAAAAAAAAGGTCATTACATGCTACAATGACAATAGCTGCCACTCACCAACTATATCTCCTCATGATAAGCTTGCTACACTGATCCTCTGAAGAATACTGTGGATGTTGATTTCTCTATTAGAGTATATCGATCTTTTAAACAGGTATTAAAGGGGTCCTTGATGGGGCCCCCTTTCATGTTGGGGCCCCGAGACAAAATGCCTCCGTTGCCCCCCCCCCCCCCCCCCCCCCTGTGGGCAACCCTGGTAAAAATAAAATAATAAAAAGCATGTCCCTATGTGTGTACACATGTGAGGCTCTATAGTGTCCAGCTTGTAAAATTCCTACACTTGTTGTTGTAATATTAGCAGACTTTTATCACAAGAAATTCCCACTACTCTGTGGTGAAAAACATATAGCTGGTTCCTGTTTATTTGTGATCATTGTTGCTCTCCTATGGAAGCAACTCTATTGCCCATGCACCAAACCACCATCATCAATGACTACCAAAAAAAAATGATGTTATCATTCTCATCTGTAAGGAAATAAGCAAAAGGAAAGTTGAGAATGTGCAACAGAAGCAGTGGGGTTGGGTGTTAGTTAAACTGTAGAATATGTTGAAGTAAAAACTAATCAGTATGAACACTTCACAGCTCTCCTAGTGATATAGCTGAGAAAATGTGGTATTTAAAGTCCATCTATCAAGGGTCCAACATTATCTGGTATAACAAGAGAACAAAACCAGATAGATCAATATAAGAGCTTCCTTAACACACTTGATGGCAAGTACCTATAGACATACATGTATAGTGTTGGTTTAGTAAACCATTTGCCTTCTAGTACAGCAGCATAGCCCTCAAAATTAGCCAAATCGTGCACTTTTTAAATAATAGCATGAAACCAAGAGTACATAATATATAGTATTCCTCATGACATATATAGGTTTGACCTTTGGCAACCTTTATGGCCATTTTGCCCAGAAATTTGACCATGCCTGTCTTTAATTCGCCTTAGACAGTAATTGATGTGTTAAAACATGGCATCAAAAGTAAGATCTTGTTGAATGAAACAACTTTGAAGTTAATAGGTAATTCCATTTTGAAGTTATGACTGCTTTTATTAGTGGCAATATTCTCTGAGTTTATCTGCCCTTGAGGTGTAAATTACTCATGTGAGGTAAAGTATATATGTAACATAAATGATGATAACTTTGGAATGAATCACCTAATAACATAAAATAAAAACTAAGTTGCTTTGTTCAGCAATGTTTTTATTTTAGCACATGTTTTAACAAGTTAAAGACAAATTTCTGGGGTCAAATCTGCTATTGCACTACATCAAAAAATTGTTGCGAGGAGTACTAATGTGGAAAGTTTCATGCTTTTATAAAGAAGTGTACGTTGTGTTGCTGTACTATTCTGGAAGTAAAAGAATCATCCTTCACACTACACACACATCATGGGTTACTGCTATACACAAGCCCATGGTAACCATCCTCAGATATTTGCAGTTATTAGAGCAAGTTATTATCAGCATATATACATCAATTATTGGCAAACTATTCATGAATAATTGGCACCATGATATTCGGGATTTTACAGCAGTTTCCCAAGTTAGTGATCACCTGATTTTCCTCATGTCCAACCTCTTGTGCTGAATTCCTTCAATTTAACCTTCACAGTGTGTTAAGCCACAATAATATGTTTGGCATTTATGTCTTCCTCTTTTGTTTGTATACAGGCAATGTCCAAAACTGATTGGCAAACTGCAGAGTCATTCTCAGAAGCTAAAAAGAGCTGTTGTTTAATGTGGAGTACTGATGTTTACTCTACAAGAGTTGTATCGATAATGAATAATCAGATCAGTAATCAGTAGAAGCCGATAATTAGCTGTTTTTACCATAATCGGAAATTGGTTGTAATGGGCTGTGGCCAGCAGATTATTAGTTTATTCAGCTTCAGCAGCTATACAGTACCACTGGAGGGACAATTGGGAAACAGTGGTAATGGAAACTGGAAACAGAAATGGTCAAATCGTCATCCCTAGAGTAAAACCCTTGTTTAGTGGCCACCTCTTAAAGATCACTTTCTTATAAAGACCACCTCTATACAAAGACCACATTATAATTAGATCTCAAAGATGACTAAGGCATACTGACCACATCATGGTCACCTTTTTATAAAGATCACCTCTGTACAAAGACCACCTCTTCACATCGCAATAATAGCTAGGTTCCAAACATCTTCTGTCAGACCGCTTTATCAAAACAGTTAAAAAGACTAGGCTGATACAGGAGGTTGTAGTGTACTAGCTACATTTCACTTGTGTGGAATATTTTTGTATGACACATTCTGGTACCATAGTATTATCTATGCTGGTACAAACTAACTGATGATGGTATATGACTCGAGTGAAGTGTGGACAAAGAAAAGACATTGATATGAAGCATGAAATACACGTTTGAAGCTTACCAAATATTACCATGTAAAGAGGTGGTCTTTAAGAGGTGGCCACTGAACAAGGGTTTTACTCTAGAGTACGTTTATAAGACAAATTGACCATTTCCGTTTTCCATTTCCACTTTCCATTTCCACTGTTTCCAATTTCCCCATTCAACCACTATTTAGACATTGATTTCTTGCCATCAAAGGGTTTATATATTAAGTGCTATCCCACTAGGGACCTGTGTCATTATGATATATTAATGATAACTATATACATGCATACTGAGATACATGTATACTGAGATACATGCATACTGAGATACATAGTACACAAATGCAATTTGTATTCAGTATTTTGTATAAGGTGGTGGAGGTTCATCATTGATTGTATTATAGCTTGGAGCAGAAGGAAAAATTCTGGTAGTAGTAGTAGTGACTGTCTCATGTTCATATCGTACAGGTTCATATGGTGCAGTGTCTTGTGTCTTACAGCAGCAGCAACAACAGCAAAATGGAGGTACATGTACTTTCTTGTAGTAAAAGGGACACCTGCGGATGATGCAGCACCCAATAAAAGAACCGATGATGAAGATGAAGAAGAAAGATACTCCAGCTGCAGTAAAAATAATTTCTGCAGTACTGAGATCATCAGCTAAGAGGAAATGTAGAAGTACAATAAGAGTAAGTACTTTACAGTAAAACACTACAAGTACAGTACATTATTTCTTATAGGTTCGGAAAAAAACACATGGACAGTTAATAGCAGAGCTGGAGCCCAGAGATTTTGAGTGATCAGGCCATACATCCAATGGAGGTCATAGTCATGCACAAGTTTTAATGTTCTGATGTGATATTTAAATCAGTGATTATCTCCTTTTGTATATAAGCATCCAAAAGTCTCCTACAGAATTTTTTTTTTGGAAATAACAGATGTTCTGAAATTGTGTCTGGAGACTATTTTTAAATACAAAGTCTCTTGCAATTAAAACATCCATTTTTTGTACCATGGGCCCCATGGCAATAAATGTTATATTGTGCACAAAATACCAGAATATTTTCTTGGTGTTTACAAAAAAAAGCAGACTTTGAAAGCAATTTTGATTGATATTGCTAATGCAAGATTAATTAGCACCATGCAAATGGTTCACTGGAATGTTTGACAATTTAAATGCCTTAGTGTAATTGGCCATATTTTATTGAATGCTCTATTAGAGTATCTTGATTTTTACAAAGTAGCTGAACAGGAGTCTGACCAGTGACAGACCAGCTGGACCCTGGGCTCTAGTCCTGGTTAACAGAATATAACTGATGTTATGTGACGGGCTCCTAATGATAGCCTAACAGGGGTACAATACCCTAATTGTTATCAACAGGGGGTAGAGTATTTTCTGCTTCACCAGATCCATATTATTTAAAGCATTTCTGGCTATCTACATCAAATTCAACAATCTGATCATGCAATACAACAACAATATCATTTATTACCAGGCGGGAAGAACATTGCTGATAAAGTATTAGAGTTGAGTAAAGATGTTGTTACGTGCTAGAGCAACTGCACTATATGTACTAGTACCACTACTATACTATAAGAATTATTATACAGGTTTTTGCAATTAAATTCGTCTTGTTTGCACAAGAATTCGTCATAACTACACTGACTGCAAGAAACCAGCCGCTCATAACAAGGTAAATCATTTTCACCATGGAGAATCTTGAGACACTAGAGAGCAATTGAAGCTGGTTATACGTGAAGCCATTAGCTGTCTGTCAAGTTAATTAGCTTGTTTGTGAGTGACCACTGACACCCATTGCCAATAGCGAAGCACAGTTGCGAATGTTGCTGCAGAAGCCGTAGCAGAAGAATTATTGCCTTATAAAGAGTTGTTTACAACAGTTGTACTTCAACAAGATCATGAAGCAGCTGCTAAATCTTGTTTCCAACCTTGTTACGGACAAATTCTTGTGCGAGCGCAACAAATTCTATGGGACAAATTCTACTGCAAAGGTGACGAACTCTACTGCAAATGGGACCAAGTCAATTGCAAAGGCGACGAATTCAATTGCAGAAACCTGTTAACAACAGAATTGCTATTCGAAAGTTACTAGTGTAGCAGGGAGTTATAACTATACAACAATATTTCAACCACATCTAAACAACCAGGCATGTATATGGTGTGAACTGCATTATCGATTAGCAGTAAATAATAATTCTATAATTACAAAATAATCAGTTGCTTTGAAGTTTTCCAATGCAATACATGCAATGGAACATGTTAGAAAACTGTCATGCTCTTCCACCAGGGGCGGATACAGGGGGGGTCAAAGGGGGCTCTTGACCCCCCTCCTCCAAAAATTTTTAGTATACCAAGATCGAGATACTCTATGGAGCAGTCACTCTAATAAAGCAGTCACAGTATTAGAGCAAACTATGTAAGGATTTTCATGTACTTTATCAGCTATAAATTCGTAGTTGGTGAGGTGGGCTGCTATTGTCAGGTGGCTGTGACCTTTTTTTTGGTCTCACCTTACCAAACCAGACAATGTAGTGTCTCAGTTCATTTTGACCCCCCCCCCCTCCCCCTTTCCATAAGTCTGGATTCACCCGTCTTCCACTTTGCTAACAGTCAGTGCAAGGTGGTGATTTGCAATAAAGCATCCTAAGAAGAACAAAAATCGTTCATAATTGTTGCACCACTCCTCTAAAGGTTAAAGATTGGTTGTAGACTAGTTGTTCTCTATCTGTAAGGCTGTGTAATGGGCAGAACGTAGTCAAAAAATATATGAAAATAGCTTTGGTGAGAGGTGCATAGAATAAAGCCTCATCTGTCTGACAACTTTTTTCTTTGATGTCGTATATTCACTAATGATAAATTACGTTATTAAAAGTCTATAAACAAGTGTATGGAAACATCAATTTTACAAGCTAGTTGGGATCGTTACAATAAAAAGTACTTATACAAAGGGAATCATCATCAATTGCAAATTTGATTCCTAATTTGGCCATGCTGAAAATTAAATTTACACTTGAAGTGATGATCCTTTTAATTGAGCAATTTTACTAAAAAAAAATATTTTGTACATGTACTTACTGCAGCTGATACCAATATCTTGGGAGTGCTCACAACTTGGTACGGTCCCACATGGGGTCAGTGTACAATAAATCAGTCTGTCCTCATCACCGTCACAAGATGTACCACAAATGTTAATGGGTAATCCTCTTGAAGGATAACTGTAACATCATAAACAATTAACATGTGCTCTACACTGTAGTGTGCGTATAAGTACATGTACTAGATTTGCCCCACAGAGATTTGCATAATTCATTATACACACTATACACGCCACAAAGTAACCAAAGTAATAAACCACAGATTCTCAAACCAATGTTGTAAGAGTATTTAATTCAATAATAGAATGATTTTGCAATGTCTATCGTCACCAAAAGGTACCGAATTTTTTAACAAAAGGTGTTGAAGAGCTATAAGCATGCTACTGAAAAACAGTATTTTTTCGAACAAGGCATGCTAAATGTTTCAAATCCTTTGTTGTGATATCAATGCTCCTTTGTTGGGAAAGCCAGGTGAACATTTTATGCAGACCAGGTATGATGCAATCAGTGCACCAGCAATACAGTATTGGATACTCTCCCTTTAACTATAGTGTACCAGTGGAGGTTGGTCGCCTATCATAACCCTTTGATGTGTGGTTACACTATATAGTTATATGACGGCCACGAGTGCTCTGCCTGATATAAACGCACGAGCCTGAGGGCCGTTAGGCCCGAAGGCAAGTGCGTTTATACAGGCAGAGCACGAGTGCACGTTGTATAACTGTTATGTACCACTCACCTAATAGGTGGGGAGAGTCTCACAAGACAGCTGTAACACTTATAAAGGCCAGGTTTCTAACATCGATTGTGGGTAACCAAGCCAGACGTTGCGATGACGTTCCCCCTGCAGTACTGCAGCCACCTGAGATATTGAAAGCTAGTACGCTATGGGTTATATCACTAACCTGCATTTGCTGTTCGACTCTCATCATGTAGTGCTCAGCATGCCAACGTGCCATATAGACTAAGCACCAGACTAATCACCATAGTGATTCTCTTGAGCGAAAAAAAGCAACTAGATTGACGGTTTAAGTAAACAAAACCTAACTACTAAACGATACTAGTCTAATTCTTACTATTTACACTGGCTAAACTCGAATCTGGTGGCATGACAAAACTGGTTCCCACAATCGAACATAAAGGTTAGTATTATTTAGAATATATTTGTTTTATTGAGTCATTGTCGAAGTGGACTACAGTTTAATCTGGGCTAAGATGGTACCAGACTAGTAAGGTGTATAAGTACGTTTATATATGTAGACTAGAGTTGTGGCCACCCGCGTTGGCTTTTTCAATCGCCATTGGCTGCTTGAAAACATTATACGTATTGGTGACGTTATGGCCCACAATCGACCTTTACAAGTCAGGCTATAAAAGAATTTGAGTGATCTGTGAAGTGTCTTTCCACCTATTAGGTGAGGTGTCGTAGTGGTCTTCGCCACCGGCACTTGTGCTATGCTGCACAAAACCGCAGCCAGTGCAATATCTGTACAGTGCAATATCTGTATATTGCACTGCGGTCGGTGCATTATAACTTATAATGCACTCGTTGTGGTCTACAAAACCGCAACCAGTGCATTAATAGTTATAATGCACTCGCTGCGGTCTGCAGCAGTGCAATATACAAATTATGGCACTGGCGGTGCCTTTGAACTGCCCACGCAAAGTGGTACATTACCAAATATGGCACCAAGTGTTAAGGGTTGTTTATTAGCTGGAAAAGTAATGTGTTGAGAAGGTTTGTAAGGGATCTGGGATACAGGGAAACTTGGTGCCATTAAAGTTTGGCAAATATGACGAATAACCATGAATTTGTCAAATTTTCCTCATCCAAATATTTTGCTAGTGAGCAAATCAAGCCTCGAACTAAACAATTTTCTACTCTACCAAGGGCTACTGGGCCAGGCATCAAACTAGAGCCAAGCCTGCCTCGACTACTTCACTAGGTAGCTAGCTATATCCTTGATCCTCAAACTTCACCTCGAAATGGGCATGACAAGTACCGTATAGTAAAAAACTTTGACGGTAAAAAAGTTTGGCGAATGCCCGCAGTTTGAAAATTGACGGAAAAAACATTGACGATTGGGTGGCTTTTGTGAAATTACGTAATGGCGTACGACAAGGCACGTGGACTCTCGTAAACTGGTTTGGTCAAACCGGAACCACGTGCTAGTGAAAGCGTGTAGTTTGCTGTAGTCTCCTGCGATGCCAAGATCGTCGTTTCGTTTTTCAGTGGACTCTAGCAGCAGAGGTTATCATGAGTACCAAAGTATATGGCCGAATCCAACCGCATACGATGAACTTTTATGCGAACGAGAACCTGGAAATAGTCACGATACACATGCCGTTGCCATCAAGAAATATATTTCTGGAGTACTTTCGACTGTGGGACACGTTCCTAGGAAGATTTCTAAAGTGAGCTCAATCTTCATAAGGCGTGGTGGCACGATTCAGTGTAGGGTAAATGGGCACCGACGTTATTCAGCTGACCTTGAGCAAGGAGGATTAGAAATTCCTTGTATTTTAACCTACATTATAGATGACCAAAAGGAATGGGCAAAGACACAGGAAACCATCAATGTAAAGTTGGGCATAAAAACTGCAGATTGTGTGGATGATTTAGTTAATTTGGACTTTCTTGCTAATGCCAGTGCTGAGTCAACTGCACCGCCAGTTGCTATGGAATCTATAGATGGGTCTGTATCAATGGTGGATTTAACTGCTCAATGCAGCACTCAAGATCAGGTTGATCAGTCACCACCAAAAAAGAAGCCAAAAAACTTTTGTGAAGAAGACATAATAATGGGCCAAGAACTCTCTGATCTTGAGATCAATCTTTCACAGGAGTTGCTAAAAGCTCAATATCCAAAAGTGAGTGGACTTCAGTCTACACTTTTTCAAGAAAGAAATCAGCTTTTTCCAAATGGTTTTCTCACTAACTGCATCCAAATTGTTCACTGTCAAGCAAGGCATCACTGGGTTACAGCTTCGACTATAAACTGCAAGTTAGGTGAAGTGAAGGTTTTTGATACGTTGTTCAATCACTGTGATCAAGAAACAACTGGAATAATTCACAAACTCTTTGCTACAGCAAATTTTCCAAAGCTCACCATAACAATGGGACGTTGTCAAAAGCAGAAAGGAGGGATGGATTGTGGGCTGTTCTCTATTGCTAATGCTACAGCCTTGGCTTTTGGATTACACCCAAGCAAGCAAAAGTATAAACAGTCGGCAATGAGAATGCACCTAGTCCGCTGTTTTGCTGCAAAACAAATGACTCCATTTTCAGGGCATGCAATTAAATAATGTGGATATATACCCCACTACTTCTCATGCTTTGCTATAAGTTTATGTTATGATTCATTAAATAATTTATTGCATTAATAAAATTATCATTAAAATCAAATACTGGTTGAGTTAAAGTAGAATTCCAGCTTCCCTGAAGCCATTTATAATGATGTCAGGTTTGCTTTTAATGTAGTCATAGCAAGATTTCATCCACCCAGCTCCCAATGGCTTGACTGTGCTAAGTTTTAAATCAACAGGTTCGTGTTTCGACTCTCCTTGCAACTGTGTACATACTTTCTTGGCATACCAGGTCTGAAACTCGTTTCGTAAGTGAGATTTCACTGATTTGTTCACACTCAAATCTAGTGGTTGCAACCTATCGGTGCAGTTTGCTGGAACCAATACAACATTAATGTTATTTTGATCGAGGAGAGTGAGGATTGCATGAGTACACTGGGCTTTGAAATTATCAAAGGTAAGCAATGCTGGATAATCACTAGCAAGCTTTAATTCTTCCCTCTTCTTATGGATGTATGGTAGAATAATGTAGGTAATGTACTCTTTCATCGTGTCCTCATTTGACCAATGATTAGCAGAAAATGTTATGTGCCAATCCGACGGAAAGTCATAATGTGGAAGGCAACGTGTTGTTTTCCCTTGATAAACTAATTGAGGTGGCAAAAACTCTCCACTCATGGAACCTGCAAAAACAGCAGTTAGCTGTCTTTTGTCGTCTTTGCCTACCAATTCAACCCGTTTTGCCCCTTCTTCAGCCATCGTCCAATCTGAAACTGGAACATAATGTATTCCAGTTTGATCAAAATTAATTATAAGCTCCTTAGGAATTTCATCCATTGATACCACTACCTCCATGTCTAAAACGTAGTCTCTCTTGATTTCTTCAAAGTCCTCAACAGAGATTTTAGCTTTTGTTGTAGCCTTCCTCCTCACAAACCCCATTCGCCGTAACAGATACTTTGCCCATCCTTCTGTCAAAGCGATTTGTTGTAATAAGTTGGCATCTTTGTGCATGAGTATACCCTCAGCACTAGCTATAACAACAGCAGTGTTGATAACAAGGCCCTTAGCTCTTAGAACCCCAACATACTCCCTGACCTGTTTATCGAGTTCTTCACCCAGCTTGAGTGGTCGTCCAGTCTTTTTCAGACAGAGTTCTCGTGATTCTTCCTGTTCAGAATCGTCATTCACAGTGCCAACAGATTTATTATTTGCCAAGTCTGCCTTATATTTATTCTTCCACCTCCTAACAGTAGGTTCTTTCAAAGACGCAAATTGATCAGGGTATTTGCTAGCAAAATATCTCATCGAAGCGGTTGTTCCAAACTGTGCCGCTCGCTTTGCGATAGCAAATCTTTGGGCATCACTCACTTTTATGTAGTTACCCCTGCTGGAATCAGCATCACTGGAGGATTTCGTTGACGGCGGAGGTTGTAGCTTAGACGATACCCTTTCATTGGCCGCTTCGATTGCTCCCGGTGGAACTTTGCTGCTTAACGGTCCATGTGGAGCAGGTAGAGCAATATCTTCTGTCTTCTCTTTTGGTAGCGGTTTGAAATATTGAAGGATAGACTTCATCACAATCCGTCAACGTGGCCACTCGATTGTGATCATGTGATAACTGAAAAAAAAAAAAATGGCGGTAAAAAACTTTGGCGAATCGAACCTTATTCGCCAAATTCGCCAAAGTTTTTTACCGTCAAAGTTTTTTACTATACGGTAGTGAGTACTACCATATCAAGTACGATATTCGCTATTCCAGAGGGTATAGATTTACTGTCTATATAGTATTACCTTTTAGTTGATTACTGACTCCAGGTGCCAAAGAAGCGTGGCATTCCAGATCCTTGCTTCAGACACAGTGATTAGTAATCTAATTAAATAGGGAGTGCGCTTTGCTAACAATTCATCAAATTTTATTTTGCCAACAGTGATATTTTGCTTGATATGCAAAACTTTTCCTCATCCAAAGTTTCCCTCCATACGGTAAGACATGGATATACAATTTGTCCTTTACAATATTTGGTATTGATCTGAAGTGTCTATATGTTGAATTAGAATGTGATGAATGATGATGCATGACCACCCTTCTATGACTTTAGTGGAGGAGGACACATAATAAGTACTGTATTTGACCGGTTAATAGCTGTGGCTATTATAACTTTCAGCCAGGAAAACCATGTGACTACTATCCAAGCACATGGGCTTGTATGCCAGTAGCCCACGGTGTTTATCTGGATTTATGGATGACTGAACTTGTTTAATCATCCTTTAAT
This sequence comes from Dysidea avara, assembly GCF_963678975.1. Lineage (NCBI taxonomy): Eukaryota > Metazoa > Porifera > Demospongiae > Dictyoceratida > Dysideidae > Dysidea > Dysidea avara. The sequence goes on from NC_089279.1 coordinate 36,211,693, forward strand.
ACTATTCAACAATGCAACTCCTTTGCCTGGTTTCTGCTTCAAACGTGTCTTATTAGTATATTCAGATACAAGCCACAGCTCTTATCCGAGGGCAACTCTTATGACAATAATTCCAGGCTGCGAAGCAGCTACTATCTGGGGGCAGCAATTAGAAGAGCCACTGGTCAAATATGGTATGCATGGATTTTCTGGTGCCGGCCAGTTGATCACGTATGACAACACAGAGAATATGTAATAGTTGTATCATGTACCTGAGTGATTTTCCTGATATGTACACCCCAAGCTCGAGGGCCGTTAGGCCCGAGAGCGCGTGGGTGTACATATCAGGCAAATCACAAGGGCACGTGATACAACTGATATGTACCTTGCCCAATGTAGGCTGATAGCCCGTGGGTGATTAACCACCCAGATACGAGTCAGAATACTGAATTCATTATATAGACCAACTTGCAAAATTCGATTATGGTACAAAATGTTGTGACTACGTTGTAAACATGAACGGGAAAGTCCTCTAAGAGTATCCTGGAAAAGTTCAATTTAGCGATTTTACGCTGCTGCATTGTTTTATAGACTGTTTACAACATTTACTAAACATCTCTAGGGATAAGCTTCACTGTAGAGTGTTTATATCGTGTTACTCAAAAAGTGGGTGTGTCTACATTCCAAAATGCGGCGAATCGCTTCTGAATGTGCTATAACACTAGTTCTCACCTTAAACCAACGTTTCTTAACTCATAGGAGGAAAGGGTGACAAATCGCTTCGGTCTGAGTATTGTAGGGTGCAAAATCGAAAGTATCGTTTTCGTCACGTGACAAATAATAATTTCCCACAATCGATTTCGGCTAGAGTTTCTATATAAAGAATTCGGCGGTACTGGTCCCACATCAAGGCCGTGGTTTAACTTAAATGTACCATGGCCAGCCAGAGTTTAACTTAAATGTACCATGGCCAGCCAGAGTTTATAAGATATGAACCCTGAAATTTTCCTTTGAAGTTAGGTGGCTTCATGGCACATTAAGTTATACATCATAGATAAAGCTTAAATCAACCAACCACAGTGATAATATTAACATAACTTTCAGTCAAAGTTTAATGTACATAACAACAAAAAGATACGTATGTTAACTAGTAGCAGTGTTCTGGGTGATCAAACAATGATTAAACTACACACAGCCTAAAATATATTCTCACAGACATCACTGTCACCCCTACATCACATTATGAATTCTTGTTGTCACATGAGGGTCATGGATCACTTCACTGGTTAATGGCTAATAGAGTTCTGCAATTGGAAGGGTAGTTTGTTTTTAATCATTTCTTACAGGAATGACACACCATGCAGAGACAATATTATACTTCTAATAAGGAGTCCTGCTTCAGCCTTGACTAAAAGCTACAAGGCAATGGAGCTCACACAATGAATCCTGTAATGTTATTGTTATACGGCATTATTCATACACATAAGGAACTGTGCCAATACAGTAATGGCGAAGAGAACGTAGAAATTTATCGAGGTAGTGGAGATCTGTGGAATATGGGTTTATTAAAAGGTCATGGTCACATGGGAGGACTCAGAAAATCAGGGCTATTAGTGTTAGCATGAAAAAATAGATAACTTTTGCTGTACATCTGTGAAACAAAATAACAATATGCAAGAGTTCACAACATTTGATAATAATAATAATACTAGACATATATAGTAAAATTAAAATTTTAAGGTAAGAAAATAATAGATTTCTGGAAAAAAACACCAAGGGATTACAACAAGGTTTGTTGTTCAGTTGGAGGTTTCCCTCTAGCAAGAGTTTGTCATTTCTGTAGAGTTTTATTCCATACCCGTGCAAGTAGCCCATACTTCTCTTGAAGTACTGCTATAATTTATCTCACCTGTTAGCTCATCTAGGTGCTTCACTTTTAATTGATTAGCTGAGGTGTGTAAAAGGCAACACTGTTTGCTTCTTCACCAGACTTCTACTGTGTTGTTGCTGTTGTTGACAATTTCTCGTTAATGACTTTTCAACAACTTCTGTTTGCCTTGAAAAAATAGAAGACAAGGAACTTCAAGGCCCCCTTGTTCCAGATCCCTTGAGTACCGTTTGTTTTGGGGTTGTAATCTTACATGTTAGCATTCCCCTCTTTTCAGAAATAACAAACATGTTGAGCTGATCTTTTTTGGCAAATTCCCGACAATATTTCTACACTTTGTTACTTTTACAGTAAACGGATCATGCGCATTTCCTATCTCCCTCTGGCAAAGGAGTACTTCTGCCTCGAATTGGTGTCCACCTGTCCTTGTTATACATAAAATCCTCTCACGCAAGAAGAAAACTTACTTCTGGCAATGTCATCAATCACTAGCACCTGCCAGGTGGTTAGAAGTTTGTCTGTATATCATGTAATGAACATTATAGCCACGAAAATTAACTGCCAGTAGCTAGCATTTACATTTTTTATTACGAAAAAAATATTTTGGCAAATCTTTGATGTAACAACAAATCTTTCAATTTTACATGCAGCAATATGAAATTTGGCCCTACATTTTGCCCTATTTGACCCAATATTTGCTCTAAAAGGAATGATGATGCTGTCAAGAAATTATAGTCAGCATGAGAGTTGTTTACAAATTGTGGTCAAACAATAAGGCACCACCATAAATATTTTAATGCAATAAAGAACACTAGTACTTCTGCTACTTTTGGCTTTGTCTGAAAAAGGAATGGTTTATAGAAATCAAATTTATATGATGGTACCAACACTAGTGGTGGATGCTTGAGTATGCTTTCGTAACAAATCATGTACAAGAAGAAGACACTATAGCCTCGAAGCAAGTGAAATAACATGCAACATCATTCTTGACATAATTTAATTGTTGTAAGGCTTCTTTAATATGCAGAAATGCTGGCAATTAATGGAGAGCAAGTAATTTATTGAGCAAAGGGTGGATGGTGACCCATGTATGGTTTATAAAGTGATCATGGACATGGGGAAGGATTAGATAAATATTGCAGTAAACAAAAGTTGTAAGTTTTATTCAGCTCATGTAAGGCCACCAGGAAGCCATCAAAGGTTTTAACACTTTGCTGCAAGTGTCTGCAAATTATGCCATTCTACAGACTCAATAACATCAATGTAAAGCCTAACAGCTGAAATGATAGCTTTGACATCCTTTTGCTATTCCGCTGTAAGCCTATGAATGGTGAGTGTTTCGCGGGAGAAATTTAAAGATTGTACCTGCTTTGCTGGAGATTCAGTTGACAGTCCAGATAAGCTAACATACGTTGCACTCTCCATAGTCTGCACCTTGGTCCACTTGGACGTCATCCGAGTCTGAAAGTGTAAGAAAGAACTGGCTTTGTATTACGTCATCGTTGAGTGCTGTAGGAAGGAAACATCTAAAAAATGCCTATGATACATAAATTCAACTTAATGGGTGCCTCAATCCAGCACAGGGATTCAGTTATCTGGTTAAAACAACTGGTCAACTGTTTGCAGTGCCATGTAGGAACAACCATATCATAAATCACATGACAGTTACAATTATGAATACAATTACTGTGTGTATACATGTGTCAGTCATATAGTTCCTACACATAGCTGTCACATGTGAAGACTTAAAAAATATTACAATTAGGTTTGATACTTTAGCAATGCAAAAGGTACCTGTCTGCAGCAGAAATGCTGATCAATAGGTCATGCACAAAAACATGTCATGTGGATGCATGTAGCCAGAGGAGGTTGGACATGATATAAGTGTCTGAAATTTGTTATGGTTAATTGTGTATGCGATGAGGAGTCGTGAGGAGTAAGTGATAGAAGAAATGTTTAGCATTACCAATGTCCACACCACATTACCTAAGATGAATAGCTAACTCTTATTGCAAGGCGAGTGTGCGAGTTTCTAATTCTCTGTTTGATTCTCTGTGAGGCCAAACTAGCGGCGTCCGCTTTTCTTTCCCTGGGAGGCTTTGTGAGTATGCACATTGCTTTCTTTGACAATTATTGTGCTAAAATTTATGAATATAAGGCGTACCTATAGAGTATTACACGTCAATTCCACCATCAAACGCTTTCACACATGATCCCCATAGATTTCAAGAGCAATTTACGTGCCTGGAGTAGTGGGGTTGAATGGGGTAGACTGGTTGAATAGACTAAACTTGAAGTGTACTCTCAAATGGTATTAGTCTCCTCTGGCTTGTAGCTGTTTCTAGAATGGCTTTGTATGTGTCTTGTCGAACTGAGTAAGCATCACCAAAGCCACAAATGTATAAGATCTTGGCTTTTGGGAAACTTTGAAACCCACTACTAAAGTCAGGCTAATTATGCGTGTAAAGCCATAAAAATGCACCCGCAGTTTGGTTAGCTGGTGTAGGCTGTTGTTGTCAATATAGACTAGGCAGTTTAATTTATGTTGATAGTTTTGCTGAAAGGTGATTTTGTGTTGTACATCAAGAGCATATAATGGGTGAAGAAGAGTGACGAACTGCGATATAAGCTGTGAAAAATGAGCCCGTAAAGTAACCCCGATACCTTTGTTCTCTCTCATAAACCTGACCATTGTTGATTGTCCAGATTTAACATGCTACTAGTTCAAGGTTGTCTGGAATAGCCAGACCCTTGTGGAATGATATGGAGATAGACTAAGTTCAAGGTGGGTGGTCCGTATGGAATCACAATGGCTGAAACTCCAGTGTCACTTTCACTAGCAAAACTGTCAAGACAGGAGATGGCGACCTTGATGAAATCATGAATAAAGACATCATGTGTAAGACTGAAATTCATGATGACCAAGAGTACAGCGCACGTGGGAACTGGATCTGGATTTGGCAGTATAAATGTTCCTGGTGATGTTTGCTTCCCAGGTTAGGTCCCTGTGTGTCAGTTATTTACTGTACCATGTTTCATGCTGATGTACATATCATGACAATTGATTATAGTTTTATGATCAAAAATTGTGCAACAATCATGATAGGTGATATATGAAATATTGCATATTGTACAACACTGAGTCACTCCTACCAAAACACTGACTGTGTGCAGAATGCAAAATTGTTCTATCCAAACATCAGTTAACAATGTACAAAATCCACAATAAAAACCACACAAGCTATAGATTTTTTTACAGCACAAGTGCTGAAGGTCTGTAGGACACCTGGTCCTACAGCCTGTTTAAAGTTGTTACAGAAAGAATGGTTGAAAAGGAGGAGAAAAGAGAAAAAAAAAATCCATGACTGGACCTGGGCAGCCTCGAACCTGCAGCCATCCGATTAACAATGAAAAAATTCAAAAGGGGAATAGGAGAAATTGTGAAAGAAGGGGTCATTGTAATGTAAACCTATTTTGATTTTCTATCAAGAAATGTTTATTGCAGCTGCTGTCAGCTCACCTTCCGTTAATGATTTCAAGAGGAACATAGATAATCACTACTACCCCCAATCGCTTGTCTACAATTTGTTTGTTTAGTATTGTATGATTTTTATTTTGCAATCAATAATAGTTAGTTATGTTATGTAAAGAGCAGGACACACAGGCATTTGCCTTTTTCACCTGTATGATTATTATTATATTATTATTATTTTGAGTTAATTGAGCTGAAATAGGGATTTGTGGAAGAATGGAAAAAACCACCAGAGTTTAAAAAAAAAATTAGTTAACATTCTAGATGTTTAATGAAAAGTGACTGCTAGTATAACAACAATTTTTTTACTTTAACGAGAAAATGATGTTACAACAACAAAAATTGCCCGTTGTTGTTTTAACAAATGATGTGTTTGCTGTTTTTTGCAGCAGGGATAATAAGTTCTTCAAAAAATCTTTTTTTACATTGTATACTAGTCAAATTCTAACATGGATTGACTTTTGCCTTGTGAGCCCTCTAGCACCCAAATACAATACAAAGCTCATGTGTGTATTGCATAACTGTTATGATATAGCCATAACTAAAACATTATACAATCTTATCTTGATTGTTACAATAATTATTCTTGGTAAGGCAATTTTCAATGTAAATTCTTCTGTAATGCTTCCTGCACGTCTATCTATCTGTCTGTCTGTCTGTCTATCTATCCATCCATCCATCCATCCATCCATCCATCCATCCATCCATCCATCCATCCATCCATCCATCCATCCATCCATCCATCCATCCATCTATCTATCTATCCATCCATCCATCCATCCATCCATCCATCCATCCATCCATCTATCTATCTATCTATCCATCTATCTATCTATCCATCTATCCATCCATCCATCTATCCATCCATCCATCCATCTATCCATCCATCCATCCATCCATCTATCTATCTATCTATCCATCTATCCATCCATCCATCTATCCATCCATCTATCCATCCATCCATCCATCTATCTATCTATCTATCTATCTATCTATCTATCTATCTATCTATCTGTCTGTCTATCTATCTATCTATCTATCTATCTATCTGTCTGTCTGTCTATTTGCTCTTGATTGAATAGCTACACAAATACTAACTAGATACATAGCTATAGCTACTAGAATTTTACATCCTTTTTAGTTATATCTTGAGGCCTGCACTATATACATTCCAGTATGCTATAGCTAATCTTAAGAAGGGAGCTATAAGCTGTTGACCTTATAACAGTATTAATAAGTAGCTATGACTACATTGATACGATGGAGCCTGAGCTAACAGTAACCTGAATTAAGCAGTCATCTTTGTACAATGGCCACTGTCATGAGGTTCCAAACACTTTCCAATACAACTGTATGCATTATGTAAGCAGTTACCTGTCATCTTCTAACACAAATCAGCCAACCTATGAATCACTATATACGACTCTGGCAGTTGCTGCCTTATAAGGAACAGGTAGTGGTTTCTTCAGTCAATAATCTGCCACCATGACTGGCCATTCAAACTAAAATGGCACTTATCACACTTCCTACCCAGAGGAGGTTGGATGCGTTCTAAGCACCACATAAAATATATTGCCCTTAATTGCATTGTTTTATCTGGTATTTCATGTGACCCTCAATAGTCACAATACAAATTTGAAAAACGATGGGGTTGACTGGGGTTGATTAGATATTCGGATGGTGCTTCATGTAAGCTTCAAGGTGATGTACTCTGTTTTGTAAAAGCGCTTGGTGATTGGGGTGAAATTAATAAGTTGCGGTTTGGTGTGTAGAACTTATCCAGAATTGTCATGTACGTATTCTATAATCAGAACAATGATACTTTACTGAATTAAACTGAGATTAATGTATAAACCTCTTCAATAAAACGAGTTTCACATAATTTGTTTTAGGGGTGCTTAAATCATGTCAACCTCCTCTGCTTCCTATCTTTCAATGAATACCATATAATCTATCTGGCTTCATTGCTTAAAAGTATTCAATGGCCATTAGCAACATTCATAGCAAGCTCACAATAGCAATTGCCTTTTTATTAGTCATAGCCACTAAAATACGCTGACCACCTTATGCAGGTTTTCTCACCTATATATAAAGGCCAAAACTTTCTGGTCTGAAGGTGACCTTTATACACAGGTTCCACCGTACATATAGGATATTAGCTACTCTGTTGCTGTAGCTACATATGGAAATAGACAGGTTTAACGAGAAGGCGTGGTTGCAATTATGCAATCTACAAATCACATGAATTACTGGTCCACCATTTTTGTAGGGCAAAAACTCAGGAACAGCAACAGCTTTCAGCAAGTTTTCATTGTATTCCATCCAGCTCCTCTCATTTGAATAGTTGTACATCTCAAAAGTGTTATGTGGAGAAATGGGAGTATCAATTAAATAATTCACTGGTTCTCTATAGAATGAGCACGGCCAAGTCCAGTAGGTCCTAAAGGCTAGTAAATGATGAATGGTCATTATAATTCAGGACTCAATGCTTTGCTAGAAGCCTTGTGTGATAAACTATGATCTGTTGTCTAGCACTACAATCCCAATAGATTGCAGTAAGGAAAATCTCAGACTGGCAAAACTGAGAACTGGAGTTCCTAATATTAATTATTAGGCATACAGGATTGATGTATAGCAATCTTTCTGGAAGAATTTCTTGAGTGGACAGATATCCTGTCACATCACTTGTATAGTGGCCTGATCAAGAAGCAATTAAGAAAGCATTACCTGGATTTTTCAATTGGGCTTAAAGGTCCATCGAAATTTAAATTCACTTGCCATTTTATTGAATAAATAGGTTGTTTATATCATGCAATGTACAAAAACATCCTTTTGATAGTGCAATTCCGATATATTAAGCAACAAAGTCTAGTTACAGGGGGTGTATGTCACGTTGTGACGTAAGACAAAGAACTGGAAGTACTGTTATTACACACTTTACAATGGGAAAGGTAGATAGACAGTGAAAGTTTAATGTGCAGATGGCAATGCCCAGCTCTCCTTTTCAGCTTCATAGTGTTCTTGAATGTTCTGCTAGAAAACAAGTTCTGTAGTTGCCAGTAGCTCAGCCTGTAGTGCTTCGCACTATCAAAGCTCACACTTCACTATGCAAGATTAGTTCAGTTTGCTTACAAAGCTGGGTTAGCAATACCATGAAACAAACAATGGTATCTATGTTGCTGAGTCGCTTCTCCACCTGGTAGGGATAATATCTCATGTATATCTTGCCAGTGGCACCATCACAATTGTGTTTCCTCGTGTTTCTCTATTTCCATCCACTGTTGTGTACCCTTAAACGTATTCAAACATCCAAGAAATAAACTGCGACCACTGTACTGTTGATTTACAGTCCCTTTAACAGACGTTCTCAAGCATTCTTCACCACAACATCAGCGTAAATTCACTATCTCCCGTAGGTTTGTAACTGGCTGCAGTACAAGTTCTTGTCATGTTTCAAGTTGTTATGGTAGATATGATGTGAAACTATACTAGCTGTATATGGACCACTTCTGTCGCTTTATCACACCTCACACATACTAAAGTTTCTTTGTCTGATGCAATATGATGTAATATAATTGACTAACCACAATACACTAATATGTATTATATCTACCAAACAAAACAAAATCTGACTAAATCACATGCACCAACCTATCCCACTAATAGCAAGTATTGATAACAACAAAAGTGTATTTTACCATTTCAGTGGACCTTTAAGCCAGGACAATGTGTACAAATAGTCCAGATGGCAACATCCCTATACCTAACACAGGATATGCAACAGACAAAACTATAGCAAGAGTGGTTTCCTTGACAAGCTCACACATTAAGCACTTGCAGACTGAGGTCTCAAGATTTAGGAACAATATGTACTTAGTCCAAATATTCCTGTAAAGTTGATAAAAATAAAATGTAGCTATCACAGAAACTTTCAAATGCTATAGAATTCACATATAGCACATTAGGTGGATGAGATGCTACACAATTTACAGAACATATGACACAATTGATAATACTACATAATGCAGTGCTGTGTGTTTCATTGCAATTTAAATGTAAACATAACATTGCACTAAATCTTCATAATCATTACCACAAGCTGATGGGATGGATTCTTACATATGATCTGTTTACCATGCTCCTATATTCAAAGCTAATACAGTTCCCACTGAATACAATCTGCTCCAAAAAATCATGAACTCAGCAAATTTAAATTGGTTTTCTGGAAAGTGTCTGCGAATAAAGTTCTATTATGCTCGTCTATGACAATTCCTTTTGGTATGGATATTACAAAGTTGCAATGTTGCTGATATATGCACTAAAGTGTAATGAACATTATGAGGGCCTACTTTACCTAAACAGGAGTGTGGCTCACTCCTCATGAATATTTTTGGGTCGGCATTCTTAACAGAAGAAATAAATTTAATTAGTACAATTTCATACAGTTGCATGTCTATACTATCTGGTTAGCTAGAACACTGCCTGATATACAAGTCTGGGACATTTACAATCATAAGAACAATTACTGGCAAAACAACTGAAATACTAAGTACGTAGACAGTCACACCAAGCGTTCATAATATTTGTAACTATTATTTTAAAGAAAGATCATGTGATTAGTTATTGGGCTATCAGCTCAGTTGGTTTGCCCATAGGGTGAAACCCCAATCATATATAATTATAATGTAAAGGATCATGTGTACATCACTCAAAATCATCAGCAGATATTAAGGAATACAGATGAACTTAATTTCCTCTATAATTATTGGCTATATAAAAGTTTGATCCAAGACTTAGCAAGGGTCACAATGGGAAACTTGATATAAGAAATGGACAGTAACCCCTAAAGCTGTTACTTACATACAAGTCAAGACTGCTCTAGCTTTGACTGTTCAATTAGAGTATCTTGGTTTAGCATACAGGGCACTACAGTTCCTTTGTATGGCCTGGCCATCCCTACGTACATCACTATCAGATTATCCAACTGATATCCCCTCTATTCCTCCACATGACACTACTGAGATGTACAACTGATCAAAAGAGAGTATCTGGAGTACAATGAAAACTTGCTGAAAGCCATCACTGCTTAAAGCTTAAACAATGTTTTTACCTTACAAAAACGGCAGACCAGTAATTCACATGAGTTTTAGATTGCATAATTGTAGCCATGTCTTCTCATCAAACGTGATAGTAACCCCAATATATAAATATTATATCTAACTTGTAGTTTCAGTGGAAGGAAGGAAGCCCTGTGAAACATAAACTCAACTAGCTGTCACCAGCACGTTGTGTCAAAACAATGTAAAGCAGAAAACTACAGAACTATATGCTATCTATCATGATTTCAGAATTCTATTGATTTACAGTAAGATTTCTGCCGTGTTTTTTGTACAAGATTTCAAAACCCTTAGTGCACAACAGAAGTAGGGATTAAATGTCCACTATTATATAGTTGCAAGTGTAGATGAACCTCCCTTGTTTCATTGCTATCAAACTTTAATTTGTTCTTATCCTTATGCCTGTGGCTTCTTTCACAAAGTGGTGTCACCTAGGCATGCACTGTAGGTCAATCTGTGACCAAAGTCAAAGTCTTGACCAGGTAAATTTTCACCTTGACCTGTCTATCAGTGCTTGACCTGTGATTTGAGTATTTATTCTCAAAGCTGTGACTATAATTACTTTTTCCCTAGCTGTTTTTTAACATGCACTTGTGCTTATAACTTGGTATAATAATTTCTTGGTGTGTGCTACCAACAGCTATGGAAGAAACATCTTTACAATTACAACAAAATGCTTCAGTGCCGAAGCTTTGTAACAACATCGTGTTGGAGACTCTTACGGTCTTGTGAGTTGTGCTAATTCTGTAAACTTGGTTTTAAATACATATAGTTTTTGATTGTGGGTTTTTAACTCTTCGTCTTGTTTTGACCCTTGACCTACAGTAGAGCAATTTTGTGGCCTTGACCGTTGACTTTAATTTGACCACAGTTGCAGATCTGCCTACAGTAAGAACCCCCTTGTTTCATGCTGAGCAACGCTCATAATACATCAGTAAACAGGTGGAAGGGTTAGCATAAAGGGCAAACAAACACTCACTCACTCCTTGTTACGCAGTACATCTTTCGCTCGATGGTAGCCCAATTGGCTGCACGCTACGTACGCCGCATCATCACCAAATCCGTTACTACACACAGTGCCCCAAACACCACTATCGTCCTGGAACTCCAGTCTCCCGGAGTCACCACCGTCAGTGATACGCAAGGAGCCATAAACTAAAGCAGTCAGTAAATACAGGCGAGTAAGGGAAGTACTCTTACTTGCTAGTGAAGGAGAAGCAATGACCATCAAAGTGACAACAACCCTTAGGAGGCTCATGATTTACTTCCTTTTGCCGGGAGTCCTTGAATCTCACTTTTATCAATAATGATACTACTCTGAGCGAGAGTACCCACTCTTACATACCTCGGTAGAACAGTGTAGAAGCGGGCGTAGAAGAGACTAATCCTAACTAGTTATGATGCAAACACCTCCGATTTCGTCCGTTTATCTTTAATGTACTTTAATGTTTTACTGATGTATTGTATACATTTAATGTACTGTAATTTTACTGTTTCATAACTTGAGACGATGGTGCACTCAGTCTGACGTACACTGCACGTTATGTGCATACTCTCGCCCTGCAACAGCTCACATCTTAGGTGGTTGTCCTGTGGCAATGTGACTAACTCAACAGCGCTATACATATAGGCATGACAAGGTTCTCTATCTTCTGGCATCTTGGCTTGTGGACATTTTTGTCGGCTTTTCATCAATTCAAGTGTATGCAGACATACATGGCTTATGAGCCAGTGAAGGACCTTAAGGAACTGTACCATCAAGCCTACTGTTCACGCCATACAGGCCAGATATTGTTGTCTACAACTCTGAAGCATCTACCGTGGCTTTACTAGAACTGACTTTTCCTTTGGACTTTAAGCATCACATTCAGGAAGCAAGATCCAGGAAGCAAAACAAGACTGAATATTTACAGCTGCTTTCGGAATTTGACCACTTACAAATTCCTAACTGTTATGAAGCAATAGAAATTAGTGTGCTAGGTCACTATCTGCCTAGCAGTATTCACGCTTTAAAGAGTTTTGTTGATTTCACTCAGCCGTCTATTGCCACCAAATCTAACATAAGACAGACTCTAGATAGAGCAGCCAACACTTGCATTACATGCTCACAACGAATTTTCTTGGCTAGGAACTGCAGTGAGTGGTCTCCCTAAATTTGTAATTACTAATCACTTTTTTTTTTGTTGTTTTCTGTATGTATGTATGTTTGTCAGTTTTGTTCTTGTGTTTACCTTGCTGTGCCCACACAGATCTATCTGATTGTGGTCGCACGAGACCAAGGTTGCACATACTGTAAGCTAACTCTACTTATTGTGCTTTCTCATTTATAATAATGATGGTTCTCTCTCTGCATGCCATCTTCTTTTTGAAGTTGCACAGTAGCATGGCAAACAATAATAGCTAATAACTTAATAACTTAATTTACAGATAGAATAGAAGAAGCACTAATAACAATAACAAACCCTATGTACACTGTAACTCTATATATAAGTGAAGATGTTCTATTTGCCTATAACTACACCTACAGAACTAAAAAGCAGAACTGACAAAGAACAGAAGAGGTGGGGGGTTAAACAACCCCAGCCGGATCAACTGAGGCTGTAACATGACCTTAAAGGGATGACTGGATGAATAACAAACCCTGATGCACATGATGGCAGAATGCCAACAGGCTGGGAAATATACAAAGCTAACTCATTACAATTCCAGAGAATTTTCCACTTACTACTGCAGATTATACACATGCACATCATGGCTATACAACCAAGTACTAAAGATAAAGTGCAATATAGTACAACAAAATGTAATTAAGTGTTTTGTGTATTGAGACATGTACAGTGAGATCACTCAGTGGATTGTGTGGGTGAACATTTTACAGTAATATGTGCATGGTCCTTGGATTGGTGTGCACGTGGTGTGTGCATGTTCAGTTGAGGTAGCTACTTGATGTAGTGCAGGTCAGCTGTATTGAAAATGTAGCGAGGTAAAAATGGATTGTCTTCAATTGATGTAAATGGTGTGAAAGGTGTCACTGTTAATGGATTTTTGGAATATACTTGTACAGTATTTACAATGTGTAATTTTGGGAGGTGGACAGTGTGTAAGTATATAATTATACACTTTTTACGATGTGTAATTTTGTAGAACCAAACCACCTGGCAATTACAGAAGTGAGTGACTTCCGTGACTTTGTGGCAGTAAAATGCCAATTGCACTTTGTAATAATTATACAAGCAATAAGTATATTGGTAGCTATTATACTATGGCCATGCAGCTGTAGTTTAAGTAGCTTGGCTTTAGCTGTATATTCTAGCAGCTATTATAATTATGTGAGTTTGCTCCAAGACAGACTCTGTCTTGTAATGTCAAGTTTGTAGAAATACCATTCACTAGAACCTTTAATTGTAATTGTCATAATATAATTCCCATTCTGCATTTACAATGTGTAATTTTGGCAGGTGGTCAGGTCATTGACTCACATGATACGGCATTACATTATGTCCTCTCGTGACGAGTAGTATGATGAAGTGGCCATGGTAGTCGCTGGTTACTTTACGATATTTGTGCATGCATGGGATCAAAGTGGAACTGATTGACCAATTACATGCAAAGAACAAACAATGAAATATAACTTGGGTTACAATATAAAGGGACTGTGCCCTGGTTATTTTATTGATTGCTCCACGAGTGAGTAGGTCAAAGTATTAGCGAAATTAATGTGTTTCTGCATGTGCTATAACAAGCTATAATGCCTATAACAAGCTCTAACAAGGTGCGATCATATACTATTGCCAACTGCTGAGGATAACTGATCAATGAAATAGTCAAGTTGGAACAATTGAGAGGAATGATCATCAACCTGAAGCAATAGTTGCTCGACATCAATACATACAGTAAACACATCAATTCAGTACTCTTGGACAGTACTCAAACTAATACACAGGGCATGTGTCTTTCTGCATGTAGTATAAACACAATAATAGTTAAAATTATTTATTATGGTGCACTACACATCACATCGCATGCACACACACACACACACACACACACACACACACACA